>NC_054835.1:47671164-48296164 GCF_018345385.1 Vulpes lagopus
CTGGGTGGCGCAGAGGTTTGGCGCCTGCCTTTGGCCCAGGGCGCGATCCTGGAGACCCAGGATCGAATCCCACATCAGGCTCCCGGTGCATGGAGCCTGCTTCTCCCTCCGCCTGTGTCTCTGCCTCTCTCTCTCTCTCTGTGACTATCATAAAAAAAAAAAAAAAAAAAAAAAAATTATGTATTTCTGATAAAATTCATATAGCTTCATTATTTCAGCCATTTGAAAGTACTATTTAGTGGGTTTTAATATACGTACAATATTGTGTCGCAGTCGCCGCTCTATAATTCCAAGACATTGTTGTCAAACTGAGAGAAATGCCATAACCGTTAAGTAGTTGCTCCCTAATTCTCCCTGCCTCCAGCCCTTGACAACCAATAATCTACTTTCTGTCTCTATGGAGACATTTCATATAACTGGAATCATTCAAAATGTGGCCTTTTGAGTCTGGCTTCTTTCCTTTAGCATAATGTTTTCTAAGCTTACGCACTTTGTGGCATATGTTAGTACTTCATTTCTGTTTATGGCTGAGTAATACTCCATTGTATGGATATACTACAATTTGTTTATCTCTTCATCAATTGATGGATATTTGGATTGTTTCCATTATTTTGCTGTTATGAATAATGCAGCTGAACAAGTTTTTGTGGGAAAGGATATGTTTTGTTCTCTTGGTTAACTTTGTACTTGAAATGACCTTGAGTCATGTTTGACTTTTTGAGAAGCTGCCAAGCTATTTTTCCACAGTGCCTTCTACCATTTTACATTCCCAGTAGTGATGTATGGGGGTTCTAATATCTCCTTTTTTAAAAAAGAAATTGTAGCCATTTAGTGGGTATAGAGTAGTATCTCTTTGTGGTTTTGATAGGCATTTCTCTAGTGAGTAATGATGTTGAGCATTACTTCATGTGGTTATAGGCCACTTGTGTATCTTCTTTGGAGAAATGTCCATTCAGATCCTTTGCCCATTTAAAAATAATGGTTGCCTTTTCATTGCAGAGCTATAAGAGGTTTTAAATATATTCTGGATGCTAGATTCTTATCACATAGATTTGTCATATTTTCTCCTTCAGTGGGTTGTCTTTTCACCTCCTTAATAAAGTATCCTTTGAGGCACAAAAGTTTCTCATTTGAATAAAGTCCAATTTATCTGTTATTTGTTGTTGTCGCTGCTGTTACTGTGCTTTCAGTGTCATACCTGAGAAACTGTTGCCTAATCCAGGGTCATGAGATGTACATTTCCCTTTCTCAGTTTTATAGTTTTAGTTTTTACATTGGGTTCTTTGATCCATGCTTAGTTAATTTTTGTGTATTATATGAGATAGTGTGACATTCATTATTTTGCATGTTGGTTATCCAGTTTTCTTTCTCCATTGAATGGTCTTGGTGGCATCCTTGTCAAAAATCAATTGACCAGAGTTGTATGGGATTATCTGTAGGCTTTCAATTCTATTCAGTATTGTCTATGTCCTTATGCTCTACCACACTATCTTGTATACTGTATCTTTGTAGTGAGTCTGTAATTGGAAGTATGAGTTTTATAGTTTGTTATTTTTCAAGATTGGCCATTCTAGGTCTTTTGAATTTCCATATGAAATTTAGGATCAGTTTTTCAATTTCTGCAAACAAAAAAAAAAACCTGGAGATTTTAAAAGGGCTTGCTTTAAATCTGTAGGTTAATTTGAAGAGTATTATCATCTTAACAATATTAAAGTCTTCTGGCACCTGAACATGAGGTATCTTTACATTTATTTAAGTCCTTTAAAATTTTTAACAGCATTTTATAATTTTCCAAGTACAAGTCTTACACTTCTTTTGTTAAATTTATCCTGAAGTATTTTATTCATTTTCCTGCTGTTGAAATGAAATGAAAAAAATGAAATTTTTTGGACTGTTCACTATTAATGTGCAGAAATACAATTAATTACATATTTATTGTATATCTACAAATTTGCTTACCTATTAGTTAGCTCTAATAGATATTTTTTGTGGATACCATGGGATTTTTTCATATAGAAGAAAATGCTGTGGGCAGCCCGGGTGGCTCAGCGGTTTAGTGCTGCCTTCGGCCCAGTGCATGATCCTGGAGACCTGGGATCAAGTCCCACGGCAGGCTCCCTGCATGGAGCCTGCTTCTCCCTCTGCCCGTGTCTCTGCCTCTTTCTCTCTCTCTTTGTCTCTCATCAATCAATAAATAAAATCTTAAAAAAAAAAAAATCTTGGATGTATTTAAATATTCCTTAGTTTTGGAATTTAAGTTCTTTGTATCTTTAAGCTGTTAACATTTGATATTACCATTTAGCTGTGTGTGAATAAGTACCTTCAACTGTCACTGGGTCCTTAGAGTGAAATTACTTTTGCAGAAACATTTGGTCACCTTTATCTCGATGCACAAGATTCTCTAACAGTGACTAACCTGCACTGAAAAAATACTTTGACAAGGAAAATATTATTTTTACCACATTGTGGAGTTTGACGTTTTCAAATGCATTGGGATAATTTTTATGTGTTATGTAGTACAAAATAATTTTGTATGAATCATCTCACAGAATGAAAAGTTGTGTTTGCTGTTTATTTCCAGCCTTTTAAAAGAATTTCTTTAACATTAACAATGCAGAAAAATGCCTTATTTCCTTCTGTACTGTGAATTCTTTTATTACTAGAAACCTTGGTAGGTTAATCTTATGTGGGATGAAAGCATCTTGATGTTAGCTTAATGGTTACTTGAACAGAGGTGGTTTTCATATTCTATTTAATTAGTATTTTCCTTTTTATAATAATTTCAGGGTTTTTTGACAAATGAAATACATGGTCAGCATGAAAAATGTAGCAGCTAGAGAAATTATTTCTAATCCCACTATGCAAAGATAGCTACTGTAACATGTGGTTTTTCCATAGCATTCATAGGGATGAACATGTGATTTCATAGCATTTATAAATATGATCATTTGGTTGATTACTTGTTGGGAAAACTTGAAATAAACCACCCCCCCCCAATTTCGGGCTCAATGATATCACTCCATCAAGCCTTTCTATCCACCAGGTTGAGGTGCTTAAATGGGATCTTGATCCTATTCTGTAACAGTTTTTGCTACTTAAAAATTTTTAGAGTATTCTCACTTCTTAGATGTTTAAAGCTTAAATCCATGGGTTTTCCTTACCTCACTTAAATACAGCAAAGGCCCTTGGCCTTCAGCTGTTGGGATGAGGCTGGGGCACTGTGCTGTAGCAGTGGTGTCAGCAACCTCTTCCACTTCTAGTTCTTCTTCTTCTTCTTCTTCTTTTTTTTACACTTCCAGTTCTTTTTTGATGCTGGGAAGAGGAGGGGAACAGAGGGCAAAGGTCCCATCCTTACCCTGCGCTAGGTTACACACCATTTCTGGTTGGAAATAGAGTGCTTAATTTTTCCGATTTGATTTCAAATTTCAGTGTAAGCTTGGGATTATGATTTATTGTTTTTCTAGATATTTAGCCAGTTGTCTTCATACTTGTTAAATTACTCAATTCTCACAGAATAGAATAGTAGCTTTCTTATCAAATGCTAAATTCTTTTTATAGCACTGTATCATACTTGGATTTCAACTAACTGCTGTGGGGGTGGGGAGAGACGAAATGTAAAGGGAAACAATAGAAGTTAATTCTTGACTTTGGAGCTTCCAGGGGTTCAGTTTCTAGTAATTTTGGCATGATTCACAAATTTTTCAAGGGTAATTTTTTCTGTATGAGATTTTCCACTTTGTATGACAACTTTATAATTTAACTTCTGAGTAAGATGCCGTTCTTCAGTATATACTCAGATCTGTTTCCAACTTTCGATTTTTCTCCTCATCTAGCTATATGTTTCTATACCCGAGTTGCACTATTTTAATTTTTGAGGCTTTGTAGTATTTTAATTTGATAGTATAAAGTTTCCCTTACTGCATTTTTTTTCCTTCCAGGGGTGGGAAGAAGAGAGGAGAGTTATTTGTTGGTTTTTCTACCACAAGTTGAGTGGTACCTTTGTGAACTCTTCCTCCCCCCCCCATACTGTCCCCCACTCCCAAAGAAAAACCTGTCTTTGGTTTTCTTTTTTCTTTTCTTTCCTTTTTTTGAATTACATCAAATGTGTAACTTAAATTAGGGGAAATTTTTTCTTTACAAATATCTTAAACCTCTCATTTAGGAACCTGGTATTCAGCATTTTAATTTCTCCCCCCCACCTCTCTCCCTCCTTTCCTTTTTTTATTTTCTGAATGTTCCTTTGTAAAATTCTGTAGCAGCTTCATTACTGTTTAAATTTATGTTGATTGTTCCTTGTTTTTTTGTTTTTTGTTTTTTTAATGAATGGAGCCTTTTTTTCCCCATTATACATTCCAGTTACTTTATCTTGAGAGACAAATCCTCATTCTTTTTAAGCAAAAAACTTTCTTTTAACATAGAGCCAGCAATACTGATCCTGATACAGAACAAATGTTGCCAGTTAGGATATGCTTCACCTTGAAGTAGTTTGATTAAAAGCACTTATGAGTAATATGTGGAAAGTTCTTTTTTAAAGCTTCACTGGAAAAGTCTCAGAATTTGAAACTGCCTGCTTTTGTGTTGCAGTGGTGGTATTGCTGTGATGGTCTTCCAATTAGATTGGATGCTTAGAGGTCGCTCATCTTGACTGGCTTTCAGTAAACCAACATTTATCAATGCCATCTTAGACCTGAAATGTAAGCCTCTGTGATGAATCTGCTTTGAAATATCTCGTCTTATGTGTTGGTTTTTGAACAAAGACACTGTTGACTCATCCAGTAGGTTTCATTTTTTTTCCTTCAAAGAACTCTAGTTTTGAAGTTGGTTGTCAGTTTTGATTTTAGTGTTGTCTGATTATCCCACACTTTCCAAATTCCCTTGTTTTGGTGCAACAGATTGTTCAAATGTAGCTTGAAGATTATTTTCTTGGCTGATTGACATATTCTGCCTGTTTTGACTTTAGAAGTGGGTGAGGATAGCTTGTGACTTATGTTGTGTAACCAGGTGGTACTAGTGTGGTCTTCTCAGAGGAATCATTAATGTATGGTATCTAATAAACCATCTGACGCACATAACAGAGACTGTGATCAACAGATTAATAAATTAGATCTCTATTCATGCTTAAATTATCAAAGCTAATCATTTAAATGAGATGTTCTATTTTGATGAAAGTTTCTGGCACCATAGTTAATGACACTTAGAATTTTCACTAGAGCATTTAGCTCTTCCTTAGTGATTAGCTTTGATAGTATAATTATAAATAGAGCCCTAATTAACGTACTTGTGACCTTTCCCCCAGTTATTTATTTATACTTATACTTTTGAAATTTTAGCATTATATTTTGATATTTAGAAAGATATGTTAGCACTAGCCTTATTAGAAAATGATGAGCAGCTCCGGTGGTGCAGCGGTTTAGCGCCGCCTGCAGCCCAGGGCGTGATCCTGGAGACCCTGGATCGAGTCCCGCATCAGGCTCTCTGCGTGGAGCCTGCTTCTCCCTCTGCCTGTGTCTCTGCCTCTCTCTCTCTCTCTCTCTCTCTCTCTGTCTCTATGAATAAATAAATAAAAATCTTTATTTTTAATTTTTTAAAAAAATTTTTATTATTTATTTATGATAGTCATACAGAGAGAGAGAGAGAGAGAGGCAGAGACGCAGGCAGAGGGAGAAGCAGGCTCCATGCACCGGGAGCCCGACGTGGGATTCGATCCCGGGTCTCCAGGATCGCGCCCTGGGCCAAAGGCAGGCACCAAACCACTGCGCCACCCAGGGATCCCAAATAAAAATCTTAAAAAAAAAAAAAAAGAAAATGACGATCATTATGTTTAATAACGTAACAATTTCACAGCTTAGCCTAAAGAATATTTATAAACACAAGCATACATGGATATGATACTGAACCTAGAAGTAAGGATCTCTGACAGAGTAAAATGACCTGTTAAGCAGTGAATAATTAAATTATTTTAGACCCGAGGACTCTGAAATGAAACCAGTGTCAGACATTGATTGGGGAGTGTCAGACGTTAATTGGGCTGCCATCTGAAGTAAAAGAACAATCTGATTGGCAGGACATAGTTAGAGAAGGAAGAGTCTCTTCATGAAAGAAACAGAACTGTGTAAAACAATAGGAAACAAAATGTGATCAAGAAATAAGGACAAAGTGTGGTTTATATTTTTAAACAGCCTAGGGGCCCACAGGGCTCACGTATAAGTATAGGAAACACAAAGGGTATTCTCTGTTGGAAATATCTTTCTTTTGCAGACAAGGGACCTTTTTCTGAAATTTATAGTTGTGGGCCCTTGTCTTTCAATGTAAATTTCATAGAAATTTCCCTGTGGGAAAAAAAATCTGAAATTTTAAACTCATTGCATTTTATTGTTGTTAGCATATACTGTATAGTTTTTGAATTTAAATAACTTAAATAGGCTTGTATGTGATACCACATTTTAATTGTTTTAGCAGATCAAATTTTTGATGATTGTTAAAGTTGTTAATGGATTATGTTTGGACATTTTAATAAAAAAGAGTTAAGGGGAGCCTGGGTGACTCAGTCAGTTGGGCGTCCAACTCTTGATCCTAGTTTACGTCTTGCGTTCAAGCCCCACTGGGCTTCATGCTGAGCATAGAGGCTACTTTAAAAAGAAGTTAAGGGGATCCCTGGGTGGCGCAGCGGTTTGGCGCCTGCCTTTGGCCCAGGGCGCGATCCTGGAGACCCGGAATCGAATCCCACGTCGGGCTCCCGGTGCATGGAGCCTGTTTCTCCCTCTGCCTATGTCTCTGCCTCTCTCTCTCTCTGTGTGACTATCGTAAATAAATGAAAAATTAAAAAAAAAAAAAAAGAAGTTAAAATAAATTTTCATTGACAAAGACTCTGATTTATTGAAAACTCTTCAAAAAACAGAACTTTGAAAGTAGTTGAAGCCTTAAGATCATTTATTCTTACTCCTCCTTTTTAAAGGAGCCTGAGGTACCAAGATGTTCAGGGACTTGCAGCTTAAGCAGTTTTACTAATTAAAGTGGAGCTGAGTCTCCCGATTCCCAGTCCTACTATGTTTCACACAGTTCTCCAGCTTTTTATGCCATCAGTAAGGTTTCTTCCTGGAAAATGAGAAGTGATGGCAATTTGAGGGGTTGGGGATACCAAATTGTGTTCCTGGGACCAAAGAATTAAATCTTCAGATGTATAAAGTTCTCATTTTTGGTGGGAAGAGTTGAGGGGAAGGATGGTTCATTTTAGAATCTTTGATTTGTTTTTAGAATTCTTGATCCTTAAAAGCTGTCTGGTTCTAGCTGCTAAATGTTTGACTGTTCAAATGATTAATTCAGCAATCTCAAATACCAGAAAATTAACTATAAGGAATGTACTTCATATCTTAATGTTCTCTCTCTCTCTCTCTCTTTAGAGAGGGGGGTGGAGAGAGAGAATCTTTTTTTTTTTTAAGATTTTATTTATTTGAGCGAGAGAGTGGGAGCAAGTAATGGGAAGAGGAAGGAGGGACATGTGGACTCCGTGCTGAGTGCAGAGCCCAACACAGGTCTCAATCCATGACTCTGAGATCATAACCTGAACAGAAATCAAGAGTTGAGATGCTTAACCAACTGAGGCATGCAGGCACCCCAATTTCTCAGTGTCCTTTAAATGTAAAACAAAAATTCTCTGGCGTTGCCTTGTTTTTTAAAGCTGGAACATTTATTTAATTATGATAATTATGATTCTTAAGAGAAAGTGCAAATAGTTATGAGTTGAAGACAAACTTCACATGTAAAGTACAGAGTGAGACCTACTATTCCCTGCACAGACTTTCGTTTAACCCCCCAGTCTTATACCTTCACTGACCATGGTAGCTGGTGTTTCTGAGGCTTGAGCCTCTGTGGAATTCTGTGGGGTGGATTGGTTCCCGTCTTAGTTTGTAGTTCTAACTCCATTCTTCTTCCACAGACATCATTCCTCCACTGAGTCTCTGTGTCTTCCAGAAATAATGTCCCTTATTGATAGCTAGTCATTGATCTTGATTGTTGTAGATCTTTTATATTCATTTATTATAATTTTAGTGGAGTCTTGGGCCAGTCTCCACTAGTAACTGGGAATCATGCCTTTCAAAAAATACTGCTTTATAATTTGTCAAGTACTTTTCAGTAGATTACATCACATGAACCCATAGACATTATTGTTGCAAACTATAGTTTATCCATCACATTTTGCCTAGTTTGCTAATATTGTTTTTAATCTTAACAGGGATACTCCTCTCTTCCCTCCTTTCTAGTTTCTTTCTTTCTGGGTAGCTCTCTACTCTCTATGAAACATTGCTTTAAACATAAGATGATAACCTAAATTGAAGTAAGTTAGTAGAGCCCAAGAGTGCTTTACAGTCACAAATTTCTTCAAATCTTAAGAAAATTAAATAGAAAATATGGTATTCAACTTTCAGTATTTTTTTTTTTAAGATTTTATTTATTTATTCATAGGGACACAGCTAGAGAGAGAGGCAGAGACACAGGCAGAGGGAGAAGCAGGCACCATGCAGAGAGCCCGACGTGGGACTCCATCCCAGGTCTCCAGGATCCCAGGTCTCCAGGATCACGCCCTGGGCTGCAGGTGGCGCTAAACCCCTGCACCACCGGGGCTGCCCCAACTGGCTGTCAAAGAAATGGAAATGGAATCGTGGCAGCCCAGGTGGCTCAGCGGTTTAGCACTGCCTTCAGTCCAGGTCGTGCTCCTGGAGTCCCAGGATCGAGTCCCATGTCGGGCTCCCTGCATGGAGCCTGCTTCTCCCTCTGCCTGTGTCTCTGCCTCTCTCTCTCTCTCTCTCTCTCTCTCTGTGTGTGTGTGTGTGTCTCATGAATAAATAAATTTCAAAAAAAAAAGAACCTAATGTATTAAAGAAAAAGAAATGGAATTTGTAGTTTAAAAACCTTCCAAAGAAGAAACCTTCAGGCCTAGCTCACTGTTGAATTCCCCCAAATGTATTAAAAAAAGAAATACCACCAATTTACACAATCTCTTCCAAAAGAATAGAAAAGAAGGGAAGGAATACATTTGATACCAAAACCAGATAAAGACCGATATTTGTGAACATCAACACAAATATCCTCAACAAAACTTTAGCAACTTGAATTCAGCAATATATATATAGGTCTTATTCCTATATATATGTCAGGTCTTATTCCTGCTCTGGGCCAGTTGGCACAGGATGCCTACTTAAATCTCCAGCCAGTGAGTGTGGGGGCCACAGAATGCAAAACTGGTTCGGTATTTGAAAATAAATCAGTGTAATCTACCATACTGTCTAAAGAGAACAATCTATCAAGAGATACACTCCTCTCCCAAAGAACCCCACAAAACCACATATATTTGATACAATAGAATATCCATGATGCATAAGAGCTCTTAGAAAACTAGAAATAGAAGGGAAATTCCTCAACCTGTTCAAGAGCACCTATAAAAATCTCACCAATGCCATCATACTTAATCGCAGAGACTGAATGCTTTCTCAGTAAGACTAGGAATAAGGTGAATTGTCCACTTTCAACACTTCTATTCAGCATTGTACTGGAAATCTTAGCCAAAGCAGTATGGCAAGAAAAAGGAATAAAAGGCATAGGGTTTGCAAAGGAAGACATAAAACTCCCCCTATTCAAAGATGATATGATTAGCAATGTAGGAAAGCCCAAGGAATCCATCCAGAAAACAAACCAACAAAAATCCTAGGACTAATATGAATATAGCAAAGTTTCAGAATATAGAGACAACACACACAAATCAATTTCATTTTTACATACTAGCATTGTATAATTAGAAACCAAAGTGTACAAGCCAATACCATTTACAGTAGTTCAAGTGAGATACTTAGGCATAAATCTAACAAGAACTGCACAGATCTGTATGCTGAAAACTACGGAACTGCTAAAATGTAGTTTAGTATATGAAGCATTTTTTTTTTCAGTTGTCAAGATTTCTCTGCCTTTGGTCAAATTCCTTTGATTCTAAAGTAGCGAATCATATTTTCATGCATTACCTTCATCTATGTTGTATGAAATAGATGAGCCTGTAGACCTTTAAAAAGAATTTCAAATTTTCGTTCTCTTCCTGACATAAAGGATCAGTCATATTTATGATGTGATTTGAAGTTGAATTTCATATTTCATCTGCACATTCATCTTTGTTAATAGCTGCTTAGGAACTATTATAATAAATAAGTTATACAACACTTCCACAGTTCCTGCTATGCATGTCAACTGTGATTTTTTTTTTTTTTTGATTTCAGTTGAACAATACAAATGATATTTTCTAAAAAGCTTAATTGACTATTGAATATCAGCTTTCTGTCACTTCTGATTTTTAGTTTCCCTCATTTAAACTTTGTGGTTTATATATCTATTCATTGTAAAAAGGTATTTGTTTATACTACCAGCATTCCTATGCTTAGTATTTAATGAGAAAAGGTTTATAAAGTTAATGCCTGAAATTTATATGAATATATTTAGTGTTCTGTATCACCAGGGGATTTGATTATCATAACCTGTTCTTTCTGAGGCTTTAACAGATGTTAGTTTTGTACTTTCATATTCACACGTAAAGACTTTAGAATATGATTTCCCGCAGATTGTGACTGGGCTTATTACTAAACACTCAGGGCATGGTAATAAAAAGAAACACTTCATTTTGACTCTAGGAGCTGATGATCTTCATAACAGATCTTCATAAAAAAAGACACACGGCACAAGCTCTTGTGATCAGTCATTCAAGGATTGCCTAGCCCTAGAGAATATAAAGCAGTTTAGAAAGGTTGGTTATTTTACTCAACACCATAATTTAATGTCCTAGACAAAGAAATTTTAAATATGCTGATTAAATTCACAGTTGACAGGATGGCTAATATTCTAGAAAAGCAGAATTAAATTCAGAATGATCTTGATCATTGAAAACATTCTTTTAAAGCAGAGGAAAATTAAAGGTGAATTTTGATATTATATTTAGAGACAGAAGAGCATTAAAAAAAGAACTAGGTAGATGGAAGTATTATCTCTTGCCCTCCTCAACCAGTAACTAAAAGTTTGGAAATGAAGAAACAACCTGAACACTCATTGTTTAATACGGAAAAATTTGCTCTTTTCCCATCCTTTCCTGCCTTTCTGAACAGGGGCAGGCAGTCCAGACCCATTCCCTCCCCTGCATTATATTACTAGTGGTTCATCTGGGATGACTTTACCCTCACAGTGCATATACCCACAATTTCCTCTGTTCAGTTGGCCTGACATTTTCAGTTTGTGCTGTTTTATATTCCCAGCAGACATCTTGCTATTAGTGTGCTAATTCATCTCTCTCTTTCCTTTGTAATCTAATCTCCAGTTCCTGATTTCCAATTATTGCTAACAGCAATGGTAAAAGAAAGATTCCTCAGAATCAAAATGATCACAAACCAAATAGTATATCTGTTATTATTGGGGAGGAGGGTAAGGGGTGCAAAAAAAAGTCTATTTCATTCCATCATTTAAGATCTATGTGGAATCTTATCTTTATATGTTGTATTATAATACTTGTATGACAACAAACCCTTTCTGTGTGTCAGGAACAGTTCTCAATGCTATACATGCTGAACTCATTTAATTCTTACCACAATCCTAATAGGTAGGTCCTGTCGATAGTGAAGCTACGCTTTACAAAGCTCCCAAGAGGTTAGGTCAGTTGCCCAGGTGACATTGCTGGTTGGTAAAAGGCAGCCTGAAGTCGAACCTGGATAGTCTGGCTCTAGACTGAGGCCGCATACCTAACTGCTCCTCGTACTGCCTTGTTACTAGAATGGAGGCCAAATATCAGTTACAGCAATCAGGCAGGAAGAAATTGGAGAGTATGTAGGGAACAGCAAAAAATCTTGAAGTGGTTGACTGATGGCTCTTGTTGAAAGGATTAAAGGTAGCTGGGGTGTACAGTTTAAGGAGGAGAAAATACAAGAAGTAAGTTAATTGGGTTTCAAATGTATAAAGGATTTTTTTTTTTTTTTTAAAGAGAGAACAAGAGCGCAACAGGAGGAAAGAAGGAGAGAGAGAGAATCTCCCCTCATGGGGCTCAATCTCATGATCCTAAGATCATGACCTGAGCCAAAACCAAGAGTTGGATGCTTAACCAACTGAGCTACCCCGGTGCTGTAAAGGATTTTTAAATAAAGATTTTATTTACTTGAGAGAGAGAGAGAGACAGAACGAGAGAACGCACATATATGAGCATGGGGGAGGGACAGAGGGAGAGGAATAAGCAGGCTTCTCATTGAGCAGGGAGTCTGATGGGGCACTTGATCCCAAGAATCGGAGATCATGGTCTGAGCCGAATGTAGATGCTTAACTGACTGAGTCATCCAGGTGCCCCTAAGAGTTTTTATTTAGCTAGCTAGCTAGCTATTTATTTATTTATTTATTTATTTATTTATTTATTTATTTATTTATTTATAATGTTCTGTGTCAGTTGCAAATTGTGTGAAAGCACTCACAGTGGAGCCCAATTAGGAGCACTTCATGTTGGGCTGAAGGAGTGTCATGTCCTGCCATCAAGTCTAAGGAATAATAAATAGGGAGACTGAAGATTTGGCACAAGAGAGAAGTTAGGAATGGGTTATTTGACTGTGACTGTAATTTCCCCCACTTAATTTTGAGCAGATATGTTTCTTCATTCTTAATCTGATGTTACCTAAGATGGCAATAGAGTTTCAGAACTGAAGAAAGGTAGTTCAGCTCCGTACCTTACAGACAAGAAAACAGAATTAGAAATTATTATTTTATTTTTTCAGCATCAGAAATTAGACATGTGTTGTCATAGGATTGCCAGCTAAGGGCCAGAACTGAGTTTTGAACCCAGTGTTCAGTTCTCCTGAACACTGTGTCCAGAGCTCAGGCTGCTTTTTGGGGCCAGGTGGTGGGAAGGGGTCATAGTCACAGCAAAGAGTATTTTGAGAATTGCCGTTTAATACAGTGAGATTACTGTGTACCAGAGGGGGAAGGGGTGTAAGTTTCACTGATTTATGAAATGTGCTTTTTCTCTGTGTAGTATGAACCCAGAGGACCTGGTCGGCCCTTGTACCAAAGAAGAATCTCATCTAGCTCAGTCCAGCCTTGTTCTGAAGAAGTAAGCACTCCTCAAGACAGTCTTGCTCAGTGTAAAGAACTTCAGGACCATAATAACCCATCTTCTTTCAACTTTTCATCCCCGGAGTCCTGGGTAAACACCACCTCATCTACCCCCTATCAGAACATTCCGTGTAATGGATCCAGCAGGACCGCTCAGCCCAGAGAGTTGATAGGTAAGACTGAGTTAGTGGGTTATTAAAACTGCAGTTTTAACTACTCCTAGGTATTTATGGAAGTTTTTCTTCTGCTTTTTCCACCCTCATTTACATTATCATCTTTGAATAATATTTAATGTTCATAGCTCATAGGTGTGTCAGGTATACAGTGTGGATTTAGGACTATATTGAGTCCATAATTATGGTCTGGAAGAGAAGCAGATCTTTCTCTGGGAGCTCATCAATTTGATCATTTTGACCTGTGAATGAATGAAAGAAGTAATGGAATTTAAAGTGTATTTCTAAATAGAATCACCTTTCCTTGGGAAATACTTATTTTCTGGCTTTTGATTCCCCCTCGCTCCCTACCCCCTGCCCCAGGATTAGGGGTGGGAGGAATTGGTTGGGTCAACATTAGTTTTCAAGAATTTGTTGGCAACAAAGCCATTGACAGTTTGCTACACAACAGGGTTTGGCCAGGAGAGAAACCAATAAAGTCCAACATTTTGAGATTTAGAAATCTTGCATTTATTCCTTATTTTCTAATGAACTGTGAAATCCAAGTCTAAAGAGGGAAAAAAAAAGTCATAGAAAAGCATTGGAATGGACAGGACCCTATAGTGTATTGTTCAGTGGGAAGTCTAAAGTCTCTAGCCTTGAACACAAATAAATGCACTTTTATCTTTTCTCTGTTCCCTCTTTTTTTTATATTAAATGTAAGGAAACAAATGATACTATTTGAGTTCTCCAACCTATAGCCTTCTCTTTGTAGGCTGTAGACATTGATCTGTGTGAACAGGCCTGTGATCTTTGTTGGATGAATTTCTGCCCTGGTGGCATCAACCATTGTATTTGAATTTAATTTTGTTCATCTTTAGAATGTGAATCTATTGTTTCTGTAACTGGCCCATTTTTGAGTATGTGCCATATAAGCATATTTTTAGAACAATAGACATAGTAGGACAAAAGCCTTAAAAAGATTTTGGTTTTGTTTCCTGGCAAAGACATTGTCATTTTAATTTTTAAACATTCATTAATAGCTGCTGAATTTTTCGTGGGATTGCTAAGTCATTTTAAAGGTCTGACATACATAGACTCATATTATCATACCTGAATTTCTTGAGAAACATCTCAATTGCAAATCAGTGATAAGAATTTGTTAATTTTTAGTTGTTTTATTATAATTTACTTTTATTATAATCGATTTATTTTTATTTAGAAATTTTTAAAGATTTAAACCCAATGCAGTTAACATATATTATATTATTAGTTTCAGGGGTAGAATTCAGTGATTCATCACTTGGATACAACACCCAGTGCTCATTACATCAAGTGCCCTCCTTAATGCCCATTACCCATTTAGCCCATTCCTCCACCCATCTCCCCTCCAGCAACCCTCGGTTTATTTCCTATAGTTAAAAGCCTCATGGTTTGCCTCCCTTCTCTGTTTTTATCTTATTTTATTTTTCTTATCCTTCCTTCATGTTCATCTGCTTTGTTTCTTAAATCCACGTATGAGTGAAATCATATAGTATTTGTCTTTCTTTGCCTTATTTCACTTAGTATAATACCCTCTAGTTCTATCCATGTTGTTGCAAATGGCAAGATTTTTTTTTTTTTTGATGGCTGAGTAATTATTATAATTTATTTTAAAGACAACATCGCTTCTTGTATTTTTTCCACCTTAAATTTTAGGTTAACTTTTGTCCTTGATAAATCAGTAAAAACCTGATTTGAACTGAAAAGATAGAAAGTTTCTAAATAACTGCCCAAAGCACATGTTAAATTATCTTATCCACAAATATCCAGTTATTATTTTGTCATTACTAGCAGACAAACTGTAGTATTCTTTAGTTTGAAAGTAACAGTTAAAAGTGTTAAAAAAAAAAATTAACTCAAGATGAGTATCCTGAAGCACAACTTCCTATCTATCAGTATTTATTTATTTACTCATTTTTAGAGGAGTGCAGCCATTGCCAGTGAGGTGAATCAGAGGGAAAATAATCACCACATGGGAAACTTCTTTCTGGAGTTTGAGACTTCTTGAGTTGAAAAAAACCGTTTATATCATATTGATTTGGAATTTAAAAGTGGTCCTTGTGTCTGATGTGGCCATATTTTCTCCACAATTGAAAGCCTGGGAGCAGAGAACTGTGTCTTTGACTTTTTTGAACTTTGTTTCCTGTTTTGTCACTGATCACACTTCAACCTCTCGGTGAATGTCTGCTAAGTGAGGGGATAGCCAGTCCGGTTGCACTGCTCAGCCTTCACACCTGGTGATGCCCACCAGGGGACAATGCATACTTTATCAGACATTCTCTAATGTACGGATGAAAATTTAAGATTGGATAGAGATACATACTTTGAAAAATATCATTGGGTGTCAGTTTTAAAGGATAATTTCTCTTATCTGGAGAATATGTGATAAGTCATATTGCAAGAGATATCCAATTAGGCATTAGGCTAAACTGCCTCTGGAGTTATTTTGGAAGTATTGATTATTTAGTTAAAAATACTTTAAGCTCTCATTATATTGTCATGAAAATGAGAGCATAGTTAAATAGTAAATCTTAGTAAAGTAAATAAAAACAGTGATTTTTTTTTTTAATCTATTCATTCATGAGAGACACAGAGAGTGAGAGAGGGAGGCAGAGACACAGGCAGAGGGAGAAGCAGGCTCCTCGCAGGAAGCCTGACGTGGGACTCGATCCTGGGTCTCTAGGATCAGGCCCTGGACCGAAGGTGGCACTAAACTGCTGAGCCACCCGGGCTGCCCCCAAAATAGTAATTCTTGAACAATCAATAAAGTGTTTATGTGTTATATTGGGCAGTACAGGTTACTATTATATGTTGAAATATTTTTTTTTTTGTTTCAATATAAGTTCTTTTTTTTTTTTTTTTAAATTTTTTTTTTAATTTTTATTTATTTATGATAGTCACAGAGAGATAGAGAGAGAGGCAGAGACACAGGCAGAGGGAGAAGCAGGCTCCATGCACCGGGAGCCCGACGTGGGATTCGATCCCGGGTCTCCAGGATCGCGCCCTGGGCCAAAGGCAGGCGCCAAACCGCTGCGCCACCCAGGGATCCCCTCAATATAAGTTCTAGTTAACATATAGTATAATACTCATTTCAGGAGTAGAATTAGTGATTAATCATGAAATGTTTGTTAAACTAATGCTCTTAAAAGTAATTGTTTTGCATGGCACCTGGGTAGCTCAGTTGGTTAAGTGTCTGCCTTTGGCTCAGGTAATGATCCAGAGTCCTGAGATGGAGTACATCGGGCTCCCTGCTTAATGAGGAGTATATTTCTTCCTCTCCCTCTCCCTCTACCTGCTGTTCCCCTTGCTTGTGTTCTCTCTCTCTCTCTCTCTCTCTCTCTCTGTCAAATGAATAAATAAAATCTGTTAAAAAAAAGAAAAGAAAAGAAAAAAGTAATTGTTTCACAAAACCAGTGACACTTAGATGGACAAGTGAGAAATGTTATAGAAAGACATTAGGTGGTTTAAACTAATTTTGAACAATTTTATGAATGTTTTTTAAAAGATTTTATTTATTTTTAAAGAGAGAGCATGGGCACTCATAAGTGGGGAAGGGGTAGAGAGAGGAAGCCAGAGACTCTCAAGCAGACTCCTGCTGAGCACAGAGCCTAATGTAGGGCTTGATCCCACAACTCTGAGATCATGACCTAAGCCAAAATCAGGAGTCAGGTATCTAACCAGCGGAGCTGCCTAGGCACCCCTGAACAATTTTATGAATTTTTAAAGTTTTAAAATAGTACTAAGAAATTAGCATGTTCAGTTAATGAAATGCTAAGACTAAAAAATGAAATATTTTCACTTTAATATCCCAATCCACAAATAGATAATAAACATTGGAAAAAAATCTATAAATACTAGTAATCAAAGACAGGCAAATTAGAGCTACAACAAGACATTTATTTATAAAATAGGCTAAAGCTAAAAAAAATTAACACCAATGTTGTGATTGGGTAGGGAAATGGGCAAGCATTGTTGGCGGAGTGTATGTAGGCAGTATCTATCTGCAGGGAAATTTGTAGTTATCAAAAGCTTTAATTGTGTATATACCTTATAATTCAAGCATTATACTTCTAGGGGTTTATCCCAAGGGATTAGTCATGAAGATTTAGAAATATTTACCTATAACGACATTTATCATAGTATTTAAATACAAATTTCTGTGTTTTTAAAAGATTTTATTTATTTGAGAGGGAGAAAGAGACAGCATGAGTTGGGGAGAGGGGCAGAGTGGGAAAAGCAGACATCTTTGCCCAAGCAGGGTGCCCAATGTGGGACTTGATTCCAGGACCATGGGATCATGACCTGAACTGAAGAAAGATGCTTAACCTACAGAGCCACTCAGGTGCCCCTATAATCCAGATTTCTGAAAATGAGAGGTAACTTAAATAACTTATGAAGTATCTGTGTTATATAATGTCTTTAGGAAAAAGCACACCAACAAGGCTTATCTCTGGTGTATGGGAATGTGAATGACTGATTTTCTTCTTTGGCCTTCTCAGCAATTTCCAAATTATCCTCAATGAATATTATGCTTATAATCCAATACAGCATTACTGAAGGGGAGCAGAATTTACTACCCTCAGATAGGCTTTAAGATTATTTTAGGCTAAAAAAAAAAGATTATTTTAGGCTGATTATTTTGAAGAAACTATAGAACCTCTGAAAATGGAGTTAAAGTTACCCTTTGGTAAGAAAGATTTACATTTACAAGGGAAATCTCTGTAAGAGAATCTTCCTCACTGTACCAGGAAAAGAAGGATGACTCTAAATTTCTGGAAGCTACCCATGGAGAAGACAGCAGTTTATCCTTAAGTTAACTTACCCTGTGTAACAACCTTGCCCTATTTCACTGTGCTTTTCCTAGTAACCTTGCATAACTGCCCTCTGCTCCCAACATCTTCTTTTGCCTTTAGCTGGAGATGTTATTTTGTTTGCTGGCTTGAGCCATTTCAGGGAGTTATTCAGTTTCCTTGGATCTCCCTCATGTACACGGAGGGTGTACATATTTATTAAACTTTTATTTGTTTTTCTCCTGTTAATCTGTCTTACTGTAGGGGAGGTCTCAGCCAACAACGTACAAGAGTAGAGGGAAAATTATTTTTCCTCCCCACCCTTCAGTTAAACATTTAAGAGATTGAAAAAAAGCAGTGTTTGAAAACAAGTCACAGTTTGGTGGACAATAAAAATAGGAAGAATGGAGTCAAATCTTAAAGGATTGTTAAGAATCAGGCAGATTACATACAGGAAAGGTGAAGAAAAATTTATAGCTGTTTTTCCTCCACCATATTCTGTATTTACTTTCATATTACAAAAAAAGGGAGCATTTTTAAGAAATGGAATTTAATCTTACTATTATTTAGGTTAATAAGAGCTGTTTGACCAGAAGTCCACATATACAGCTCCTTTTTATTTCAGAAAGAACATATATATTCCCATTTTCAAAGTTGAGCAGTTAGAGTAGTTAATACAATACATCAAAGTGTACAATAAATGTAAAACAAGTTTTTTTGAAGCGGACCTTTGGCTTTGACCTTTAGTTTTTATATGTTGGCTATTCCAGTTTTCATAGTTAATCATTTTGCTGCAAATATTAATGAGATTGGAAGTTTGATTGGATGTGTTGTGACTTCAACATTCTGTAGCAGAAATTATCTGTCCTGTGGCTGCACTGTCACTGAGTTCCTGGAGATGAGAACCACTTGTAACACCTGAGCTAACGGATTGCATGAATATTGCTGGGTGTGCCCTTAAATGCGTCTTACTGTTCTCTGCTTTTAGTTCCATCTAAGACCGTCAAACCCCCTGAGGATCAGCTGAAGTCTGAGAACCTCGAGGTGTCCAGTTCCTTCAACTATAATGTGCTGCAGCATCTCGGCCAGTTTCCCCCTCTCATGCCCAACAAGCAGATCGTGGAGTCGGCCAACAGCAGTAGCCAGCAGAGCTCTGGGGGCAGCAAGCCCGCCATGTCCTATGCCAGCGCTTTGCGGGCCCCTCCCAAGCCCAGGCCCCAGCCTGAGCAGGCCAAGAAGAGTAGCGACCCTCTGTCTCTGTTCCAGGAACTTAGCCTGGGGAGCTCATCAGGCAGCAATGGCTTTTACTCATATTTTAAATAATCACTTTTTTTTCCTTCGAGGGAAAATGTTTTAATTTCTGTTTGTATCAGTAGAATTAAGATAGTTGGACTCCATCTATAGATGCACAGTTCCCTTTGTTTTAATATTAAATATGTTCTCACTTAATTGCTTTGCTGCTAGACTTGCAACTAATTTTTTAAAAGTATATTCCATTATTTTGCATTTTTGACGTGTCTTTTGACAGCTTTTATGTAGAATAAAAAATATTTTTAAATTTGTGTATTGTTACATATGTTTGCATCAAGCTAGCAGCTAAGAGGTTAATTGTGCAACTATAAAAAAAAGAGAAAAAAACTTTGTCTAAAATGTATTTAAAAAGAAAAAAAATTGTAAGTAGCATTTACATTTATTCAATAATATTACCATATGCTGGGTTTCTGTACCAGAAATGGCCAGTTGATGTACAAATGTATGTTATTTTTGCTTAAATTCATTTAAAATTTTTTAAAATAAAGGGGCAGCATCTTCTAAATACTTTAAGTTTTATCAGCTTTTTTTTTTTTTTGTGACAAGATGCTGCATTCTAAAACTTTTATAGTTTTAGACTATGTATGATGTGCTGTTGTAATCTCCATCCACTGTAGGATAGAGTTAAAGGCATTCTTTGCAGGTGTATTTTATATGCCACTGTTTTTTGTAACATGAAAAAACAGTGGCATATTTAGTTATTTTTTGGACAAGCTATACTTCAAGCTTGTTTTTAACATTAATTTGATAGTGTGTGTGTGTTTTTTTTTAAACAAATCATGAAGCTGAAAAATTTTTAGGATTGTTGGTGCTTAGTAGACTTGATAACTATTTTAAAAATGCGTGAATTTAGTAAAATCCTTTTTTTCCTCACTATGCATGTGTAAATGTTTGTAATCTGGCTTTCCCCCCCTCTCCAGTGGTATAAAGAATTGTGCCGCTTTAAGGTTTGGTTTTTTTTCCCCCCTTCAGTAAAAATTTTGGTACCTTATTTGATGTTTACATTAAAATGTGACATTATATATGGCAATTCAAATATTTTGCTAACTGTTTTATTTGAGGAACATCATTAAAAAGAAATATAATGTTTGTCCAAGATGTATCAAAATTCATCAAAATCTAGGGCAAAAAAACTACCCTTGTTTTTCATGGTCTTTTGATTCTTATAAAATAACCCCACTGAACTTGTATAAAAATATAAAATTTAAATAGCTATCTTAAATATTCTACAGCCTAAAAATTGTTTTGAATGAACTTTGGTAAAATCCAAAGGAAAACATTTACCCTCTTAAAATTTGTGGTCTTGTAACACATTTGAACAATGCCTGTCCTTATTTTCCTGATTTGGTAGTACTACTTTTATACTTCAGAGATACCTTGAAACTACAGTATAACCTTTTTTTTTTTTTTTTTTTTAAATGAGATAAGGTTGGAAAACATTGCTGATGAAACAATGGGTCCTGATGATCCATTCAAAAATAGTTTTTTGGAGGGCTACTTTTGAACAGGCCATCCTGTATTCACAGTACATTTTTAAAATGGGGTTGGAAAGCTGCAGAAGTAAAGAAAACTCCTTTCATCTCTTTTGTGACTGGCGTTTAGTTGCTGTTGGCCAGCTACAGCCCCTTGTAATCCCCAGACAGTTTAGGAGAGGAGAATGCCTTTTTAGTTTGAGGGTAGCAAGCCTACAGGACAAAGAAAGAGCACCACTTTTCTTCCTTCTTTCTGCTCAGAATGGGTGCGCTTCATTTGCCTGTGGCTTTCAGTGACGTGCTGCAAGTCTCCATGTGAGGCAGCAGGTGGAGGCCTGTGGACTGTGGACGAGTTCATGGTTAGTGTGAATCACAGTTGGAACGCAGTGCCAGCAAGGTACAGCACCACATTTTCTCTGTGTGATGTCAGACCGCCACATGGAACTGTCAGATTTTGCTCAACATAACTTTAGTCACAAGAAAAGAAGAAAAATGTTTGCCACGTAGTTATGTATTTCTGACTCTATGACAAAACTCAAGACCTAACCCAAATGAAAGTTAGATCTCCCTGATGTGAGGATGTCTGTGAAAAATAATTCCTTTACCAGTGATGATTCTCCTGCCCCACAACACAGATGTTCAAGAGCATTTGACAATATGAAGACAGAACTGGCCTGGTCAGGGCTTTCGATTAATCCACGGTTATGGAGTGATGGCCTAATTTTCTGTTTTCCATACTTGAAACTTTAAAAAATATCAGTTTGAAGTTATTTGTGTTTATATTTAAAGAGGTCAAGTGCACACCCCACCACTTTATATAAATATACTAAAGTTGGAAGCTTTGGATAAAGCAGCTGCTAAGTCGTTATGACAGTCCTTTTCTAAGCAGTTATTTCCAAAAAACTAAAAATAATAGCTACTTCTCAGTCCCCTGCTCTGCTGTGTCCGAGGGTCCCTCATTCCCTTACTGTTTCTGTAGCCGGTCAAGGATTCAGATATTGTTTTCATCTACTACCCTTTTAGCTTCTGCTTCAAATGTGTGTTCTAACACACTTACTCTTCCTCAGCAATACTTAGAGCCACCTTTCCAACCATGCTTTGAACCTGTTACTTACTCCTAATACCGTGTAATGGTTCTGAGCAAGTCTTACTGTGGGAATCATTTTAAGTTTCTCTTGAAATGAGGACTGTTGATGCTGTCTGGGTATTTCTTGGGTAGTATTAGCAAGTACCCACAAAACAGACTTGGAAAACAACTTACATGCTGGGTTTCATTCAACCTTAGAGTTCAGACGGAACTTTTTTTCTCAAAGAAGCCTTGATGTTAGCTCTTGGATGATACCAAGTAATACCAGCTTCCTTTTCTTGCAGAACAGATTTCTTTTAAGTGAAGTTAATTGTTCACATGATGTCGTTCTACTACTTTGTTCTTCGTATCACTCTGAGGTTTTTCCTTTTTCTTGCCATAACTTTTTTTTTTAATTCATCTCACTTTTTAATTTCAGTGCTACTTGAAAGAGTTTCTTTTTTCTTTTTTTTTTTTTTTTTTTTTTTTTTTACCTTAAATAAATTCTTTTGGGTGATAGAATTTGGGAATATCTATGCTAAAAGTTTTTTTCCTGATCTAAAAATGAATTTTTGTTAAGATGTGAATAACCTCCTTCAGTATAACATGGGTATTTTCTGATATATTTTTGAAAGGGGTGTTTTGGCTGCCATTTTGGCACATGCTTTGCCAAATGGTTATAACAGAGCTTTGTTTTTGATTAATCAGTAGTTAATTATTGACCACTTAAACTAACATGACCTTAATTTTCCTTTCCTCAGACAGATATGCTTTCTATCCAGGTCATTTTGTATATATGAAATAACAAACTGCTTTGTGTGGTTTTTTTCACGAGAGATTCTAAGTTTTTTTACGCGAAACCTCTAGAGTTCAGGTTTCGTGTAAACATGAGTTGGTCTTTTCAGTTTGAAGAATTGCAGAATAAGTAAAATAAGCAGAATTCCCACTGAATAAGCATTACCTAATTAAACATAGCAATCTCCAAGACTATTTGTGAAAATAAGTTTCCTTGTTTATGGAGGCATTGAACTTGCTGAGAAAGCTAACTGAATTTCCTCACTTTGAGATAATTAATATATAGTATTATCTTGCTCCAGTGTAGTTACCTGACATGTTTAATATTTTCATGTATATACATCTCAAGAGCAAAACTATAAACATATAAGAATGTACCTTTAGCTACCTTGGCTAGAGAGAGCCACCCTTACTTAAAAGCCAGGGGTGTGAAAAGACAATTTCACGTTAAATTTTATTTTTTTTTTCACGTTAAATTTTAGATTTCAGCTCTTGTTATTAAGAAAATTAGATTTACTGAAATAGTCATTTAAAAATAAAAAAGAGACACCTGTTAGCATTGTTTCGTGTCTGAGTTGTCTCTAAAATGGTGATCCCAGAAAAAGTATAAAAATGCAAGATTAAAACTTTAAATATATTGAAAGATACAGATTCCTGCCTTAAAATGTTCTTTAGGTTACCATCCTTTTTTTTTTCTTCTAGCTCCACTAAGGTAGTGATTTATCCTTTATGATTTACCAGACATTATTTCTTTCAAGCCATCCCCCCTAACGTTTAAAAACCCTTAATTTCTATCACCACCCTATGTGTCTTCCTAAATCTTGAAAGTAAATGTGTTAATCTGATTTTGCTTCCCCCTCTTTGCTATCTGATCCACAAACTACCCAGAAAGTAGAAATAATGGATAATGTTCTATGATTTCTTGTTCAAATATCACATAGTGATGCCCGTCATATTCTAAAGATACGGTCATGAAAGAGTAAGTGGCATGCTAGTCTTCAGAGTTCTCATTATATTAGGCATCTCGCATTTCCCTTCTTCTTTGAAGTTGGATATTTATTGCTGAGATTTTACTGTAAAGCTGCTAAATTCACACTTACTACTTTCATACATCTGTTTAATTAGCAATTGCAAGACCATTGTTAAAGGGAGTGAATCTAACGTTTAATATTCTTACAAGACACAATCAGAAAATGTATTGTTATTTAAACTAGAATATCAAACATTAAAAATAAGACATTTTTAATGTAACATTTGAAATTTTTGAAATGATGGAAAATATCTACTTTGGAATAAACTTTAAGGAAACAGTCACAGGAGTTTCTAAATTTTTTTGAAGGGAGGTACCTAATAGAAAAATCTAGACTTAGTTATGTGAGCTGTGGTTAAATCCTAAACCCAGTTATACAGTTGTTTAAAGCTTCTAAAACTGGAGCGTGAAGGAAACCCAGAGACATTCATAAACTAATAGTTTCAGTAATCAGTATTAGACCAGCCTTTATTTACAATTTGTTCAACAGAGAGATTTTATTTTGATACAAATATTAAGCATAAAGCATAGTAAGTTTTATATAATTGTTCATTAAACAATATTACGGAACTTTCATTATGTTCTTGGGGTGTCTTTTTAGCTATTTCTACACCTCATATAGGAGGCCTCTTCTGTGTTTTATTTTGCATACTAGCATGTGACTGCCTGCCTTAGAACTATGTCTAGGAGGGGAAATCAATATTACTTTAAAAAATATATTTGGTTTTTTCAAATATATTTTTTCATTAGTACTTTTTTTTGGTGTTTGAGAAGTAAAGGGGGGGTAGCAAATTACCTAGCTTCAACAGAGAAGTCATCTAGTAGCATCTATTTAAAAATCTGTCCTATTTTAAGATTTTAGAAGTTTGAGCAGGGTAGGTAGAGCAGTGGTTCTTAAACTTCAGCCAGCATCAGAATTACCTGGTGGTCTTGTTGAAATACAGATCGCTGGGACCCCGCCCCAGAGTTTCTGATCCCAGGCTGAAGCTTGATCATTTGCATTTCCAACAAGTTCTCCGGTGATGCTGCTGCTGGTGGTCCAGGAACCATACTTTGAGAGCTGCTGGTCTAGGGAAAGTCCAAAGGTCTTTCCAACCATGCATTTCTTTACTCAGTGTAAACAACTTACACGTGAGAAATTTTAATAGTTACGATGCCACGAGTGGAACATTTCATGGAGAAAGATCTCTATGGAGTGACAAGAGCATTTGGATTGACTGCCACCCTACCCCCACCCCCACCCCCCACATCTCCGCCACTGCCCACCCTCGTTAAGGTCTGTGCTACTCTTTCACATTAGGGTGAGGGAGCTCATTCATTTCTAGGGCAAGATTGGTTTTGTGAACCGTGCAGCCTGGGCTTTGTTCGGGAAACCGCGTTTGTGTGATGTTCTTAGAGGTGGTCTTGACCATATATACGTGGAGATGAGAATTGTGGAAGGGAGCCATCAGAATGTCACGAGAATGCACTTTGCACTTATCGTGGCACTAAGTACGGGAGGCCCTCTCCTAAGATGGCAGTGACATGGAGCAACAGATAATCCCTAAATAATGTATTCCTAGTTTTTATGGCTTTTTTGGGGGGAGGGTAGTGGGGGATGAAGGCAAAGGATTTGCTTTTTGAATTATGTGTTTCTCAGGTTAACAAAGTTATGTTGGATTCTCTGCCATGCCAGCAAGTGTTAGGGGAGCCTGAAGTGTTCAATATGGCAGAAAATTGATAATTGTCTCTGATTACTTAGCTACTTAAAAATCTACATATGTTTGCAAAAACAGTCTAGGGGAACCTACCACCTACGCAGCATGAGTTATTCATAAACTATAGGTGCACATGTATAAGCAAGTTATTTTTGAGAAAGAAACTGCCTATAATATAATAAATCTGACAAGTCTTTGGATATTTTACAATTTCTGTATTACTGTCGTTGTTAATGTCTCCCTGTCCCCCACCCCCTCTCCCCCCCCCCCCCCCCCCCCCCCGGGCTGCAGCTTAGAGGGTATTGGTCTCTGCCTCTGGTTTTTAGTTTGGCTTTGAATTTACGGAGATACTAGAAAGAGAAAAAAATATTTTTAAGGTAATAGGTTATAGAATGACTTAGATGTAGAAGAACACATGATAAGCATCCTAGAATGCACAGCTTTAGAATTCTTCACACACAGTACTTCCTCCCTGAAAGGCTTGCTCACCTTCAGTGGGGATTGTTCCTGCATTCAGCACAGGTTCCTTTGTCCATTTCCAACTCACAGGGAGCTTCGGTTTAGTCACATTTTGCTTTGCACGATGCCTTGTACACAGACACCTCTCTCTGTCTTTCCGTAGGTCAGAGGGCTTTTTTTTGTCCAGGTTGAATTCCCAACGTGTGGGTTCCACCTGAGAATGTTTCTCAGTCCCCCCGCCCTCCCGTACAGAGGAAGGGTCTTGGATGTGCACATATCCAGACCATGCCTGCTTCCTGTCAATCCATGTATATGACATTGTACTGTATCCGCTTTCTGTGCCAGTCATCTGACCTGACTCTTTAGAACCCATGAAGGTACTGGTTACATGTAGTAGTTTGTATCCTAGGTCAATATGGTGATTAAAATACCTCTCCTCTAAATTATAAAGGTAATGGGTTTTGCATTTTGAAATGGGTCCTGTTATTAGTGACAGGTGTGTGTGTGTGTGTGTGTGTGTGTGCGCGCGCGCGCGTGCGTGTGTGTTTTTTTTTAAGCTTCAGAATGACAGTTCTTATCTAAACTTGTTCAGCTAATTTCATACAATCAATTACTTAGCAAATTCATACGGGGTCTTATTTTGGCAAGTCTTCCAAAGGGAGGCTTTATAAAACTGAGATGGCCTGTTTCCTCCTCTTTAGGAACCAGTTGTGCAGCCATCTAATAATATTAATTTCTGGCAAAATTATAACAATTATTTTTTTCTGTGCAGTTAACAATACCTCCTCTGAGAGGTTCTAATACCTAAAGAGTTTCTTCTTAAAAGTAAAAATGACTTTGTACCATAAAATAACCCCAAAGCCACTCTCCAGAGTCTTTATTCTCTTTCCTTTTTTCTTTTGGTCATTTTCTTTTCTAACCAGGTTTTGGAATTACTTTAGCCGCTTTGGTTCCTTAGGACAACTTTTCCATTTGGGGAGGGGAGGGTGTGGGGTCTACAGTTCTTACATTGTGATCATTGTCTCAGTGAAGTTCTTTTGTCTTAAAAGATTCATGGTAACACAAAATGTATTTTACTGCTACAACTAAAATGTATTTATAATAAAATGCCTTTTTAATAACTTGGAGATTTGTTTATTACTTGTGGCCCACAATTCTCTGCTTCCTTTTACTTTTGTGATCAAAGGTCTGTTAGAAGTGAGGCTCAGCACCTTGATTTGATTCATGATACTAATCCGTAAAGCTAGCCAAAGTAACAACTCAGTGTTCGTTTGTAAAATTCTAACTAGTTTCTGGGGATTTGTGACTTGACTTAAATTTCTGAAACTCAGGGGAAGCAACGGCCTTTATGAGGGCTCAAGGTGTGACCTGGAAGTGGTCAGCGAGAAAATGTACCCTTCTCAGGGAAGTCGCCGTTCAATACAGATCTGAGGAATTGAGAAAAATCACCAAGGTCCCTTGTTAGAGCTGGGTTTGTGTAGCCCAGAATTTATTTCAGAACTCACAAACCTAGTTTATGTCAGTATACTCTATGGGGATAACAATAAGACACTACACGGTGGCGTGACGAGCGTTAATTCAACTATCCCCCACTCCCACCCCCAGAATGCTGGCTGTGCAAAAAAATCACCCTGAGTCAGGGTCTTCTTTTTGTTGGGGAAATAATTCTTCACATCTGCCATGATGCGATTTTGAGAAGCATTCACAGGTCACAGAATGCTTTGTGTGCCCTGGCAATTTTATTTTTAACACCCTATTAATGTGGCACCATAACTCTAACTTGAATATACCATGCTTGAAGTTTGTAAATGTAAGTGGATGATAGGACCCTCAGCCTTTCCTAAGGACAATTTAGAATCCTTACTCATAGCCGCAAATCAGTTTTTAAGCTAGGTGTCTTGCTTTCTTTGAGTTGAATTGATAGGATACATCTCTGGATTTCGGAGAGAGAAACACTTCTTTACATATAAATCAAATGGATTTGGAGGACTCCCTGAGAAGTAAGCCTGACCCCTTTCAGTGGGAAAATGCAAATAAGACTCTCCAGTGTTAATCCCTATGCCTCTCCGGAGCATTTTTCTGAGAATAATATTAGTGTGAAAGCTGGTGGGAAAATATAATTTCATCAAAACTGCAAGGTGGGAGTGCAGGTCAAACACAAAGATGGAGAGGTTGGCTTAGTGGAGGCTCAGTGCTGGCACGCAGAGTTGTTTGCACTTCCCTTAGTTAACTGGCAACATCCAAGCCCCGCCGTGGGTGGTTTGAGGCAGCTCAAGGTCCCTGGGTCTGCAATGGGCTTTGCTGCTTGACTCACATAGTGTTGTCCAAACCGACCAATTCCCTAGTGGCTGGAAATCCTTTTCTGCAGGCTTGGAGAACCCCGTCTTGGTTGCACAGCCTCAGCTCCTCTGACCAACTGCAGCCAGAGTTACTTTCCTGAAACAGAGCCATTCGTGCGGCTCGTTTTCTGAGAAGCCCTTGGTGATTTGCCATCACATCCTGAATTTCTTAGCTGGGCTTTGGAGGCAACCCCCCCCCACCACACCCCCACCCGGTCCTCCAAGTTTTGTTCCCAAGCACCACATACAGCCAACCAAATCACACCACTTGCCATTCCCTCCGTGGATGAGCCTTTCTTGCCTCTTTTTACTTTGGAGCATCCCTTGAGCATCCCTTGAGCCCTTGAGCCCTCCTACCCCCAACCCCAGGCTTGCTTTGGGGGGCTCCACGTATTCAAGACTGTCAACTCCGGCAGTTGGAATTAGCTCACTTTTTCTCTCTGCATGCAATTGAGCCTTCTACCCCTGCTCTCATAGTTTGTGTTTCACAGGTTGGAGTTGGTGAGTTTGTGGGTGGCAGAGATGGTGTCCTACGACCTCCAGACCTCCGGTCCCTATGGCTTTCACGCAGCAGGCCCTGGAACGCGGGCTGAAGTGGCCAGCTCCCAGGCTTGGCTTAGAGAAGAATGTAAAGACCCTCTCCCCTCCCTGCTGACGTCCTGTGCCAAGGCAGTGTGACCAGAGGACGGCCAGGTGATGACCAGGCTGAACAGCTGGCCTGGGGGGCAGGAGGGCGGAGCTGTCCTGTGCAGCGACGTCCCCACCCACTCCATACAGCTCCCGAGCAGTGACAAAGCCTTAGCATTCACCAGTTGTTGTGTCTCACCCGGTATCACCGTGAGCGCCCTTAGTTTGACAGCTTCACCATGGTTACGTCAGTTTTGATGGGTGCTGCCTACTTTGGCATGTCCCAGTCTGTGGGCATATACCTACCGTGCGGAGTTGGGGGAAAGTGATGAAATGCCCTTTTGTCTGAAGCCAGCTCTGGTTGACTGTAAACCCACAGAGGGAGGTAATTATAGTGAATAGAAGTTGCAGCTTGCAAAATCCATGGTATTATCCTGCTCTTTGCTCATTAAAACTGGGGCTCTGCAAAATGATTTGAACCACGGTTTCGGGAAACTGTGCTGCTAATCCCTGAGAAGAAAGTGGCTCTGGGGAGGTGCTCAGAGGAGCCGGCGAAGGACCCTGGTCCCTGGGCTGGGCGTGGCTGGCGGGCTCTGGGCGCCCCTGCCAAGGAGACCACAGGGGAAGGTGCTGGGGTGCCGTTTGCTCACTGATTGAACAGGAAGTGTCGTCCGAGGCATCTGATGACAAGCCATCTGGATAGGAGCGGAGCACCTGCGAGTTTGGAGACCTTGCAAGGGCACCTCGGAAAGGTCCTAATTAGCCTCTAGGGCTTTGTCCCCTTACTGTACAGGGGACACCAGGGGGCCTCGAGGGAAGGGGCTGAAGTCAGGGAGTGGGTGGCGTGGCTTTGTCTCGGCCCTTCTGGCCCACCTGCCGGTCAGGTCTTTCATCCGCTTGGAATCTAGACGCGTCCGTGTCCGTGTTTGTACAAAGCCGAACGGGAGTGGGTGCTCCAGGCGGAGGCTCTTCTAAGGGAAAGTTTTGAGGATTCAATCCTTTTAGCTTCCTGACCAGGCTTAAAGCTGGTTACGTAACCCGGGACAAAAGTAACGAGGAACGGTTGGAAGGTGGGGAAGCAAGCAGGCTTTATCTGATGAATCCAACCTCCTCCTCCAGGTGACCCCACGGGCCTCTGGGGACCCACATAATTCCTGCTGGGCGGGGTCCGCTAGCAGGGCGGAAGATGAAAGTATTTTGGAAAAAAAAAAAAAGTGATGCAGCGTAATTAAAAGTGGTTTTGAGCCTTTCAGCAAAGCTCTCCTGGATGTGTGTGTCCTTCCAGGCCAGAATCCCTCCTCTGGGAGCCCTGCAGCCCTGTGCTCCTGGCGGCGAGTCCAGCCGGCCAGGTCTCGCCAAGGCGACCAGGCCGAGCGCGGGGACGAGCCACGCTGGCCGCCGCCACCACGGCCCGGGAGCAGCTCACCCAGGAGCTCTTTCGGGGCCCTCTTGGCTGCCAGAGGCCTCCTTCCCACCCCCGCCCCCTGCCCCGCGGTGCTCTGGCTCCTGCACGCGCTCCCTGCACCTGCTCCCCGCGCCGGCTCGGTGTCCTGGGCGCCCTGCAGAGGGTTTGGGAGAAAGGACCGGTGAGGGGAAGGTTCTAGCTGCTGGGATCATCCTGGAGAAAATACAGCCCTGCCCTTCAAAGAGTTTAGAGTCCAGCAAGGCTCGCAGACACGACGACTCGCTCAGAGCGGGGTAAGTAGGGGGCACCCTGAGGGCGGCGTCAAGGGCACTAGAAGGAGGGAAGCATGAATTCTTTTTTTTTTTTTTTTAAAGATTTTATTTATTTACTCATGAGAGTCACAGAGAGAAAGAGACACAGGCAGAGGGAGAAGCAGGCTCCACGCAGGGATCCTGACGTGGGACTCGATCGTGGGCCTCCAGGTTCACACCCTGGGCTGAAGATGGGGCTAAACCGCGGAGCCACCCGGGCTGCCGGGGAAGCATGAATTCTGCATGAGGAGTTGGAGGACGTGTCGCCTCGTGATGTCTGAGCGGGGCCCTGGGGAAGACATAGGACTTCAGTGAGTTCAGAAAAGGGGCAGGCCACCTGCCCCTCGGTGCTGCCAAGACCCGCCCAAACCTCACAGCACTTCAGGTTTTAATCTTCCACCCTTGAACTGTAAACTCCCAAGGACAGGACCGTAACTTCTCTCTCATTATGTCCTGGTTTAACACAGTCCCCGGCACGCGGTGGTGATGCCCGGTGGCATAGGCAGGTAATGGTCCCCCGAAGATGTCCCACAGCCGAATCCTCAGGCCCTGTGACTCACACGCCCCCATCCTAATCCCTGGGACCTGTTACTTTGTGTGGGAAAGGGCACTTTGCAGATGTGATTAAATTGAGGGTCTCGAGACGGGGAGATTATCTTGGATTATCCGGTGCAATCAGTCACAAAGGTCGTCGCAGGAGGAGGCAGGAGGGTCAGAGCGGAGAGGTAGATGCGAGGACAGAAGCCGAGGTAGGAATGAGGCCCAGACCGAGGAACCTAGGTGGCCTCCAGCCCCTGGAACTCCCACCTGGAGCCGCCGAAGGAGCATCCCTTAGGGCCCCGACTTTAGCCTTGTAAGAGTCATTTCAGACTTCCGACCCCCGATCTGTAAGAGAATAAATTTGTGTTGTTTTTAGCCACTGAATTTGTGTGATTTGTTACAGCATCAGAAGAGAAAGAAACCCCCAAACATACTCAAACACATACTCGTTTAGGTGAAGGACCTCCCTTGGATGAAAGGGGTGAACGGGCGTGGGGCTTTGGAAGGCCTTCTCTCGGCGGCCAGGGCGCAGGACGCGAGGGGCAGAGTGGGGCAGCGGAGCCTGGGGGAGCAAGGCCAGGGGGCGGATGTTTGGGGGGGCTGGGGGGGCTGCAGAAGTAGCATCTGTGAAGCGTGGCTGGCGAGCTAGGAGTCAGCCAAAGGAATGACAGCGATTTGCAGCTTGGGTGATGGGGGCGATAAGGCGCCTTCAAACAGAAGGAACAAAAAGTGAGGAGTAGGTTTAGGTAAGAAGTCAGCGGTTGGGTCTGGACCTGTGTCCGGGGTCCTCCGGGACACGGGGGTGCAGGTGCAGAGCCACCATGGGAACGGACACCTGCGAGGGGAGTTGGGGCGGGCGCAGGCTGGGAAGGGGTCACAGGGAGCCCGGGCCCTGGGAAAGGGGGACGGTCCTCAGCAACTGTGACGTGAGAGGAGGGGCCCCAAGAGGGGAGACTGGGGACTGCCCAAGCTCCAGGGGCAGGTGGGGAAAACAGCGACACTTGTAGAAAGGGAATTTTAAGAAGGCACAGCGGCCTGGAGTACAAAATGCTACCGGAAGGTCTACTAGGATGTGGCTAGCAATGCACGGTGGCCTCCAGGAGGGCAGTTTCGGGGGCCACAGGGCGTGGAACACAGGCTGTGTGGCTGGAGAGGTGGACGCAGAGTAAGGCAGTGGCGACGAAGAATTATTTCGGGACACGCGTGAGCTGATAGGACATGGACGGTGGCACAGTAGGTAGACCCAGGAGGAGGGACCCTTACCGTCCTATCGCTGGCCAGCCGCTCTCCCCATCTGCCCTTTGCCCCTCAGACCCCTCTCACCTGCGGCTCCGTTAGTTTGCCTTCACCGGAAGGCCTCCTTCCCCAAAATCCTGCCCTCGGCCGCGCATTAGATGAGCCACGTGTCCTTTAAGGAGATCTTTCTTTCTTCCTTGAACTTGTACAAGTTATGACCCCAGGATTTGCTTCGTTGAGTGTAGCTAGAAGGAATCTTAAAGATCATTTAACAAAGGCTTCCAAATATTCATCTATCTATCTATTTATTTATTTAATTTTTAAGAAAGATTTTATCTCTTACAGAGAGAGAGAGCACGCACCGGGGGGGGGGGGGGAGAGGCAGAGGGAGAGGGAGAAGCAGACTCCCCACAGAGCAGGGAGCCCAATGGACATGGGGTTCCAAGCCAGGACCCCGCGATCATGACCTGAGCCAAACCACCCAAGTCCGCCAGGTTTCTGAACATTCTAAGCAACAGAATCCTTTTCTCTAACTATTTCTACTGTTAGAATCAAAATAGATAAGGCCTAGATATATAATATGTTAAATGGGTATTTTGTTTAAGATTTTATGGGTATTTTGTTTAAGATTTTTTATTTAATCATGAGAGACACATAGAGAGGCAGAGACACAGGCAGAGGGAGAAGCAGGTGCCCTGCAGGGAGCCCGATGCTGGACTCGATCCCGGGACCCTGGGATCACGCCCTGAGACAAAAGCAGATGCTCAACCATTGAGCCACCCAGGTGTCCCTCAAATAGATATTTTATGAATCACTCAGTGAATCCAATGTGTAATGGCTCTTTGGAACATCAGTTCACTGGAGCAATTACGATATTCTGAAGAACACAAGCATTTGACATTGGAATTTGTGAAAGATACAGTCTGATATCTAAATGCAGCCCTGTCTTCTTTTGTTTGGGTTGGAGCATAGGACCAGCCAGCGTGAGTTAGGAAGTGGACGGAGGGCTATTCGTACCATCCGATTGAACAGCCTTGCATGGGCCTGAGTTTTATAAAGATGAAGGCAGAAGACACGTCCTAATCCCTGAAACGAAGACAAGAAATCGAAGTGTATGCCAGGAACTGTCTGAAGAAACTCCGTTTTAGGGTCTCCCTGGGAGAAAGTCACAGCCCGAGCTTTATCTCTTTGGAGTTAAAATGATGCACATCACACTGCACGTTGGTTTCCGTTCCAGTTGGAATAAGCTGGAGTCCAGTATCTGCACAGCTCACCAGGGACCTTCGAGAACCGCTGGTCTCTCCAGAAAGCTGCCACCCAGCAAGACTGAACCCAACTCCCATGGCCGGACGGCCAACAGGAGAAAAGAAGGTGGTTCTGACTGTTCATGACTTCGCCGCTTACTAGCTGTGTGGCCCTGGTTACTCATCCCTGGTGAGTCTGTTTCTTCATCTGTGAAATGGGGATGACACTAGCTGCCACGCGGCGTCACTGTGAGGCTTGAGGGAGAAAAGTCACATCAGGGGCTTGACTTGGCTTAAATGCCCTCACCACCACGACCTTGGGTGTATTTTACAGTGATTTTTAAGATGTGTAAATCATGTTTCCTGAGGCCATATAGTGTGTCTCCGCGTCTCCATGGACCCAGAGGACAGTAGAACTGAAGGGACCTGGCGTGGCGACAAGCTAGTCACAACAATGTGAATGTACTTAATATTATTATTATTATTTTATTTTATTTATGATAGTCACAGAGAGAGAGAGAGAGAGGCAGAGACACAGGCAGAGGGAGAAGCAGGCTCCGTGCACTGGGAGCCCGACGTGGGATTCGATCCCGGGTCTCCAGGATCGCGCCCTGGGCCAAAGGCAGGCGCCAAACCGCTGCACCACCCAGGGATCCCTGTACTTAATAATATTGACTGTACACTTAAAGATGGTCAAGTGTACTTCCGAACTGCTCGGTCAGGGCCTTCTGTGTGTTAGCCAGGGCCCCTGGGTGGCTCAGTCGGTTAAGCGTCTGACTCTGGATTTCAGCTCAGGTCATGATCTCGGAGTCGTGTGATAGAGCTCCATGCGGGGCTCTGTGCTCAGCAGGGAGTCTGCTTCTCCCCCACTCTCTGCCCCTCCACCTCCACACTCTCTCTAAAACAAATAAATGAATCTTTTAAAAATGGTTAAGATGGCAAATTCTACGCTATGTATATTTTACCAGAGTTAAAAATAATCTCACACTTGGGATGCCTGGGTGGCTCAGCAGTTGAGCATCTGCTTTCTGCTCAGGTCGTGATCCTGGAGTCATGGGATCGAGTCCCGCATCGGGCTCTCTGCAGGGAGCCTGCTTCTCCCTCTGCCTGTGTCTCTACCTCTCTCTGTGTCTCTCATGAATAAATAAACAACATCTTAAAAAAATAATAATCTCACACTCACATATTTATCCCAATAACCGAATTGCTAGCCCTGGCTCCTCATGGAATCCAGTGAATGATAACTGATTAATTAATTTCTTATTTATTTATTTAGAAAGAGCATGAGGGGAGGGGCAGAAGGAGAGGGAGACAAGCAGACTCCCCACCGAGCAGGAAGCCAGACATGGGGCTTGATCTTAGGACCCCGAGATGATGATTTGAGATGAAATCAAGAGTGGAGGCCCAACTAGCTGAGCCACCCAGGCACCCCAGAATCCAGTGAATTCTAAAGAGCTGATGGAGCCAAGGTGTGTGAGACCTTGATCGGATGGCCGTGAAATTCCCACACACCCAAGCGAGGGGTTGGAAGCCCTGTGCGGTGGCTCCACTCTGGGGCCCTCCGAGCACGGCCTGCCTGACCTCTGCCCTGAGGTCCAGTGGGTGCCCTGCATCCTGAGCCAGACCCAACCAGAGCAAGACGGACCGACTGCCCATTCCGGACATCTCTCCTGGCAAGCACAGGTCAGTGGGCTGGGGAGAAAACCAAGTTTTCCTTCATTGGTTTGGTTGGTTTCTTTTTTGGCATCGGGCTCTGTTTTGCTTTGTTGTGGCATATTTTTCCCCACAGCAGAAGCTGGAGCGGATGCGATAATGCTTGGCTCTCTGGCAGCCCCCCCCCCACCGCCCCCCGCCCCGACGCTTTTGTGTGCAAAACAGTTTCAGGTGCACCCATGTCTCTCTCAATAGAGTTCAAATTCTGGGAAACCACATGCATTCTGTTCAGTCGATGTTCGACTCAGAAGGGGTCTTTGGTGCAGAAAATACAGGCACCCACATAGGCCTATAAAACTCACACCAGTCTGATTCTGGTCAAAGTAGTAGTAATAATAATAGTAAAAATAGTAGCACTGACTTCCAAATGGAGTTTGTGGGATGAGGTCCAGCTGTCTTTCTTCTTACTCAGAACCCGTGGCCCCAATTCCCTGGCTGGCTCAGATGTTTGTTTTCCTATTCTCTTGCCTGGAGCATGTTTGCTCTCAGGTTCCCTCTTTACCTCTTTGGGACAGTGACCAGCTGGTGGCTGTAGGCCACCCTCCCTTCTCTGTGGCTCCTGGGCTTTGGCTTCATGACATTTATGTCACCCTTCTCTCTTTGCCCCTTTTGCTTTCACGATCGTGTGCCAGACATTTGCACTGCCCCTGGTTAGAAAGCAGGCTGTGCTGTCTACCTCTCAGTCACCCCTGCAAGCCCAGCCCAAACCCCTGGGACAACAGAGAGGGATCTCAACAAGGCCCACCTCGGCCACCACCCAGATGCCTCCACGCTCATGCTCCTTCCTTTTAAATTGTTCTCAGCAGGGGACACCCGGGTGGCTCAGCAGTTGAGCACCTGCTTTTGGCCCAGGGTGTGATCCTGGAGTTCCGGGGATTGAGTCCCATATCGGGCTCCCTGCAGGGAGCCTGCTTCTCCCTCTGCCTGTGTCTCTGCCTCTCTCTGTGTGTCTCTCATGAATAAATGAATAAAATATTTTAAAAAAAATAAAAAATTGTTCTCAGCAGAATGAATGAGTCTCTTTGCTCTCACATTACAGACAGGAACAGCAAGGGGTTAGTAAACCTACTGATGAGTATATAGTTACTCCAGAACAGGGGTCAGTAGACTTTTTCCATAAAGGGCCAGATAGGGTGAGCTGGACGGTCTGTCACAGTTTATACTGGATTCTTCCCTACTGCAAGAGTAAATTACTGATTAAAGATTTTATTTATTTATTCATAAGACACACACAGAGAGAGAGAAGCAGAGACAAAGGCAGACGGAGAAGCAGGTTGAGTGCCCTTACCATTTTAGTGACTTTTTTTTTTTTAAGATTTTATTTATTTATTCATGATAGACATAGAGAGAGGGGGGGGGGCAGAGACACAGCCAGAGGGAGAAGCAGGCTCCATGCCGGGAGCCAGATGTGGGACTTGATCCTGGCTCTCCAGGGTCACGCCCTGGGCTAAAGGCAGGTGCCAAACCGCTGCGCCACCCAGGGATCCCTCTTTGACAGTTCCAATAAAACTTCATTTATGGACATTGAAACTGAAATATTTTTCAGACATCATAAAATATTCTTCTTTCGATTTTTAAAAACCATCTTAAATTGTAAAAACCATTCTTAGCTTGTGGGCTGTGTAACAGTAGGTGGTGGGGTCAGGCCTGGCCCACGGTAGTTTGCAAGCCCTGCTGTCGAAGAACGAGGGCTAGACGGGACTTCCGGGGTGTGTTCAGGGCAAGGGACACGTGGATCCTCTCTGCCACCTGCGTCTGGGTGAATACGATGGGGTTTTGGGAGGTGGAAAGTGTAACTTATGACACTCCGTGGGGCCCTAAGTGTCTAACGGCTAAGCCCTGCTTCCTGATGCTCCTTGCATCAAAAATCCAGCGTCTGAAATCAGACACGTGTGGTTGTGCTGCTTGAGTGCTGTGTTAGCACTTGGATGCCAGCACGCTGGGGCTCTGGAAATAACCCCTCCTTATTTTTAACACCCTTGCCTAGTCAGATGGTCTCTGGTTTCTCCCAAAGAAACTCCCAGGGCCCAGCGATCCAGGCTGGAATTCAGAACCCCTAAGTCTTATCGGTAAACAGGACCCCATTACCCGGTCATCCCCACACCTCCCTACAAAAGTCCTCGACACAGGCCAGGGGGACATGGTTTTCTTTTCCCTTCAGGGTCGTGGGGCCGCTGGGCTGACCGATGTCAGGAATCCAAGCAATTTCTATGCAAGGCGCAAGGAAAAAGTAAGTTTTCAAAGAGCTTTTATTTCAAACACAGATTGTACCCAGTTAAAAAATGCTCCTCAGGTGTCTTGGAAACCAAGGAAAGGGTGTATCTTGTCCCAGAGAAGGAGGGAGGGGTTGGCTATTTACACAGGCAACACCCAGAACTGGTAAAGGAGCACAGGGTGTCCCTAGAGGGCTAACAGAGGACAACTGGACCCCGCTTATCAGAGACAAGTGGCTCGGTGAGGGCGGCCTGGAGCTCCAGGGGAAGGTCGGTCCTCACCAATCACCTGTGCACCCGCTGGCCCCACTGCGCCCGCCCGGCGTCAGGTGTGCATCACGTCCACTTGCTGGATTGCCAGGGAGGCCTGTCACAGCCCAGAGCAGGGCTCAGAGAGGGGAGCAGCAGCGGCTGTGCTGGGCTGGTGGGCGCGGGGAGGGGCAGGCCCCGCCTCCTCTCTAGACCGTTCTGGGCCAGGCCCGGCTACCTGAGGACAAAGCCCCGGGGGCGGGGGCGGGGGCGGCTGGGGCTCCGGGAGGGCTAGTGCTCGGGCTCGGCGTCCATGCAGGACTCCCAGGGGTTCTGGGGCATTCGAGGCAGGGAGAAGAGCAGGAGGGCGAGGCCGCCGAGGAAGAGGAGCACGAAGGCGGCGCAGGCGCAGGCGAAGGACCAGGAGTAGTAGTAGTCGATCCAGGCCGTGTGCTCGCTGTCGATCATGCGCTTCACCGACTGCCGCGTGACCTCCACCGACACGAAGATGCACAGGCCTGCGGGCCACGCCCCTCAGGGAGCTGCCAGGGGGCGCCCCTGCCCGCCCCCCGCCCCCGCCCCGCGCCCCTGCCGCCCCGCACCCCGCACCCCTGCCCGCCCCGCCCCGCACCCCGCGCCCCTGCCCTTCCCGCGCCCTGCACCCCGCGCCCCAGCCCGCCCTGCACCCCACGACCCTTTGCGCCCCGTCGCGCCCTGCACCCTGCACCCCGCGCCCCTTCCTGCTCCGCGCCCCGCACCCCGCGCCCCTGCCCGCCTCCCGCCCCCGCCCTGTGCCCCTGCCCGCCCTGCGCCCCTTCGCGCCCCGTTGCGCCCCTTCCCTTCCCGCTCCGCGCCCCGCACCCCTGCCCGCCCCGCCCCGCCCCGCACCCCGCGCCCCTGCCCGCCCCGCGCCAGGTGCACAGCCCCCCTCACCTGCGAACGCGTAGAACATGGACGCGGGCCGCAGCAGGTAGTCCCGCTTCCTCCCGCAGGACAGCAGCGCGCACGTGGTCCCCATGATGATGAAGCCGAGGCTGAAGACGGCGATGGCGGCGGCCGAGATGCTGTACTCTGCGGGACGGGCAGGCGCGGCGGCGGCTCAGCCTGTGCCCCGGCCCCTGGGGTCGCGGAGGGGCCGCGACGAGCCCCGCACTCGGAGCCACGCAGCGGGGAAGGGGGACCGCGATGGCAACCGGATCCCCTTCCCACTCCCCAGGGGGTGGGGGGTCCTAAGCTGCGGGCTCCTTCCCCGGGCGCAGCCGCAGACCTTTCTGGAGCTGAAAGCTGCCTGCGAGCCACGGGGCAGAGGGCGGGCTCGGGGTGAGGGTGGTCTGTCCTGGGTCGTCAAGCAGCCGCTGCAAGGGTGGCTTGTTGCAGGGCTGAGTGTGCATGCACCGAAGACTGCCAGGGAGAGTGTGCTCGTGTGCACTGGCATGTGCCCGCTGCAAGGTGGCTTGTTGCAGGGCCTCGTGGGTGACCGTGTGTGTGCATGCACCACTGTGCAGAGATTGCCGGAGAGAGTGTGCTCGTGTGCACTGGCATGGGAAACTAGTCCTGCAGTTGGGGGCCCTGCCGGGAAAGGCCTCCCCACAAGCTCCCTCAAGCCCTCGGGATGGCTGGCCACCCAGGGCCGTGGTCTCGGGGCGCCCAGCTGCTTTTCATCGCAATGGTTTAAGCCAAACGATTCTGTGGCTCAGCAGCCTTCACAGAAGTCGCTCTTCCTGACCCTCCCTGCTTCCCCCACCAGCTCACCTTTCTGAGTAGTGACTTCGAAGATCTCCGAGGTCTCGCCAGGGTTAAAATGCCTGAAGTAGGAACAGTTTTTCTCTGCAAAGGGGGGAAACAGCCTATGAGTTGAGCCAAAGGGCCTGCAGCTCCAGCAGAAGCTCCACCCGAAGACCGTGGGTGTGATCCCACTGGACCTGCCCTCATTCTCCTAAACCCTGAATCTGGGCTGAAACAAACCTCTTTCTCTGACCCTTAGACCAACATTTCAGTAGGAGAAGGGGGTTTCATAAGAGGCCAGGAGATCTTCAGAAAGCAAAGGCTGACTCAGTCGAGAGGGCACATAGTGCTCTGGGTTCTGAGCCCATTAGGTAGACGGGATAACTGAGGCTCAGCAACTCGTTTGTCACGGGGTGCAGGGAACACCATTAACAAAGGGCCAAATGGTGCTTCTCACCGTTTGGAGCTTATTCTGCCCCCCAGGAGATGGTGGGCAGTGTCTGGAGACAGTTTTGGTGTCACTACTAGCACGTAGTGGACAGAGGCCAGGAATACTGCTAACATCCTACAACGACAGGCCAGCCGTGTACAACATAGAATTAACTGGCCCCACTGTGTCAGTAGGGCTGAGGATGAGAAAGCCTGGTCACACCAAAATCTAGGCCCGTCCTGATGCACTGGGTGTGACCCGGAAGCCCATGATGTTTTTCAAAGGCTTTCCAGAAGATTCTGATGCTCACCCAGTTTGGGAAGCCCTGCTCCAGGTCCCTTAAATGCCCCCACAAAGAGCTTTTCTGAGTGGGCCAAATGGATACTTTTGGGTGCAGGGGGGAGTGCTTCCATTCAAGAGCCAATTGTCACCATGTGTCATTTTATCAGACCTTCGACCCCTGTGGCCATAGAGATGGCCCAGACAAAACCTTTCCTGGCGAGCCAATTGTTCTATCTGATTAGTGTCAGAGAAGCCGTAGAAGATCTGTGAGTGGCAGGACCAAAAATCTGGATTTTGGGAGGGGGGGCGGGGGCGCAGAGGAAGGACTCAGAACAAAGAAATTCATGCGGGTTTTAAACACAATTTCAGGCATAATTTCTCTTCCATTTTTCTCCTTAAAATTTCTCTTGTCACTTGACATACTTCAAAACCAAAGGATATCCTTAACCCCCCCCCCCCCCAAAAAAAAAACCAAAGGATATCCTTACTGCTTAATGAATACAGTTTGATATTCTTTACTCCATTTTTAGGAAGTAGGTGAATGGTTTTTAAAAATCATGCTATTTTACGTTTCCTTAAAAAAAATTAAATTAGGCTGCTTTTTATTTGTGCAAGGCCCTCCATCGATTCCTTTTTCCCCTGGGCGGGCCCACGACCCTCCACTCCTAGTTCAGATGGGGTCTAGTTTGCGCATTCATTTCTTCACTTTCAGGGTCTATTGAGATTATCATGATTATTGGTGCCTGGTTTCTTTAGGAAATGCACCTGAGGCGGTGCCAGAGTCATAGCTTTCGTGGGGTTGCAGGCCCTCTTCCCTCTGACCTAAATCATCTTATTGCCCCTTAGGCCTATGGCCTCCCCCTCCAACCCCGTCCCCCTCCCCCAAGGTCAGGGTTGCTGGGTTGCTGCTGCTCCCCCAGGGGGAGGAAGGAAGTGACCCCTGGAGCCTGGAGGAGCCTGGTTTAGCCACAGTAAGTGTTCTGAGAGGTAAACAGCTTTCTCTTTGAGCTTCTATATTTAAATCACTTTCCTTTTGAGCAGAGTTACCTGGGGTGTCTGACTGCCGGGTGATGTCAGAATTAATGCTGCTCTTTTTTTTTTTCCCTCACAGCTTCCGGCGCTATTTTAAAGCCTAATGCAACCCTCTTCTGTTGGTTAGATTATTAGCTCTAGATAATTTTTTTTTTTTTTTTTTTAGCTCCAGATTCTCTTGAATCACTGCTTCCGAGTGGCTCGTGCTGGGCCACAAGTCTCCGTGTGTGTCTCCCTCTGACAAAGGAGCATTTCTGTTTCATTCTTTAAGGGCCAGTTTCGGGTGTCATTGAAAACCCTCTGAAGAGAATTGGCCGGATTCAAGCGTATTTCACGGTCAGCGGCCTCCCACCACGCAGTCCGCGAGGTAAAAGCCTTTGGAGCCCAGGGCGGCCAGATAAAGGCCCGCCAGGGCCCGGCCGCAGCGCAGCGCTTTGGCAGCTCGGGCCGCTGAGCCTCTCTTGTGGCCTTGGGTTGTGCTGTCAGCCCCCACCCGGTGGACGGCCCAGCACGCTCCACCCGGACACCGCCGCCTGCGTGAGCCCGTGCTCAGGCCCGAGCGGGAGGCTGCGTGTCTGGGGAAGCCGGCCTGGGGGTTTCCGGGGGAGAATTTCCCCTTCAGCAGCCCCGGCACAGTCTCTACCTCCTGTCCTCCCCTGTTGAATGATGTCACATGTGTGGGATGGGGGGGTCCCCTGTAGGGTGGGGGTGGCTCCCACACAGCACATCTGGAAGTCTCAGCTTCTCCCTGACGTAGCTGAACCTCGGGCTTGAGAATGGATGGGCCAACCCCGTCCCCGCCGCCCTCTCTTTTTATTTTTATTTTTTAAGATTTTATTTACTTGGGGATCCCTGGGTGGCTCAGCGGTTTAGCGCCTGCATTCAGCCCAGGGCGCGATCCTGGAGTCCCGGGATCGAGTCCTGCGTTGGGCTCCCGGCATGGAGCCTGCTTCTTCCTCTGCCCTTGTCTCTGCCTCTCTCTCTCTCTCACTCTCATAAATAAATAAATAAATAAATAAATAAATAAATAAATAAATAAAAAATATTTTATTTACTCATTCATGAGAGACAGGGTGAGAGAGAGGCAAGACACAGGCAGAGGGAGAAGCAGGCTCCCTGCAGGGAGCCCCATAGGGGACTGGATCCCAAGACCCTGGGATCACACCCTGAGCCAAAGGCAGATGCTCAACTGCTGAGCCACCCAGGTGCCCCCTCTCCCCTCTCTTGAACTTAGCACATGAGGAAGGCCAGAGTCTTCTGCCCTGAGCCCCAAGAGTAACATCTGCTCCAGGGCCCCATGACCCCCTCTGGAAGACGATAAGGCCCTTTGTGGTCCCTGATGACCCCAGCAGGAATGGGGGCATGTCAGACCCAGCCGTCATTCCGGACACATCCGGCACCAACAAGACGCTCATTCAGGAAGAATCAAGCTGGGCATCTGCCCGTGTCACTCAAGAGTTGCCCAGGGTCCTGCTCAGGTGGGCAGACCCTGCTTCTGCTTCTTTGTCTGAGGGATTCTGGGTAAACAGAGCATCAGGAGCAACTTAAAAAGGAAGGACATCCGAGTTGGGCTCTGTGTGCGCCACTTAGTCATGGGTGAGGGGCTTGGAGGAGAGAGGCAGTGACAGCTCTGTGACAGCTGTGCAGATTCTGAGTCTTCCTGCCTCTGCCTTTCTGAAGTCCTTCCGTTGCCTCTTCCCTGGCTTCCATCACAACTGCACAAAGCTCAGGGCTTATGGCTTAGTCTTGATGGATTATAGCCCCTTCACTGGGCAGAAGCAGCAGGACGTTGATCCTACTCCTGCAAATTTCATGGGGGGCTGGCATTATACACACCAAAACCACCCAGATTGATAGCTTACTGTGTTTCGAGCCAAATCTGTGCTTTGAATCAAGTCAGTGGAGATACCAATGTCAGGGTGATGACCTGGGACCAATTATTAGGAAGTCTGAAGTTCCTCCAGCCTCCTTTGTCTCTGTGAATGGCTCACGGTGCCTCGAATATTTGTATTTCTATTTTTCTATATTTCAGAAATGTCTGTCATGAACTGTCCTAAGACTCAGTGGGTTGTTCCTTAAAAATATAGTGAACTTGGGGGTGCCCGGGTGGATCGTGTCGGTTGAGCATGCAACTCTTGGTTTCAGCTCAGGTCATGATCTTGGGGTTGTGAGATTGAGCCCCACATCAGGCTCTGCACTCAGCAAGGAGTCTGCTTAAAACTCTCTCTCCCTCTCCCTCTGCCCCTCCACTCTGCTCTCTCTCTTTCTCATAAATAAAAATAAAACTTTAAAAATAATATGGTGAACTCAGCTATTGAGCTGGCCTGGGGTTGGGTATCATGGCTAACCAAGTATTCGGATTCAGGGAATGCCTGCACGGAACTATATCTAAGGAAGTTGGTCCGAGGGTTGTGGGTTATTGTTAAGCTGTTTAATCTAACGGTGCCAATTTCAAAGAATTATAACAGGAGGCACATTTAATTACAACCTGAACTTGAGTTAATGCATGTTTTCTCGGATAGTTGGGATAATTTATATGATGCTTCTGGGTTATCACTGAGAATGTATCAGTGTACCCAGTGCTGGGGGATGCAGACTTTAATATATTAAAAAAAATACCTTGTTGATTTACACAAAGCCAAGGGAACTAACGACTTAGGGGTCGGAAAAAATATTTCACTTACTTGTTACTTGCATCAATGCCAGGGCTGTCTTCACCCTTTTTGTAAAAGAAGTTCTTGATGCCTGATAGTGATTTCTCTGTGCTCTGTCTCCCCCCACCGCTCTGATTGAGGACTTCTATCAATTGGGTTGCAAAAGTCCCCAGGACCCAATCCCAGAGGGTCAGATCATTGCTGTTATATGGGGGGAAAGTCTGAGCTGGGTCTCTAGTATGGGTTCTTGTGGATGGGAAAGGGAGCCCCTGAAATTCTTGGGGTCCATAACACGATGTTCTTCCATATGGCTCCAGTTCCTGCACCAGGTACTGGGAGAGAGGATGGGCCATAAGGGAAATGGGGTATTGGGGCAGTCTGCTGCCTTAGCCTGGAGAGACAGCGCCTGAGAAAAACAACATTCCACCCAACCCACGGGCAGGGAATGATGAATCATCCCTCTGGGGTGATTCACTTGGGCTTTCAGACAGACAGAGTCTCCTGACAGTGGGGGAAGACCCTCCTCTCATTCGTTGTGAGATTGAAGGCGTTGGAATTGACCTTAGATGTTAATCTTTGCATGACAGTCCTTCTAAAACCCTTTGGGGGGGATCCCTGGGTGGCACAGTGGTTTGGCACCTGCCTTTGGCCCAGGGCGCGATCCTGGAGACCCGGGATCGAATCCCACGTCGGGCTCCTAGTGCATGGAGCCTACTTCTCCCTCTGCCTATGTCTCTGCCTCTCTCTCTCTCTCTCACTGTGTGCCTATCATAAATAAATAAAATAAAATAAAAAAATAAAATAAAACCCCTTTGGGCCAGTAGGGAAAACCAGATTAGACAGTTTATGTCCTTAGAGCCTCCAGCGCTCTAAGGCTGAATAGGAACTTAAAAAGTCTCCTCTAAAAAAAAAAAAAAAAAAAGTCTCCTCTATTGAACCAGCCCCCAGCTGAGCTTCTCCTAAAGCATGGCCTGCCAAAAGTTGGCCTCTTATGTGTTTGCCTGGATCAGCAGCTTTGAGGAATTGTGTTTGTATGTGCAGTGGGGGTGGGGTATCATATGGGAGTGGGCTGGTGAGGAAAGGAGCTCTGGATTTGAGACTTGGGTGTTGAACCTCTACTTGTGAGAAGGTTAGCTTGGGAAGGCCGCTCTGAGCATCAGTTTTCCCATATGTAGAACAAGAACCATCTAAAGAATGACAGCCTCCCCACTGGCTTGTTGTCAAGTAATATTATGTAGCTACCAAGAAGGTGGATTTTAGGGGTATGAGCCCTAGCTGGTCTGCCGTGGTAATTGTGTTGGCCTCGGTCAAGTTACCCAACTTCTCTTTGCCTCATTTTCTTTATCTGTAAGATGGGATGATGGTAATAGTATGGATCCTGTAGAGGATTTTGTGAGGATTAGATGAGTGTATATATATTTCTGTTTGTCATCCCACTGCCTTCTGACCTCCATGGTTTCTGGGAAAAGTATCAGCTATAAATCTTACCTTACTAAGGTCCCTTGTATGTGGTGAGTCATTTCTTGCTGCTTCCAAGGTTTTGTGTCTTTATCTTTTAACAGTTCTGATTATGATATGTCTAGGTGTGAATTTGTCCTACTAGGATTCATTAAGCTCTATAAATTTTAAGATTAATATTTTTCATCAAATTTGGAAACTTGAGACGCCTGGGTGGCTCAGTGGTTGAGTATCTGCTTTTGGCTCAGGGTGTGGTCCCAGAGTCCCGGGATCGATTCCTCATTGGGCTCCCCTTGAGGAGCCTGCTTCTTCTTCTGCTTATGTCTCTGCTTCTCTCTCTGCATCTCTCATGAATAAATAAATAAAATCTTTTAAAATTTTTGGAAACTTTTCAGCCATTATTTTTCTGCTTTGCTGCTTCCTGCTCCTTTCTCTCTCCTGTCCTTCTGGGACCACCATTATGTGTATATTAGTGCATTTGATATTATCTCACAGGTCTCTGAGGCTCTGTTCTTTTCTTCTTCTTTTTTTCTGTCTATTCCTCACATTAATCTCAATTGATCTATCTTCAAGTTCACTTATTATTATTATTATTTTTGCACCTGCACAGATCTGCTATTTAATCCTTCTAGTGAGTTTTCCATTTCAATTATTATAGTTCTCAACTCCAGGATTTCTATTAGGCACTTTATTTTCTTTTGTGTGTGTGTGTGTGTGTATGTTTTCTTTTTAAAGATTTGTTTATTTATTTAAGAGAGAGAGAGAGCATGAGCAAGAGGGGCAGAGGGAGAGGGAGAGAGAATCTCAAGCAGATTCTCACTGAGTGCAGAGCCTGAAGTGGGGCTTGATCTCATGACCCTGAGATCACGACCTGAGCCAAAACCAAGAATTGGACACTTAACCAACTGCACCACCCAGACACCCCCACTGGGTTCCATGCCCAGTGCAGAGTGCAACATGGGTCTTGAACTCACACTATTAGGTCCTTTTACAATAATTTCGATCTCTTCATTGATAATCTGTATTTCATGAGACATCATTCTCATCTTTAGTTGTTTAGACTTTTTTTTTTAGTTCTTTGAGTGTATCTAAAATAGCTGATTTAAGGCAGCCTGGGTGGCTCAGTGGTTTAGCGCCGCCTTCAGCCCAGGGTGTGATCCTGGAGACCCAGGATCGAGTCCCACGTCAGGCTCCCTGCATGGAGACTGCTTCTCCCTCTGCCTCTCTCTCTCTCTCTCTCTCTGTGTGTGTGTGTGTGATGAATAAATAAATAAAGTCTTTAAAAAAATAAAATAACTGATTTATAGTCTTTGAGACCAATATCTGGTTTCCTTAAGGATCTATGGACTGGCTTTATCCTCCTTATTTATGGGCCATACTGTTTTACCTCTTTGCATGTCTTGTGATTTTTTTAAACTTAAACTTTAAATTTAAAGCTGAAATACTTAAACAATATAATGAGCAATTCTGGAAATCAGAGTCTCACCCTTCCCTAGGATTTGCTCACTGTTTATTATGGTTTGTTCAGTGACCTAATTAATTTTGCAAAGTCTGTTTTCTTTGTTATGTGTGACCTCTGAACTCTGCTCAGTTAGTTTGGTAATCAGCTCACATTTTGTAAAATGCTTGGACTAATACACCTCCTAGTCTTTACTGAGGGGCTCTGTGCTAAGCAGAGAGCTAAGTACTCCGCCAAGCAGCCCACATTTCTGCCTTAGCCGCCGCTTTCTGCTTTCCCACAGCCTCAAGATCAGCCTGAGGTGAGAGCTTAGGGCCTTCTTGGGCTTTCCTGTGCACCATACAGCGCTGTGCATGCACATGGCCTTCTAAATTCTCAGGAATATGTTGGAGCTTTTCTTTTCTGTTTCAAAGATTTTAGTTATTTATTCATGAGAGACACCCAGTGAGAGGCAGAGACACAGGGAGAGGGTGAAGCAGGCTCCCCCTAGGGAACCCAATGAGGGACTTGATCCCAGGATCCTGGGATCACACCCTGAGCCGAAGGCAGATGCTCAACCACTGAACCACCCAGGCATCCTTGTTGGAGCTCTTCCAAGCCACCTATGGACATCTAACTCTCTAGCGGTTTTGGTAGCCTATTGTTTGCCCTAACTGTTGTCTACTGCCTCAGGAAATTATGCTATTAAACAATTGCTTCTAATTGTTTTTGCCAAATGCCCCCTGAGAAAAAGACTGTTTCCACTGAGTGAGCTCAGCATCAGGTCAAATAAAGACAGCCTTACAAGTGGGGACTTCCAGGGAACCACCAGGCAGATCAAATAATGACAGTTCTCTGGGAATGAGGCTTTGAATGAGATCCAGCCCCATCTGTCCCCTTTGGGGGCTAAATTTACACTGTTTGCAGGCTGTTGGTTTTCAAGGCTCTAATAGACTTGGGGAGCGGGGAACAGAAATAGAGCAAGTTAAAGCACCACAAAACTCACCATTCTGACTCAGATTCACCTGTTTTTCTTGAATAAGCACTCGCTGGATTGCTGCAAGATTCGTTAGTGTCCAGGGTTCTGAAAAGGTTTGTTCTGACCGTGTTTTGCCAGAGTTCTCATTGTCTTTATGGAGAAGAGGATTTAGGGGGATTCTTACCCTGCCTTTTCTTCTGATGTCATTCAAAGTTAAAAGATGGGAGGCACTGAAAACAATAGTTGGCAGATTTGTGTTTGCGGTCCCTATTACTGCTATTAATAATAAGCGAGAGAACATGTATGCGCTCTCTTCCTCCCTCTAGAAAAAAGTAACCCCACAGAGCACAGGAAAGGTGGGTGGGGAAGGAAAAAGGTGTCCATCTGCAGAGAAAGGAGAGGGGAGATTGCTGGCACATACTTCAGAAGCTTGTCAAGGGTAGGGCTGGGCTCACAAGTGTGGGAGGTATGATTCACTCTGGAGCGGGGCAAGAAGGCGTAGAGATAGACTCTGGTCAGGGTCAGGACCAAACCATGCCTGTCGGGCCTGTGCAGCTAACCTCTTGCTAGTTTGTCCCTTCCTTGTATGGACTTGCCTCGCCTCCCTGCTCATCTGCTCTATAAACTCAGCAGACTTTAAAAGGTAGGTGCCTCTGAGGACAGGTGGACGGGACCATGGCAGGGCACTCCCATGCGTGGTCCGTGGAGAATCTGCCTCCCCCTGCCCTGCCCCACCCATGGGAATTGGCTGGATGATGCATCTGTTTACGGCTGTGCTGGGCCGGGGCTGAGGAGCGCGGGCATGTGAGCTACGTGATACCCTTCAAGCACATGTCCACGTCTGTTAAAGCCCTCGGCCCGGGGACGCAGTGTTTCTAAGACAGCTGGGTATTTACGAGTCTTCCGTGTGTCCAGGGGGAATGAGCGAGGCAGGGGTTTTCTAGAGCCAGCAGGAGGGAAAAGAGGAGGAAAAGGAGAAGTAGAGGCATGGGGTTTGGGCTCCTTTGTCCCACGCACAGACTGCAAGATCTCTGGGGACTTAGCCCTGACTTCCTTGAAAGTTCAAGGAACTGGGTTCAAGGAACACCCAGTCTGCTAACAGAGGGAATAATTCTGCAAGGCAGGTGGGTCCCTGTACTCGCCCTGGCCCACTGCCACCTTACGGTGCCATTTGTAAAGGCTGAAAGGGGCTTTGCAGAGCCCGAACACTGTATTTTACAGGGGGAAGCAGAGGCCGCAATGGGCTTGGTGGACCCTGGAGTCATTGGAGTGTCGTGGGCAATGCACGCAGAGCCCAGTCCTCTGGTTCTCCACGCAGGGCTCTTTCCCCAGCGTGTGCTCTGTTCGCTATGAGTGTGGAGGGCTCCGCATTTGTAGCATAGACTGGTCACCCTAATACCACCCTGATCCTTCACGAGGAGCTCACCTCGGATGTGCGGTTCGGTCACAGGGTAGGAAATTGGGGAACGCACTGAAATCAGAGCAGGAGGACACGCATCCCAGCTCCGAGGGGTCTGAGCTAAGAGAGGATGTGCAGGTGTGACAGTTCTGACAAAAGGCGGGAGGCTCGTCTACGACTGGGCCCTGCTTTACAGATGTGTGGCTTCTGCGGTCAATCAAGGCCCTGCACACAGAAGGGACCCACACTCGGCTCCGTGTGTCACTGTTACCATCTCGAAATCCTTAAAAATATGCACAAAGAGCCCTGCATTTTCGTTTTGCGCTATGCTGTGCAAATCTGGTGGCCGACCCTGGGGAGTGACCGTGCCAGCCGCACATGTCCCTGCAGCCTGAGGACTTAGGGCCACTGAGCCTGTCTGTGCAGGGAGAGAGGAAAGCGGGGTCACCCAGAAGGGTGGCCACTGCGGGGGCCAGGGCCTCGGGCCTGTTAGGCCCAGCTGGGTAGCCCCCTGCTCAGGGTGAAGGCCGGGAGCCTCTGTGGGACAGAAAGAGGGACAGACGCCCTGGCTTTACAAGCGGCCCTGGCCAGTAGGACACAGGCCATTCGGATCCTCTTCCCTGGGCACCGAGGCTGGGCGCGATCTCTGCTCTGAGGCAGGGAAACCTGCCCTCTTTCCCAGTGGCACCTTTTCCAGGGGCATGAAGCAGGGCAGGAGGCAGGGACGGGGTCAGAGGGTGGGTACGTTACCCCCAGGCAGGGTGATGGGTCCACACGTCTTGTCCTTGCTGTCAGTCATGACAATGCGCTTGGTGCAAATCCGCCAGAGGCCGAAGTGGGCCGCCTCGCAGGTGGCATTGTGGTGCTTCACCTCGGGGCTCAGCACGGCCCAGTGGTCGGTCACCACGGCCACCAAGGCCAGCACGATGCCCACCAGGATGCAGAAGAGGGTCGCGCGGACCTTCGGCGCTTTGGTCTGGGACATGGTGGTGGCGGAGGAGTGGGTGCCCTGGGCACAGTCTGGTGGCGGTGTGTCCCGTGCAGGTGGCAGCCAGGCTGGGGAGGTGGCAGTGATTATCGAGCTGGGGGTGGAAGCTAAGTTTAGTGCGTCCTGCTGAGCCAGAGTGGGCTGGCCTCGGGGCTGAGGGACACCAGACGGGGCTGAGCAGCTGCCCAGACGTGTCAGGGGCCTGAGGGAGGCTTCTATTAATGCACATCCCAGGCGTGTCACCGAGGATAGCTTCTCCTCGGGTTTCAGGACTTTCTTTCCCTCCTGAGACCTAAAATACCTTAAGGAGGGGCAAGGAGAGAAGGCTCTAGATGGTGACTTGGGATCTCCACGATTAGCAGCTCAGGATACCTGAGTTGGAGGCAGTGATAGGCCACAGGGATACTAGATGTGTGGGAATGTGCTTGCTCTGGGCTGCAGGAGGAGGCGACACTGCTGGGTGAGGGCAGGGGACCCTGGAGGACACAGGTGCCACAGCCCAGCTCCCACACTGGGCAGGCCGGTCACCAGTGCAAAGGGGTGTGAGTGGGTCCTTGTCCTGGGGGTCTGGGGAATGCAGGAGCCTGTGTGGGGACATCTTGGGGCTCCTCCAGCAGAACCACCAGGGGCCCACCTCCCTGGCTTTAGCCTCAAGTCCTAGCACAACCCTAAACTGTGGGAAGATTCCTGGTGGTTCCTGGGCCTGGCATTACCCAGCACTGTGCCTGGCGTGGGAATGCTTTTTCCTTTTCAATTCTCCTCCCACCCCTTCAACTGGGTCCAGAAGGAAAGGAAGTCTTTAGCTAACCTTTCTGATGCTTGCAAATCAAAGACTAGCTTGGAGAGGACAAGGAATCTAGCTGGACCTGACTGTAGTTCTGTTTTTATTTTACTGTTTGAGTTTTACTTCTATTAACGTGTTGCCAGTTCTTTTTTCATTTACAAAATAAATATATTTAAGTTAAAAACCACAGAAGTGGGTTGGTCGGCAGGGAACTGTGAAGAGGCTGATGGTGTGTGGACACAGCAGAGGACAGAGGACAATTTGGGATGGCCCCCAGAGAGTCCTGCGAGCCCGTGTGCCCCCCACCCCAGGCTCGAGCCCCTGGATCCCTCCTGGGTTCTGTATCTCTCTCTCTCTTTCTTTTTAAGATTTTATTTATTCATGAGAGACACAAAGAGAGAAGCAGAGACATAGGCAGAGGGAGAAGCAGGGTCCACGCAGGGAGTCTGATGTGGGACTCGATCCCAGGACCCTGAGATCATGACCTGAGACGAAGGAAGATGCTTAACAGCCTGAGCCACCCAGGCGCCCCTCTGCATCTCTTCTTTATCAATTGAGCAGTTGCCTCTTCTGGGGTCTATCCAAGAGGCTAGTGTGTGGCCAAGAATAGACCCCTGAGCTGGGCAGGGTTTTGACTTCAAAATCCCAGCCTCAGGCTGACACAGCTCACAGAAATACCCTGCCTGTGGGCGGAGAAGCACTCAGGCGTCCAGCCTTGGAGTCACAGACTGTTAATAATAATGATAATCATAGGAACAGCGCATCTTGTGTATCTACTGTATATCACGTGTTGTGGTAAACCTTTCCACATCATTGCCTTTTTTTTTTTTAAATATTTTATTTTTTCATGAGAGACACAGAGAGAGGGGCAGAGACATAGACAGAGGGAGAAGCAGGCTCCCTGCAGGAAGCCAGATGTGGGACTCAATCCCGGGACTCCGGAATCACAACCCGAGCTGAAGGAGCCCCTCAACCACTGAACCACCGAGGCTTCCCTCCACATCATTGCCTTTAAGCTACACACCAATCCGTGAGGTGAGTGTGACTATCACATCCGTTTTACAGGTTAAGGATACAGAGGCCCAGACATACAAAGCAACTTGTCCGAGGTCACCCAGCAGGGAGATGGTGAAGCCAGGCTTCGGAACCCAGAGCCCGAACTCTAAAGCAATGCTTGGAGCTGGGAGGAGAGGTCAGGATCTGTGGCTACAGGGAGCACAAGTATCTGTTTCCTCTGCCCTTCTAAGTCCTCAGCTTAGGCTCCCTTCACTAGAGAAACGCATCCAAACTTATTCCCTGTACGTTTTCCATGGCACAGAAGCCTTGGCACGGGAAACGAAGACCCAAAGGAAGGGTTAAATCTGAGTGTTTTTATGCCAGTGGGATGAAGAGAGGAAAGTTGGTGGAAAATCTGATAGGAAAACAAGAAGCTATGAACTAAGTGCCCTAAGTTGGGGAAACGAGGTCTGTTCTGACCTCTCTTGGGGTGGGGGAGTCCTGAGTGCTCCATCCCAGTGAGCAGAGCATTAAAGACAGTTGGCCTCTTCCTTTGAAGTCGTCTTTGTGTAAATCTGCCACGATGGAGGTAACTCCAGGGGTTGCAGGTGATCACCTCCTACTCTCCAACCCCCCTACCCCTTGTTTGCAAAATTTCTCTAATCAGACCTTTTCTGCTCATTGAGGCCATTGTCAGGCCCCCCGTGCACCTCTCCAGCACCTTGCTGGGCCAGGGCAGGGGCTCTGTGGAAGCCAGCGTATGCTGGGAGCCAGGGCTGGGAGACATCTGCACCTGCTGGGTGGGCTCTCCCCTTTCCAGGGCAGGGGGAAGGAGGGCGTCCTGGGAGTGGGAACCAACCTGCCAGGGATGGAGCAGCCACCTGGGCATCAGAGCCCCGCTCTGCCCTCTGGGATTCCCTCAGGTCATGGGCCTCCCTAAGCTGCCCTCCTGCGTCTCTAAATGGAGGCAGTGCTGGCCGGCTGGGGTGCTGGCCAGCATCACAGATAATGCTGTTTACCAGCTTAGCCTGGGCGAGGGGCTGCGGACAGAATTATGTTGAAGCCCAAACCCCAACGTGATGGTGTTTGGAGGTGGGGAGGTCTCTGGGAGGTGATTAGGTTAGAATGAGGTCATGAGGGTGGGCCCCTCGTGATAGGACTCCTGTCCTTAAGAGAAGAGATACCAGAAGCTTGTTCTTTTTCCCTGCCACGTGAGGACTCAGTGAGGTGAGCCCAGGAAGAGGGCTCTTACCAGAACCCAACCGTACTGGCACCCTGATCTGAGACCTCCAGCCTCCAGAACCAGGAGAAAGTACATTTCTGTTGTTTAAGTGAGGTATTTTGTGTTCTGAGCTATTAGAGTAGGCAGTCATCCAGGATGGCTAGTGATATTATTATGATTTACAGGCCACAGATGGATCAGCTTTCTCTGATGGGCGATAAGCCTCTGGACGGTAGAGACAATGAGGCCGTATGACCTACTCCTTCTGGGTGCCCTCAGAGAACACCCCCAGATCGGAGCCCAGGGTGGGATCTTCATAGATGTTTGTTGAATGACTGAGGGATGGCTGGATGGACAGATGCACTAAATGAAGGGGACAGAATCAAATAATTTATCCCACCAGATGATCCAGAGGACTTTTTAAATTTTTTTTTTATTTATTCATGAGAGACACACAGAGAGGCAGAGGCATAGGCAGCAGGAGAAGCAGGCTCCCAGTGGGAAGCCCGATGCAGGGCTTGATCTTAGGACTCCGGGATCACGACCTGAGCCAAAGGCAGATGCTCAACCACTGAGCCATTCAGGTGCCCCCCAGAGGACCTTTCTATGTGACTTGAGGCCATAGGGACATTAGAAATGGTAGCTTGGACCAATGGCTAGTTTGCCTCAAAGTACTGAGAGACACCCCCGGAGGGCATCATCATTATTCCTGAGGTCAAATTCAAAAGGAAGTAGCCTCCTAAGAGCCAAAATTTTTTACAATCTTTAGATATGCCCCAATCAGCTAAACGGGAGTTGTCTATGTTTTATTTGTTTAAATGAACCAGTTTTCTTTTTTTTTTTTTTTAAGATTTTATTTATTTATTCATGAGAGACATAGAGAGAGAGAGACAGAGACACAGGCAGAGAGAGAAGCAGGCTCCATGCAGGGAGCCCGACGTGGGACTTGATCCCAGGTCTCCGGGTCTCCGGGATCACGCCCTGGGCTGAAGGCGGCGCCAAACCGCTGAGCCACCCAGGCTGCCCGATGAACCAGTTTTCAATGGTCCCAAATGACTGTTCTTTTTCCAAGAAGGACCAGACATAAGTAGGGGAAAGAAAACGTCTCCCAGAGGTGGACCTCATTCCGAGCTGGGGCTACAGCCCACCTGGGAGGGTGCTGACTAAATCTTCCTTGGCAACATGCTGCTCTAATTTTGAGCTCAGCCTTAATTAGGCTGCGCCATGGCCTTGGGCGTTTGATCTTAAGATACTCTAAAAAAGCATGGTGCCACCAGTTGGTCCAACCTCTTTACACCACTTCATCTGCTTCCCTACACTGTTCAGCTCAGACCTTCTGTTGCGTCGGGCTTGCTGCCCCCAATTCCATCCTCTGAGTCCAGGGGACCAGGAGCTCTTCCATCTTCAAGGCCCAAGATGGCGCCACTCTGACCTCTGCTTCTGTCATCATGTCTCTTTCTCTGACTGCTGCTTCCCTCTTTCCCTTAGATGGACTCTTGTGATGACACTGGATGTCCCCCAGACAGTCCAGGAAAAGCTCCCCATCTCAAGATCCTCATTTTAATCACATCTGTGAAGTTCCCTTTGCCACATAGAGTGACATCTTTGCAGATTCCAGGGATTGGGACTTGGACATCCTTGGAGGCCACTGTCTGTGGGCACACGTGTTGATTATCAATTTGCTTGATTTTCTCTGGCCTCCAATTGCAGCTCAGATGCAGGAGAGGATGGAAGGTGAGAAGAGGGTTGGGGTCTTCCAGGAGGGAAAAGCAAGAAGGAAAAGAGGTCAAGGGAATGGGAGGCGTTGGCAAGGAAGAGTTTAAACGATGACTTTTGATGGCCCTGCTACCAGGAAGGTCAATGTATTGGGGGAATATGGAGCAGTCAAGGCCCCCGGAGGACTTGAGAGGTTGGAGAACAGGTAGGGGGTGGTAAGGGAGAGAAGGGGTGGTCAGAGAGGAGACACTGTCCCAGAAGATTATGGGGCAGAGGGGGGGCAGACAGGGGTGCTACCAAGATCCAGGTGGGAGACAAAGGTCATTGGGCTAGAAGGAAGGAGAACTGTGGGACCAAGGAGTTGGGGTGGTTGGCCCCATGGATATTTTTGATGGCAGGACGTGGGCTGCAAAGGTGAAGCCTCTGATGAATGTGAAGGAATGGCCAGGAAGGCATTTGAGAGATGATGATGATGAGAAGGGGCTCAGGGTGGTTTACCCCAGCACCTCAGAGAAGGCTTTCTCCCAGGAGGGTGGAGGAATAATGGCCTGGAGGTGTCAGCATCTCCACACTTCCCTCTCCTGCTATTACAAGTCCAAGAACATGAGTTCATGACCTTCTCTGACCACAGACTTCCGTTCCTGAGGTTGTCCTGGCAGTTTTGTTGGAAGTTGCAAGTTTAAAAATATCTGTGTCAGGTGTATGAACCCCAGTCTTCCTCTGGACCCTAAGGTCCCTTGGATTCCCTTTCTCCCTCTGCAGCCCCACATCTCTCGGGACTGAGGATGGGGCTGAGCAGCCAGGAATGTCATGTTGGGAACCTGGGCAGGGAGCCCCAGCAGAAGGGACAGCTATCACCAGGAGGACAGGGAGGAGGGTGTCCTTGGAAGGGAGGGTGGTTTCATGTGCCCCCAAGAGTTGGAGCTGCAGGGAGCTCCAGAGGACACAGTGGGGACAGAGGCCAAAAGGGAGGATTGGTGGGTGGAGAAGAAGCCTAGGGCAGGCAGGGTACCGGAGGGATGGTGGTAGGGGATGGGAGATTGCATCTTCCAAAAAATGGCCACGGAAGTATTTCTGTGCCCACATGTTCTTCCAGAACCTTGTCACTCCTTGCCAAGAGTGCAGATCATTTCCTTTCTCCTTCAATTCCAGTGGGTCTTCACCCTTAAAGTGCAATGGAAGTGACTTCTACCTTTCTCTCTTGCTCTGGAGACATTGGCACTTGGGCCGCCAATGCTGTGAGGAACCTCAGGCCACACAAGAAGCCGGTGTAGACAGGCTGAAAGCTGCAAGTTGAGTGTTTGCTAATAGTCAGCGTCAACTGCCAGACCTGTGAGCAAATAAGCCTCTAGATGATTCCAGCCCTCAACCATTAAGTCTTCCAGCCAAGGCCCCACACACTTTGGAGCAGAGATTATGCCATCCTGATCCTGTCTCTATCAAGCATCCATGACCATATTTAATGGTTGTTCAATGCCACTAAGTTCTGGTGTAATTTGTTACACGGCGCTACTAATGCATACGGTTGGAGAGAGGAAGGAATTACATTGAGCCTGGCTGAGGACGGCTAACTGTGAGGCGTGGTGGAATGAAGCAGCCCCAGCCTTTCGAGAGGAACTTGGCACAAAGCTGCTTCCTAGCCACTGGGGAGGGGAGGCTGCTATCCACCCCCAGCCCAGACACCCAGGTGTATGTGTATAGACAAGATCCTGAGTGTATTTGGGCATGGACAAGGAGCCTGACCTTTTCATCGGCCTCTAGGATAAGACTGAGCCAGAAGTCCATAGTGAGAACTCACCAGATCTTAACAAAATGCATCCTGAGAATCCCAGCACTTCAGCCCCATTCAGCCACCATTTAAGATCTAGGGGGCAAATAGGTCACGTCCAGCAATAGGACACCAGTTAAATCAATGGCAGCACCTCTGTTTTATGTGGACATTAAAGATCATGGTTTCGAGGGAAGGGGTGCCTGGGTGGCTCAGTGGATTAAGCATCTGACTTTTGATTTTGGCTCAAGTCATGATCTTAGGGTTGTGAGCCCTCAGTCGGGTTCCACATTTAGTGGGGAGTCTGCTTGAGGTTCTCTCTCCCTCTCCCCCTCCCCCTACTTTCATATCAGCTCTCTCTCTCTCAAATAAACATCTTAAAAGACACCCCCCCCCCAAAAAAAAGACATGGGAAGATTCCCATGATGAGAAGCAATGAACAGAGGCAGGGTATTAAGCCGCACCCCGACACCCATTGGTGTGCACTGCATAGTTATAACTGTGTTTATGGCTTGGGTGTGGGATTTTGGCTGTCATTGTCTTCTTTAATTTCTCTGTATTTTTCAGATTTTTAAAGATAAAAGGGAATACTCTTAGAATTAGGAAAACATAGCATTATTTGTCTTAAGAAGGACCTACCTCAGAGCACCTGGGTGGCTCAGTGGTGGAGCATCTGCCTTTGGCTCAGGGCGTGATCCCGGGGTCCTGGGATGGGTCCTGCATTGGGCTCCCTGCAGGGAGCCTGCTTCTCCCTCTGCCTGTGTATCTGCCTCTCTCTGTGTGTCTCTCATGAATGAATGAATGAATGAATGAATGAATAAATAAATAATAAAATCTTTAATAAAAAAAAAAAGGACCCAGCTCTTTGCAATTTAATTTGTGTGTCCTGGAGGTGCCCCAGGGGTCGACGTCTCTCCGAGAAAACTTATCAGGGGACAGAGGTCGGAAGTAGGTCCCGTCCTGCAGTTGTAAGCACAGGGAAAAGCACTCGGAACCCTCTTCCATGGCAGACTTCTGTTCCTGAAGTTGTCTCGGGGGTTTTGCTGGAAGCTGCAAGTTTAAAAATATCTGTATCAGGTGTGTGGGCCCCATGTCCCCCTTTGGATTCTAAGGTCCCTGAGTGCCTCTCCTGCCTTCAGCCCCTCACCCCACCCCTCCTGCCTAGGGAGGGGCAGCCAGGGGTGCTATATTAGGAACCAGTGCAGGGAGCTGAAATCACGTGCTGGCTCTGAGCTCCCTGCAGGGAGGCCTCCCTTCCCCGGCTGCCCCCTCCCTCACCCAGGCCTCTCCTGTGCTAGCCTCACGCTGGGGGACCCAGACCTTCTCGTGCAGCCCAACTCCCAGGGCACCTGCAAGTGGTCGGAACTGGGCTCTTGCCTGCTTCCGGGGGGCACTGTATCGTGTCGGATGGGCTGGATGACAGGTGTCTCCCAAACCAAAATGCAGTAGGCACAGCACCCCACAGGCCTGGCTCTCAGAGCACCACCTCCAAGGGCTGTTCTAGAACAGTTCATCTGGAGAAACTCCTTGTGTGTTGTCAGTCAACAAACACTCCTGAAAACTCACTCCTGATGCTACTGCTGAGCTGGGGCGTTTACGAGTGTTTTTTTGTTCCGGTTTTCTTTATTCTCCCAATAACCCTGGGAGGGAAGCACCACCTTGTCATCTGACCCTGGAGGAGGGTCACTGGGGGCCTTGCCCAGTGCTGCCTGCGGGAGTCCGTCTTCCTGGCTCCAGGCCACCCCTGCAGCTGCCGGGTGGGTGCGGGCAGGGAGGGCTCCGCAGCTGTGCAGTCCCAGCAACTCAGGCTGGGCCCGGTTTCTGGCCTTGTTCTCCGGTGGCCTGTTTGGTTGGATTCAGGCAGCCTTTTGCCCCCAAACCCAGGCACCCCCAACCCCACCCAGGACAGGTGGCTGGTTTCCCATCTCCTTCCACAACAACCAATGTGTCGCCAGAACTGTTGGCTCAGAAGCGAAGAGGAAAAGGCAAAAATCAGGGACGTCCAGGTGGCTCAGCGGTTGAGCATCTGTCTTCAGCCCAGGGCATGATCCTGGGGTCCCAGGGTCAAGTCCCGCATCAGGCTCCCTGCATGGAGCCTGCTTCTCCCTCTGCCTGTGTCTCTGACTCTCTCTCTTCTGTGTCTCTCACGAATAAATAAAATCTTAAAAAAGAAAAAGGCAAAAATCGGAAAGCGTTGCAGGGAAAGGAAATCCTGGACATAAATGAGTGAGTTTTCCTACTATGTGCACAGCCTATTTGTAAATACCAAAAGCTCGTATGTGATCCTGTGCCAGGGACCTTCCCTGCCAGTACCTTAGTCTCCCTCGCTGTAAAATCAGGCCAGTGTGTGGTTTTTGGCATTATTGACATTTTGGTTCAAGTCATCCCTAGCGGGGTAGGGTGAAGGCGCCGTCCTGCGCGTCATAGTATGTTCAGGAGCGTCCCTAGCCTCCACGGAGAAGAAAATCACCCCTGCTTGAGAACCACTGGGCTAGTGGTGTCTCCCTTTCAGGGGTGTTATGAACATCCTCAAAAAGGATTTCCTTCCTTCTTCTTATTCTTCCTTGATCCCTCTCTGCCTCTTTGGGCTTATTTCCTCTTTTAGGATGAGTGCGTCAAATGAGATGATTCCTAAAGTACCGGTCACTCCCGCTGGGCATGGTGTCCAGTGATTCTGTGATTCTTGTTTGGGTCAGGGTGCAAGCTCCAGCCTGTTCCTCCAAGCCTCGGGAGAAGGGAGCATGGGCCCATTTTGCAGATGGGGCATCAGGCACAGAGAAGAGGCCAGACGTCCCACTGGAGCTGAAGGAGGGCCCAGGCCACACAGAGGTGGGTGCAGTCCCAGACAAAGTGTCAGGGTCAAGTGGGCACTCCCCGAAAGATTGGCAGTGGCGGAGGCAAAAGAGGGAGGTACTGAAGGACACAGACCAGGGAGCTGAGACTGGCCAGCTGTTGCCTTGAATGCCCCCCCACCCCACCCCGCCACCGAGACTGGCCAGCTGTTCCCCTGACTGTCCTCCTCGCCGCCCTCCCAGACTGGACTACATTTCCCATCTTCCCCAGCTCTTAGAGATGTGACTGTGTTACTGAGTTCTGGCCGATGGCCTACGGGCAGAAGGGAAAGTCATAACTTCCTGGTCCATTGAAACTCCCCACAAGACCCCCCCATTCCCAAGATCACCTGCCCTCCGTCTTCTCCTTCAGCCTGCTGGACGTCAATGCCAGGGCAACGTGGGAAGCCTATGTTGAAGATGAACGGGCCTCCACAGCATGAGCCTTGACCTCTGGATGACCGTGTGGAGCACAGCAACCCCCCACCCCCCGCCCGGTTGGGTGGACTTGACATGGGTGAGAGGTAGACTTCTGTTGCCTTGATCCGATCTACGACTAGGGGGTTTTGGTCACGTTGTTGTCCTGCTCTAAGTGATAGAGTGAAGGGAAGAATGGGGACCCGCTGGGCCGGAGTGGGGCTCACAGGGGCATTTTGGTTAGGGAAGAGGAACACCCACTTTTGTGTCGGTTCTTGTGGCTCTAACTGCAAATTCAGGTGGCCGAGTTTTTAGTGGAAAGAAAGTCGTTGGGATCCCTGGGTGGCGCAGCGGTTTGGCGCCTGCCTTTGGCCCAGGGCGCGATCCTGGAGACCCGGGATCGAATCCCACGTCGGGCTCCCGGTGCATGGAGCCTGCTTCTCCCTCCGCCTGTGTCTCTGCCTCTCTCCCTCTCTCTCTGTGACTATCATAAATAAATAAAAATTAAAAAAAAAAAAAAAGAAAGAAAGTCGTGATCACGTGAGCCCCACGCAGGAGGCCGTAACCCACCCGCTAAATTCAGACTGCTGTGGGATTCCACGAGGATGGCTGCAAAGCTTGTGCCGAGACGGAGGTTCCTGAGGGCTAAGAATAAATAGGCGGGGAAGTTCTGGCACATGGTGCTCGTGATGGGTGGCGTTGGCTCCGGCTGGCAGAGCCATGGGCCCAGAGCTTGGCAGGGGGTCAGTCAGCAGTGGGGGGGGGGCTGAACTCCCCTGGCCCCAGTACCTGGTGGCTCAGCGCATCTGGGACACGGGTTTCCCCACGTGCCGATCTCGGGCGGGAGGGAAGAAGGGTCCAAAAGCCAGGGCTGGAAGTTCAGCCATGCGGGGAGTGGTTCCTGCAGCCACTAGAGTGGGCACGGGGCATACTCAGCCGCCCTTTGCTGGCACCAGACTGAGAAAGGCCATCCTGAGGCTCAGAGTTTAGAGCTTCTAGGTTCCAGGAGGAGCAGCAAAGCCTCCTCGGGGAGGAGGACTCGAGGTCTTGATCCTGGAAGACAGGGGAACGTGTGATTGATCTAGAAGTCCCCTGGACTGCAGCTTGGGCACAACTAGGGGAGGCCACCGATCATCCCCTCAACGTGCCTCCTCGGAGGGGAGGGTTGATGCATCCCACCAGTGCCCACCTGCCCGGGTGAACGTGCTGGGTTACAGCGGGTGCCCACTGTGACCGGCTGGGGCCTGTGGCAGGGTGTCAACATTGCCCTGATCAGAGGGGTCACCCTGTCCCTCTCTCTGACCCTTACCTCACTCTTCCTTGGCAGCTGGGGGCAGTGGTGGCCAGCTGCTGTGCCCGAGATTAGGTGGCTTGGTCCCATTTGGCCTCTGGTGGGAGCCCCATTCTCCTGTCTCGAGTACCAATCATTTTGGTACTTGGCCCTCCTTTATTTCTTAATTATTTCAGAATTTGGAGGGCAAAGGAGGCTGGACGCCTTAGAAACCCAGCCAGGCAGCCTGGGGCCCCTGAGGCTATGGTTCCGTCTGTCTGGCCGCCACCCTGCAGGTTCTGAAGACAGGCCTGGCTTGCTCAGCTGCCCAGATGGGCGCAGTGCACCCGGGGTGGCCGGTCCGTCCGCCAGCCCATCTGTGCAAAGGCGCCTCGGCGACACCACCCAGCAGTCTGGAACCAGCCGGCGGTGCCAGGGAGGTGGCTGGTGACCTGGATGAAAGCCAGAGAAACCCACCTTGACCAGCACAGGATCCGCCCTCCCTCTGTCCTCTCCCGAAGGGTCCGCTGGGTCCCCCGGACTCCAAGTGCCCACAGAGACTCGCGGGGAGCTCTACCCATCCCCCCCCCACATCAAGAAGAGAACATTTTAAAAATGTTTTTATTTAATTAAAAAAAAGACGGAACTAACAACCCAAAACCAGTAGTAGGTACAGGATTCACAGGTGCTTAACTGGCGAAACACACAGGGGCTGGCTGGAGAGGGCGGTGGGATGGGAGGGGGCGGGCACAGGCCACCGGGTCCCCCCCCTAGAAGGACGCAAGGTCTCAGACTGACAGGTGGCAGGGAGCCAGTCCGCCCACATCCCCAGGCAGGCCTGGCTGAGAGGGGGTGAGCGGGGGTGGGGGGTGGAGGGGTGCGGGGGGGACCAGGGCCGAGTGAGCGGCCAGGAGCCGGGGGAGCAAAGCTACGAAGACCAGGGGCGCTGAGGTGGTTCTGCTCCTTGCTCTTCTGTCCTTTGTTGCTTCTTTCTGCTCTTTCTTGGTCCCTAGGCCGGGCCCCACATTCTCTGCCTGGGACTGGGCAAGAGGTAGGAATCACTAGAACACGGCTTTCGACGACGTCCAGGGCAGCAGGTGCGGGCGGGTGACCGACGTGGAAGAAAGGGCTCGGCTGCGTCGCTTCGGGAAGGGACAGAAGAGCCTGGGGACCTCGCTGGGCGATGGGTTCCCAGATCTTGCCCCCTTCCTTCGAGCCTGGTGAGATAGTGTCATGGATGGGGTGTGGGGGGGTGGCCGCGGCGGGGGCAGGACGGGCCGGGGTGGCCCACGGTGGCGCAGGCCACGAGCCCTGACATCCAGCATTCACTGCGGCACATGCTTGGACCAACCACCACACAAAGCCAACCTCGACGGCAGGACGGGGTTTCGAGCAAGCACAGAGGGGCCCCAGCACACCGCGCCTCAGCTGGCCCGCGCTCCGGGGCTGTCGGGTTGGGGGGGTCCCCGCGGAGATCTCCTCTTGGGGGCAGGGCTGTGGAGGAGGATGGCGATGACCGTGACCCAGATCTGAACTCCTAGGGGTGGGGTCCGCCCCAGGGGGTCGCTGAGCAGGTGGCTGAGGTAAGAATTTGCTTGTCACTTCTAAGTATGACAGCTACTGGGACCCCAGACGACCGCTCGAGATGGGATTACCAAGTCTCAAAAAGTAAGAAAGGAGTTGTCTTTAGAAAGCACATGTTTTTATATAAAAGAGGGGGAGCTCCCGGTTCTGGAAAGGTTTTCTTGGGAACCCACACAGGCTTCCACGTTCTCCGCTTGCTTGTGGGGGGGGGGTGCAGGGAGGGGGAGATGGTTGCGCCCCGCAGCCGTGGAACCGCCCCCAGGATCCCCAGCGCGGAGATGTCCCTCTCAGGCCCAGGAGGCGGGGAAGCAGAGCACGGCCACCTCGGCCACCTCGGCCACCTTGTCCCAACTCCCCCGGCTGAGCCCTTCGTCGTCGGGTGGTGGCAAGACAGATCACGATCCTAGGAGTCGGGGAGGGGGGCTGCTGCTGCCTCTTTTAGGGTGAAGAAATGACTGTCACTTGCTCTCCTGGCCTTCACTGGCAATAAACCATGATTCATGACCATTTGGGAAATGGATGTTTGTTCAGGGTTTTTGGTCACTGTTCACCCTTGGGTCTTCCTTTCTTGTACAGAAGTTCGGGCTCCTGTTGCCAAACACCAGTGGGGGCGGGGGGGGGTCTGGCCTTTCCTCTCCCCGAGGAGGGACCGAGCTGCTCCTCGGCTTGGTGGGGAGGGGCACAGCAAGAGGCCATATGGCCACCCATCCTCGGACCCGTGGAATCTTCCAGACTCTCAAATACCGTCAGCATGTTCCGCCCTTTCAGTGTGAGGCAGAAACTTCTCAAAGCGGGTGGGAATGCCGGCAACAGACTCTGGCCTTGGCCTCACACCCAGGCCAGCCAAGGCCTCCCCGCCTCTGCGGATTGTTCCACAGGCCTCGGTCTCCTCGGGTTGAGGGAAGCTGGGCCCAGAACAGCACAAAGGCCAAAGCACCAGTTGGCCACAGGGCTTTCTCCTCAGGATCGCTGTTGTTTCAACAACTGGCCACTGTCAGACAGAGACAGAGAGAGAGAGAGAGAGAGAGAGATGGACAGGAAGGGGGCAAGTTTCGGCTTCCTCGTTTCCCGGCTCACGGACACGGAAACCCCAGGTCAGAAGCAGCTGACCAGCGTCCAAGGCTCCCGTGCACCTGCTGGAAGCCCTCCCAGCGGCCCCGCACCCGGCCAGGGAGGGGGGGGCCCCGAAAGCCCATTCTTCTGGCAAGATTTGTTTCCAAGAGGACATAATGGCTCAATTTTGTTTTCCCGGGTTGAGCAAGGCCGTGCAGCCTCAGGAGATTTCAGAATCCTGGGGCATCCAACACCTTTTTTGGGGGGAGATAAAGTCAGCCTTCTGCTTTCCATTCCCGGCTCCCGGGGCTTCCCTCCGAGCCAGCCCAGCCCCTGCCACTTTCTGGAGACCCAGGGAGGGGTTGGGTTTGGCATCAGTCCATGGCTGGTCCATCTTAAGGGTCAGGTGCCCTCCTGTGGGATCCAAACGGCTGTTCTGGGGAGAGGCCGGTGCGAAGAGAAAGGGGCAGCTCACACGGGGGTCGTCCGCCGGTTCAGCATGCTGACGTGCAAGCCTTCCTTCAGGTCCTGCTGGAAGAAGTCATGCACCTGCAGGAAGCTGGCCTCCTGGTCGGGGCTGTAGCTGGCGGCGGTGGTCACCTTCAGGGGCTCCCTGGACAGCGTGTACATGGACAGCTCGCCCATGGGGATGGCCCCGGTGATCTTCAGGCCCACCGGAGACGCTGCCCGCGACGGAGAGGCCTCGGTGGACCTCGAGCTGGACCGCGAGCGTCGTCGCCGGTACCTGTAGCTCGGCATCCTGGCGTAGGGAGACGAGGAGGGAGCCTTCAGGAACTCCCGTTTGGTCTTAAATCTCAACTCTTTATTTTTCTCAATGTAAATGTTTACCGCCAGGACACCCACGGTCTCGGCCACGATGAAGGACAGCGCTCCAAAGTAAAAAGACCAGCCGTAGTTGTAATGGTTTTTCTTGTCTTCATCGCGCTTGTCGCTGGGGTCACCCGTGTTGCTGGAAATGTAGACGATGATGCCGATGATGTTACTGAGGCCTGAAAGAGAAGCAGAAGGGGGGGCGGGGGGAGCGAGGCGGAGGTTAGGCCCCCAGCTGGACAAGCAGAGGAGGGGCTGGTGGCCACACTCCCTGGGATATATTCTGGTGGTGAACTTTTCTTTTAAGTGATTAGTTTGGAATGGGCAATAAAGTCAAAGTTTAGATAAAACACAGGCACTTTGCTACCCAGTTCCCTTCCTGAAGGCGGCTACTGTTTTTATATCATGGTTATATCCAGTCTCTCTCCCTCTTTTTCCCTCCCTCCTTTTTTCTCTCTCTTTCACACACACATACACACCTATTTTTTTCTTTTTTTAAGACTTATTTATTTATGATAGACATAGAGAGAGAGAGAGAGAGAGAGGGAGGCAGAGACACAGGAGGAGGGAGAAGCAGGCTCCATGCTGGGAGCCCAACGCGGGACTCGATCACGACTTGAGCCAGAGGCAGAGCCTCAACCACTGAGCCACCCAGGCGTCCCCGATTTAATCTTATTATAAGTGAGGTTAAGTAGAGCCAAGCTGCCTGGGTTTGAATCCCAGTTCTACCAACTATCAGCTGTGGAAATTACTCAGCTTCCTGTGTCTCAGGACTGTCATGTGCAAAATGGGAATCCCAGTGCTATGCGCTTCATAGGGTAGACGTGAGGATTAAGTGAGCTAATATATACAAAGCACAACAGCACCTGGCACACAGTGAGCATGCTGTACATTCCACTATAACCCATTGGGTTTTATTGTAAAGTGGTGTGTCGTGTGCTCTATGCCCTGCCCACGTCCTTTGTCCATTTGCCAATAGGCAGTGATCCCGGTGTGGATGGTGTGCGTCAGGTTCTCCCAGCCTTTGAACCATGTGCCTCTCCCCAGGCTCTGACCATTTTCCACCTTAAATACTTCATGGGCCTAAATCACCTTACTGCTGGGGTTGGAGTGGTCTGGAGCTGGGCTCGATACGTGACCCCTGGCCTGCCACTGCCTTGGCCCATGATCAAAGCTCCCATAACCCAGGAGTAAACGGGAACAAACGAACATTGCCTTGCTTGTCTGCCAGGATTGCTCCTTGTTGTCACTGCCTCCTCTCTTCTCTGGACCCATGCTTTTAGCTGATCATCCCTGGGCCCCGGGACTCCGCAGTTCCTCTGGTGACCCAAAGCATCTGGATATGGCTTTGTATGCTTCCTCCTGGGGAAATGGGCAGCTGCAGAGAGCACCTCACTTTAGAGGCTGACAGTGCTGGGTACAGCCTATGTCTTTGCCACCATGTGACTTCAGGGAAGCCACCCGGGCTTGACTGCTTCCTCAGAATCTGGGATGATGTGGTTGTGCTCACGGAGCATCTGGCACCATGGCCTTAATGTGTGGTAGCTGGTGTTATTGCCTCTCTTCTTTCCCGGGAAAGGAAAGGGGACAGTACTCAAGCTTCATGGCAGGGACTTCTCCAATGGTTTACACCTTCAGAAATCTGGGGGCTCATGGGACACCTGGGTGGCTCAGTGTTGGGCATCTGCCTTTGGCTCAGGTCATGATCATGGGGTTCTGAGATCGAGTCCCACATCGGGCTCCCTGAAGGGAGCCTGCTTTTCCTTCTGCCTGTGTCTCTGCCTCTCTCCCTGTGTTTCTCATGAATAAATAAATATGATCTTAAAAAAAAAAAAAGAAATCTGGGAACTCAAAGGAGGAGAGAGAATGGGGTGTGCCCCTGTCCTTCCACCTCTGCTCCTGGAGGGGACAATAAGGAAAGGGATGGGGACCTGGTCAAGAAGGAGACCCTACACTCAGATTCTCCTTGCCAACACACACACATGCACACCTTGCACCCTTGACCACACATACAGCCTCTCAGACACACACACACACATATACACATTATTTATTGCCTTGGAAGGATGCAAAAGTGGAAGTGATGGAGAGGAAGGAGCAGAAGAAGCTGGTTGACAGATTTTGAACTTAACTTGACAGATTTTGAACTTCCCTTAACTGCTTTGGCTCTTCTCTCTCACAGAGAAACTGTGAGGAGAGGACAAGATGGGGTTGACACTGTGAGGCCCCTCCACCCCCTCCCCTGTCCCCGCAGCCATCCTCAGAGAAGGAAGCAAGACCACTAATGACCACCAATAATCACCGCCATTATTGGGATTCCCATTGTCATCATCATGGGACCTCCTGACTGTTTTAGGATGCAGAGCCCAGGCCAAGCTAGGGCAGCCCTACTAGACCAGGGTAAGAAAAAAGATGCAAGGAGCTATGGTAACAATTTAGGAAAGAATCACTGAACTCAGGGTGCTTGGAAGGCTCAGTTGGTTAAGCATCTGCCTTGGGCTCAGGCTGTGATCCCAAGGTCCTGGGACTGAGCCCTGAGTCTGGCTCCCTGTTCCCTCTGCACCCCCACTCTGGTGCTTGCTCCCTTGCTAGCTCTCTCACTCTCTCAAATAAATAAATAGAATCTTAAAAAAAAAAAAAAAAAGAATCACTGAACTTTGTAACAGATCTCAAGCTTATTTACTAGAAGGCCTAAGACATCAGGCAGGTCCTGTTTCTCCTGTCAGGGATCCTTGATGCAAGTTGATCTGAACTTCACAGGTGCTGCCTGGAGCCTCCAGGATGCCACTGGCTAAATTCTGCCCTGGCAGGTGCCCCCTAAAGACTCCTCTGGAGACTCAGGCCAGGAAACCTGGGCTTTTCTCCTGGACTCTGTGTATGCACCTGCTGGCCACTAACCAGCTGTGGGACCCACTTCCGGCCTGGATTTTTTTCCATGTCTGCAGTGGCAAGAAATGTCCTGAAGTGTCTCCATCGAGGTTCAGAGGAGCGACAGTGTGAAGGGGGCAGGGGGTGTGTTACTGTCACCCACAGCTCTGTAGGTTTTCACTGGGTCTCAGTGGGAAGGCTCCCTGCCAGTTCTGTAGCCCCTTCACCCTGTCCTCACCTGGTCAGTTCCTTTAGGTCCTGGCTTCCCTGGGTACCTCCCTGGCCCCCTATTCAGCCAGGCTTCCCTGTTCCAGGCTGCGAGGCCCCAGCACCGCACCTTTGTGGCACTTTGCACACTCGGACTTATTTATTTTTTTGGTCGAGGTGAAATTCACTTAACACAAAGTAACCCTTTAAAGCTCAAAATTTAGTGGCATTAATACATCTACAATGTTGCACACTCACCACCATTACCAAGTTCCAGAATATTTTTCATCATGCCTAAGGGAGACCCCGTGCGGGTCGAGCAGTCGCTCCTCACTCCCTGCTCCAGCCTCCACACGTGGACTTTTGAGATCCATCACGAATGATGACTTTATGTCTGTCCCCCTCCGTCCCTGCGCTGCCCTGTGCATGCACCGGGATGCACACCCTGTGCGGGGGGAGCAGGGCCGGCGGCTCACCTGCAGCCACAAAGAGGATGCCCGCGCTGAGGACGATGTTGTTCCTGCGGCTGTAGAACCTCCCGGCGCCGATGCAGAGGCCGCCGAGCAGCAACAGGATGGTGCTGAGGATGGGGAAGACGCTGGAGGCGCGCACGATACCTGGGGTGGGCAGGAGACAGAGCAGAGGGCAGTGAGATCGCCTGCCATCCTGGGCACGGCCACGGGGGCCCTTCCCCTGACACTGAAGGTTCCCATCCGGCCCTGGGGATCACGGTGGGTTGGGAGCTGACCGGGTGGGGGCAGCTGGACCAGACTGGAGTCACCTCTGCCCATAGCTCACGTAGGCTCTCCCTGGGCGTGGGTCACGCTTCTGCTGGCCCGAAGGCAGGCAAGCTTCTCGGTGGCATCAGGGAGCTACAATGACAGCCAGGAAAACACTGGTCTGCCTTCCATTCAGAGGATACTGCACAGCGCACGGAGCCTTTCATGGACACCATCTCTAAGAAGTCTCTAGAAGGCCGGGAAGTGGTGTCCACAAGCTTCAGCTCTGATGGGTAGCTGAGAGCACAGGATTTGGCATCAGGTGGTCTGGGTCTACTCTGTGACCTGCTGGTTATGTGGCTTTGGTCAAATCACCTCTCCTGAAAGTGAGCTTCCCCATTTGTGGGAAGCAATTCAGAGTAGTGCCTACACCCTCTGGTCGGTTTTGTACGTCTAAGGGGCTTAGCACAGGGCCCGGCCAAAGCACACACGTCCTAAGCGACGGCTTTAATCTCTACTATCTTCATCACTGTCATCACCCCCAGGTGACAGACAGGGGTGCGGAATCACAGGACCTCCTGAGGCCACAGAGGAGGAAGTAGCTGACCAGTGGGACATACGCGGACCCCGCTGTCCGGCAGAGCTGGGTTTGCACATTTGCTCCCCATCGACTAGGGGGATGACCAGGGCAGCTGATGTCTGACAACGTCAGTCCCCTCTTATATAACCTGGGGAGAATCGTCATACCTATCGGTGGGGATTGCATTATGCCCCACTTCCCGCCCCTGGATGTGACCAAGTCCTAACCACGGGTACCTAGGAATGTGACTTTTGTTTGGAGAAAAGGCCTTTGCAGATGTGATTTAATTAAGGATCTCAAGAGGACACCATCCTAGGTTAGGGTGAAGGTTCCCATCCGGCCCTGGGGATCACGGTGGGTTGGGAGCTGACCGGGTGGGGGCAGCTGGACCAGACTGAAGTGGTGGCTCCCGGCCTGCTGGTTACTCCCTGCAGGACACCAGGTGGCCTGGAGTCACCTCTACCCATAGCTCTGCCCATTGAACCCAAATCCAATGACAAGCACCCTCATAAGAAGAGGAAGAGTCGCGGGCGGAAGACGAGGCCCACAGGGGAGAAGACAGAGGCAGAGGAGGCAGTGAAGTGGCCCCAGTGGAGGAGAGCCACCAGACTCTGGGAGAGGCAAGGACAGGTGCTCCCCCGGGGGCTGTGGAGGGAGTCCAGCCCGGCCAGCCTCGCACTGTGAGAGGGGAAGTTCGCAGTAAATTCCCATTGTTTTAAGCCACCCCGCGTGTGGAATCTGATCATGGTGGCCCTAGGAAAAGAATACACTACGTGGGCTTCGTAGGGGTTCAGGGGATGCGGGTCCCTCTTCCTTGGCGTCTGGCTGGGAGGAAGACCAGGAGGAAGGGCACTGGGGCATCGGGAGGAGCCCTGGCTCAGCCTCCCTGATGCGCCCGCAGGTCTCCCAGCCCTGCAGAAATCCGAGCTACGTGGACCTCGGTGGCCCCAGCAGGGGACAGTGAGCCAGGGGAGCCCTCGCAGGCGCCAACTCCTGGGCCGGCTGAGCCAGTTTGTGGCCTCTCAGCCTCTGAAGGCAGCATTTGTCTCCTTTCTTGTAAGGCCACCAGTGTGTGCCCTGCTTCACAGAGGGGGCTTTGTTGGGGGCATTAAATAAAGCTCTTCTCTCCAGCACCTCCTCCTCCTTCCTCCCTTCTCGCAGCCACAGGCCCCGGGAGGTTTCCCGTGGGCTTTGGAAACATGCCTCTGAGCCATGCTGGCCAGAAAACCTGGGATCGGCTCCCCTTAGATGTCCTTGTTCCGCTGATGGGTCGGAGGGGCTGGGGAGAGGAAGCCCAGTGCATCTAAGGTCCCTGAGGTCAGACGTGGCTCAGAGCCACCCACCCTGCCCAGGTAAGTCACGTGAGGACCTGTCCTTTGCCACACGGGCTCATCTCAGAGTTCCGATGTGCAGATGCCAGCGGGGGCTGCTGTGGACACTAGTGCAGGTCGGTCACGCAGAGCTGAGGCACGAACAGGGCTGAGGTCCAGCCCATGCCTCCTGGCCAGATCAAGCCCTGGCGAGAACCTGTGTCTGTCTAGAGGATGGGCATCTCCTTCTAACGTACCCTCAGGCACACCATGGCCTCCCAGCGGCCCTGACACCAGCACTGAGGGGCTTAGTGCAGAAATTAGCTACCTAATGGGAAGTGCAGAACCTGGGGAAGAGGCACCAGACACAGGGCAGGGTGGACGGGATTTCTGGGGTCAGCGAGGCTGGTGGAAAAGACATGGTGGGTAGGATGTGGGCCCCACACCTCAAGCCCCACACCTGCCTATGGATCCACAGACCAGTGGAGGGGGGCACTTCGAGAGCCCCAAGGCTGGAGGGAATCCCTGTGACAGTTACGGAACTCAGTGCACAAGCCTGGTTTCTCCAGACTTCAGAATGTGTGACCTGCTGCTTGACCTCATTCTTGAGTTGTCCAAGACAGGGTATGAGAAGCACAGCCCCACAGTATCCTGTGGGATACCCCACGCCCGGACCAGCTGCCACTCCAACAGGCTCTCTCACAGGCAGACACCATGGAACCTTCTGTGCCCTTCTCTGACCTACCTATTCTCCGCTGGAATGTCAGCAGCAGGACGCAGAGCTCTGTTTTGGTCACTGCTGTACCCCACATGCCTAATAGGGTGCCTGGCAGGTAGTAGGCCCACTATCACTTTCTGATACAGGGTGAATAAATGAACTCTCGTGGCGCCTTGTCTCACTCTGCTGTGCGTCTACATATTGTCAGGATCACAACAGTGTGGGGACCAGAGGACCGAATACTGGGAATCAGGGGGGATGGCCATGGCAACCATGACCTTGGCCTGTCCCGGGATGTCGCCTGCTTCCTCTGGCTGAAGCTCACAGGTACCTGCACTCTGAGCCTCGTTTCAGGGCCGGTCCCCTGTTTCTGCAGCCCCTGAGTGGAAAAAACCACCTCCCTGTGGGAGAGTTAGGTCTGCCCTCCTCCCCAGTTGCCTCAGCAGCTGGAGCTGCAGGCCCCGAAGCCATCACCTCTTCTCTTCCTTGGGCATCTCCACGCTCATGAATGAACCCGCTGGTCCCCCCACGGTGCACACACGTGAGGAACACATTTCCTTCCCATGTGAGCTTTGGCTGATGTTCGGCCGTCACCATCAATTTGGGAAAATCGCTGCTGGGCCCCCGCGAGCCCCCATGCCCCCCAACCTCAGGCATCACGGGTAGAGTTTGAGGACCGCAGGAGCCTGACCCTAGACGGGATAGTGCCGCACATCCCAATTAGCCCCTCTTGATCCTTGCTCCAGCTTTCTGATCCTGCCCCGGCCGCCGGGAGGCACCAGCCTTGCAGATGGGAGGAGGGTGCAGGTGGGAGTGTTGGCCCCTCAGCTTCCTCCCTGGGGCTGCGGTGAGGCGGCTGCGTTCCTTCCTAAAAGCCACCGCTCCTGCCAGGCAGCCCTGTCCTCACGGCTTCTCTCTTCCAAGCTCCCAGACCTGCTTTCCTCACCTGCTCATGCCCAGGAGTGTAGTGAGGGCTCCTTTCACTGCTGGCGCTGGTGTCCTCACCATCCAGGCAAGTTTTCTTACACCCTGCCCACACCTTTGTAAACAGTCCTTCACTGGATACCCTTCGGTCACCCCATCTGAGCAAAGCATCTGCTCCCTGCTGGGACCTCAAAGAGCTACATCGTCTGATATCTGGACTGATGGTCATGAGAATAATCCAGAAAGAGATTGCAGGGCTCTGGGGATGAAGAGGGAACGAGGGCAGGGAGGAATAGAGGAAGAGCCAGTGCCGATGTCCATAAAGTAAGTTCAAGAAGGAAATGGGGAGGGGATGGTTTGTGTCTCCGTGCCTTGCTCCTCACAGCTCCAGGGATGGTCAGTAGGGCAAATCTGCCCTCAGAGCCTCAAGAACCCCCCGATTGCCCTGAGTAGGACAGAGAATGGCAGGTTCTGAGTCAGGGTTGGTTTCCAGGTGAGCCATCCCAGCCGGGCTGAGCAACCAGCGGCCGCCCTGGATGGCTGCTCAGGCTACACACTGTACAACACCAAGGGTGTCATTTATACCATAGTCTATGTAAGTGGCATTCCTTGAGCCGTACGTAGGCTGCGTGGCCCTTTGAGGTGGCCCTATGGACTATCATTTGCTTGCTTCATTTTTGGCCTCCAGAAAGCAGAAAGAAAGGACAGGCAGGAGGAAGAAGAGAAGGTGAGGGAGGACGGCTGGGAGGTAGATCTGGCCAAATTTTTTCAGATCCTGGGCCCCGCCAGAGCAGCCCAACACTTCCCCAGGCTCCATGGGAACCACACGCTGCACTGTTTCACCAGATGACTCAGAACCAAAGTCCTTTCTCTTAGAAAAAATAAAAAAGATCCCTAAGCAGGTGCAGAGTGAATTATGCTCCCCCTGAGGAGGCTGGTATCGATTCTCCATAAATGAAGCCAGACCTGGTCCCCTGGGGGTGATGCTGTGAGCAGCTCTGTGTGCGTCTTAGCTAATGTGAGGGGGAAAGTGGCTTCAAAATCGTGCTGTTCTTTCATTTCCAGGCACCTTCCCCAGCTGCGTCTCCATCCGTCCTCCCAAGGAGGTGTTCACAGGCCGAGGGATGAGGTCCAGATTTAAGGTGTGGGATGGGATTTGTCCTCGTCCAGTGTATGCTGTGACTTCCAATCTGGGGGCCCACCGAACCCAGGGCCGGGGCGGAGGCCGTGGCTCCCCCCGCTGGTGCTGAAAGCCAGTAAGGCCCACCCATCGGAGCCCGCGTCTGTCACCCGCCGTGCCTTCTCCTGCAGACCACCAGTGGGGTGTGTGTTTTTTTTTCCAGAATGGAAATGCTGGGTGTGTGTGGGGGGTGGGGTGGCTAGGTCCAGTGCTGGCACGGCAATGTCCTTGGGGTGACATAACCCCCCAGGGATGCTTGGCTGGGCAAGCCTATGCCTTTAACCCTCACCCCAGGCCCAGCGGCAGTGATCAGCGACCCTGAAAGTAGCCATGACCGGCAGCCCTGGCGCGAGGGGTGCCCACACCCCCATCTGCTCCGCCTCAGCCTCAGTCTCCCCAGGCATGGGCCTATCCCCCAAGTGAGTCCGCTGGGATCCTCAGCATGTCATGGCAGTGCTGGACAAAAGTCCTTCCTCTGAACTAACAATTCTGAATCAGAAATTGAGAGAAGGAGCATCCAGAGAACAGCATCCCCTTTGCCATACCCCTCCCCGCTCCACGCACACCCAGGAAGTGGAAGATTCTTGACACTTACGAAGGAGGTACTCGGAGCTGTCATGGTCGTAATCATTGTCCTCTGGGAAGTGATTGATCCGGAAGCAGTGGCCTTTATAGATTCCTGGAGAGAAAGAGCAAGAGGGAAAGACTGTAAATGCTCCAGGGGCTCACGGGCCCATCCACTCGGGACTGGCGTACGGCATGTGTGCAGGCCCCGGGCACGGAGAGAGAACGGCCGGCCCTGGCACCCTGGTTGGTTGGGGGCGGGCGCGCCCACAGAGAGGGGGCCCCGAAGGTGACCATCTCACTTAGGGGCCTCGTCTGGGCGGCTGGGCGCCTGTAAAAGCGAGAGGCCCGCCATCAAGAACACGCAGGACATGCGATCCCCTGTCCAGAGTCATCTTGAAAAACCACAAAGAATTTGCCCCTGGGAACAAATTCCCAGCGAGAGGGGGTCTTCTGGGAGGAAGAGGAAGCTGAGGAAACGCAGGGCTGGGGTCAGAGCCTGGGGAGTGGTGGGAAGGTCAGTGGCTGGACTCAGAAGCACCTGTGTGGGGGGAGGGCCTGGGTCTGGGGCAGGTGAGTCCGGATGAAATCCGCCCCGGTGTCTTCCCTCTCCCTTAAACAGCTCTAAGTCCCTCCTAACGCACACACCGTATCTGCACAGCGGGCAGCCTGATTCCAATCCCCTCACTCAGTGTGACGGAGGGAAGAGAACAGGGAGCCAGAGAAAATTCTGGAAAGGCTGACACCACCTCCTGCCTGGTTTCCCTTCCAGGCTCTGAGAAGTAGCCTCCACAGAGGGGGAGGCAGGACACCCCTGGGTCATTTCGTAACCACAGGAGGAGAGGTCAGTCTTCCCTTCCAGAAGCTTCTGACCAGCTCTCCCAGCCCCTGCTGCCCCACAGTCTGGGAACGCCCAGCACAGAACTGGACGCAGGTAGGGAGCAGGGCGCATGGGGTGTCAGGCCCTGCCCTGCCAGCCAAGCCCCTCGTGCCCGGCTCAGCCTCCCTGCTTCTGCAAGGAGCTCTTGACAACACTGCATGGCTGGGGCTGGGGCTGGGGCGGTTTCCAACTGGGGCCAATTCTTGTTCTGCAGCTGCTGCCAAGCGTCCCGCTGGCCTCCCACAGCCCAGCCTCACCTCTCGGGTGGAGGCACAACGTGAGGCTCCAGGCCTGCACCAGCCCGGCATCCATCTCTCGGCGCCTCCAAAGGAGAGGGGCCACTGACGAGCTCGGGCCACCCCACTCCCACCTGTTTACCCGGTAGCGGGCTCCCAGCTGCCTCCCCAGGCCTTCCGCTCGGCCGGGTTCCTTAGCTGCAGCCTCCGGGAAGCCGGGTGCTGGGTGAAGACCCCCACTTCCTGAAGGCCCTGGGCCTCGAGGGCCCACTGGTGCGCAGGCTGGGTTTGGTCAGGGAATGGGGGGGTCTCGGAGGTGAGGCCCTGAGCGGGACGTGCTCCGACAGCGTTCGTTGTGCAGGCTAAGCAAGAACAACCCCATGGCCTCATCTGTAGAATGGGAACGGCCACAGGCTCTATCTCCTACGGATGTTGGAAGAATCCCAAGAGGCAACACTTGAAAGGCCCTCAGATGAGTCTTGGCCCCGGTGATGGCTCAGGGAAGGCTTGCTGCCACCAGGCCCAGGAAACACCCACCCCTACCGTGCGGGTCCCTACTCAGGGCCTGGGTAGGTGGAGAAGCAGCAGAAGCTGTGAGTGACAGGAAAGAGCAGGAGGGCGCACTGGTGTCAGGATGGCCAGGAGGCGGGCCCCGTGGGGGCCAGAGTGGGCCAGTCACTCTGAGAACAGGGAGCCAGAGAAAATTCTGGAAAGGCTGAGCCCTCCCCTCACTCTGGGCTCCCACACCCCAGAATCTAGATGTTCGTGGGATCACAGACCTAGTGTTTTCCAGGCATGGGTGGGCTAGGTGAAGCTCTCTACCCTTCCTCCCTCCCCACTCACATCTCTTTTGGGCCACATTACGGGCCTAAACAAACTGACCAAGTCACACATGCTGTGGGAATGAGTCAAATAGTAAGGGGGTGACAAGGAAAAAGTAAATAATCTCTCTTCAGACTCGTTTTCCGGAGGCCAACCATGTGTATCTTCCCACATCTTCGTCTGTATGCACACCTACACACGTACACGTTTGTGAGGTTCCCCCACATTTTTTAAACATTTTAAAAATTATTTATCTATTTTTAAAAAGATTTTATTTATTCATGAGAGATATGGAGAGAGGCAGGGACACAGGCAAAGGGAGAAGCAAGGTTCCCTATGGGGAGCCTGATGCAGGACTCGATCCTGGGACCCCGGGATCATGACCTGAGCCAAAGGCAGATGCTCAACCACTGAGCCACCCAGGTGCTCCCTCCATCAATTACTTTTTAATTGAACATTTTATTTGCAGGTAATGATACCTTTATGGGCAGTTGCAGGAAATAATACATGTTCCCTCCCCCCAGTTTTCCCTCAATGGTAACATCTTGCAAAATTATAGAATCACAACAGGATGCTGTCACAGCCAAAGTCAAGATATAGAACATTTCCACCAGCTGGAGGACCCTTCCTGTTTTTGAGTCACACCCACGTTCCTCTTGCCTCCTCCTTGACCCTCCTTGACCCAGGGCGACCACTAAGCTGTTCTCCATTTGTGCACAATTGTCATTTCAAGGATGTTCTTTCTATAAATGGAATCATACAGCATATAACCCTTGGGTTTGGCTCTTTTCACCCAGCATCACTCTCTTAAGATTCATCCACATTATTACGTGTATAAACTGTTTCTTTTTATTGCCCAGGATTACGCCACTGCATGGGGTGTACCATGGTTTGTGACGTCAGATTCTAAGAAGCGATTACGCCTGTGATGTCCAGCTATTTCCGATAATGTTGCTGTGTAGTTCACATACAAGTTTTGGGGTGAATATAAGTTTGCATTTCTCTGAGATAAATCCCCAGGAGTGCAACTGCTGAGTCATACGATAGGTTAGTTTTATAAGAGATTGATAAACCTGATTTCAAGGATGCCCATTTTTTGAATGGAATCATACAATGCACTTCAATCCATAACCTGTTTTTTTTTTTTTTCATTTAACGGTATGTGCAATACGATGAAAACAGAGAGGGAGACAAACCATAAGAGATGCTGATCTCTAGAAAACAAACTGAGGGTTGTTGGAGGGGAGAGGGGCGGGGAGACGGGGTGACTGGGTGACAGGCATTAAGGAGGGCACGTGATGGAATGAGCACTGGGTGTTCTATGCAACTGATAAATCACTGAGCTCTACCTCTGAAACTAATAAAAAAAATAAATACACTTAGAATCTTAAGCAATATGTACAATTATCCTTCCAGGTTAGTACCTATAGATTTAACTAAAAAAAACCCCAAAACCCTTTTGTCTATTTGTAACAAAAAATAAGTTGATACTAATCCAACAGTTGCTAGAACCCCTAGGGAGAAACAGCCCAAAGTCTAGGACAAGAAGGCTTGCTCCAGCACTGATAACGTGAAAGGAAAATATGCATTGGCAGAAATGAGGGAAGAAAAATATTTATATATTCAGTCTGAAAATAAAACTCGGGTTTTGAACTGTTAGCTTGCATATGGATACCTTTGCTCCAAATGCTCCTTCCATATGTTTTGCTAACCTCCACTCTACATTTAGGAGAGAGATTTTATATTTAATGGAAATTGTAAGTAGAGCTCACACTGCCTGACATATCGACTGTTTTTGAAAACCCATTGTTCTTAGTGACTGCCTAGCCATCCAGAGTTATGGTTTATCAATTCAAATATACCCAAAAATCCCTTCCTTGGGGCTGTGTGCACACACTGTAGATCCCACCGCGTACAGTTATGCTCAAAGATACATTGAATGCATGCATGCAGTGGTGCACTGACCCCTTTCTCTTTCCTTTCTCCCCTCCTTCCACATCAAGCTCTTATGCACAGACACGCATGGACATTGTTGTGGGCTGGATTATGTCCCCCTGAAAGATGTACTGAAGGCCTAACCCCTGGTACCTGTGAATGTGACTGTATTTAGAACTAGGGTCTTAAAGAGGTCACATTGAATTCAGGTGCGTCCTGAATCCAGTGACTGGTTGTCCTTACGCTAAAAAAAAAAAAAAAAAAAAAAGGGAAATGTGGACACAAACACACACAAGCGAGAAGGCCACGTGGAGACAGAAGGAGATACCGCAGTGACGTGTCTACAAACCGAGAGATGCCAAGATGCCTGCAACCACCTAAAGCCAGGGAGAGGCAAGGAAGGACCCTACCAGAGTCTCAGAGGGAGCATAGCCCTGCTGACGCCTTGCTTTTGGAGTTTTGGCCTGCACAACCGTGAGGCAAAGCATGTCTGTCGTTCCCAGCCACCCGGTTTGTGACAACGTGTCACGGCGGTCCTAGGAGCTCAGACACATGTTGTGCTGTGTGTGGAAGAAGATGCCATGGGTGGAGTGCAGCCCTACAGGAAGGAGAAGGTGTCCTGCTCGAGACTGTGTTTTGTCGTCCTGCTCCTCGGTCCACTACAGGAGCCTGGTAGGCAAAGGCTAAGGAGTCAGGTTTCCATCCCCTGTCGTCAGAGTGTGCTGGAAGGAGACTCACGCGGTCTCTCAGGCTCAGGCGTCCAAAGCAACTTTGCAGCCATCTGGCACATGTCCCCATCAAGGCCCTGAATCCTCTCCTGATTATCTCCCATTTTGGTAACTGCCAGCCACGGGGACCTCATTACCTCCCCAAGGCGTTCCATTTTTAAACAGCTCTAACTCTGAAGTTCCCAAGAACCTCAAAAAACTCCATAAAACTCTATCCACGGTGCTACTCATGATCCCTGGGAATAAAAGAATCTCTATCATGCACGGACCCTTCGAGTCATTGAAGAGAAGAATTGTGTCTGACAGGATGGAAGCAAAAAGCTACTTTTCCAGTTGCCCAGGATTTGCAGGTGAGGCCCAAAGCTGAGGACAAAGGATGGCCTACAGCTGCCGACAGTTGAGACCAGCCCACTCCCCTTGCAGGCCTCATCAACAGGCAGGAAGCCTGACCCCCATCCCCATCAGCCCTAGTCTAAAGAAAGGGGGGCTGTGAAGAAGGCACCATTGTTTTTGGTGCATGGAGAGTGAAAGAGGTTGCTCCCTTCCCCTAGAGTCAAGGATCTGGGTATTTCCCTTAAATGAATGCCTTCTCTAGGTCAAACATCTTCAATTCCTTTAGTCTTTTCTTTATTGATGGTTCCAAGAGACTACTCTAGCCTAGCTCCTTTCTTTGGGTCAGCTTCCAACTCTCAGTGCCCAGAAACACAGCTTCCACCACCAAACCCAATGTTTCAGAGCACAGCAGGGCTGTTCCCTCCTCTCCTCTGGACTCTATGCTTCTGTTAATGGGACCTGGTGTCAACTCCGGCGCTCAGGAGTTTTTCTCGAGAGCTGGCTCACCTTCCCCAACTTGCTTTTGTTGAATGGAGTGTTTATTCCTAGGGACTTCACATTTATCCTTGTCAAATTTAATTTTGTTAGTGTTGGCCCAAGGCATTTGATAGGGAGAAAATTACTGGCTGATGTGAGAGGTAAGAGAGAAAGCCATTTCCAATCCACTTCACGTCCTCTCTCTCTCCACGAACAGGCTATTTGCCACATTATCTATTAAGTGATATTTAGGGTGGTTAATTATGAGATCCTGGACAGGCCACATTGCAGGAATACTGAGGCATTCCTGAGGTCACTGGCCTGTGATGACTCGATCCTTCCTGAGGGTCAGGAAACCATTGGTGTGAAGAGACTTTGTTCATCACATGGGCCCAGGCAAGTTATTTCATCTATAAAACTCAGGAACTGGGTCGGAGGGAGCCTCTCCTACTCTAAGACTCGAGGACTATTTTGTGCAGAAAAGATAAGAGTGCGTGCATATGTTAACACAGCCATTCGTCTACGTCCATCATAGACCGCTTTTGTTAAAGGTATTTGTAAAGGCATAGGAAACATCTGGAAAGAAATAACCTTAAAAATGTGCTGCGTTTAACTTCTGGGTGATAGGGTTATGAGCGAATTAACGTTTTCTTCTTTACATTTTCTTCTGAATTTTTTTTTTTGCAGGGTCTGAAAATGAACCAGTAGGGCTTACCAAAAGAAAGCAAAGCACCGGAACCTTTGATTCTTAGCGAATATGTGATGGTCCTTCTGGAATGACCACGAGTGCGCTCGGATGTGGCTGAGCTGGTGAGTGGGGTGGGGTGTGGAACCGGGTGGGGGGGGTGCGAGCATTGTGGACGGCGTTGTAGCCTCTCGTGTGAGTGTCCCCTCTGTGCTGTGCTGCTCATGCTGCTCATGCCCGGGTTGTGCCCCTCTATGCAGTCGGGGTGGGCAGCCCCCAACGACTTGGGGGTGGGTGGGGGGGTTATGGGGAGGTAGGACTGCCAGGACTTTCCAGGCTACCACCAGGAAAGCCCCTGCAAAGCGAGAGGAGTCGGTCGCTGCGTGGGTCATCTCAGGAGGGCCAGCCTCTGACATAAGCCCTCGTAATGGGCCACTTCAGAGGACTATTGTCATTAGGAGAATCCTAGAGACGGGACTTAGAGGGTGACAACATGGTGATCATTCACGTACTCCTCCATCGTGTGCAAAGCATTTCCGTAAGTATGACTTCATTCGACCCTCACAAACCCTAATTGCAGCAACCAACACCTCCCGAGAGCACAGACACCCTTTGCCCCAGCTCATACCTCTGCCCCCTTCTTGCTCCAGCCAGTCACCTGTGCAGCGGCCAGCTCCGCACAGGTGGCACCTGCCGATACCTCCATTCGGCTGCACCAATTATTTCTGGCTTTTCGCCCAGGGCACTGGGTAGGTTGCCCCGGGGGAGCCGCGCTGTGTGCCCATGCATGGAGTGGGGAGATTGAGGGATGAGGGTAACCTTTGAGCTGGTGGATGGAAGCTGCTGGATGAATGTGCCCATCCTCCCTCCCGGGGGTCCTGCTTCTGAGGACGGGTTCCAAGAGCACGGAGCCAAGTGATGGTCAGCTCAGCCATGCCCCTGCCACTGGCTTTCCCTCTGTCTTGGTTTCCCTCTCCTCAGCCCCCACCCCTCCGCCCCTGCCACCGTGTCTGCTCCCTAGGACGGCCACCCAAGATGCGCCACCTGCGTGCAAGCCCGGGGCTCAGGCAACGGTGGGAAAGGTAATGTGCTGAGGCCGTTCGGTGCATCAGTCCATCTCATCTTTGCAATGATGCTCCTCTGCAGATGGAAGGAAGGCGCTCAGAGATGTTGGAAGGCCTGCCCCACGGGCCGCACTGCAGAGGTCCACCTCGGAAAGACGGGGCATTCGGCCTTCGCAGGAAAGTTCTTTGCTCCATTTTAAAGAAGAGGCTCGGGGGATGCCTGGGGTGCAGGTGGCAGAGCCGTGGCGCCCGGAATCCATCTGCCTGACATCTTAAGAAGCTCGGAGAAGTAACTGTGAGTATCATCTGGGGTGGCGATCGGGGCCGGAAGGCAGGGGAAGGGATCAGAGGTGCTTTAGATTTTAGGCTCTTGTCCTGAAGTTCTGGCGGAGATCAAAGCTGAGGTCGGGGTCGGGGGAGCTCGAGTGGGGGGCCCACATCTGGGAACAGATGCCACCCTGCAGGGGCTACTCGGGCACATGGCAGCCCAACGTCCTCGTCCCGCCATCCCCGCCCTCCTGGGTCTAGAGAGCGGTGGAAAAGCCGAGAGGAGGCCCAGCTGCTGATGGAAGAGGTGAGGGTGAGACCCGCCCGTGCGCCTAAACATTCCAGCAGATTCATCTAAATCGTCTTGGAAAGCAATCGAGCGTCTCTTTTTCTAAACAGCTACCAATCGACTTTATGATAATCTGAAGCGGCTGTCTCCTAATTTGTCCAAATTAAGGAGGTTTCGCGGGACTGTACGCCGCGGTGAGCTGGGTCATCATATGCTGGTCACCACCTGGTCCAAGGGTCAAACGGACCAAGCCCTGATCTCGGGGTGGGGCATGTGGGAGAAGCTTGGAGGGAGCCCGCATCTCCCAGTCCTGGTGCCAACGACCCACTAGGACTGCGTCTCCTCCAGCGTCTCCTCAGAGCTGCTCATCTGTCAGGGAAGGGCGAAAACGGCTTGTGGGGCTGGGCGGCTGTATGCTTCCAGGAGGATACAGGTCTTTCTAGAAAGGACCCAGAACCTTGTGAGCAAGTGGAGAACCTAGGGGCGACAAGGCTTTGGCCAGGCTGACGGGTGGGGCGGTCGGAAGAGGATTAGCCTCATGGTAAGAATAGCAGCCAGGGTTTACTTAGCACCTACTATGTGCCAGGCTCTATTATAAGCACCTGTCACTTGTTTTTATTTATTTTAAAGATATTTATTTATTTGAGAGGAAGGGGCAGGTAGAGAGCATGACGGGGGAGCAGCAGGGAGAGGGAGAGGGAGGGGAGAAGCAGGCTCCCTACTCAGCAGGGAGCCCGATGTGGGGCTGCATCTCAGGACTTCGGGACCATGACCTGAGCCGAAGGCAGACACTTAACCGACAAGGCACCCCGGCTCCTGTCACTTAACTCACTTCACCTTCCTATTAATCCTGTGAGGTAGATAGGATGACTAATACCATTTGCTACTAAGTGTCCTAGCCAGGATTCGAACCAGGCCGCCCAGGTTCAGCGTCCGAGCCCTCACCTCCCTCACTTTGGAGGCAGAAAGATGCGGCGCATTCTCAGAGCTACAAGTGGTTCTGATGGGTTGGAGCGCGACGCGGACCCCGGCGTTGGCGGTGTGCCAGCCATCTCCGCGCCTCTCGGCTCTGGGGGCACCACCTCGGTTTCCACCTTCGGCCTCACACGGGGTTCTCCCTGTGGGTGGCTCTGCCTCCGAATTTCCCCTTTTCATGGGGGCAGCAGTCCTATGGTTTCGGGCCCACCCTCAGGACCGCATTTTCACTTTGCAGATTAGCTCTGCAAAGGCCCTACCTCCAAATAAGGTCACATGCTAAGGTACTGGGGTTAGGGCTTCGACATAAGAATTTGAGGGGGGCCGCACAGGCCCTGGCCAGTGCTCTGGCGCCCACCAGCAAACCACTTCCACACTTCTCCTACCCCTCCAGCTCTCCGCTCTGCCCCCACCTCCTGCTTTTATAATCCTCCCTCTGAGTTCCCCTCGTGATCCCTCCGCCTCCACGCCCATCTCCAGAGAAGCCTCCTGGTAACTGTGCTTTCCCACTTGGCACGCTCCGGTGTCCTCCCACGGGCTGGCCTCCTTCCAGCTGCAGCGAGGCGGGCTGTTGGGGAACCACTCTCTGGGCTCCCGAAGAGGAACTCCAGGCTTGAGGAGGCAGCGTGGGCTGGGCTGGACTCTCCTGGGGGTGCCCCAGTCCCCTAGCTCGTGAGCCACGCTCCGGGAGACCCTGTCACAGCGACTTGCATTTAGGGAGCACCCGCTGCGTGCTGGGTGCTGGGCACTCAGACGCAGCAGAGTATCTCCTGGGCCTAAAAACGCGTGTCCTCTTCCTACTGGACGCAAGGCCACCCCGTATGTCTCAGCTTCCTCTGCACTGAGAGGCAGTAGTACGACCGAGTTGGTGAATGGAGCACAAGTGGAGGTGCTGTGCACCCTTTCTGGACAAAGTGGGTGCCCCATGCCCCCTCCCCCACCAGCCACAGGGAAGGGTGGCAGGAAGGGCCCGAGTCCCTGGATCAGACTGTGCAGGGACGGTGCCCGCTAAGAGGACGGTCCGCTTCGAACTCTTCCATGAGCAATAAATCCACTTCTACTAAGCTTAAGACACTACACATTGGAGTGGGTCTCTGTTCCAGCAATAATAATACAGGAAGAGAAGGAGGCAGATGTGGCCTTTGCCTTTCTGGAGCTTTCCAGTTAACACAGTCAATTATGACTGCGTGGAGAGGTCTGAAGGAGGAGTCCGGAGCTCCAGAGAGCACTTCTGTGAGGACCTGACCTGGGTTGCCGGGTGGAAGTCGGGAAAGCTTCTCCACGTCTGGAAAACGGAAAAATATTTTTTGATGATTTTTCAGAGCCAGAGTGAGGCCCAGTGAGCCCCGTGTTGGTCACAGCACTTTGAGAAGGATAAATCCTGATGACGTTGTGAGGGCGAATATATCGTTTCTGGGCGATGCCTTCAGACCGGACCAGAGCCCTCCGTGTCCTCTCCGTGGCCGTGGGGATTGGGAGCCTGGGCAGCCTCCTTGGGCATCGAGACACCTGTCACCAGTGCTGGGGCACGTTTCATGTGCGCTCTTCCCTTCTTCGGGTTGCCCTAGGTTAGAGGCATTGAGGTGTCTCCTTGTGCTTAAAGGATCTATTTGGGGTCTTTCCTTTGACAGAGACATGGTTCATCCGTTTGACCCTTAGCCTGTCTGTCCGTCCTTCCTTTCTTTTTCTTTTATTTTTAGATTGATTGATTGATTAGAGAGGTGGTGGTGGGGGAGACAGATGAAGAAGGAGAGTCCCAAGCAGACTCCACGCTGGGCACAAAGCTCGACGTGGGGCTCGACCTCATGACCCTGATATCATGATCTGAGCCGAAACCAAGAGTTGGACATTTAACTGACTGGGCCACGCGGGCATCCCATGCCCATCCTTCTTTTAATTCAGTATCATTGATTGATGCCAGGCGCTGTTGTTGCCCAAAGACATTGGTCCAGTGGGGCATGAACTTACAGCCCGGTTGGGGGGGTGAATAGGTACCCCTCACCTTAAAACAAGCGAGCCAGTGACACATGTCATGAGGGAAGCAGGGGGTTCGTGGAGTTTCAAAGAATGAGGGAGAAGTGCTGGATGGGGTGTCTGGGACAGGGAGTGAGTTTCTGGAAGAAAGCACTCATGGCGGGGAGAGATAGAGGCTGAGAAAGGTGTGCGGGGCTGCCGCCACCAAGCTGCCAGCATCACCCTGTAAGGGGCTGGATTTAGTGCCATTGGCTCCGAGGTGCCATCGTGAGCTTTCCTGCGGCTGGAACAGTCTCCTCGTGACTAATGCAGGGAGCCCTCGTCCCCAGGGGCTGTGCACGGCTGTGAGTCTATTCCCAGCCCGGCTGGGTGTCGGTTGACCTGTTAGGTCTGTGGCCCTGCCCGGGGGCCCCTGGGGGGTCTTGTTTTCATCCCAGAGGAGCCCAGCTGCCTGGGAGATTGCAGGCTCTGCTCCCCCAGGATTAACAAGCTCCCCTTCATCGCGCCCCTCACATTGAAGCGCCTTGTGAGGAGAGACGCATTTAAACTCTGGCTCAGAGTCGCAGCTTCCTGCAGCTGCCAGAGGGCCGTGGCAGGCTCCGTGTGGCCGCTGCCAGGAGCGTGGGGTGGGGAGGCCAGCGGGGGGCCTGGGACTCGGCCTGCCTCACCCCTCGCCCACTGTCAGTCGCAAGGAGGATGCCACATTGAGGAGCAACAGGTGCCAACAGCGAAGAATCGCTTCTACAGCGACCTGGACCCCAGGCCTCCTCCCTCAACTCACTTCTGCATCACCAGATGGTGGTGTGGGGCTCTATCTCCAAGACGCCTCCTCCCTCTAGCAGTCTAGGTGAGCTACGGGGTCCCAAAGGGTGATTCTCTTGACTAGGAAAGCCCTAGAGGAGCGTTTGGGGGAGATGTCACTCTTGTCGTCAGCAAGAAAGAAAGATGGCACCTGTCTCAATGGAGCTAGACTCTGGTTCAGTGTCTGCTAGGGTTCTGGCTCAAGCTCCTTCCCCCAGGTAGTGGGATTCCCAGAGAGCACTCTATTTCTGCCCCCAAACTCTGTCTCTATACACCCAGGACCTGGAGAGTAAAGTTACTCTGGTAAACTGAGGCAGCTCTCCAAGACCTGGATTCTAAGGCTCATGTCTTGCACAGCCGGGCAGTGACTCAGATGGGGGGAGACGGGGAGAGGAAGGGTGAACCACGTGCCCGGCCCGAAGCCCATCCCGAGGTTCTGATGTATCTCTGGAGTGCACCTGCGGGGAGCCCCTTTCTCCAGGTCCCTCTGGCCCCTCACAGAGTCCTTGCCAGTGGCCACTTTGGATGTCCCCAGCCAGGAATCCTGGGCGCACAGCTGGCCCAAGGGCTGGACCAGTCAGAAGCTCCCTTGGGGGTTTGGATTTGGGATCAGAAACAGAGGAGAGAGACCCAGGGGCTAAGGAACACGGGGGAGTTCACGAACAGGGTGCTCTCAGAGGTCCCGTTAAACTCCCTCAATCCCTAGGGCCCTCCGCACCCCACAGAGTCCTCTTTTGGGATCTAACCAGAAAAAGTTGGTTTCTGTGCCTGAGACCAGGAGAACCGCAGCCCCCCAATCAACCACACCTTCATCAGGAGGAAGAGATTACAAGCCAGTTTTTGTGGGCTCGGAAGCCCGGCCCATACGGCATATTTGGGACAAGTGTGCAATCCTTTTACAAGATACGAAAATGAGCACAGGCTCCCGGGAGACCAGAGAGCTCAAGCGACAGGAGGGACGTTGTGACTGCAGACAGGAATTCCGAATGCCAGTCTCCAGACTGCCAGGGGGAAGCTGTGTGTCCTGTGACCTTCATCTCTCTGTTTCCTCCTCTACAAAGTGGGGATACCCATGGACCTCACACAGTTGTCATGAGGAACAAGAAAATGGGACCACGGGAGACCAGCAATGGAGAAGTTTCCCCGTAAATGGTGGTTTCTCTTCCATCCCAATAAAAAAGAAACCAGGTCCTTGAACAAAGTCTCCTCCCCCACAAGCCTGCTGGGAGGGCCCCAGAGATGGCTGGCTCTTGGCCCCCAGGACCCCATCCACACGGCCCTGCTCCCGCCCACAAACCCCGACCCTTTGGCAGGGGATGGGCCATCCCCTCCCGTGCCATCCCAAATCCCAAATCCCTCAGATCACTAGGTGGGTTCTTCAAGAACTCACAGCGCCAGCCTCATGCCTCCTCCAACCCTTCGCTCCAGGGCGGGCCGGGATTTTCCAGGCTTCCTGCCGAGATTCATAATTGAACAGAGCCTGGGAGACTTCCCCAACCACCAGCTCGTTTTCTCTCCTAACACAGGGAAATGGGTGTTCAGTTATTGTCCCTGTAATTTTTCCACTTGTATCTGCTCCCTAACTGCTGCTTGGATGAAATCTCCGTATCGAGGTTCCATTTTTTTGTTCTTTGTTTCTTTCTGTCTTTTAATGAGGAGCAAATACAGAGCTCCAAGGGGGTGAAATGGCTCTCTGCAGATTCCAGGCTTTTCCGTTGGTTTGCCTCTGCAGATCTCTGCAAAGTTATGCTCCAATAACCTGAGAGTTTTAATTGAAGGGATCAAAGGGTCTGGGTGAGGGAAGCAGAATCATAGTGTGGAATCATAAACTTCTAGAAGGGACCCTTGGGACCATCCACTTCATCTCGTTCATTTTACACAGTAAGAACCTGAAGTCTGGAGAGGCCAAGGGCCGTTTCCATGGTGATGGGCTGGTTGGTGCTGGGCAAGCTTAGGGCAAGCCTAGAACTCCGGTCTCTTGACTCTGAATTCAGTGCTCCTTTGCCCATCCCCTGCCGACTACCGCGGTGCAAGGGTGCTCAGCCAGGGGGCGATTCCGCCTCCCAGGGGACAATGTCTAGAGACTGTTTTGATTATCAAATCTTGGGGGAGCTCAGTGCTCCCGGCAGCTAGCGGGTGGAAGCCAGGGAGGCAGCTAAGCGCCGCGCAACACACCAGGCAGCCCCTACGACACAGAATGATCCTGCTAGGATGTCGGCGAGGCCAAGGCTCACGATGAATAAGTGGCCTGCACAGAGCTCAGTCCTCCCTTCTCAAGTCCATGGCAGACATTGCTAATCAATCACAGTAGTTTTCTCCCCTGATCACAGTCTAAATTCTTCTCGACCCAGTACCCCACGCAGGGGCTACCAGTTACTGATCATCTCGTGGCGGGATACCACAGAGGTGGTAGGCTATGAAATTATTGTGCTTGGGTAGTAGTCCTGGTGCTGTCACACAGCTGTGTGACTTGGGGTCCTAATTAACCTCTCCGTGCCTCATTTTTACCATCTGTGAAATGGGACCATAAATGGGAAACTCTTCAGAGGGCTCTTTGGGGGGATTAAACAGGTGAATGCAGTCCTTAAATATCACTGGGCCTGGAACACTGTTAGTGCCTAAGACATGCGAACTGTTGTAATTAAAATCAACTCCGCTCTAGTGACAGAGAGACAGCTGGTCCTACTATGAGAAGGGAGGAGGCCCAGGTTTGTCCCCTCTCAGGACTGACACGGATTTTTCCTTGTCTTCCTATATCTGTGATACTGCAGCTTTCAAAGTGAGCAAAACCTTCTTGACTTTTGTGACCTTGCTTTCTCTTAGCCCCGTTACCGCTGGGCTTCAGTTGAGCCAGACCCCCTGCAAAGTCCTGTGCTAAGCTCTTCCCATTTTCTCACGAAAGCCTTGAAGTAACCTAGGAAGCTAAAGGTCCTAGGAACCCGTTTTACAGATGAGGAAGCTAAGACTCTCTGAGGGCAAGTAACTGCCAGAGGTAATAGAGTCCCGAGCAGCCAAGCCAGGCTTCTGTTCCTGTCTGACCCTGGCACCAGAACTCTCACCACGGTGCTGCCCTGCCTGCCTATCCTATTTGCAAACAGGGCAAGAGAGAGAGAGGAAAGATGGGAGGCAGAGAGAGACGGCATCCTGGAGGACACACACCTGCCAGGTCACCAGCATTTTCTGGCGGCACAGATAGGCTGGTCCAGCGTATCCTGGGTCCTGGGGGAACAGCTCCTCCTGGGCAGCCCGAAGCCAGATCCAAACCCAGTTTTTAAGACCCTTCTCAATGGGGGGCACCTGGGTGGCTCAGTCAGTTGGGCGTCCGACTCTTGACTTTGGCTCAGGTCATGATCTCAGGGTCATAGGATCAGGCCCCATGTCGGGTTCCACGCTGGGTTTGGAGTCTGCTTAAGATTCTCTCTCCCTCTCTTCCTCTCCCTCTGCACCCTCTTTCCACTCGGGTGCATGTGTGCTCTCTGTCTTTCTCAAATAAATAAATAAATCTAAAAAAAGAAAAAGATCCCTCTCATTATCGCTGGCACCTGAGGTCCAGAGCGCCAGGTTAAAATTCTCTCTCACCTGCTGGAACCCCGGTGCTTCCAGGTTACTGGGTGAGGAGCCACCAAATCGTGGGCTTAGACAGGACTCAGTGTGCCTGGGCTAATCAGCCACACCTGGCAGTCTGTCCCTTTGTCCCCAACCCCCAGAGCACCCGATGTCCTGCCTGGCATCTTTCCTGGAAGGGCTTCTCTCTTTTTGGACCTTGTGCCTCCCATTCCTCTGTGGGGCCAGAGAGAGCATGTCAGTCCCCCCCTACCCACCGAGGGTCTCACAAGTGCTGGAAGAGCAGCTGCGTGTTCACGGCCCCCCAGACCTCCTCAGTTCGGGTCATTGCCTGTGTCCCGAGAGCCTGCCATATGCACTGGCCTGGGCACAGCGCTACCGGCGGGCAGTCAGCCAGACTCTTTCAGCTTTGAGTTGGCATCAAGGGGGCCGGGGAGGCTGGAAAAGAGTGAGGGAAGCTGCCGGGGGGACTGACGCTGCAGCCCAGCCCTGAAGGCAGAGGACAGACGTTGCAGACAGAGGGAATCGCACTACCGAAGCCCAGGGGCAAGAGGCCAGTGCACGTCTGGGGAGGTACAAGGGGGCCCAGCATGCGGCCGGAGGTGGAGGGCTATGGGGAGGAGACAGGTGGTCAGGCCTTGCAGCTGTAGGGAACCGTGGGGAAGTGTTAAACCAGCTCTTGGATGTGATGAGACTGCTTTATAGAGGGGGATGTCTTTAGGGCCAGAGAGTGGGGGGCAGAGTGGAGGCAGGGAGGCCAACTAGAATCCAGGCTCTGGGACAGGAGCCTCCCTCAAGGTCACCCGCTGACTGGGGGCAGAGAGGAAGGATTCCCCAAGGCTCATCTGAGCCCCCATCTTTATCTGGCTTCAGACTAACCATCCATTCCCTCTGGAAAACACCCCTGACTTAGAGGGACCAACACCCTCTCAGAATGGCCTTCCCAGGGCTGTTTCACTGACTTCCTCTCGGCTATGCCCAGACTCAGGGCCTGGAAGAGTTGGCCTCTAGCCTTTGCTTGTCCTCCCTAGTGAGTCCCAGAGGCCATGCTCACACCCCTCCACAGCAGGTGCCTTGCACCCTTGGCCCTTCTGGCTGTAGGGCCTGTAATCCCAGGCACAGCTCAATCAGCCTTGGCTTCCTCCGGGAAGGAGGAATATGTATATATAAAAGCCTCCCTCTCTCCAGGCAGAGCGGGGCCCACGAGCAGGGTGATGGTGGGCTGGGACGCGGCACCTCCAAGCTGGCTGTGAGCTAGTGTCGCTCACTACGATGGAGAAACCCCCAGGAAGAGAGCACAACAACTGTCATTGTGACTCAAGCAGACTGTTTATGGGGAGGATAAAAGTTAATGGGAAGCCATATCCCAGCTTCTCACCATTAAGCAAGAGAATTGCTGGCGAAAGACACAAAAGGGGGAGATGGGAGGCCCCGCATGCAACAGGGTTCTGCTCGCAGGGAGCCCGGGGTGAGGCCGGGTGGGGGGCCCAGTCGAAGCGGGTAGAGAGGAGCCACATTCGTCACCTGCTCAGGAAGGCAATCAGTGTTGGCGCATCACCGATTTCCTATCATCTCCAGGGGCTTCTAGATCTGTTACTCACCATCCCTTCCCAGGCCCATGGAAAGTCAGCTGGGGTGGAGGGGCCGGCCCTCTCCCCTAATTCATCTAACCAGCCCACTCCCAGGAGGCCACCCAGCCAGGCAGCCTGAACTTGGAGTCTCCTCTATCCTAATAATGTGCAGGTGCCCTGGTTTCTTGCCCGTCTGTGGAGATGGGCGAGGGACACAGGTCCAAAGTCTGCAGAGGGGACCCCTCGGGGGTGGAGCAGCTGCTCCCACGCTAACTACTGCCCTTGCTACCATGAGGACTACCTACCAGGAGCAGCTAACACGTACTGAGGTTCTCCCTGTCCTAAGCGCCTTATGTTTTAACTCACTGAGTCCTCCTATCACCCACTCTTGTGGGTTCTGCTCTTATCATCAATCCCATTTGCCAGGACAGTAAAACTGAGGCCCTGAGAGGTTAAGTACTTGCCCAGGGCTGCCCAAATCCTAAGTGCAGAGCCGGGATTAGAACCCAGGCAATCGTCCCTCAGAGCCTTCGTGTTTAAACACCCAGCTCTACCACCAGCACAGACTATATATAATACGTACATGGGTACAGGCACTTGTGGGTGATACAAGGGCCGAGGGAGTCCTTACTCATCTGCTGGAATGTTCCATGAGCTACCTGGACCATCTCAGGAGCACATCCCTCTTACCAGCTTCCATAGGTACCAGGCCAGGTGCCCAAGTGGACCAACCAAGAGGATGGTTGTGTCTCCCTGGAAATGCGTGGTGAAGGGCTCAGGCAGGAAGGCAGAGCCAGGGTGAAGGAGAAGGATGTGCGGAGCGCCCGCAGATGAAATGGGATTTGGAAACAGAGCCTGAGTCAGGGAGTGGGACTGGGTGAGACAGTCCATGCTGCTGAAGAGGAGCTGCCTGCCTGGGGGACACCCCTAATGTCCCTGACTGTCCTACTCACTCTCCTCCATGGGCTCCTCCTGCCTCCACCTGCAAGGGCTGTCCACCCCCCGTGTGTCCTCAGGTCCTGTCTGTATACCCCCGGGGACCTTGCGCTCCTGCAGGCGGTGACTCCCCGGACTGCAGCTTCTTGGCGGGCACCCCCACCTGGACGGTGTGGCTCACACTTCAACTCTCATCCTGTCCTTGGTAACCTTCCACCTCCTGCCACCGTCCCTCCCCTCTGGGGGAGTCTTTGCTGGAAGGCAACCCGTCTCCTCCCTTCCCCCCCCCCCCGCCTATATTCCATCCACTGGTCAATCTTGCAACCTGGCTCCCTCAGGACGCCTGAGGCCCATCACTCCCCTCCATCCATGCCCTCGTCTGGGTTTGCGTGGCCTTTCTCTTAACTGGCACTCTTATCACTTGCTTCTCCCCCAGCATCACCTGCTGGGGTGATCTGGTGACATGGGGCTGACCACGGCACCATCAGTGACTTTCTACATCCTGCAGGATGAAGTTTGGGCATACCGGCCATCACAGGCTGGTCCCCGTCCACCGGGAGTCTCTCCGGGTCCTCTAACACTGAGCAGTGTGCAATGTTCCTTACTCAAGGTGTGCTCATCTGAGCCATCTTCTGGACCTGGCTTTCCTCTTTGTGAGCTTCCAAAAGTCATCAGGGCAGGTGCCACCTCTTCCAGGAAGCCTTCCTGGACCACCTTCTCTTTGGAGTCCACCTAATGCTCTGTGCACACCCCTATCATCGCAACTTCCTGACGTGTATGTAAATTGTGTCTCCTCCCCGAGCCAGAGGCGGGTCTGATATCTTTGAATCTCAAGCTCCTATTCAGTCTATTTGATCCATGGTGGTTGGACCGCACTGAACTTCTTTCTCCAAAGAGAGTTTCTGTGGGATCGAGGAATAGGGGAGGTGGTTATTGCTCTCTCCAGACCCCCTGGTTCCACGTCCACAAGGTGGAGGGAACATCTGCTCTGCACCCCTATCTGTCTGGCCCACCAGTGGGTGACAATTCGCAGAAGAGGCCCAGAATGCCCAATCATGAGGCCAAAAGGCACTGGCAGGTGGAGCACCGCCTCTGTTCACGAGATGCCAATGAAACGCGCTGCCTGTCATCAACCCTCCTAAGTCAACAAATCTTTGGAAGCACAGGACGATTGTAATACGATAAATACAACTGATCCAGAGGTGACTCCTTGGGATGCACAGCCGGGGACCCAGTGTGACCGGCTGTCAGACAAGTTCCATTTTAACCAACTTCCAAAACCAAAGTAAAACCTGCCCCCTCGTAAATAGGTGGAAGTGACAGCAACAAAAGGGAAAAAGGAAAAACCCAGAGGCCCGTCTGGATCCCACTCTCCACACCATACACGCTGCCAGAAACTCCTCGTCTCGATGTTTCCGAAGAAATGTTGGCCCATCCCGAGAAGATGCCAGCAAACGGGAGGTGTGGGCCGGAGCCCCGGCGCCCCGGCGGGGTGGATGCCTGCAAGGGCCTGAGCCGCAGCCCACTGCCCCCCCCCCCCCCCCGGCCCCTCCTTCCTTAGCCGGAGCTCAGAAGTCTGCACTTCCTCGGGCACCGCCATGGGATGGTAAAGCCTTCATGAGTCAGTAAGCCGTTTTTCCTCTCGATTGAAATCTGGATCCAGACATAGGAACGGCACAGGCTTCGGCTCCCCCGGCAGGACCTCTCCCCGCCCGTGGACGCAGAGCTGGGGACGCACGGCCATCTCCCGCGCTTCAGGTCACAGCCGGGAGAACGAGGCCCCTGGAGGTGCCGTGACCTGGGCCAGCCGTGCCAGCCGTGCCAGCCGCGGCCGGGGGCCAGCACCAAGTCGGCGGGGCCTGAATCTTACATCTAAGGGCTCAGACTTAGAGCCTTTATACCTTGAGATACCAGAATAAACCTGATTTGAAACTGGCCCAGGGGAAATTTGTTAAAAAGAGAAATAAAGATGTTGGACGGAGTCGATTGCACTTTGCAGGTGGCCTTGTCCACCTGTGTTCACGAGGTCGTGGGTTTCTGGGTGATTCAGGCAGCAAAGAGCTCCAGCCCTGCTCGTGTCAATGCTGTGGTGCTCCCCCTTCTCCGCCCCTACCCCCGTCCCGGAGATATCCATCCCTATGTCACTCACCGCCTGGCCACCAGTCAGCCTCCAAGAAGGGAGGGAGGGGCAGCGGAGAGTGACTGCGTGGGCGCCCTGCCACACTGCCCTCAGGTTTACTGCCTATCCCCATTTTACAGAGAAGGAAACGGAGACTCCAAAAAGCAGTGGAGAAGCCAAGTTCCAATGCACATGCTTTTTAATTACATGACACCCAGCTTAGTGGTCACCAGAGCTGGGCCATTTGGGGGCCAGTTTGGCAGTCAGCTGAGTCCACTATGGGCTGCTCATATCTGGCGAGTTGCTTAACTGTTCTGTGCCTCGTTTTCCTGCTTCGAGCCTCCAGGATAACCGTGGGACCTACCTCCAAGGGGAGGCATGAGAGGCCCTTGGCACTATGCCTGATGGGCCTTCCCCGTGTGCGTCTGCCCTGAGTGGAGAAGCGCTTCGTAAACGTTAACCCCAGCCTTGAAACACTATTGTCCCTGAATGACAGGATGTGTCACCCTGTGTGTGGGTGGACAAGCATGCTGGTAGGATGGCGATGGGGTGAGAATGGATGGACAGGTGTGTACTTGTCCCAGGGGCCCGGCCCAGCCCCAGCAGGGGTGAGAAGCTGCCTTCTGCCCCCAAGTGCACATGCTTTCCTTCGAGCAGAAAAGCACTTTGGGGTGTAACCACGGGCAGGAGCGTGGCAGATGCCAAACCCCTGGAAGCCAGCAGCCTTGCCTGCCAGCCTGTCAGAGCCCACGTCTCCAACCGAGCCCTAATTCACAGGGCTGCTGCCAACGCTCATTAATAAATGAGAGAGAACCTCTCAGCAAATGTCGAGCCCCGACATGGTGCTGTGCAGCCCCTGCTGCGGGCCTTGGGCCCACACACAACCATGAGCCAGCCGGCTTCGGGGTTAACGAGGCCAGGAGGGTGACCTGCGGAACACCCTGTGCACAGGCATGAGGTCCCCTACAGCCAATCCAAGCCTGGGCGAGAATGTCGGACGCCGGGGTGGGTGTTACATCTGGGATTTCCTTTGGGAAACTTAGAGGCAGCTGGGTTTGGAGGGTCCTGTTTGCTGCTATGGATCAGGACCATTGGCCGGAGGCGGAAAGGACTGTCTGATTAGTGTGTTTTCCAATTGTCTGGGGAGCTGGAGAGTAGGGTAAGGAAAGGAAACATATGATCCTTACAGGGGGACCCATACCCGGCCTGGGCAGAGTGAGGTTCTAGGAGCAGCCTGCTGGCTGGCTTTAGCCAGGAGGGCTCCCCAGTTTCCCCCTAGAGCCCGGCCTTGTTTCGGTGTCAGAAGCCCATTGTCTCTGTCCCCACACAGCTTGATTTAGAGAGGCCTGCTGGAGGAAAGTGAGTACCCTCAGAGGTGTGCGTTTACATTCAGGGACCCTGTACCTTCTTTCATTAAGGGTCTCCCGGTGCCCCCACAGGACTTCCTGGGAAGTCCTGCTTGGGTGATGTTTATACCTATAGCCGTATGTGGAACAGATCCAGATTGTGTTGGGCTCTAACGTATGTGCAATTACACTGTCCATCCTAAAGGAAAAAAAAAAAAACCCACACATAAAATTAGGCTTAGGAAGCGCCCGCTCAAGGGAGGGGGACCTGATGCTTCCTAAGCATCCCATCAGCAGCCCATCTGTGGGCTGACCCAGGCCAGGGGGCCCAGGCCTCAGGGCTGATCTTGCTCAGAGAAAACAAAGCAAACACCGCAGCCCCCTCACCCCCACCAGACCAATGGTCTCTACATTAAGCTCTGGGAGTGCCACTGAATGGACGGATGGATGGATGGATGGATGGGTGGGTGGATGGATGGATGGGTGGATGGGTGAGTGGGTGGGTGGATGGATGGATGGGTGGATGGGTGAGTGGGTGGGTAGATGGATGGATGAGGTTAAGGTTTCATGGGGAAGACCCCCCCTGAGATAACTCTTGAAGGATGGACAGAGTTGAGTGGGCAGTGGTTCCCCTGGGGACCATCCCATGGCATCCCAGTCGGCATGGCGGGGAGTGGGTCTGGAAATGTAGAGCAGACAGTGCAATTTCAACCCAGAATTCTTCTCTGAAGCGGTAAAGAAGCTCAGCCTGCAGATTGGTGCCTCCCTGACTCTGTACACTTCAACGTCAGGGCCAGATTATGTCCTAAACGTACAAGGTTTCTGGTCCTCAATTGGCAAGATGCTTTCCCGATTGCTCATGCACCCAAGAATCATCAGCATGTGCTTGGGAGGCGACAGGTCATATCCCAGGACTCGTCCGTGGGTGGTGTGGTATGTAGGGAGGCACAGTCCCTGACCGAGTAAGAACACCCTGGTCTGTGTGAGATTCTTAGGAGGGTCATGACATAAATGCCGAAGGTGTCAAATGGGCCAACAAGTGATCTCACAGGAGGAAAGACATCTGCCCTCAACCTGCACAGCATCCCCCGGCTGCTCGGCTCAGCACCAGGAGGGCGGGCACCCTTCCTATGGGATCTGGCCTCTGGGCTCAGAGATCCGCGCCTATATGGGGGAGGAAGACCTTACCAAAGCATTGTTTGTTTTGTTCTGTTCGGGGTTCTTATTTCATCTCCACCTTCCCCAGGCAAAGCTGCAGTGATTCTTCCCATTCAGGAGCAGGGGAAGGGGCAGCAGAAACTGTGGGACAGCTGAGCCCCGCCTGGGAGATGGGGCTGGAGCTCAGCCACGCCTTCCAGCTCCGGGCCGTTGCTTCCCACACGCACCACCCACCCCACGTCTTCCTCCGTGAGGGAACCACGCTTGCGAAGGGAAGGGTGGGAGCTGCCACTTCCTGAGCTCCTAGCAACTGCCGGGCTTGACGGTTAAACTGATCTAATCCTCCAAAGAGCCCTCGGAGTCTGGTAACGATTGCCCAACCTTGATAAATAAGGAGACTCAGAGTGAACGCGTGTGCAAGAAAATTCTCCAAGGATGCACCCTAAAGTCAGGTTCACTGCCAGGATTCCAAGTCAAGTTCGCCTGAACCTGGTGGGCAGGATCCTACCATAGTTCCTGAAATCCCCCCACCACCACCCTGGAGCGTGGGAGGGACCTGTGAATTTGATGAGGAGATGACATTATATAAGACCCCAGCGTGGCAGGCTGGAGGGGCGAGTCAGGGAGACGTTCCTGCGGGCGTGGAAGGAAGCACACTGCGGTGTCGGGAACCACCAATGGGGCCACTGGGCAGGGAACGGGGGACACCCCTCGGGGCCGAGAAGCCCCTGGCTGATGGCTAACAAGAGAACAGGGCCTTGTCACACATGGAAACCAATTGTGCCAGCCACCAGCGAGCTGGGGAGAGAAGCCCAGGCTCCAGGAGGAATGCAGCCCGGCTGACACCTTGCGTGCAGCCTGGGGAGACCCAAGCGGAGGATCCAGCCAGGCTGGCCCCGACTCCCGATCCACGGAAACTGTGAGATCATACATCTGTGTTGTTGTAAGCCACTGAGCTTGTGGTAATTTGTTAAGAAAAGCCTCGCAGACTCATATGTTTCTCATCTAAACAAGTCCACGTAGCCTTCGGTAGCTCAGTCCGGTCTTGAAAATAGCCATTGACCCAGAAAGAAATAAAAATATTCACGTTGCCTTGGAAAAATCATTTCAGCTCCCTGCGAATCAGTTTCCTCAATTGTGAGCGAGGACAATAACAGTACCGACGTCACAGGGTTGGTGGGAGGGTTTGCTGGGGTGATGCAGACTCGTTCTCAGCCTACAAAGTGAGCTCTCAACGCACGGTTGCTAACAAAGTCACATTTCTTTTATTTCAGGTTACCCACTCTCGGAGTGTGACGTGAGAAACATTCCAGGAGGCTGGCTAATTTGGTGGGTTTTGGCAAGGCTGAATTAATTTCCCCGTATTCGCTTCCAGGCCCTCTGCAACCAAGTACAACAAATGAGGAGGACTCAGATTCCTTCTCTCGTAGTTCTGGAGGCCACAAGTCCAAAGTCAAAGTGTCAACAGGGCTCTGCTTTCTCTGAAAGACCCAGGGAAGGAGCCCTTCCAGGCCTTTCTCTTTGCTTCTGGCGTTTGCCTGCAATCCTTGGCATGCCTCGGCTGGTAGCAGCAACACTTCAATCTCTACCTCCACCTACCCGGGACCTTCTCCCTGTGTGCATCTCTCATCTTGTCCCAGGGCCCCAGTCTGTGGGGCAGGGCCACAGACTTGGTTGACTTGGTTACCTCTGAAAAGATCCTATTGCTATATGAGGTCCCATTTACAGATACCAGGGGTAGGACTTCAGCATATCTTTCTAGGGGCACAATACCACTCCCATCACACCCCAATGCCAAAGACCCTCACCCTCCTCTCTTCTTACCCAACTCTCCAGCTGTTTCAGTGCCCTGAATGGGATGGAACCAGAAACAGGAAGCCTCTGCCAACGGATATCTGCAGTGTTCTGGCCCAAGGGAGGTATCCCTGCAATGATGTTCTGGACCTCTCTGGAGGGCCACAGAGACCATGTGCCACTCAGGTGCTGTCTCGAAGCAAGATGCAAGAGCCAAATGAATGATGGAGGTGATGGGAGGCAAGGGGGCAGGTGCAGGAGGTGGGCCCTGCAGGAGGCCAGGCTACATGCGGAGGCAATAGGCAGATGCCCGAAAAATCCCTGACGATGGAGCTGAATTTCTAGGGAAGACAGTAAAAGTTGCTTCCTCACTTCAAAGAAAAGCTGGTGCTGCAGATTCTGGGGCCTTCTTTCTTCCCAGTTCCTCTATGCTCCCTTTTGCTAAAGGCAGTGGAGGAGGACAGTGCATCTGCCCGGTGGCTCAGCTGACCAGATCGGCCGAGCCACTCTGAGCCCTGATGCTTGTGATCCAATGTGGTTCTTCCACCATGGCCACGGGAAGGGATGGGCTGCAAGCAGATGCGGCTCCAGAGGCTTCTGGGCGCTGGTGCATGGGGACTCACACAGTCAGTTGTGTCCTCTCCGGCGGGCGACTCTGTAGCCATACCGTGTGGGGTTGCATGCCTGTGCACACAAAAGGGAGGGCACACACATCCGTAGGGTGTAGCCACAGGGCACACACATCCGTAGGGTGCACACCTGTGTCCTGCACAGGCCAGGGGCATGTCCAATTGCAGCAGGCAGGTGTCATATGTGAACCAGCACACACAGACCAACAGTAAACACTCCTCACCACCCCACAGGCAGCTGAGAGTACCCCTGTATCCCAGGGAACTACATTTCCCAGGCTCCCTTGCCCCTGGCTTCTGGGCAGTTTTGGCCAATAGGAGGTTCTGATGGAACATGAGAAGACACAAGGAAGGGGAAAGTCAGGGTATTTCTCCCTCCCTTCCTTGCACAGTGTTGGTGGCGGCTACTGCATCTTCTCCAGGGGTCCAGTTCCTTCTGGAAAGTCTTTCTCTTTGCATTCCCGGCTTCCTCCATGATCCACACACTTGCTGGATGGGCCGGCCTCTGGCAAAACCACCTTCTCTTGTTTTCATTTTACCGAAAGGCTGGAAGGTGCTTCCTCTTGTTGCTCACGTCTGGGCGCCTGATGATTCTCCTGTTTGGCTTCTCAGCTCTTCTCTCACCCAGGAAATCAGTTCCCTTTATTAAATTTCCTCAGTCTGAACGACATAGAGTGGCTTTTGTTTTTCTTGGATGGACCCAGACTGAAAGAGTGATGACAACAACCATTTATTAAACATGTAGAAGGTGCCAGTGATTCTTTCATGCATTATCTCCTTGAATTCTCACATGGGTGGACCAGAAGGATGATCTATTGGTTCCATCTTGTAGACAGAGAAGATGAGGCTCAGAGAACTTAGCTAACTCGCCCAAGGAGAAACCCCCCTTCCAACCCAGTTGTGGCGGAAAGAATACGAGCTTTGGAGCAAATCTCATTTCAACCCCTTAGTAGCTAGCTGGGCTCAGGAAGTTACCTAGTCTTCCTAAACCTGTTTCCTAGTTCTAGAGTGTTTTTATCAACCTAAATGGAAACCCCGTACCCATTAAGCAGTCACTCCTGTTCCCCTCTCCCCTGTGCCCTTGGCAACCATTAATGTTGCTGTTCTGTTTCCTGTTTCCATGAATGTGTTGGACGTTTCGTATAAATGGAATAATACAGTATGAGGCTGTGAAGAGCTGAATTGTGTAACCCCCTCGTTCCTCAAATTCCCATGTTGAAGTTCTAACACTCCAGGATCTCAGAACGTGATCTTGTTTGGAAAGAACCACTGCAGATACAGTTAAGAAGTCCATGAGGGTGGGCCCCAAGTTGACTTGACTGATGTCCTTATAGGGAGGGAAGATTTTGGCCCAGACAGACGCACCCAGGGAGAACGCCACAAGAAGACGAAGAAAGAGATGTGCAAGGCAAGGAACAGCAAGGATTGCCAGCAGAAGCTCGGGGAGAAGCACGGAACGGATTCTCCCTCCTTCACATGGTCAGAAGGAACCAATCCTGCCCACACCTTGATCTTGGACTCTGGCCACCAGAACTGTGAGACAAGGAATGTCTGGTGTTCAAGCCTCCCAGGGTGTGGCACTTTGTTACGGTGGCCTGAGCTTTGTGGGTGGCTTCTTTCACTTTGCATGTTTTCGAGGCTCACCCATACTGGAGCAGCGTGGCTCGTCTCTGTGTTCTGGGTCTGCTAGGGCTTAGCTCTAGAGTGTTGGTAGCGAGGGGTCTCTAGACAGTAAGCGGGCAGCAATGTTCTCTCTGCTGCAAGGGTGGAGATATGACTAGGGTGGAGGGGCCAGCTGCCACAGGCGAGCCTGCCAGGAAACACAACTGAGGTTACACCTACGAGATCTTGGGGTGCAGAGTAACCTACATCTCGCTGAGAAACAGGTCGCAGCCTGTATGGCTTTTCTCACCACCCAAGAGCTGTTCCTGGCTCTCATCTGCATCCAGGGGCTGAGGACCTTCCTAGGGTTACCTCTCCATGCGGAGGTCAGGCGCGTGGTATCCAGGCTCCTACATGCGAATCTCAGTGCCAGCTCTGCCGCTTACATGCCCTGCCACTTGGGTCAGTTACTGCAACTCGCTGAGCCTTGGTTTCCCCGTGTGCAAAATGGGGACAGTTAAATAGTGAAGAAATCAGCTAAAACAGGAGAGTCTTGTAGGGTCTGGTCCAACCTGTAAAGGCCCTGCTGTTCCCTGCATGTGCCTGTTCTCTGTGTCCTTGGCAGCCCCACTCTCAAAGCCAGCTGTCCTCCCAGGGGTCCTGTCTTGCTTGGTGACACACCATCTACCTCCCTGCCCCCTCTCGTGATGGGTTCCCCTCTGCATCTCCATATCCAGTCAGTCTCTAAGGTGGAGCTTGTACCCACTCTCTCTTTGCTCCATCCTGTTGTCCTAATTTAGGGCCCATCACCCTGGTCTGGACCTTTCTAGTATTTTCCTAACAGGTCTCTCTGCTCCCAGCCTTGTTCCATCCCCTGTAGTAGAGCCACAGTGAGCTCTCAAGACACAAGTCAGAAGCTGGAACCCCTCACTAGCAACCCTTGCCAGGAGGGCCAAATGCAGGCTCCCGAGCACAGAGTGAGGGACTCAACTTCCAGCCCTGCCTTTCTCCTCAACCCCTGCTCCTGGGCCTTCTCTCCTTTGGGCCTTTTGTTTCAGTGGTCCCAAATTTCTTCAGCATTCCAGAAGATACCCTGTGTCCTGTGCATCCCCAGTGGCTCACTTAGGTCCTGGGACACGGTCAGGACTCGGTAACTATGGAATGCCTGGGTGGCTGAATGCAGGTGTTGTACTTTGCCTGCGCTGGTGTTCTGACTCTTCTCTCTCTTCTTTTTCTTTTTCTAGAGATAGAGCCACGAGGGGGGGTGGAGGGCAGAGGGAGAGAGAGAGAGAATCTCAAGCAGGCTCCACACTCAGTGCGGAGCCTCATGCAGGGCTCCGTCTCACGACCCTGAGATCAAGACCTGAGCCGAAATCCGGAGTTGGATCCTTAATTAACTGAGCCCCCCAAGCGCCCCTCCTCATTTTCTTACTGAACTCATGTTCATCTTTCAAAACAGGCTCAGATGATCTATTGTCTAGAAAGACGCCTCTGTCCACCTCCTATGCCTCAGAGGCCCTCTCTCCCCACCCAGACTACAGCTCCTTGAGCTTGCATTTATCATCACACTTCCACATGGAATTGTAATGGATCTGGCTGTCTCGCTCTCTCTCCTCTCCCTGCCGGGCACTAATTTCCTCCAGGAACAGGGCTGGACTCTGTTTTTCACCCAGGTGGCTCAATAAAATGTCTGCTAAAGGATGAACAGACGAGGGAACAAATGTATAAATGAATAAGGCACGTGCCTCTGTAGGCTCAGTGGCACCCTGACTGTAGACTCCACCACATTCTGCAAGACATAGCCCATATCACTGCCTCTGGGAAGCCTTCCCAGACTTCCTCAGACTGATAGAAGTCAGGCCTCCCCGGAATTGATAGGCCATGACTAGGATCCCAGCAGAGCCCCACCTACTTAGGAGCAAGCCAAGGGCAGTCCCCACATTATTCAACATGGTAGCCAGAGGGATCCTGTTGGAACCTAGGTGAAAGCTGTCAGGGCTCTGCCCCAAGCTCTCCAGCGCTTCTTCCCTCAGAGTAAAAGGCCAGGTCCTTCCTGGTGGCCACAGTCCCCTCTCTGACCGACATCTCCTGCTCCCTGCTCTAGCCACTCAGGCCTCAGGTAAGCTCTAACAGGGCTGTGACGCTTGCTGTCTGTCCCCTCTGCCCCACACAACTGTCCCCAAGATCTCCATGAAGCTCGCTTCCTCACCTCCTCCCAGGGGGCCCTCCCCGGCCACCCTCCTGATTTTTCTTGCTTATTGTCCTCTGAGGCCATATGATCGTTATGTGAATCACTCTCTGTTTTCCCCCCGCTGCTGGGAAGGAAACTTTTCTCACCACCTCGAACACTGCTTGGCTAAGTAGCAGGCACTCATAAACGTTTGCTGAATGAATGAATAATCTGAGTGCCCAGGACTCAGTCTGGGGTCTGGTTTTTAAATTCTCAGTTTTTGATGGATTTGAATAGAGACTCAGAAATGCTGGTGGGGCCCTGGGGGCGCACAGGACAGGATGAGAGCTGGAGGCGCTGGCTCCCCCAGGCAGGGTGACAAGAGGTCTCTGAGAATCACAGTTGCCTGACTGAGAGAGAACGATCTCAGAGAAGCAAGGTCATTCTAGGCCCTTGGGCCAGACCCTCTCACCCAAAACATGCCAAGCTTCTGCTACCCTTAGGACCGGCCTCTGTTCCGCAGGTGCGTTGGGTTTAGGCGAGCATCCCTACAAGGATGAGGCCTGTGTGGGGTGAGAGGGGCTCTCAGCTCGTTGCCAGCACAGACTCTGGCCCAACAACCAGAGCAGCCCTGAGGTGGGCTCAGACTCTTCTCAGAGGAGGAGGGTCAGCATCGTGACCAGAATAGTGCTCCATGCAAGTTCAAGTCAGACTCTGCCTCCCCTGCTCTATCTACCATCGGAGGCGAATAGAACCCACATCCCTGGGAGGTGGAGAGAGTTTTTCCATGAGAGACTACAGACTGGGAGGCATGCTCGAGGGGCAGGTCTCATGAGCTCCCAATCACGCATCCTGCTGATACAGGAACGTCTTTTTCCTCTACCTGGCCAAGCAGTGCTCCCAAAAGGCTGGATGCAAAATTCATTGCTGGATGGAAGAATAAAATGAATGAATCACTGAGTCCTCAGAACTGCACAGGGGCTAGGTGCTCGTTCTCAATGAGCACTTGCGGGGTTGGCTGGAACCAAGAAAAACACGACCAGCAGGTGGGGATGGATGGTGGCAGGTGAGGGCCGGTGACAGGCCACCTGGGGGTCCTTGTCACCCCAACCTGTGTTTGTCTGTTTTTAATTTTTTAAAAATTTATTTTAGAGGGAGAGACAGAGAAAGTGTGGGCAAGGGAGGGGCAGAGGGAGACAGAGGGGGAGAATTTCAAGCAGACTCAGGGCTGAGCACGGACCCCCACTTGGGACTCGATCCCAAGACTCTGAGATCATGACCTGAGCCTAAGCCAACAGCAGACACTCAACCGACTGAGCCACCCGGGTGCCCTGTCTGATTTCATTTTTACTGAGGATAAAACACAGAGACCAATCCTGAGTGCAGCTTGATGAACAGATGTCTACGTTCATGTAACCACCATCTAGATGGAGATATAGAACATGGTCACACACACGCCTGGGGCTCCCTCTTGCCCCCTTCCAGTCAATTCTCCACAGAGGGGAGCCACGCCGCTGACTCCCATCGCCCTGGATTAGTTCTGTCTGCAGTTGAACTTGATATGAATGGAAGCATCCAGTATGATCAGACTCTGTTTTTCTATCCTATGCTTTTCGTGAGGTGGGAGTTAGCACGTGAATGCCAACAACTGGAATCTGGGTGTGAAAGTGTGCTGGCAGGTGGCCTCCCCTGCAAAAACGTGGGTTCTGGGGCTTTGAAATGGATGGTTAATGCCTCCTTAAAGGAGCTGTCTTGAGCAGAATGATTTTCACCTTCTCTGCTGAGAGCCCCGATCTTGAGAGCCGCCTTCGGTCTGACAGCAGACTCTCTCCTCTGCGGGCTGCATGAGTCAGACTCAGAGCCCAGCATCGTGCACTGTTCTGGTCACGATGCTGTGCCCACCTCTTCCGAGAAGCCTGCCGTGCCAGCCTGGCTCACAGCCAGCACCCGGCAAGCACGGAGCTGGCACCTGTAGGACACGTCCTGCTCTCTCTGGACCCCCCACCCACCTCCTCACCAGCAGCACAGGAGCTTGCATTCTGGCCCCTGGGTTCCTAGGGTCATTATGGACAGTTTGGGATATTTGCAGGACACAGAGCCGCCCACCGGCCTCTCCTCAGGGAGACTAAGGCTGTTTCTCTTCCTCGACATGCAGCAGGCATGGGACAGTGTTTCGCATGGGGCTGTCGGAAGAGCTGGGAATGAATTCTGGAGGCAGACACCTGGGCATCCGTGTTGGCCTACATCTGGGCTGGGGAGCCTGCTTAGCATCTCTACCTCCCACGAGGGAAGTGCTGCTCGTGGGGTGCTGCAAAGAGGAGAGGAGTTACACCAAGTGCCTGCACGTTAGCTATTTCAGAAGTTGTAGCTTCCGCCATCACAGCTCGCAAAGAAGAGCAGGGGTGGGGAGCTAGACTGCCTGGTTTGAATGCCACTGTCACCACTTGGCCCTGGGGCCTTGGGCCAGTTACTTAATTTCTCCGTATCTTAGTTTCCCCATCTATACAGTAGAAGTAGTGACAGTTCCCACCTCACAGGGAGGCTGAGGATTAACTAAATATATATAAAGTGCTTGGGACGGTTCCTGGCATATAGTAAGTGCCATGTACATGTTAGCTCACTCTTTCTCTCCCCCCCTCTATAATATACCTGATAATTACTTAAATAGTATTTAATCATAGCTGTTATTATGATGAGCTAACATATGGAAAGTTATGGAAATAATACATTTAGTCCCTGGTACACAGTGAGTACTTACTAGATATTCATTCTTTTTTTTTTTTTTTAATTTTTGTCATTTGGATCCTATGCAAAAAAGTGGGCAGGAGAGTGTGGGATGGATAAGCAGGTGAGGGTGGAGGGGAACACGGGCACCCCTGGCCCGGGCACCTACCAACTCCATGGGCAACTCAACAATCCACCTATGATCAGCGGGGAGGGTGTCCAGTGGGTCTCCGGACCCCGGGCCTCCCCACCCCCAGGGTCCTTGGTACCAGCAAGCACATCACGAAGGCTTGAAGACTAAAAGCCAGAAACGGTCTAGAGAAAACAACCAGGTTTAAAAACAAACAAAACCCCAAACCAGGTAAATTTCCTTCCCGATCTTTCCGAGATGAGAGAACTAGGGGAGGACATCAACACCACTTCCTAGAACATGAAGGGCTTTTAAGGCCAAAGATGAGTGCTTTGTTTTCATCTTCAGGAAAGACTGAACGGGAAGGAACAAACATTATCATCAGAGGTACAGCGATTTTGATGGAATCAAGGAAGAGCCCTCTAGTCTGAGACCGGGTGTCTCTGTCGCAGCCACTGGCCTTGGGACCTCACGTCCTCCTCTGCTCGGTGGCCTGTCTGGCTCCCCTAGCTGAGACCCTGCAGCCAGCTGAGAGCAGCACTAAGGAGCATGTGGCCACCAGGACCCCTGGGCGATGACCACTCAGCATCGCTTGGCATTTGAAGGGTCAGCCGACTCGCTGCCCCAGAGCAAAGTGGTGCTGGTACAAGTCACAGTGGGAATCGCCTTTCCTCCAGCAGTCGCCACGCAAAGACTTTTTCTAAAGAATTTACACGAAGGGAATTGGCAACGGAAAAAAAAAATCTGAGACAGAAGAACCCTTCATTTGAAAGCCCCATCTGGGGATTTTTTGGTGCAACGGAGCATGCTTAAACTTGCCCAGGGAGGTTTTTCGGAAAAGAAAGAGAAAAGGAAGAAAAGAAAAAGAAAAGAAAATTCTGTTCAAACTTCACCGATTTTGCATTTTGAGAGATGTTGGCCAGTCTGACTCAGGCAGAAGAATTCTCCCAAAGGAACATTTCATGATGTGGCTTTTATCTGAAGCACTTAGTTTTACATACGTGATAAAAGTTTGTAAGGGCGTCTATCTGGGTTTTATTTTCTTTGCATTTACTTTTGTGGTCAGTTTGGGTACTTTGAAGGTGTGAGATGGATTTCTAGGAATGGAACCCCAGTGTGTAAATTGTGCTTACAGGAAACAAAACTTCGACTGTGGATGGCTCACAGAGGCTCTCATCCAGGAATCAATTTGGTTATAAGTCAGGGGTGGCCTGTAATAAAACACTGACATAAGGTGACTGGGCGTGATGCCGGGGAGCATGTTCCTGGAGGCATTAAGAATAAAGAGAACAAACACCGTCCACGCTGAATGGACTTACACACCCCACTATCCGCCTGAGGACTGGAGACTGGCCTTGATGCTTTCTAAACTTAAATATCAGGTTTCTATATCCACCCCCCCCCCCATAACAAATAATCTGCAAAACTTAGGAGACAAAATAAATCACATATAGTTCCCACGACCACCACTGTAACATTTTGGTGAATTTCCTTCCAGTATTTTTTATTTTCGGGCCTCACAGAATAATCGTAGCCATATTCACATCTATTTTGTACCAGATGACCTTTAGAGGTTCCACATCTATGGGTTTTTGACTCACTCAATTTGCTACTTAATAGAATTCTCCCTATGTTTAATAAACCTTCTAATAATCACAGACTTAATACATTTTTATCCACTAAGCGCCTCAAGAACTTTCAAAAGTCGGCCTTGAACAGGAGGCGGAGGGGGTTTGTGTGATTGGAATATGGCAGGCTGCAAAGGCAAGGGGGAGAAACAGGAATACAGGGCAGAAAGCAAGGAAGGGAGGACAGATTGCCAGGTAGGAAGGACAGAACATTTGGGGTTTGCAGGACGCCCCTGGAAGGACACCTATGGGTTCGGGATGTGCTGATGGTGGGGACAGTGGGAGTGGCTACAACCCAAAGGAGGATCCTGGGACCCAGCCACCAAGTGGGTGACCAGGGCGAAGGCGGGGGTCAGCAGGCAACTCCTGGAGAGACTGAACCTCGGGGCCACGGGCCACAAGGGCCACCAAGGTGGTGCAAGGGAGACCCTGCACGCGGCTGGGCCAACGGGACTCTTCACCCACCAGGCATCTGGCCTTGACTCACACGCAGGAATCCGTGGGCAGAGAGACAACAAAAGCTATTTTTCATGCAAGAGGAGTCGGACATCAGGAAAAATCAGAGCCCCTTTGTATGACATGCCAAATTGCTGAAGCGAGAAAATGTCTCGGGCGAGGGCTCAGATGCGAGCCGGGAAGGGCGCGCTCGCCCAGGGGGACCCGCCGTCAATGTGCGCTTGTTATCGGGGCTTTTCAGAGCGAGGCCCGGAAGCGAGCGCCCCCCCAACCGCCGCACGGCAGAGATGAGCCGGTGACACGGCCTTGGCCGGACTGGCCGGCCCCTGGAAGGGAGCCTGGGTGTCCTGAGATGTCCCCGGGGAGTCTTCGGGGCCCCGTGTGCTTTCCCTTGCTTGGAGCTGGGGCTGGGGCTGGGGCTGGGGCTTGGCCGCCCTTCCTCTGACACCTGTCCTCACGGGTGGGACCCCTTCCCGCTGCCCAGGGGCAGGGCATTCTCTGGCTTAGTAAAGGACAGTAACTACCAGGCTTTGGGCCCTTTGTTCCCGGCTCGAACTAAGCCCTGGCATAGCTCATCCCGCCTCCAGTGAGCAAATCTGGGCTGTGGGGTGTCGCTAACATCCCATTTTGCAGAGAGGGAAACTGAGGCTCCGCAGATCCCATGAAATGCTTGGCTGGCTGCCCCACAGCTAGCAGGAGGCAGAGACTGGGCTCCAACCCCACTCCCCTGGGGATTTGAGCCCACCTCCCCCACCCCACATCCCCCCCAGGAGGCCACTGGTCCAGCCTGTGTATTTCAAGTCTATGGCGAAGCAGATGGGCCTGGAACCCTGCATGGGTTTCCCTCCGCATCCTCCCGGCCACCCTATGAGACAGGACCTGGTACAGCCCCCAGGAGCAGCACCCCACAGCCCGCTGTGCTCCCCTGCTCTCCACGCCCTGCGCTGCATTAGACACTGCTCTTGTCTCCTCTGGGTTCCCCGGACCCCGGAACCAGAGGGTAAGTTCCCCGAGAGCTTGATGCACTTCGCCAGGGCGAAGCCAGGCACTCAGCAGGCACCCCAGAAATGCTTAATGGTGACGGAGTTTCAAGTAATTCTGCTTCCCAAGGCAGCCTCGGGCCTTGGGTAGAGTTGGGGGCAGCCCTTGGACAAAAACGAGAGAGGTGAGGTCTGCAACCAGTACCCACCTCCGCTCCCCACTCCAGCCACGGACTTCTGGGCAAGCTCAGGCCCCCCAGCACCAGCTTCCCCGCCCTGCTTTTCTCATCAAAGGCTCTGCTCTGGGCAGAAGGACACGCGGGGGAGGCTATGTCATTTATGGGGTCCAGAGCAAAATGGCAAGGCTGATCCTCTTGTTCAAAAATGATGAAGAATTTAAAGATGGTGACAGCAGAGCACTGAATGCATAGACAGGGTTCAAGCCCACAAGTCTTTGGCCCATGAGTACAGCCCTGGTGACAATAGTCATTTTATATCCTTCACACATGACCTGTTATGGGGTCTGGATTTTTCTAGAACAGTCTTGATTTTAAATTGTGTGCATCTCTCCTCTGCCTTGCCGCCTCCTCAAACAAACTAGGAATACCAAAATCAGGATTTCAATAATACCTCCTATAGTACCTCTTACACCTTGGACAACAGTAGAAAACCTGCTGCCTGCTTTTTACCTACTTTTGGTTCAGAAAATACAAATGCCACAGTGTCATTTTTCCGGGGGGAACCGAAGGCACTGGGGTTCAACATTCACGGCCTGACATCTCATCACAAGGGGGATTGGTTTTCATCCATCCAGCAGCTGACTCCCACATCTGTCTCTGGGCCTGCCCTGTCTCATCCCTGCAGAGGAGCCTGGTCCCCCAGTCTGTGCACTCAGCCCATCTGAAATCCAGCTCTTCTCTCTCCAGTCCCCCTAGACCACTCCTCCTTGGTTCTGTGTCTTAGGGAATGGCTCCACTGCCTAGGGGGGTGTTTATCATTGTATCCCATTTTATAGATGTGAAAACTGAGCCTCGGAGCAGCTAGGGAATTTGTCCAAGGTTGCAGAGAACGCAGGGTAGAGCAGGATTCAAATGCATGTCTCGGGGTGCCTGGGTGACTCAGTTGGTTAAGGGTCTGCCTTCTGCTCAGGTCATGATCTTGGGGTCCTGGGATGGAGCCCCATGTAGGGCTCCCTACTCAGCAGGGATTCTGCTCCTCCCTCTCCCTCAGCCCCTCCCCCTACTCATGCTCCCTCTCTCTCAAATAAATAAAATCTTTAAAAAAAAAAAAATGTCTCTTTGGCCACCCCCCACCCTCTACCAGCCCCCATCCTATTAACCATCACATGGATTTGGTTCAGATATCACCTTCCCTGACTCTTTTTCTGGAAAGTGAAGCTCCCAGTGGGAGATGTCAGAGAGGTGTGCGAGCCCATATCTGCAGGGTTTCGCAGATCAGGGAATGAGCCTGAGTTTATCACAAATGGGTTGTGGTCCCATTGAAAGGTGTCAAGCTGGGGAATGAGGTCATCTGATTATATTTCTATAAGATCTTTCTGTGTGAAGGGCTGGCATGGGGTGGGGGGCAGGAGAGAGAGCAGGGACACCAGTCAGGACCCTGCTTGGGGCATGTGGGCGAGAGATGACAGAGGCTGGGAGCCAGGTGTAGAGAAGTGGGGGGGAAGCAGGGGGTGTGTTCGGGGGTGAAGCTGGCAGGGCTGGGGAGGGCTGTTGCAGGAAAGTGGTTCCTGCGGTGGTCAGCACTGTGCTGGGCAGTGTCTGCTGGAGGCTGAGCTAAGCCCCGAGTGGGTGGGAGATGACTCGAGGCTGATTCTCCTGAGAAGAGACCACACTGGCCAGCAGCAGCACGTCTGACATGTGAGGCCACTGCCTGCATGTGGTTCCTTGCCAAGGTGTCAGGGTGAAAAGAGGCCGAGCCAACAGTGTTTCCAAGAAAGGCAGCCTGAGGTCCTGTCCTCTGTGCAGTGCCTCCGTGGGAGCGGCCGCTGTGCCTTACCGGCAGCTTCCCAAGTACCTTCTCACTGCACAGTCACATAACTCTGGGGGGGGAGGGAGGGACAGAGGGATGGGGAAGACAGACAGAGGATGCGGGGAAGAGGGAAGGAGGAGAAAGAACGGGGGGAAGAGGAGGAAGGAAAGATAGATGGAAGAAGGAGGAATGAAAGAGGGAAGGAGGGTGGAGGGAGAGACGAGAGAGGAGGGAGGAGGGAGGAAGGTGGAGGGAGGAAGGAGAGAGGAAAGATGAGAGAGGAAGGGAGAGGGAGGAGGGCAGGATAAAGGGATGAAGAATAGAAGAGGATGGAGGGTGGAGAGGAGGATGGAGGGAAGGACAGGTATCATGTGTCAGTTTCCCACATGAGCAAACCGAGGCTCTAGGAGGTTGAGGGATAAGTAGAGGACAGGTCAGATGGTCAGTGGCAGGTTTGGGACCAGGCCCAGGGCTCCTGACCCCTGTTGCGATGTTCCTACACCCAGGCACCCCGTCCCCCTCTATCACAGCCCAGATCCCGCCACACCTGAGTTCACAGCGGCAGCCTCAGTGGGTGCCAGGAAATGGGACGGGGGCACCCTCGGCCTGGGTGGCCATCACTGCCCCGGGCACTGCCTGGGTGCTAGACCCTATTTCAGTTCCTAATTGAGAGCCCTCAGTCAGGTTCTGATTTTACGGTTCCCAGAAGCCACTCAGAGCGGTTCAGCCTCCGAGAGGTGATGACATAGCACCGTGCTCTCCACCGGCCCGAACATCCCCGGAGACGCTCAGCCCTCCATTCCCAGGCCCTGGGCCCAGTGAGCTGACCTGGGGCCTGCTCAAGTTGGCTGTAAGGGTGGGACAACTTCTTCTCCTGGGAAAATTTCCAAGGTTCCAGAAACATGGACAAGGGAGAAGGCAAATCGGCCTTGACTATCTATCTACAAGATGCCAGGCACCTCGCAGGTTATTTTGCACACGACCCTGTGCAAAAAACCATGAGGTTTTCTCACAGAACCTTCCAGATGATCCCAGGGACATCTGATGATGTCCCCACCTTACCATGGAGGAGAAGTTAGGAGTCTGGACTCCAACCCAGGTCCATGTGACTTCAGGGTTGGCCGTCTGATGCTGCCACTTGGGTGCGGGCTAGTGGGGGCTGGGAGAGTGCCCTGGGGTGGGCATCCAGCCCTGCCTCTCCCCCCAGGGGCCAGGAGGTGCCCGAGAGAGGGACGGCGGGGGAGCCAGGGAGGCCGACCAACTTCCGTTTCTGGGTTTTCTCCCAGGCTCTGGAGTTGCGCCGGAGTCAAGAAATCCCCAGGGCATGGGACACCTGGGTGGCTCAGTCGGTGACGCATCTGCCTTCGGCTTAGGTCATGATTCCGGGGTCCTGGGATCGAGTCCCACATCAGACTCCTTGCAGGGAGCCTGCTTCTCCCTTTGCCTGTGTCTCTGCCTCTCTCTCTCTATGTCTCTCATGAATAAATAAATAAAAATCTCAAAAAAAAAAAAAAGAAAGAAAAAGAAAGAAAGAAAGAGAAAGAAAGAAAGAAAGAAAGAAAGAAAGAAAGAAAGAAAGAAAGAAAGAAAGAAAGAAAGAAAGAAAGAAAGAAACTAACTCCCTGGGACCTTTCCCCACTTTCAGAGAGTGGGGAATGGCCAGGGAAGAGGAGGGACACCTCATAGCACTTGGGGGTACCTCTGCCTCCATGGGCTTGGTGTGGCAGGAGGCACAGAAGGGTTGATGTGGCCACAGGAGGGACCTCACTCCAGGTCTGCAGTCCTCCTGGGCGGGCATGGGGCAGGCCAGGTAGGGGAAGGGTGAGAGCAGCTCCAGTTAAAACCCCAAGCCCTATAAGCCTGAGCACTAGCTCTGCGGCTGGGGGCTGGGGGCTGGGGCATAAATTCTTGAGGAGCCCAAGGAAGGAGCTGGGGTGGCTTCGTGGGGGAGGCTGGCTTGAAGAAGGATGGACAGAAGTCAGGGCAGGGGGATGGTAAAGTGGGGTGAAAGATCCTGATGTTTAGGTGAGCAAAAAACAATCAGAGGACCCTTCCAACCCCATACCCCAAGAGGGCGGCTCCCAGGTCCCATTCTGGCTCCAGGAGAGTGGGAGGGCAGGGAGGCCTGTGCCAAGGCTGGGTATGGAGTCACAGTCTGCCGTCTTCCAGCCAGTCGAGCCTCGTGTCTCCCAGGGGAGGACCTGTCTGCTTTGCACAAACCCTGGAGCTTCCCTTGGAGGGTCATCTGGCGCCCCCCAGCCCTGTCCTGACACTGCAGAGGTATCACAGAGCCCTTGAAATGCAAAGGGGCAAGGATGTCTAGCCCTTGCCCGGATGGCTACGGGGTGATGGACGACCTTCAGGCCTCCTCACAGCCCCTGTGTGCTCTAGGATGGCAGCTACCTTCATCTGGCTCCCGGCCTACACTCGGGAACCTGCTAGAATAGGGGCCAAATGCAGTCCTGAGTCCCCCCAGTGTTGTCCGAACGTGCATTCGGTTTGGGGAGCACCTGCTCTGTAGGAGTGCGCTGGGCACTTTCGCATTTGTTGCTTCATTATCTTATTTTCCAGACACGTGAACGACAACTCAGAGAGGTTAAGTAACCTGCCCAAAGCTGCACAGCTACCTGGGAAAGCTGGGATTTGAACTCAACACCTGGCCACCTGGCATGCTGCCTTTTCAACAGAGTCTATTTTAATGTGACAGAAGGAGACAGGGAATACATTTTTCCCAGGCCTCTGTATCGGAGACAGTCCGGCGTCTCTTGAGCAGTGATGTCCTTTACCAGGTGCACCCTGGGTGCCTCACACTGGGTCAGGCTCTCGTCTCTGTCCCAGCCCCGGGAAGCCCAGGGGCAAGCATGTGGCCCATCTCCAGCAACACGGCCGGCCTTGGCGGCGTGCATTTTGTGCGCTAATCGGACTCCGACCATCATCTTATTTCCCTGCTCTTATTTCTACTTCCATCCCAGTGCCTCCCCTACTTTGTTGTTTGTTTTTATCTTGTCCCTTTCTTCCTTTCTCTCTTTTTTGGTTAGAGGGAGAAGAAGAACTAAAAAGAGTAAAATCATGCGATGTCATTTTCACAGCTTTGAAAAGTTGTTCATATAAAGAAATTGTTACGTTAGAAAAGCAGCGTTCCCCCGTCTGCTGCCATGTCCTGGCTTGCAGTTCAGAAGAGATGGTCTCATGCAGCACCTCCCAGAACTTCATGGGGCTGAAAAGCAAGAACTGTGGGGTGGAGGGAGGGGGAGCTTGGGCATGGGGCCCTAGCCTTAGCACCCCAGCGTGTTCTCTAACTGAGGCTGTTCCCAGGCAGCTGGCCCGTGCACACGTGTCCTTATTGGGAGCCAGGGGCTGCTTCTCTGAGTGTGTGTTTGCGGGTTAACTGTGATGGAGCTGATGCGCGGTGGCAGAGAAAGGCCCAGAGGGAATGAGCTCCCTTCATCCTCCTGCATTTCTTGCTGCTTACTTCTCCTACTACGGTGGCTGTTCATTGCCCAGTCTCTGCCCGGTGCCCGCCTGAGGGGAGGCTGCACCAAGGAAGCCCTCACAAGGCAGCCCCCAGACCCCCTTCTGCTCCCGGGTCTGTCACAAACGAGCTGTGTGACCTTGGGTGAGTCACTTTGCCTCTCCAGCCTTGAGTTTCCTTTGCTTGCAGAGTGTGAGGATCGGGTCACATCAGCAGCCCCACCCCCAGTGTGGACACATGCTGGGGTGTCACAGGCAGGGTGAGCCGGGTCATCTGCGATTCAGTACTCCTAAGACGGGAATGGAAGTGAGCACCACTTATGCCACCAGTCACCTAAAGCAGATGCCAGGCCGCCCTGCGAGTGGAGCTGCTCCCACGATACGTTTTCTTGAAGGAAAGAGAAAAGAGTGGAGCTGCCCCCCACCCACCCAAAACGATGCTTCTCTTAGAGCAATGATTCTCTACTAGGGGTTGATTTTGCCTTTCCCCTATACCTGCACCCCACACATGCCAAGGGGACATTTGGCAACGTCTGGAAGTATTTTGGGTTGTCACAGCAGCAGGGGGATGCTCCTGGCTTCTAGTAGGAAGAAGCCAGAGATGCTGCTCAACATCCTATAGCACACAGGACAGGCCCAACCACAAAGAAGGGCCCAGCCCCAAATGTTGGTGTACTGATGTTGAGAAACCCTGTCCTGCCGTGAGGGGCAGTTGATGATGAATCCAAACACTGGGGAACCTTGATGACTTAGTGTGGTCCTCTTGAAGTCCCCTCCTCAGCTCTTCTCAGCATGACTTTGGGCAGTGGGCATGTGGGGTGGTACCCCCAAACTCTGGAACCCCCATGAGTACGTGCTTGATTTCCTTTCCCAATCCTGCTCCCCACTCAGACGTGGCCCCCCAGCCTTGCGGCTGTCGTACCCCCAGACCCAGGCAGTCATCCCTGACTCCTCACCTCCTCCTGCCTGTCCTTCTCTCCACTTCTCCCCCTCGCTGCTGCCGCCAGTTAGCCCCTGGCTTCCAGGCTGGTCCCCTGCAACGATGACCAGACTGGATGACCTGATGGCCTCCCTTGCCTTCCAGAATCTCCACTCTCCACCTGCAGCCAGAGGCTCTTCTCAAATTATAAACCCGATCACTTTGCCCCCTTGCCCCAAGCTCCTCAAAGCAACGACCCTGAGCCTGACCTCCAAGCCTCACCAGCACCCCTAAGGGGTGGTCCCCTCAGGACCTCAGCTTGCCTTTTCCTCTTCCTGGAAGATCCTCCTCCAGTCCTTCAACAGCTCTTTCCTGTCCCCTTGACCGATGGCAGCGCTCCCCAGCCCCTCCCAGCATACCCCGCTCTGTTTCCATCCTAACCCTCATCAGTACCTGGAAGCGTCAGCTACCCCATGAAAATGATGGCTCCAGGAGAACAGGGAGTCAGTCTCACCCACCGCTGTGACTAAGAGCCTCGCGCGTCTGACACAGAGCAGGTGCTCCGTGAGCACGTGCGGAACAGTGAATAAATGAATGGATGAATGAATGAATAAATGAATGAACAGAAGCAGGCCCGGCAGATCGGTGACTTATAGCCCTTACATGTGTGTCTTAGCAGAAAAAAGGTTGAGAGCCATTGAAAGAAGTAATCTCAGAGGTTCTTCCAGCTGCAGGATCCCCACCCCCCGCCCCCCTGCTAGCCCACGTTGTGGCCTCATGAACCTGATTCATTCTGGAGGCTGGGGGGCAGAGGGCTCTCTGGGGCTTGTGTGGCAGATAGTCAGCAATGGGAGGAATGTTCCAGATCATCTAGGCCTCACCTTCAGATGAGGAAACAGAGGCCCACCCGGCTCTCTTCCACAGCGCCAGTTGGGCTATGCAGTTCTTTGCCTCCCCCGCCTCTGAGACTCTGGATCTGATGACCTGAGGTCTCTTCTTTCTCTGCCCTTCTGTGACTATAGCCTGAAAATCTTGAGTCTCCCCATCTGAGGAGACTGACCCAGGAGAATTATTTTAAAGAGCTGCTGCTGGGGCACCTGGGTGGCTCAGTCAGTTAAGCATCTGCCTTTGGCTCAGGTCATGATCCCTGGGTCCTGGGACCGAGCCCCACATTGGGTTCCCTGCTTAGCTGGAAGCCTGCTTCTCCCTCTGCCTCCCGTGCTTGCTCTCTCTGTCAAATAAATAAATATATAAAATCTTAAAAAAATAATAAATAAAGAGCTGTTGCTTTCCTACAGAGCCTTTTGAAGCCTCTCACATGGGGGTCCTCCAAAGCCGGCTCTGTGGTGAGGTCATTAAATCAGACCACTGAGATCCCCAGCTTCTCCTCACTCACTCAGCGGGGTCCAGCTAAAAGGACCTGGATTTTTCTTATAAGAAGAGAGAAAGCAGTGAAGAACACAGCAGGGCATTAAGGAAAAGTAGACACGAGAAGGGACTGCCAGGGTCCCTTCCTGAATGTCTACAGAGTGAGCACCAGTTAGGGAGAAGGCACAGGTAGGGAGAGCACCCCTGTAACAGACTGAATGCCGATGTCCCCCCGAATTTCATAGATGTTGACGCTCTAACCCCAGTAGTATTTGGAGGGGGGCTTTGGGGGCAGTGAGAAGGTTTAGATGGGGACTTGGAGGGGGGGTCCTCATGATGGGATTGGTGCCCTTCTAAGGAGAGAGCAGAGAGCCAACGCTCTGCCCTGCGAGGACACAGCGCGAAGGGGATCGACCACCTGCAAGCCAGGAAGTGGGCTCTCACCAGGAACCAGACTGGCTGGCACTGGATCTTGGGCTTCTAGCCTCCAGAACTCTCAGAAATAAATGCCGCTTAAGCCACTGGCCCTATCGTATTCTGTTATGGCAGCCTCAACTGAGTAAGACAACCCCCACACTTGCCCCTTCTCAAATCTGTGTGGTTCAAATAAAGGAAATCCTCTGGTTGGTGGAAAGCCAAGCTCATTCTGTAGTACTCAAGAGCTGGGACCATCTTACGCCTCATCTTCTATATCTGTGAAAGGCAGATAATTAATATTTACCTTGAAGTGTTGTTGACAATTACATGAACTAACGTAGACCTGCACGAAGGTCTTCACTAAGTGATGGCTGTTATTATCAACACCAGAGGGCAAAGGAGAGCCGGCGGGTGAGGTGACTAGCTGGGGGAGGCCTGCTCTGGCTGCTGTCACCCACCTACGCCTGACTGGACAGGCTGTCTATGAGTTATTGCAAGAGAAAAATGAAAGCCAACACGGACAGGAAAAGTTCCCAGTCCAGTGCCTGGAGTGGAGTGGGTGAGGAAAGGATGTTATTTGAATCAAAACGTCTCTGAACGGTCCTCCGTGGGGAGCATGGTTTAAGGCAGAGCTTCCTGGAACCTGCTAGGAGAGGGTTCCGAGTGTCCTGGAGGAGTAAGCTCCGTCCCCAGGCCTTTGGGCCACTGGGCCCCAGCAGCTGCAGCCCCTGGGTAGTCCCTGATGGCTGTCCTCTCTTCCCCCGGCCCCAGGCTGCAGTACTAATAGTTTCTTTTTCTCTGTGTGCCATGGTGTGAATGAAGCCTGGGTATACTGGTGTGAGAGGTGCTGCCCAGGTGAGGGAGGTGGGTCCATGAGGGATCCCCCAGGGGCCCCAGCGAACACTCCAGAGCTAACAGTGGCCCTGGGGGCTTTGGCACCCTGACATAAGCTGCTGCCTTCTGGGCCCACAGTCTCCTCCCCTCCTGTGTTTACACGAGGTCTTCTGTTCCCAGCACACAGCACATGTTCCCATAATGCTTGCTTGCATTCTGTAGCTTGCCTAACTGCAAAACGATTAGAGACTGGACAAATGCTGGTTGGTGATACTTATGATACAAAAGTCCACAAAGATGGTATTACTTCTTTTCTATGTCCCTAGCCTTGGGCTGAGTGTCACCAAAGGCACAAAGAAAGAATGAGGTGGGGTTCCGGGAAGGGAGAGAGCAGGAGGCCGAATGTGATAGTGACGGGCTAGTCCAGAATGTGGTAGAAGGAGAGAGACAGACAGACAGAAACAGAGACAGAGGCAGAAATAGACAAAGAGAGAAGAGATGAGGAGGGGAGGGGAGAGAGGAGGAGAGGGGAGGGGAGGGGAGGAGAGAAAGAGTATGTTATGCAATTTGGGCATCACTTGTGCATTCTCACTTCTGAATGCCTTCATGCTGCTGTCAGCCCAACCCCAGAGCTAGGCTCCACTGGGTAGTCAAGTACTTGGTTCTATTTTTAATGGCAACCCAGAAGCTGTTTGGGAAAGGGCAGGATGACATGGTGGGAAGAGCTTTGTAGTGAGACAAAGGCTCAAATCTGGCCCAGCAGCCTCCTACCTGGGTGCCTCTGGGCAAGTGCCTTACCCTCTCTGAGCCTCTGCATCCTCAGCTGCAGACAGGGGTAAAGACAGCATCCTCTCAGAGCTGTCGTGAACGCGGCATGTGCGAACAGGCACAGGCTCTGCACACTTGTCGGACAGAGGAGCGAAGCGGGGAGACCTGGCTTTGGGGGGGGCAGAAAGGGGCTGGGGTGCTGGTAGCCCTGCCAAGGCTGGGAGCAGGCCTGTCGGACTGCACGGATGCCCTAAGTACACAGAGGGCTGGGCTCTCCCTGCCTGGCCACATCACTGATGGGAGATGATCTGAAACACTGCTTTTTGAGTTGCCAGTAAAGCCTTCGGACTCCCATGGTCACAACCAGTGTTTTGTTAGCGGCCTGGCACAGTATTTCTCCAGGATCAGCCCAGAGGCTTGATCTTTTCATCTCTCCACCACCCATGTAAAGCTTTGGGGTACTCTGTTAGAGAACAGGTGGAAATCATGCATTTTACACTCAAGGCCAACACTGGGGTGACCAGGCCCCCAGGAAAGGGCTTGGGATGACTGTGCTGTCGGGGTCCCGGCCTGGACCCTCACTGGCAGGTGGAGGCATCGCCGAAGTCAGGAGATTGTGCTTCTCTGAGGTAAGCGGCAGTTTCCACCCAAGTCCAGGGACCGTCACGGTGATGCTAGCCACAACAAGGAATCCTGAACCAGCATTCCCAGCCCCGGGTTGGTCCGAGGATGCTCCAGCTTTTGGATGTGGCCTGGTTTGGCCCTCAGAACCCCTGAGCTCAGGTCGGTGGGGGGGATGGCAGAGGCAGCTCAGTTCTTGTGGTGAAGTCCCCCAGATGGCAATTCCCCACCCTCCCTCTGCCAGCGGAGCCAGCTGCCCAGATCGGCTTGGGGCTCTCTTGATGAACACCGAGTGCAAACGGCTCGAGGCAGCTGGCAAGATGCTAAGTGCAGCATCAATCCTAATTAGGATGAGGAATTAATAAAGGAGGCATTTGAGCCGCTCTGCAGAGGCCAGGCTTGCTGCCGTGGAGGAGTTAGTTCCGATTTCCACTGGGAAACTGGAAGGCCTGGGGTCCACGTGTGCATTTGGGTGGTGACAGCGGCATGACTTTACTGTGCCACGCAGAGCCTTTGAGGAAGAAGATGGGGGCTCTGCAGCCCCTGCTCTGTGTCTAATTCAGGTGCTGTGGCAGGTAGTGACGTGGGTACATTCTCCAGATGAGAAGAGTAGGTGTTCGTGATCTGAGCAATTGCACACCAAAAATGATGTTTTTCAAAAGAAAAAAGGAGGGTGTGATCGTGGGCCCACTGATCCTTTGTGTGGCTGTGTTTCCCAAACTATTGATTGCACATGCCCGCTCCTCCAAGACTGCACTTAGCCCTGGCATTAAAGCCCAAATTGCAAAGGGCAAGGCAGCCTCGTTTGGGAAGAGGGTGTGTGTGTGTGTGTGTGTGTGTGTGTGTGTGTGTGTGTGTGTGGAGGGGCAGGGGGGCGGGGAGGGTGGAGGGAGGGAGGCAGAGGTGGGCAGGATTCCCGTGAGAGCGAGTCTAGGAGGAAGAGAAGGGAGCAAGTTCAAGCTCGCCGAGCCGACCCAGCTTTACAAAGCCTCTTTTTAGATGACTCCAAATACAGCCAGAAAAAGGGCCACCTCTTTAAGGGCTCCCCACCAGCCGTCACCAAGCTCCGACCCCGCTGAACTATTTGCAGGAGCTGGACCTGCAGTCGGGAAGGCTGGTGTGTGGGAGCAAACCCGAGTAACCGAGGGGCGGAGTTAACACCCGGGGCGCGGGGCGGGGGGGGGGGGTTACGGAAAAAGAGGAAACTCTGTGCGACCAGATCCGAAAGCAGCGCTCCGCCAACCTGCCCCATCCCTTCCCGCGTCTGAAAGCCGGGACCCAGCGGCAGGCCCGTCCACACCCGGGCTGGGACCAGCCACCTGTTCACTCCAGCTCCGCAGCGGGGCGGGCGCGAGGCGCTGGAGTCGGGCGGGCCCCTGCCGCGGAGGGAGCGGTCCCCGCGGTCCCGGGACGCGCATCCCGGCCGCAGAGGGACCCCCAGCTTACGCCCTCCGCCGGGATGCACCCTCGCGCGTCCGGGGGGCGCAGCGCCCCGCCCCTCCGGCCCCGACGGGGCGGCCACGCCCCTCCCAGGCAGTTGCGGGTTCGCGGGTGGGCCCTGCGCGCTCGGGTGTCCTGCCCAGGTCTCCCGCGGCCTCCCTGCGGGGGCACCCGGGCCAGGGCGTGCTCCCCTAGTGGGGGGCAGCCTCGGTGACGCACCCCTCCCTCCGCACCGAGCAGGGAGCAGCGGGCCGGGGCCCCGCAGAAGAGTAGGCGGCGGCAGGCTCCCGCGGCCCCGCGCCCCGGAGCCCAGCCCCCGCCCCCACCCCGCCCCCACCCCCACCCCCGGCCCCGGCTGGAGCTAGCGGGGAGCGGCCCCGGCGCTCCCCGCCCCCGGCCGCCCGCCCCAGGATGGCCAGTTCCCATAGCAATCGCACAGACACCGGTTGCCAAGCAACCCCTCCCCCTCCCCTCCCCTCCCCCGGCCGCTCCCCCAGCCCAGCCTCCTCCCGCCCCCGCGCCAGCCTCCACCCTCGGGATCGCTCGGGCCTCGGGCCGCACGCGCGCCCGTGTGAGTTTCCGCGTGTTTCGCCGTGTGCGTGTGCGAGGGGTGTGCGAGTGCGTGTGCGCGGAGTTCGCGGGATCGGCCCGAGGGGACCCGCCCGCCCGCTCCGGCTCCTTTGTGTGTCGCGCGGAGCCGGGCCGCGCCCACCCGGTCCCCGCCGGCGGCCCGGGCAGGCTGTGCGTGTGCGTGTGCGCGCGTGTGCGAGCCGGGGCTGGGGGCGCGGGCGCGGGGCTGGGGGCGCGGGGCGCGGGCGCGGGGCGCGGGCGCGGGGCGGGGCGGGGCCGGCCGTACCTTCGATGCAGCACACCCGCCACAGCCCCGAGTGGGTGAGGTCGCCGCGGGCGCGGCGGGGCGCGGGCCCGTCGTCCATGGTCAGGTTGGTGCCGTTGCAGATGTGCGCGCTGGAGTAGAGCCAGTAGTCGGTGCCGATGGCGATGGCCATGAGCGAGAAGGCTGCGAAGGCGCCGGCCGTGGTCAGCAGCATCTGCAGCCCGCGGTCGCATCGCACCATGGTGGGCGCCTCATAGTCCGCCGCCCGCCGGCCCGGCCCGCCGCGCCCGCCCGCCCTCCCCCCTCCGCGCGCCGCGCCGGGGGCGCCGGGCCGGGGGGCCGAGGGCCGAGGGCCGGGGGCGGGGGGCGGCGCCGCGCTGCGCGCTCCGACCCCGCGCCCCGGCCGTGCCTGCGCTCGGGCGCCGCCGGGGCTCGAACTCCGAGGCGCGGCGGCGAGTGAGGGCTGCGCGGGCCGGCGGGCGGGCTGGCGGCGGCGGCGGGGGCTCCTCCCTCTCGGCCCGCCCTCCCGCGCCTCCGCCCCGCGCCCTCCGCGCCGCCGCCGCCGCCGCCGCCGCCGCCGCCGCCGCCGCGCTCCGGGCCCGCGCCCCGCTCCTGCCGGCGCCGCCCCGCGCCTCGGCCCCCGCCCCGCCGCGCCCCGCCCCTCCGCGCCCGCCCGCACGCGCCCCCCCGCACGCGCCCCCCGCCTCTCCCGGGCTCATTCACAGCTTCCGAGCGCAGGAAGCCGAGGCGCGGGCTCCCGGGAGGCGGGCGGGGAGCCGCGGTGCCAGCCAGCATCCCCGCTCCCACCCAGCTCGGCAGGGCGCCCCGGCTGCCGACTCCCCTCTGGGGAGCGTGTGCGCGCGGGGAGCCCCTCCATCCCCCCTGCACCAGCCGTGCCCTCACCTGGCCGCGCGCTGGAGGCGAGGCTGGCGCTGGAGCGCTCAGGTCCGGGCTCCAGACGCCCCAGATGCGGGTCGCCACAGGCCACGCCGGCCCCGGCCGCTTCCCTCCCCCAGCGGACTGCTCCTGCCCCCCTCCGCCCCCGCCGGCTCCTCCAGGGGACCCAGACTTTGGGGTCCAGGGAGAAGAGGGATGTCCGCCGGAGGTCATTCGGGAGGAACGTAGAATCCCTGTTTGGCAGGGGAGTGGTGAGGTTTTCATTGAAAAGGGGGCTCCCCTCCATTTCTGTATTTCTGATGGTCTGTAACTGTGAGCCCAGGGGCACCCCAGTGTGCTGGATTCAAACACCGCAGCCCTCGCTCCCAGCTCCCTCTTGAGTACCTCGATTTCTTCTCGCCTTTCCCTCCACTCGAGCTTGACTGGCTTTCCCTCACCTCCGTCCCTTTATTGCCAGCCTCTGCCTCGAGCCCCGCTGGCTTCACTTAATTGCCTTTGCTGCTGGCACGATCCCAACCTGGACACGCTCCCTTCTCCAAGGAGCCAGCGCAGGCTCCCTCTCCTTCAAAACCCAGCTCCAAACTCTTCCCTCCCGCAGGTTCCCGCAGAGACCAACACCTGGACGTCCAAGGTGGCTTCCCTTCCGCCCTCCCCAAAGCTGGTCCTGTTGGCATCCCGGGTGACTGTCCTGGGGCTGCTGCCCTGGACCCCCAGGAAAGTGAAGGGAGCCTACCGAGAGCTGCTATATTCTTGGCGAGAGCCAGCTTGAATTTCACCTCCTTTCTAGCACCTTCCCTGGTCCCCACTACCCAAGGAAAATTAATGACCTCGTGCTAGAACTACTGGTCTCTCTCTTCTGTGAGATTGGGAGCCTTTCTCATGTCCCACGCATGTGCTAAGTGCTGAAGGAACGTTTGGAGAGTGAAAGATGTTTCTTGTCCCCTGGAAAACTATACTCTGATTGGGGGAAATAGAGCATATAAATAAGTTCCAAGATAATGTAGCCTAAGGACCAGACTGGCTGCATTAGTTCATATTTGTGGCTCCTTCTCCTGCCTTTGGGGGTGTCTTCATGCCTCCCCAAAGTTTCAAAGGACAAGAGCTGTCACCTATATTTTACTTCCAAGCACCTGCCGCCCGTTCTGCACACGGCAGGTGCCCAGCGTATGCCTGAAGGCGCACACCAGATGTGAGATGGCCTGCTCTGGCTCAGAAAAGGGCTGCCTTCGTATGTCCCTAATAGCCACAAGGATAAACTGTCCTCAGAAGCACCCAGAAAGGTAGATCTCAAGCTTTCCTGTTTTTTTTTGAGCAGATCTTTGCCTCAAATTAAATCTTAAACAGAAGCTCAGCATAAACAAACCAGGTCTCCTACCAGTTAGCCATGCAGGTAAGAGCTGGCGCTGCTCTGGTTAAATAGGGACCCAGTGTACCTGTATCTGCCCACCCAGCCCCCAGAGCACTCCTGTGAGTGGAAACCTAGATCCCACGAAATATGATATGAAAACCAACATCCTGAACCAGCATCTGGGTCCCTTGGGAGCATCCCTTCCACCCTGTCCTGCTCACAGTCTTTCTCAGGGACTTTGAGAGAAATAAATGGAAGCAAGATAAATGGATCTCATTTATCTGTGGGATGGAGCAGGGGTGAGTGGCTTCCCTCAATCTGCTCTTAGGTCTGGGGAGTGACCCTCTTCCAAGTTAGGGATCCTCGATCCTCGGGTTAATCCCAAAACAGAAATCTTCATTCATCGGAGCCCGACTGGGCCAGCTCCCACCAGCAATCCAAGGAGCATTTGGGAGAGGAGACAGCACTGGAGTAGGAGCCGAGATGTCAGCATCTCATGCTGGCTCCACCACTCACTAGCAGATGATCTTGGACAAGCTAGAACCACCCAAGAGAAAGACACCTCTCCAAGTGCCCCTTTCAGAATGGTTTTGAGGATCCAATAAAGTAGCCTTGCACACCATACACTTAGCAACCATTTGCGGAATCAGTAGTAAATGCTTCCTTTTCTACTTTTTGTGGGAGACAGTGAAGGAGAGACACTGTCTAGCGGATATATGTTATTACATCATCTGTTATTCTCACTGTTATCCCCCTTACAATACCTGGGGAAACTGAGGCACAGGGTAGTTGAGTAACTTGCTCAAGGTCTCACACCTGGAAGGTCTCAGCTCAGATCCTGACGACCAGAATTTTTCCAGGGCACCAAACCGTCTCATTGTCCTTGTCAAGTGCTGCTTGACTGTGTTGTTACACATTACCTGTTGATTTGGGGGGGAAGGGAACTCGAATGGGGCTTGGCTATTTGCCTTTCTATCTGTGAACACCCAACTGGCAACCGTGCTTAGTTCGGAGGTTGCGAGGGTGTAGACTGTGGAGTCAAATAAGGACTTGACCGCCAGTGAAGGGAGCTGGAGCAAACTCAAGACTGTCTGAGACCGTTCATCATGCCTGGGTGAGCACAATTTAAATCTGGAAATTTCTGCTCAGCCGGATTAGAGAACTCTAAATGGCAGTATTTAACTGCTGCCTGAGGTCCCTGGAGTTTCTCCCATGTGACATTTCCAGATCCGAGGGAGGGAATGTGTCTTTTGCTTGCTCAGGAGAAGGCACTGGGTTGGTCTTGTTCTGGAAAGGCTGGACACTTGGCATTTCCCCTTGGGGAGCCAGCCGCTCAGTGTAAGGTCTACTGTTGGGGGAGGGGACAAATCGTCACACGTATTACCACCTCTGTGGACAGCTGAGCAGGTGGAGATATTGGGACCCGTCCTTCAAAGCCATCCTTTTTCAACACAAACTAGTTTCTTTCCCTCTCACCGGATCACTTGGGTAATTACCACAATTCTTGGTTTTACTTTGGCTGTGAAGACAAAGCTTTAAAATGAGCTCAGAACCCTCTGACAATCCCAGCTCCAAGGCGAAGCAGCCGGGCGGTGGCCGTGGGAGAGGAATACGCATTAGACTGTTCACGCTGTGTAACGTGCATGTCAGAGCCGCCGAGCATCTGCAATCAGGGCGAGAAGGAAGGGAGAGGCCCTCCGCCAGCGAGGGGAACGCGGTTCCAAAAGCCTTTATTAAAAGCTTTGCTTTCCCCCTTTGTCCTCCAGAAATAATGACCTTTGTGTGGCAACTTTTTGTAATATCTCATTTCCATGCCCAAAGCAGATGGTTCTGCTGATTTCAGAAGACTTAATGGGGGCGGGGGGCATTTGGAGAGCCAGGGAGATATTTCCAGTGAATAGACATAAAGAGTGATTTTGATTTTCTATAGCAAAGGGTTGGGGATGAGTCTTAGAAGGTTCCGGGGCTTGGCTCAGTGTGGAGGCTTATCTGCAGCCCATCCAAGCTGCTCAGAATCCAAGAAGAATGCCTCCAGATCCTGGTACTGACAGCCTCCCCTCCATCAGATTATGCACACCGCAAGAATGAGGTTTTTTCTTTTTCTTCATATTTCAGTAGGTTCCTTTGAGGAAGAGCGCGGATCACAAAATGCTTCCTGGCTTTATGTATTCAAGTTTATTCCATTTCATTTGCTTATCACTCATATCCCATTCAAGGTGCTTGGAGCTGGATATGCAGCCTTCTTGCTCCGCCACAGTAAAGCGGCGGTGTTGCTCACCGTCTCCACACCAGGCCAGGCCCTAGAAGCGCAGAGGCAAGGGAAGCAGCATTTCAGGAGTGCCCTCTGTGTGCCGGTCCCTGTGCGTGCAGCACTTCATTCCATCATGGCAACAGCCGCCTAACAGCTGTGGGTGCCTTTACCCCCGTCTCGTAGAAGACGTACCTGCAGCTAAACAGCCTGAGCTGGGATTTGAACCCCGGTCTGCATGAGCGCAGCCAAGGTCTGCCGGCTACCAGAGGGTACCAGAGGGTACCGAGGTTGAGGGTCTTCAAAGTCCCTCTGCCCATGCCTGCTTCCTCCCCCGCTCCTCTTTCATGTATTTTTCCCCGATAAAATCAGGTTCGAATGATGACCAAAACCACAGGAGGGTGGAGGGGTTACCCAGGGGAGATGGAGCACATTTCCCATTTGTCGGGCAGTGAGCGGGGCTGATGGCAGGTGCGCGGGAAGCCGGCCTCAGGAACCCACCCTCCTCCTCCTCGTCCTCCTCCCGGTGCCCGCCCTGGTGCTGGCCACCCCTTGATCCAGGGTCCTCCGGCTGCCACCCTGTCCTGGGTTTTCTGTTTACTGTCAACGGGAGGCAGACGCAGTGGCCTGCTGTCAGGGTTGCACAGCGAACAAAGCGGCCAACTGTGAGTGAAGTCCATGTGGGCTTCTGGAAGACCTGTGTGTTTTCAACCCGGATCCCACCAGGGGCTGCGCTCCGTGGCCGGCTGGGCGGTCCCCCCCGCTGGAATCTGTGCCAGCACCGGCCCCGCTGATGAGCATATTGATATTAATGGCCCGACTTGGCCGAAGCTTCCGGCACAGCACGCTTGATAGTTAGCTGGTTATTCTGAGAACATTCTTTTCAAAACACTCGACAGGACAAACAGGCCAAGAGGTTCCTTTGTCCACAGCCAGCCTCTGAAACTGAGCCGACTCTCAAAGGATTGAGAAGAACACTCCAAGGAAGAAATTGGTGGCAGAGGAGGTGCAAGCATTTGAAACCGGGGGGCTGGGTGGAGAAGATGGTCAGCGAGAGCGCAGCCTGCCACTAACGCGGATCATTTGTGCTTTTGCCAAAGCGGAGCTTTTAGTTCCTAAAATATAACAGCCCTGTGCAGGAGCTGAAAGAACAGGGAGCGTTTCGTGCGGAACTTTGCCACAAAGTGCCCGGCTGTGGAATGCGAGGTCTGCTTCGGGGTCCATCTGGCTACTTTGGGCTCCTGAGTGGCACCTTCCTTTGCACCCCCTGCCTCCCTGGCTCTCTGGGCTGCCCACGGGGGGATGGGGCCGGCTCCTCTGGGCCCTCTGGGAGCTGAGCTTGCTACCGAGTGGGAGGGATTGCTTTACACTGCAGATGTCCTTCTGAATCGCAGATATCAATGGGATATCTGCACTCCGCCTCCTGTCTTGGCTATTCCCACTCGTTTTGTTTTCAAAGGGCCACTAGGTCTTTGCTGATTTTCTCTCCGTGGCCTTTTCTTGGGAACAGGAAAGGGAAGGTCACTGGCTTCAGGGTGACCCAGGTTTCTAGTTGAGCTCTGCCGTTTGCAGCTATGTGGCCTTGGACTCGTGGCTGAAGCCCTCTGGGCTTCAGTAGAGTGGGGAGCCAAACTCTGCCTGGTGGGGTTCTTTAATCCGTTTGCGGATTAAAGAAGCCAGGCAAGGCACTTCCTGGACAGTGCTAATAGCTGATGTTTCCTGAGCATTTCATAAGCACCAGGCTCCATTCTAAATGCCTTACCACATTGTACATAACTCATTTGGTTTCCTCCAGAACTCTTCGAGACAGGCGTATTATTGATCTCATCCTACCATAGAGGTAAGGAAGGCACAGGGTGGGTAAATCACTTGCCAAAGGATGTACACTACAGGGCCAGATTGTGAACCTCGGCGGTCAGGCTCCGGAACCCATGCTTATAATTTTGATTTAATGTGTGCTTAATAGGGGCACCTGGGTGGCTCAGTGGTTGAGCGTCTGCCTTCAGCTCCGGTTGTGATCCCAGGGTCCGGGGATCGAGTCCTGCATCGGGCTCCCCGCAGGGAGCCTGCTTCTCCCTCTGCCTATGTCTCTGCCTCTCTCTCTGTGTCTCTCATGAATAAATAAATAAAATCTTTTTAAAAATTTTAAAAATAATATGTGCTTAATAAATGGTAGCTTTCATTATTCTACTCATTAATACCCCCTAACAGTTAAGTTTAAGTTACTCAGTATCCTCCTCTATGAATAATCTCTGACTTTATAAAACTCAAGCTTCCTTTATAACATAGACCAGCTCCCATTATCCTCTCCAGTCCCAGAAATACTGGATTTTTCCCAGTGGACCCCTTTCTGTTAGTTCATTTTGTCCTCTGGGAACCTATGAATGTGGATCTTCTGGGTGACAAAGACATTAATAATTTAATATTAGAGAGAGAACAAGCAGAGGAGGGGCAGAGAGAGAGGGAGAGAGAATCTTAAGCAGGCTCCACGCTGGGCGATGTGGGGCTCAATCTCACAACCCTGAGATCATGACCTGAGCTGTAATCAAGAGTCGGATGCTCAGCCGATTGTGCCCCCCAGGCACCCCGACAAAGACATTATTAAAATCATTGCTGTCTGTTGCCAAAACTCTCTGAAATCTTGTGGCCAGAGGATAGCTGGGCCTGAGGCCACCAGGGGTGTAGGATTCAGAGCTGAGGCAAGTTCCTCAGTTCTCCCCAGCTACCACATGGCACAGCAGCACCCGCCCTGGGAGAGCCGTTGGAAGATTTGAAGACAATGTGTAGGGTGTGTGGCCCCAGCTGACCCAGTCAAGGTGGTCTGGCATCAGCAGGTGTCACTGGTAGGTGCACATCATATGCAATAAGAAATAATACTTATTGTATGGGTGATCAATGCACCTAAGGTTATTTTTTGGGGTTGACTTTGGGATCCTCTTTAAATGGTTTGCAGAATCACTGGGGTCTTCTCTGGTGTGTCTGCTGGGAAGTACCTGCTTCCTGGCATGGCCTTTGGGCCTTCTTCATCCCCCCCTAGACCAAGGCAGCACTGGGCAGAGCGCATGTTCAGATGCTCCCATCTAGCTCCACACTTGGCTGGATCTGATAACAGACCATTTCCAGATAAACAGGGGATGTGGAAAATGAATTGGCTTCCTAGAGGAAAGATCTTAAGTGCTTCAGATCTTTTTAAATTCAGGAGAAATATTCTTTGGCTGGTGCCGTATCTTTAGAGGGTGTTGTCATCTGGAGGATGGCACCTGTCCTCTTGCAGCCCCTACCCAGAGGGGAGGCCCTGAGGCAGTTCCGCAGGTGATGGTTCTGAGCATCCTGGAACCAGGTGCCACGTCTCCTGCTTCCCTGACCCGCCGCCCCGTTGGGCTCCTCGGCACACCTAAGTCCAACAATCTGTTGTCCCACATAATGGGTTTGTGATGCAATAGGATTAACAGCAGCTCTCATTTATTGAAACGTTACGTGTGCTGTGGCACTTTATAATAACAAAGATGTAGTTTCCCCATTTTACAGAAGATGAAGCAGAGGCATTGGGGGGCAAGTAACTTACTCAAGGTGGAGGCTAGTACACAGAAGAGCTAGGACTCTGGCCTAGGACCGGCCGTCTCCAGGGAACACATTCTTGCCATAGCTCCATAGTTTGCCACCCTGCAAACCCTTGACAATGGCAGAGGGGGCTTAAGGGATATATGCCCCACTCCCAGAGATTCTGACCACACTGAAATGACACTTGAACATCAATATTTCTTAGAACTCCCAAGTGATTCCTGATGTATAGCTGGGAAAGAATCAGGGCACGAAGCCATAATACCTTTGGACACAAGTTCTCTGAAAAGTGTTTGGTTTTTGACTAAATTCATTGCCAGCAAACACAATGCCTGGCTCGGTCTCTGTGGTAACTAATAGGAAATGGTGGGCTGGGGGCTCCTGGTGTCAGCTGGGCGGCTGTGCCCAGGGCGAGTGGGGGAAGATAGTCATTATGCTGGTGAACATCTGGGAGATTCTACAAGACTCTCATTGCCACTTCTAGGCCTGTAACCAAGCTGACTTGCCCTGTCCCCAGCGTGGGTCATGCTGTCCTGCCATTTGTCTGCCTTCTCACCCAGCAGGCGACAAATGCCCAGCAGGGCAAATGAGGGAGGGCTCTGGCTCTGCCTACAGAAGGCCTCCCGGGATGGGAGAGTCTGGGAATGCAGAGACCAAGCCAGCTTCTTCTTCTCCAGCGCCTTATCCCACTGATAATTGGAATTTGCTATGGGGAGCTGGTCACATGCACCACCCCCCTCACTGGTTTAGCTGGGAAAGTCAGGGAGCTTTGGCATCAGACCAGAGGGCACGAAGGATGAGATGCAGACGGGGTGCTCGTGGTGGTCCTGTGCCTGGCTCTTATGGGGGTTGGGGGCTGTGGGATGTCAAGTGGCAGACGTACCTGGGTCTCTCAGGATGCCCCAGCCCCATCCACTCCTCCCTCTGTTTCGGCCCCAGGCTCCTCCTCCCTCTGCCTCGGCCAATTCCCAGCAAGCCGCCCGCTGCACTTGCCAATGGAGCCAGATGCTGCTTTAGGGAAAATACCTTCTGGAGTTTGTTGTCTGAGCCCTCCCAGCTGACACCCACGGTGGAGAAGATGTGTCAGGATAAATGGAAAATCTCTTCATAAATATTTGAAAAAGGCAAAAAGGAAAAGAAAAAAAGAACCCCAAACTCCTAGCATTTGGGAGCCTCTTAGTGATCGCTGCTAACAGACGGGGATGCAGGTCGCTAACATTCATCAGTTTGTAGTACAATCCCGGGGAGAGCAGCTGGGAGCCCTGGGCTTAGTTCAGGGGCTGCAGGCATCGCGGGGTCCCTCGGCTCACCCTGTGGCGCAGGGGAGAGGACAGACCTGTCCGGCCCACTGATGGAAGCCACAGAGCACGCGCAGATGCCGAGGTGCCCTTTATCCATAATGCATAATTGTGTCTTTAAACTCAACTGCCTTGGGACTTTATTACGAGTAGAGCACAGGCTAAAGTGGCTTACAGGGGGACCCCTGGGAGAAGAATAAAGAGGCCCTGGGGGCTGAAGAGCTAACAGGGTAATGCTGGTGCCCACAAACAAAAAGAGAATGGCTTACCCTGGCCTGTAGGGTCCAAGGGTTGGGGGCCCTCCCACCCCCACACTCCCTTGGGCGGTTTTGGTGCAGGGGAGACAGGGCATTTTGAAGTCGGGACTCTCTAGTAAAGGGGGGGCCCTTCTCAGGTTTGGTTATCAAAGCAACTCACCCATGCAGGGGCAGCATCTTGGCCTCAGCCCTGACACCCCAGGTCTGGCCACACCACCCCTGTTAGCCCCTGGGAACAGAAGCTGGGGCTCCCGACTCTGTGAATGTGCCCTACCTGTGCACACCCCTCTCTGCCTTCCTCATGCAATGTCACTTGCCTGACCCAGGGGCCTGGTTTCCTGCCCATCTTGGATCATGGCAGATGGACTCTTCATCCTGGAGGGGAGCATGGTCTGTAGGAGCAGGAACTGGGCTGGGGCCGAGTCTCTAGGAGACAAAACCCCGGGGTGGACAATCAAAGTGTGGGTGCTTGTGGTTAACTTGGAAAGACAGATGTGTCTGAGACCCTTGAAGGACCCTGCAGAGGGCCCCCTGTGCTTAGAGCCTCTCTGCCCTGAGAGGTGGGTGCACAGACTACCCTCCCACTTTTTAGCAGCTGGAACCCTTCAGTTTCCATAGCTGGTGTCATCACGATGGCAGGGGGTCTTCAGTGTGGGCTGGAGTGTGAGGAGGAGGCTGCCTGTGAATGAGGTGGGTGTTATGAGATGTCTGTCCCCAGGCATAGGATGCCAGGTCACCGATACCTTGACCAAGGCATTCGGAGGAGCCTTTCTCATTGACCTGTGTTTTAGTCTTCTCCAGAGAAACACGTATAGGAGAGGAGATTTATTATGGGCATCCACTCACAGAATTATGGAGGCAAGAAGTCCCAGGGTGTGCCGTCTGCGAGATGGAGAACCAGGAAGCCTGGTGGTATAATTCAGCCTACACCCAAAGGCATGAGAACCAGGTCTGATGTCCATGGGCAGAGAAAGATGGATGTCCCAGCTCCAGAATAGAGAGAGAATTCTCTCTCTTCCTCTGTCTTTCTGTCTTAGGGCTTTAGTGGATTGGATGATGCACCCCCTACCCCTTGCACTAGAGAGGACCATCTCTACTCAGTCTACCGTCTCAAAGACTAACCTCTTCCAGAAACACCCTCAGAGGCGCACTCAGAAATCATCTTTTAGGGGAATCCCTGGGTGGCTCAGCGGTTTAGTGCCTGCCTTTGGCCCAGGGTGTGATCCTGGAGTCCTGGGATCAAGTCCCACATCAGGCTCCCCGCATGGAGCCTGCTTTTCCCTCTGCCTTTGTCTCTGCCTCTCTCTGTGTGTGTGTGTGTCTCTCATGAATAAATAAATAAGATCTTTAAAAAAAAAAAAAAAGAAAGAAAGAAATCCTCTTTTATCAGCCTCTGGGCATCTCTTGGCCCAACCAAGTTAGCCACATAAAATGAACCATCATAACCCACCTCCTCACGCACAGATATTGGAATATTAATTGCTTTTGGAAGGAGGTCGGGAGCAGGAGAGCACGGAGGCTGGGCCATGCAACTATGACTCAAATTCTCTGTGGTAGACGATGAGTCAGTTCTACCTGAAATGCTGTGCTCTGGCCACAGTTCTAACCAACCTCAGAGAAGCTGATGGTAAATACAAACACCCCAAAAAGTGAGCTGGCTGAAAAGCAGAGGGTTTGCTTCTGACGGAGCATCTGAGTTACACGTGGTTCTCCAGGCAGTAGCAGTGTCTGGCCTTGGGTTGCTTGAATTCTCTTTGATGAGGGATTATGAAGGGTAAAGGAGACGGCCCATTTATTTACTCAGTTGGCAGATGTAGTGGGTTGAATTGTGGCCCCCAAAAGGGAATGTCCGTGGCCTAATACCCGGAACCTCTGAATGTGACCTTATTTGGAAAAAAGGCTCTTCGCAGATGTAATCAAGTTGGGGTTCTTGAGATGAGATCATCGTGAATTAGAGTGGGCCCTCAGTCTGACAAGTGTCCTTACAAGAGGATGGGAGGAGACCCACAGGCCTGGAAGACACGGGCAGAGAACGGACTGACACAGACATAAAGTCAAGGAATGCCAAGGATTTCCAGCAGCCACCAGAAGTTAGGGGAGAGGCGTGACATAGATTCTTCCTCAGAGCTTCCAGGAGGAACCTACCCTGTCAACACCTTTGATGTCAGACTTTTATCCTCTAGAATATGAAACAATAAATATGTATTGTTTTAAACCACCCAGTTTGTGGTAGTTGTAGCCCTAGGACACTAACGCAATGAACATTCGAGGGCTGTCAGGTGCAAGGCAACGGATTCATCACTCAACACTGCAATAAGCAGAGAAGGGGTCTTGACTTTTCCCACACAAGGCGAAAACCCCAAGAGGGCAGAGGCCATCTCTGTTTTATTCACTTCTGACCCTCTACCCCCCAACATAAGGCCAGGCACAGAGAAATGCCCAATATATATTCGTTGAATGAAAAGATAAACAAATAGCTCTCCTGAGCCATAGGGGGTGGGGGATAGTAAAGATGGACCCACACTGGGGGCCCCTGAGGGCCTCAGTGGGTTAAGCATCTGACTCTCACTTAGGCTCAGGTTTCGATCCCAGGGTCATGGGATCGAGCCCCGCATTGGGCTCTGCACTCAGTGTGGAGCCCAACTGTCCCTCTCCTTGTGTTCCTCCTCCTCTCTCTCTCTCTTTAAAATAAATAAATAATAAAATCTTTTAAAATATCTTTTAAAAAAATTAAAAAGAAAACAAATACCTGCTTAAAAAAATAAAAAACAAAAACAGAAAGAATCCACACTTGTGTGGCAAACTTCTCCGGAGACCCTACAAGTTTATTATCTCATGACAGCAGGCTTGGAAATGTAATTACTTTGTTTTTCTCTCTCCTCCAAAAGCCTTGTTTTTAAAGTTTGGTTTTTCTACCCCCTGACGATTCCTGCCACCCCACCCACCCCGGAGTAAATACGTGCTAGGGCAGCAGAAAGAGAAGAGTGGGCTCAGGAAAGAGCGTGTGCGTGCTGGCTTGCGAAAAGCCAGACCCCCGGAAGGAAAACTTGCTGTCAAACTGAACATCTGATGAAAGTTAAAATGCTCTTGCAGAAATAAATTGGTTGCTCTAGCAACCCCCAGAAGAAAAACATAGAAAGAGAAGGTGGGGCGGTGGCGGGGCTTGGGGGGGGTGGAGGGGTGGGGGGAGTCAGCTAACTCTGGTCTGAGCTTGAGAGAAGGAGCTGTCCAAATAGAACTGTGGGACGCTACTGTGAAATGTCTCACGTTACTGGCCTAAAAGGATGTTTGCCTGCTTGCCTGGGTCTGGGCAGTGCAGTCCTGATTGGGACTGGGCAGTGCGTCGCCTTCCTGGCTGGCTTCCGTGGGCCACAGAGTGTTCAGTGCCCTCCACACAATGCCTCTGGCCCCTCTCAAAGTTGTGCACCGACTCCTGTATTAAAATGCTCCTGGATACTTGCTCTTTAAAGAGACCCTGTTCTGGGTGCTTCGATAATGAGTAATCAACTTCCAAAAGACTCTCATTGGAAATTCAGATTCTTATCTATATATGGTTCTTGGGAGTGGAATCCACCCACTTGTGCCAGGAGAGTTCACCAAAGGTATCAGAGCAAGGAGTGAACGCTCAGAGGAGACTCTTGGTGGTGCATTTGGGGTTCATGGGGAATGACAAACCACTTCTGGGAGAGAAGGGCAGCAGGGCGCTGACCGCAGGGTTGTGGGAGGGTGGGTACAGGCACGTTTTTTTATGAAACGTGGTGGTCCTACTGAGCGAGCAGCCCAGCCGTGGCTGGTTTTCTCTGAGCAGATCATCTGCTGAGCATGTGAGTCTAGAGAAGCACTTTTAAGGGCTTCTCTAGCCCTTTTAAAGGCGAAAAGGCACAAAGGATGTTCACGTGGAAGTGGTTAAGTGATTGTTGGGGGGATGGGGGCCATCCATGAAGTTTGCAGGTCATCCCACTCATTCATCCTTGTTCAAACCTTGAATCCTGTCTTTGGGAGGCAAGATAATGGCTCCCCAAACAAGCCTGTGTCCTGATCCTGGGAACCTGTAAGTATATTACATTCTGTGATGAAGTGGAATTAAGGTTGCTAATCAGCCGACTTTCAGATGAGCGATTATCCTGGGTTATCTGGGTGGGCCCAACATAATCACGAAGGTCCTTAAAAGGAAGCTGCCAGAGTTCAGAGTGATACAATATGACAGAGCCATTGCTGGCTTTGATGATGAAAGAAGAGGCATGAGCCACAGAACACAGGTGGCTTCTAGAAGCTGGAAAATCCAGGAGATGGATTTTCTCATAGAGCCTCTGGAAAGGAACACCACCCTGTAGACACTTAACTGTAATCCCAGAGACCCATTTTGGACTTTTGAATGACACAAAGGTAGGCTAATAAATTTATGTTGTTTTAGGCCACTGAAGTGTGGGAATTTGTTATAGCAGCCCTAGGGCACCATTCTGCCTCTAAGTACCAGGCCCCACACCAGGTTCTGGGGGGATGGAGTCCATTGAGACATGGCTGCTAGCCTCACAAGGTTTGTAGTCCAGAGAAGGGGGAAGCCAGGAAAATCCACAGTTGAGGCCCCGTAAAGTAGGTGGTGGAGTGCTGTGGGGGTGGCAGAGGGCTGTACTCAGGGAAGGTGTCCCTTGAAAGATGGACTGGAAGGATTGGCTAGTGGGGGAATGATGTCCAAGATGGGGGGAAGAGATGACCACCTGAGGTGGAGGTGAGAGAAGCAGCACTGTGAACTAAACTAGGCATTACAGAGCTAAGTGAAGTAGCGTAAACTAAGCTAAGAACCATAGAACTAAGCCAAGTACAGAACTAAGCTAAGTACTATAGAACTAAGCCAAGTACCACCAAACTAAGCTAAGTACTATAGAACTAAGTACTTTAGAATGAAGCTAAGTGACTATAGAGGTAAGCTAAGTACTTTAGAGTTAAGCTAAGTACCATGGAACTAAGCCAAGTACTTTAGAGCTAATCTATATACTGTAGAACTAAGCTAACTAAGCTATGTACTATAGAACTAAGTCAAGTACCATAGAACGAAGCCAAGTACTATAGAAAGCCAAGTACTGCAGAACTAAGCCAAGTACTGCAGAACTAAGCCAAATACTGTAGAACTAAGCTAAGTACTGTAGAACTAAGCTAAGTACTATAGAACTAAGCACTCTGAGCTAAACTAAGAGCTGTAGAGCTAATTGAGGTACAAGGAGCTAAGTACCATAGAGCTAGGTTAGGTACTGTGAAATTAGCTAAGCACTACAGAGTAAAACTAAGCAACTTGACTTTTATCTGGAGAGCTGCAGGGAGCCTCTGAAGCATTCTGAGAGGGGGCTGACAATATTTTGATCAAACTGACCAGACAGAGTAGAAAAGGGCCTGTCAAAAACAGGGCCACGCTGATCAAGACCACAACTTCTCCAGTCAGTGGGCTGAGAAGGATCCGCCTCCTGGGAAGAGAGCGAGGCCTTTCTGCTGGGGCTTTGCCTTCCCCTTCACGCCACCCTCTTCGTTCCTATCCCAGCTGGGTCTGGATCCCTCAGTATTTCTTGACCTGCTTCAAAGAAGTAGTCAGAATTCTGCAGACTGGCCCTGCTTCCCCAACCTCCAGACACTATCCTCTTCCCAACTGGCAAGGGCGCCCAGGGAAAAAGGCAAACAGAAAACAAAGCCGTCGTCACAGGCGGAGCCCCGGGCTGCTATCCCTCCATAAATTAAATGTAAACTGTAAACATGGATTATTTAAGGCATAATTGCCATTATTTTCTGATATAAAAAAGCAGAAATGAGCACTGTGATGGATTGTGAGCCCCAATGGAAAGAGGCATTGAGTTAATTTCGCAAGACTGCTGAAGAGCTATCCCTGTGGAGCTGGGGGCCTCCTCGGGCCACGCCGGGCTGCAGCTGGCTCTGCCAGACAGGTGCCCCCAGCCTGGGGTGTGCTCTGGAGCCCCTTCCTGGCGGGCTGAGGCCTGGGAGGGGCAGGAGAAGGAAGGAGCGGCGGGTGAGGGGGGCATGGGCCAGGCTCTCAGGATGGCTCCGGCTTCATGTCTGCACCTGCATGGCAGCTGGTCCGCCAAGTGGGAGGTCAGCGGAGAACCAGAATCTGGGCTCTAGAAGGTGACGGCTGAGCACAGACACTCAGCTAAGCTTCCCGTGCTCGACCCCCGCTGTAAGATCTGTATGTGGGCTTTGAGGTAAGAGCCCGAGTTCATACCTCCTGTGGCTGAGCTCAGGGACCCCTTACTAGGCTCTGGTCATTATAAGTTCCCACTGTCCTCTCCAGCTCTTCTAACCAGATATTGTCTTGTCACCTGGGTTCCTGGTCAGCATGGTGACAATGCCATTTGATTTACAAGCCATTGTACCCCCCAGGTCCTCTGGTACATGCCCAACAAACCCACCAGGTGGGTGCTGTTCTGATTTTATAGGAGCAGCTGGAGGCCCAAAGGGTTAAGCAGTTTCGCAGGAACATGTAGCTAGTGGCAGGTCACAATTGGCACCTAGGTCTCTGGCCCGTCAAGCCAATCTCTCCCCTCTGTGCCACTGGCCACCATCCCGAGCCCCTTGGACCAGCCTGAGGGGGACACAGCTGGTGTTTCCCATCTGCCTGCGGAGATGGGCTGTATCCTGAGCAGACCCACTTACTACATCCTCACATGGTCGCCAAACTGAGCAGCAACACGCAGGTAAAGGCACCAACCCTGGTCCCGATGCTGGGTCCCTCCGTCGCCCTGTCTTTCTCTACCATCTCCATCTGGCCCATGCCTCGTCTCACCTGCACCCTCTGGCACCGGGCCCGAAGACACAGATTTTCCTGTGTCACAAGCCCTACTCCTTCATTCATCTGTGCCACACTCACTGATTAAGCATTTGCCATACTGGGCACTGAGCTAAAGACAGAGACAAAGGCCTGAGAGTCTGCCTTTGGGAAAGCTACCAACCGAAGAGGAGAGATGTCTGGACAAGTCAGCAGGTGATGACAAACTCTCCGCAAGGCAGGGGCTGAGGGATTCCCCGATTGGGCGGAGGAGGTATGAAGAGGCAGGGGACCAAAATGATGGGAACAGTGGAGAAGAGCCTTCTGGGCCAAGGCACAGCCCAGGAGCCTGGGCCTGCCCGGGGAGGGAGAGTGGACGCTCAGGGTGGGAGCTGAGGCTGGGATAAACCCAGAGCTGCATCTTTTCTTTTTTTTTTTTAATTTTTTATTTATTTATGATAGTCACACAGAGAGAGAGAGAGAGAGAGTGGCAGAGACACAGGCAGAGGGAGAAGCAGGCTCCATGCACCGGGAGCCCGACGTGGGATTCGATCCCGGGTCTCCAGAATCGCACCCTGGGCCAAAGGCAGGCGCCAAACCGCTGCGCCACCCAGGGATCCCAGAGCTGCGTCTTTTCTTAAGAGCTGTGGGAGTCATGGAAGGAACTGAAAAGCTGGGGTTTGAGCCACACGGCAAATCTTGCAGAGAGATGATGCTGGTGTGAGTGTGGAGCCCTGGACGGAGGGCTGGGGAAGGGAGGCCCGGGCTGGGAGGCCGGGGAGGGCGGGGTGTCCGGGTGGGAAGGTGCTGGCTTTGGAGGGGGGGGGATGGAGGGGGTGGGGGGGATGGAAGGGTGGGAACAGGTTTGGGTTTATTCCAAGGCAGCGATCAGAGTCTTTCTCAGACAACAATTTCCATAGAACTAAACTAAGAAGGAAACAGCAGAGAGAAAGCAGCTGTTCCTGTTCCAGACCCTTCCTCCATCCCGTCTGGTCCCCAGGACACGCTAGCCGGGGTCTGTTTGTTATTTCTCCCTCCCATGCCCTGTCTTGAGCTTTTGGGATGCGTCACTCGGAATTGACTGAGCACCAACGTCCTGCCACTTGTGTGATTCACGGTCCCCGCGACCGGCGCTCCGGGGACGCTGGCATGGCCTCTGAGGCCCCCGGCGTCTAATTGATTTAATACATCAGCTAAGGAACTGCTGTTTCCTGAGCGAAACCTAAAATTGCATTGACGCCACAGCTGCAGCTGAGAAGAACTTACTCCCGTCGTCCAAATGCACGCACGGAGGTGGCGCGGGCATGGCAGGGACTGTGGCCGAGTTAATAACTGCGCCTTTGATCTCTTGTCATCTGTATCCTCCCCCCCCCCCCGCCGGGGAGAGGGACACGGCCGTGGGAGAAAGCAGGGGGCTGCGTGGGAGGCTCTTCAGAGGGTGACAACGGCCACTTGTAAGAAAGCAGGTCTCCCCTCTACACACACACACTCTCACACACACACACCCCCACGCACAGCGGGGCTAAGATAATGAATGTTCTATGAGCGCCTCTCATCTGAAGGGAGCTAATTGATTCCAATATTCATTTTACCGGGTCCCATAATTCTTGATTATGCCTTCTTCTACGCCTTGGGAGACTTGGCGCCGAGTCGCTGTGTAACAGGAGGCCTGTGTGATCCACGTGATGATCATTTATTCACCAGCAGGACAAACGGCGCTCTGTGTCGCCAGGGGGACGCCGGGGCGCTCACCCTGCCACTCTCCCTCTCCCATCCTCGACGGGCCCCGTGTCAGTCCCCGAGCCACGGAAGCTGCAAGCCAGCACCCACCCCCTCTGAGAAGGAGGAAGGGGACCTTTCCAGGGATGAAACACGTTGCGGGGGTGGGGGGGCGTCGGGGACATCATGCTCCAAGATGCTTCCCCGGTGGCAGGTGGCTGGAGACAACATTTACGCGGGAGGAGAGGACTGAGCTCTGTGTACACGGGGGCAGGGTGTCCTCCTCCCCCGGGGCCGGCCGGGCAAAGCTCCAGGAAGCCAGGTTATTAGGCAGCTTTCAAAGACTTAGGTCATCGCCGCGCCGTCCTCCCCGCAGCTGACTTCACAGGTTCCTGGATGCGGCCTCATTCACTCACTCTCTCATTCACTCTCCCTGCACACACATTTATCAAGCCCCCGCGGTGTGTCAGGCGCCGGGATATAGAGACGAACCACGCACGCGGCCCTGTTGTCAAAGAATGGCTTTCTGGTGAGGGAGGAAGAAAGAAAGAGCGAGACGGCGCAGGAGCAGAGGTGGGGACGAAGGGGGTCAAAGAGGGGAAGAGGCTGGGACAGGAGGGGTGATGAGCCCTGGGGTCTGGGTGGCCCCTGCGCTGGGCCGGGGCCGGGGGATGCCAAGGCTCGCGCTGTGACACCAGATGTGACTGTGGGCAACTTTTAGCAGAGGCTCAAGGAGGAGAATAGCTAGGGTTTGGGGGAGCCAAATCACGAGGGCTGTGCCTGCCTTGCTAAGCAGTTTAGGTTTCATTCTGCAGGCAGTGGGGAGGCCGCACAGGTCTCTAAGGCACACAGAGACACTACCCAATGTGCAGTGTCTGCATTTTAGAAAGATCCCTCCAGCTGCCGTGGGGTGAGGCCTTGGAGACGCAGGAGAGGAGGGGGAGCAGGAGAATCCGACCTACCAAACAGGTGGTGGGCATGGCAAGGAGAGGACAGGATGACACCAGGGAGATAAAATCTCCAGGACTCTGTGACTTATGAGACATGGAGGGTGAAGAAGTACAGAGTGAATTTTACTCCTGGGATCCTGGCTCTCGGAGCTGGAGAGGTGACGTTGCCCCTATCTGTTTTAGGAATGCTTTCGTCGGGTGAGGGATAGAAGCCTAGCAGTGACTTAAGCAATAAAGGAAAGGCCTTAATGGTCCCACGCCCTGAGAAGTCTGGAGGCCAGACACCTTGGTCTGGTTTAACATCTGAAAAGTGTCGCTAGCAATCTAGGATCTTTCTTTCTGCTCCGCCATCCTCCATGTAGTGGCTCCCCCGCCCCCCCCCCTCATGGCTGCAAAATAGCTGCTGCAGCTCCAGACATTTTCATGGCATTCCAGGCAAAGAAGAAAGGGAAAGAGGTGGCCACAACCATGCTTCTGTTCCCTTTAATCAAGACAAAAAAAAAAAAAAAAAAAAAAGCATCATTCTTTGAAGCTTCTACTTATAAGTCAATGGCCATTCGTAGCTGTGAGGATGCTGGGAAAGTGAGTTTTAAATTTTCCTGGTACCAAGATTGGAGGCAAGTAAGGAAGAAAGGGATGAATATTGAGTCAATTATGTTGTCGACCAAGAGGGACAGTGAAAGGGAAGTGGGGGTAGCATAGCCCCATGCTCTGGGTCCAGTGAGATGTGGGAGAAAAAGCAGCCTCTGGCCAAGAGAGTTATGTACGGGGAAGTGGGTGTCGTATGGGGGGAGCCTGTTTGCCTTACACACACTCCTTGCTCTTCCCCTGCCCTGTATGGCTGTGTTTCCCTGACTCCCCACTCATTCTGCCAATGGGAGGCTCTGGGGGCTCCTGGACCACCCGAAGGATGGAGAAGTCGGGGTGTCACTCCTCATCCTGCTCCATCTCCAGGGCCTGCTTCTCTTTGTAGGCCTGGCTTCCACCTGCTGTGGCTTCAGTGGTTGACCCTAAACCCTCATTGCTGTCCTTCCAGCCCCAAAGGGACAAGAGGGTGGAGACAGCAATGGGCTGGGGGTGGGGTGGGGTGGGTGTGTGCATCCCAGGCTGTGCCAGGACCTGCAGTCATGGGACACCCTAGAGCCGGTGCTGGTGAAGCTGGGGTCACCCTTGTGGCAAGTGTCCAACGTACCCCCCACTGACAGAGTGAGGAAACAAGGCAGAGAGTTTCTACCTTTGCCTTCTCTGCTTGATGACCTGTGTGTTTGCTTCCCGTGGACCTGCTAAGACACAGCTACAGAGACTAGACTACAGGGGTCTCTGACGGGGCTCAGTGTGGAAGGCCAGTTTACCCAGCAGTCCGTGCTCGGCTATGCTACAGTCACCAGCCACGTGCCCACTTGCAATGCCCTCATGGAGGACACTTGATGAGGCCAGGCCTGCAGGACCCTATCTGGTCACATGCATCCATGAGAGCCATGGCTGCGCAGAGGAGACACGGAGAGCTGTGCTGCTCTTAACGCTTCCACCCAGGGCACCCGGCCCTTCTGCTCCTGTTGCATTGGCCAAAGCGGATCACACGTGCCCAGGTGGAAGAGAAATGGAATCTTTGTGAACAGTCCTCATGGATGCGTCCCAACAGAAGTGGCCTGGAGCTGCCAGCCGAGCATGCTGCTGCTGCTGCTGCTGCTGTAGGCATGCTCGAGGAGGTGAAAGTCATTCACACTTTAGCAATAATTAGAGCCCCCACATCACGGTGGTAGCTCTGCACGTGTTCCCCGGAATGGAAACAATGTGAAGGCAGGTGTCTATTTTGATCACTGCTGTATCTCGAGCATCCAGAATAATGACCAACACATGGTAGGTGCTCAGTCGGTGTTTGTAGAGTGAATTATCAACTCCTCAAGCCTCACGGCAGCCTTGAGGAAGCTGGTGTTAGAATGACCTCTGTTTCACAGGCGAAGAAGCCAAGGGTCACCAAAGTTAGTCTTGCTTCTTTGTGGCAAGGTGCTGCCAACCTCCCTTTGCCAGTCTGGAAAGCAGGTGGGATCCTCCGAGACAGACTTTCTGGAGACGAGGGAAAGAAAACCCACGCCCAGGGATCGTGACGGCTGGAAAAGACAGCATCTCAAAGCTCTCAACAGCAACCACGCCTGGTTTTTCTAGGTGTGTTCCTGGTTTTCGGTGGAGGCAGAAGTCAAGGCTTCTATTCCTCGGTCACATCGCCCAGGCTGGGGGTGGGGTGGGGCGATGGCAGCTGGTTTCAGCCCTGTGGCCTTGGCTCCCCTTCCCGTGGGCGGTAGCACCCTGTCGCCCCCTGAGGACGTGGTCTCCCCCGGATGCAGCCAGGCAGGCCTGTCGATCCGGAGCCCTGCCCTCTGCGGGTTAAGGGATGGGGGGTTCTCCAGAGCTTGATGCCAGCACATGAACCCCTCCTGGTGCTGGTCTTCTGGAGAAGGCCTTTGAAGGTGTCACTGCCCTGCCCTCGGACCCCCTCCTTGGTTCTAGCGCCTATCCTCAGTTCTGGGAGCACGCCACCCCCTCTTCATCCCTTAATCCTTTTCTGCAGGGTTCAGCCCGAGATGCAAGTCTGCTGCATGCAACCAAAATAACCCGACTGATGTACGCAGGGTTACTAATCCCAGAGCTGGAGGGCAACTCCGAGACCATTTGATCCAACCCTTTTATCCTATAGCTGAACAAATTGAGGCCCAAGAGTCAATTGGCGTCTGGAGAGTGGACACAATGGCAGGCGGTGCTGAGTGCTTTCTGTGAGTCAGCCGTTTTTCTAAGCATCCCTGGCAACCCAACAACTCACTTTGAGGGCTAGCATCCCCATTTTAGACACAGGAGGCTGAAGCCCAGGAGTGCTGAGCAATTTTCCTCAAGGCACACAGCTTCCCCAGGGCAGGGACCGTGTTCGAAGCCAGCCATTGGGTTCTGGAGCGCAAGCCACTCCCTCCCGGGGCTTGCCCAGGGCTCCTGGGTGCTGCCCGGGGTCCAACTGCAGGTCCTTGTGGAATCTGTGCTCAGCAGGCCGCTATCAGACTCAGGTTTCTTCCTGCCCTCTTTCCCTTCCTTGCTTCTCTGGGGCTGGTGGGGTCCCCACTTTTCTGTTTTGAAGGCTGTTCCTAGAAAGCCTGTTGAGCAATCAAGGAATTCAGATGTGGACCTCTGACCACACGGGTCTCCTCTGCCTACGTGGTTGGGAGACAGGGGGCCAGGGCCTGGGAGTTCGCAGGGCCAGAGCTCTCAGAGCCCCCACATGATGACTGGGGAGCAAGCCTGACCCTCTCCTCTGGGGGCCCTGCATCATCCCAGACAACAGGGTGAGCCATGGGGGAGGCCCCCCCAAAACAGCTCCCTGAAGGAGGCTCAACAGCAAAGACCTACTGAGCTCAAGGCACTGCCCACATTCTGCACAAGAGGAGGGACTCACCCCTGACCCCCCAAAGAGGCCTTTTGGGAATCCCTTCTTCTTAGGGAGCCTCCATCATCAAGCCTTCAGCCCAGCCTCCCCAAGGAAGGGGATGCCGCCCTCCTTGCTCCCTTTCTGTTACCTGCAAACTCCAGCTGGGCAAATGCTGAGAGGGGTTCTCATCTTCTCCTCTTTGCCCTTCCCAGAAGGGGAGGGGGCAGCTCTCGGTCCAGCCAAGAGAGCCAGGCCTCCTTCCTACTCTACCCTCAGCAGCCAATTATCGTCTTTCTGGGGGCAGCCAGGGCAGCCTCACATGGGGAGAGGATGTCCCTGTGTTAGTGGGGCTCAGTGGCACCCCTCGTGTAGAATGAACCCCAGGATTTTGCATCAGGAGACATTGCACTGTTTTCCAAATGTTATCGTCTATCTGCCCAGGGCTGGTTCAGTAGTAAGACAGGGGAGCAGAGCCAAGGGCCTATGCTCTATCTTCTGGAGGATGGGGTCTTTCTGGTTATCTCCCCACGCCACCACCCACTCCACAGACATTCAGGGAGAGATGACAGGATGCGTGCTAATGCACAAGGCAGGACTCACCTGTTAGCACTGAGCAGGGCAGACAGGCATTAAACACGCAGTGACAGACAGGGGCCCTGAGCATCGGGTGGTGAGACACAGCGGGCAGCTGGGAGGATTGGTGGCCTTCCTGGGAGGGGATATTTAAGCTGACATCTGGGGAGACTGGGCGTCGCTTAGCAGGACAGAATGAGTGGGGTGGAGAGAGAACAGCTGAGGCTGGTCAGCTGAGGCTGACCAAAAGCATGGGTCTCCTGATGAACTGAGCAAAGATCAGAAGAGCTGGAGCCAGAGTTCAAGAGGAAGAGGGATAAGGACATTTAATTGGACACCTAAGAGCTCTAGGTGCTGAGCGAGCAGGTTCTGGAAGGCTGGCCAGGTTGTAGGGGTACTTGTAAGTCAGGTTGAGGGATTTGAGTTTTATATTGAGAACAATGGGAACCATCTATGTCTTTTAAGTAAATGAGTACTGGGTACATGTGGGGTAATACTTGGACTGGGGATTGGCAGGGGTGAGGGTGGAGGCAGGGAGGCTCTATCTGGAGGTTGTTGTCATAACCTAGATGAGATGCAGGTGGCTTGGACTAAGGAGGTGGCAAGAGAATGGAGAGGAACAGGTGGATTCTTGGGCTATTTAGCAAGTAGAATCAGTAGGTGGCAAAGGGGAGAGGGAGAAGCTTTGATAAAAGTTGCCTTCTGCTTGGCCCATCCTTCCTTGGTTTCCCCTGGTTAGTTGGGTGATGCAGTAATGAGTGTCCCTTCCTAATGCAGGGCAGTGGTGGCTAAGTAGTGCTCTGGGGATCAGCAGCCAAAGGAGTGGCAACCCCCCTCACTCACTCATTCACAGGGTCCAGGAGAGGTGGCACCTCCGCCCCTTAAGAACATGAACCCTCAAAAAGAAAAAAAAAAAAGAACATGAACACTCTCCCCACCTTCCTCCCCACCAGAGTCCTCCTCTGTCCTGTGGATTGGTCTGTCACCCTCAGCGGTGCCCTCACATCAGCCCTTCTCTAGTTGAGCCTCACAGGGACCTCAGTGGCTAAGCCTCTCAGCAATGTCCTTGGTTCTGCGTCTTCCCTGGGCCACCTCCATGATGCACCAGGAATAGTTTTTGTGTGTGCAAAACTGAAGAAGTCACAGCGAGATACCATGTCCTACCCACTAGGACGGTTACTGTCAACAAACCCCAGGAAATTGCAAGGGTTGGCGTGGAAGCCTTGTGCATGGCTGGTGGGAATATAAAATGGTGCAACTGCTGTAAGAAACAGTACGATGGTTCCTCAAAACCTTAAACACGATCCACCAATTCCACTTGTGGAGATACACCCCAAAGGACTGACAGGAAGGACCCAAAGAATATTCGTACATCCGTGTCCATAGAGGCCTTAGCCACAATGGCTGAGAGGTGGAAGCCACCCAAAGTGTCCACCAGTGGGTGGACGGACAAAGTGTATGGCTGCACACCCATATAAAGGAATATTACTCAGCTTTGAAAAGGAAGGAGGTCCTGACATAGGCTTCCACGTGGATGAAACTTTATGCTGAGATAAAGGGGTCGCAAAAGCACAAAGTGTTTGATTCCACTTATCTGTCAAATTCATAGAGGCAGAGGGTGGAACAGTGGTTTCAGACGGTGATGGACTCGGGAGCTAGTGTTTAATGGGGGCAGAGTTTCAGGATTTTTTTTTTTTTAAAGACTTTATTTGAGAGAGAGAGAGAGAACAAGAGAGAGTGTGAGCAGAGGCAGAAGGAGAGAGACAGAGAGAGAATCCCAAGCGGACTTTGCACTGAGCACAGAGCCCCACGAGGGGCTCCATCTCACGACCCTGAGATCACGACCTGAGCCGAAATCAAGACTCTGACACTCAACCGACTGAGTCACCCAGGTGTCCCCAAAGTTTCAGTTTTAGGAGACAAAAGGAGTTCTGGATATGAGTGGTGGCAGCAGGTGTACAGCAACGTCGATGTGTTTAACCCCGCTGACCTGTACTGTTAACAGTAAAGATGGTAAGTTTTTTTGTTACGTGAATTTTATTACTGCAATTTTAAAAAATCAAGTGTAAAAAAAAAAAGATTGCCAGAGAGAAAAAAAGTGCAATCTGCTGCTCCTGGTAATGTGCTGCCTATAAGATATTATCATTCGGGAAAGTGAGCCTCAGTGTTCCCATCTGCACAATGGGGTTTGCGGTGAGTAAAAGGTTCCTGGGGCGGGGGTGCGGGGAGAAATTAAAGAAAAGGGAAAGAAAGGAAAGGGAAGAGAAGAGAAGAGAAAAAAAGAAAAGAAAAGAAAAGAAAAAAAAGAAAAGAAAGGAAAAGAAGGCAGGAAAAAAAAAATAAGGTGCCCAGGAATTGTCTGCATTGTTTTTGGAACTTCTCTCTTTTTTTTTTTTTAAGATTTATTTATTTGTTTGTTTGTTTGTTTGTTTGTTTGTTTATTATAGACATAAAGAGAGAAAGAGGCAGAGACACAGGAGGAAGGAGAAGCAGGCTCCATGCCGGGAGCCCGACGTGGGACTCGATTCCGGGTCTCCAGGATCGCGCCCTGAGCCAAAGGCAGGCGCTAAACTGCTGCGCCACCCAGGGATCCCCTGGAACTTCTTATCAGTCTATAATTATTCCAAAATAAGGATCTAAGGAAACAGGGAGAAAGCTACAGAATGGTGAAAAAGCAAAGTTTCCCTCTGCGTTCCCATCCTACTTACAGACTTAGTCCTGCTTCACAGCCACCCCAGGAAACCACCTGAGTTTCTCACTCACCCTTCCAGAAGTTGTTTTCGCGTGTTCAAGCAAATGCAAACAGAGGTGATAGTTTTCCCTATTTGTAAGCCAAATTAGCATATTAACACACTGTTCCACACTTTGTTTTTTTTTTCCCCCATTGAACAATAAATCCTAGAAATCCTTCCATTTAAAGATTTATTTACTTATTTGAGAGAGAGAAATAGCAGGAGCGCAGGGAGGGGCAGAGGGACAGGGAGAGAAACTTTGGCAGACTTCTCGCTGAGCTCAGAGCCCGACGTGGGGCTGGATCACACAACCCTGAGGTCGTAACCAGGATCGGACGCTTACCCGACTGAGCCACCCAGGGGCCCCATAGGAATCCTCCCATTTAAACACACAGAGGGCTTCCTAGTTGTTTTAAATGTGCACATAAGGGGATCCCTGGGTGGCTCCGCGTTTCAGCGCCTGCCTTTGGCCCAGGGCGTGATCCTGGAGCCCTGGGATCGAGTCCCGCGTCGGGCTCCCTGCATGGAGCCTGCTTCTCCCTCTGCCTGTGTCTCTGCCCCCCCCCCCTCTCTCTCTCTCTCTCTGTGTCTCTCATGAATAAATAAATAAAATCTTTAAAAAAATAAAATGTGCACGTAGTTCCATAGTATGGGCATACCATGGATGACTCAGCTCCTTTTGGATGGACATCTAGATGGTTTCGCTGTTCCAAACAGCGCTGTGGCGAGTAACCTTGTTCACATGCCACCCTTGCCAACCCAGGCGTGTGATCCCTGGGCCTTTTGCTAGCCTATCTGGTGATCAAGGGGTGACGCGTGGGGAGGCTGTCTGCCGCTGAGGAAGCAGTGCCAGCTTTGCAGTCAGACCCACCTGGGTTTACCTGGCTCTGCTACTCACCAGCTGTGTGACCCTGGGCAAGGCCCTCCACCTCTCTGGGCCTTGGTTTCCTCATCTGAGTGTGGGAGTTGCTGAGGATTTTCCTCTGACAGGCGTGTGTCCACGTTCAGCGCAGTGGCACTGCACTTTTTGTTGCTACCAGCGTGAACAGGTGTCAGAGCCTTCCTGCCTCAGCCTCCCCTAGCAGTTACCGAAGCGATGGATGTGTACCTGCCTGTTTCCAAAGCAGGAAGAACCTGCTCCACCGTGCTGGCACCCTCTCATCCAGCCAGATACTAAAACACCAGAGTGGAAGAGCAGAGAGGCAGCCCCCTGCAGCCCACCCCACCCTCCCCGCCCGTGTCGTCCACACCCCAGGTTTCCTGAGAGCTCCTGATTCCAGAGGTGGGCCCCATTTCTCAGGGTTAGTTGGAAAACCTGGGACTGCACTCAAAGCTGGCTCAGGGCAGGATGCTCCAGCCTGTCCTGGAGGGACGGGGGTGGGGGGGGGGTGAGGGATGTTGGCTTTCCTCTGCTGCCTGCTAGCATAGACCTGACCCCAGAGCTGTTTCGGAGGACGTTCTGGTTCTGCCAAGCAGGAGGATGGCACCATGTGAGATCACGGAGATTCAAGTAGGCGGGCCTGGAGATGTATTCCAGTTCACCAATCAGGTGACCTCGGGCTTCAGGGTCCTTGGCTGTAAGACGGAGATCACACTACCTGGCCTCCTGGGCCATTACCTCAATGTGTCCTCAAAACAACCCCGAGAGACTGGCATCTTCCGCAAACCCCATAGTGCAGATGGGAACACTGAGGCTAAAAAAATCCCAAATCTGGCTCCAAAACCTGGGTCTGTCCCCCCACAGTCCTTTCCACCAACAAAAGAACTCCTTCATCCTGAAAGCAGAGTCCACCTGGCCAGCAGGTGGAGGAAAGTCTTAGTCCCCACACCCCATCACCCTCCCCTGACTTGGAGCTACCTGCTATCTCTGATGGTGCCTGCTCCACACAGCCCAGCTGGGAGTGAGCTGGGGAGAGATACAGTTGGCAAAACACATTAGCATCTTCCTCTCTGCTAATTAGTTTTGTGAGAAATTATTTATTTATCTATTTATTTTCACCAGAGAGCAATTGGGGCTACGGAAATGTGGTGACATGTTTCACATGAACAGGAAAGGAAAGAAAAATGCCATGCCCTGTGAGGCTTAAATCACGTCCTGTGTGGATAACGAGCAGGAACCAGGGAGGCCTGTGTGCAGGGGAGCGATTGGGGTTACAGCATGCGTATGATGGGGCTCTTGCTCTCCGGGGGTCTCGAAAGACACACCTGCAGCCGGGACCATGTCCGCCTAAGGGTCATGTGGCCGGTGTTGATGAAATGCTGTTCCCCGTGCCCATGACCTTTCTCGTGCTGATCCCGCTGCTTAAAAAGCTCTTTCTACCCTTGTCTGCCTAGAAAATGCTTCCCTGTCTCTCCAGGGTCAACTCGAGCAGCATCTCCTCTGGGGAAAGGTTTCAGACCCTAAGGGGTAGGGTCCCTTTCTGGGCCACCATGGCCTCTGTAAATGCGTTAAGCACCTCAGTGGTTTCCACAGGCGTCTCATGAAGAGCACGCCTGGCATTCAGTAGGTGCTAGTTGAAGATGGGACGGCTCGCGTGGAGTGACGGCTACAGCCTGAGCTGGCGAAGGAAGGTTCCCCAGAGGAGGGGACTTCAAGCTGTGTGTTCAGTGATCACAGGATATGGCCAGGTGGCAGGGAGGAGGCTGCTTAGCACATAACACTGGTTGGCTCCCATACCCACGGTCCTCCCTGCCATAAGTAAACTTCTTGGGAGCAGGACTGCACTTTTGAACTGCATCCCGGTCCGACTGAGCACGGCTGTTACTTGGGTAGCTGTGCTTTTGAGAGGCCTCCCCAGCATAGGCCTCCACTAAACACTTGCTGAAGGAATGAATGAGACATTGTGAATAACCAGAAGACACTAGCCGAGAGGTCAGCCAAGATGAAGATTCACGATCCTTGCGATCAGCCTCCGTGTGATCCCGAGCCAATCCCTGTCCCTCTCTGGGTCTCCTTACCTCATCTGGTGATTGAAAGTGTCAGGCTGAGTGTGGCCTTTAGGATTCCTTCTGTTTGTCGTGTTGAAGACTGCCCTTTCCACATTGGGAGAGCTGTCCGCGTTACGAGTTCCCCTCAACCCACCTGTGGGCCACTTTTCCAGCCTCCCTTGCAGCTATGGTGGTGTCATGTGACCTGGACTCCACAATCAGACACACCTGCTCAAGTCTTCCACTGGCAGAGCAGTATTAGGTGACAGACACCGCTTGCGGCTCATCATTCCGTGGTGTAGGCAGAGCTCTCAGGGGTAGCAGGTCCTGGTGGTGATGTCCATGCAGGGCACACTTCTGGCGTGAACTGAGGTGCCTATATGGGTGGCAGGAGTATCTCTACTGGGCGCCGTTAATGCGCTGCCCCTTCCAAGTCTGACTCCCTGCCCTGTGGTGTTTGTGGTTTGTGTAATAGTCCCAATCAATTTCTCTTTCCCTGAGACCAGCTAGGGTGGGTGCTGGTGTTTGCACCTAAGAACTGTGACGGATGCACCATCCGACTCAGAGATGCCTCACTCCAGATTGGACCCGGTGACCTAAGACTAGGTCTTAAAATAGAGATACAGAGTAGCTACTCCACAGTTATTGGTTTGCAGACCTGTTAGCCAAGTTAGCGCCTACTTCCCGGTCATTTTCAAGAGCTTGGATAGCTGTGTTTTGAGAGCCCTCACCCTTTCAATTCAGCAATTTGGAGAAAAATGTCTGAGGCCATGATTTTGACCTTCTCATCTCACTGAGGGCCAGGGCCCATGTTATTTAGTTTTCTGCCAAATGCATTCAGCTTCACACAGGATAAGCGAACATGCATCTTTCTCTTGAAAATCTTACTTCTTTATACAAACAGGCCTCAAGGGGGAACCCTGGGTGGCGCAGCGGTTTGGCGCCTGCCTTTGGCTCAGGGCACGATCCTGGAGACCCGGGATTGAGTCCCACATCGGGCTCCCGGTGCATGGAGCCTGCTTCTCCCTCTGCCTGTGTCTCTGCCTCTCTCTCTCTCTGTGACTATCATAAAAAAAAACAAAAACAAAAACAAAAACAAAAACAGGCCTCAGGGCTATGGCATTGAGCAAGGTGGCTAAAGGCAGAGGTTTTGGAATTAGACTGCCCTGGGTTCAAATCCCAGCTCATGCACACACAAGTTGTGTGGCCCTGGCTACATCACTTAAGCTCCTTGGGTCTCGTTTCCCCATCTTCAAATCGGGACAGTGAGGCCTACTTCGGTGGTTGTTGGCAGGTTGTTGACAATTGCTCAACTTGATGGTATCCTTCAGAGCTGGCCTCTAAGAACAGGCAAATATATTTCCTCTTCCTTTTTAAAAGAAAAGTAACAGCATACTCTAAGTGGTATTGTGTATATTGCTTTTAAAAAAAAACTTATCAATATGGGGCACCTGGGTGGCACAGTTGGTGAAGCGTCCAACTCTTGGTTTCAGCTCAGGTCATGATCTTGGGGTCATCAGATCAAGCTCCACATCAGGCTCTGTGCTCAGCGCAGAATCTGCTTAGTTTCTCTCTCTCTCTCCCTCTGTCCCTCCCCCTCCTCTAAAATAAATAAATAAATCTTCAGAGGTACTTATCAATATATCTTGGAGACAGTCCCATTTCTGCGTGTAAGATCTTTCTTAATTTATCTTTATGGATGCGTATTATTCCATTTTGTAGATATATCATAGTTTATTTAACAAGTCTCTGTTGATTAGTTGTTTCTAATCTTTAGCCAACACAAATAATGCCACATAATTGTGCCTATGTGTCACTTCACACTGTGCAATTCTGGTATTGCTGATAATGGGCAATGTGCTTGTAATTTTGATAGACGTTGGCAAGTTGATCAATACAAAATTTTACTATTTTCCTCTCCGTCATCAATATACGAGAGCACCTGTTTCCTCTTGCACTCTCTGACACTGTACAATCACATTTTTATTTCTTTGCCCATCTCATGGGTAAACGAAAGCATCTCAAGACAGTTTTTCTCCTATTGTGAGAATAGTTTCGTTTATTGAAGAGCTTATTAGTGTTTCTCCAAGGAACATCCTAGTTAAGCCTTTGCCTACTTTTCTACTGCCTTACAGACTATTTTCTTATTGATGTGAAAGACTTCTGCATCCAATGGAGAGCTTGCACTCCTGCTTCTTGATTCTCTCTGACTTCCCATTATGGAGTCTGGAATCATGGCATCTGTACTCTTAAGACTGGGTTTTCCATCCCCTCTGTGTTCATTGCCAGTGTTGTTCTTCTTCCAGTGTTAAGACATCAAATTAACCAAGCAGATAAATAGTCAGTGGACTTGAGTAATCATGAGAACTTCTGAAAATCCTAGAGGAGAGAACATATCCATGTGCCGCCCCTGGATGTTGAGCTAAGATGCTCAACCTCTTTGCTGTGTGTGTGCTTGGGGACACCCTTCTAGAAGTCCATGTGGTTTGTAATGATTTTTCTTCCCAGAGGCTGCTTGGAGTCATGGGCTCTGTCCTTGTCTACTGTGCAAAGCTAATCATATTCACATGCTTTACCCACCTCTACTAGTTCTATTTTCTCATCTTGATCCATTTGGAGGTTGGCTGATTGTTATGATGGAGAAATATTAAGAAATCAGGAATATGAACATTAGAATAAAATAGTGATGTCTTGAGCACTGATCTAAGTGCTTTGACCGTCTCATCTTGTTTAAGCCTCTTAGCAGCACTTTTCATCCTATTTTACAGACATGGAAACCGAGGAACAGAGAGATTAAATACCTTGCAAAAATTCCCACAGCCAGTATGTGAAGAAACTAGGACGCAACATCAGGAAGTCTGGCTCAGGAACTGGTTCTCTTTTATACTATATGATTCACCTTATCCACAGCCAGCTGAATATTTTTGTCTTTTGTCCTAGGAGAAAGGATGACTATTCTAGCAATGGCAAGTAGGGTTCATCATGTATGCAAACTCTGATTGCTTAGTTGTGGCTGTCTGGGGCACCAGCTTGGAAAAAGTCCAGGCTTGGCAGGAGGTGGTTGATTAATAGTGTCTACCATTCAGAACAAGGAAGTGGCAGCAGGTATACCTCATATTTGCTGTCTCTGGACTATTCTATTGAAATGTTTAGGGACGCCTGGGTGGCTCAGTGGTTGAGCGTCTGCCTTTGGCTCAGGGCGTGATCCTGGGGAGATTAGTCCTGCATCGGGCTCCCCACGGGGAGCCTGCTTCTCCCTCTGCCTATGTCTCTGCCTCTTTCTGTGTGTCTCTCACGAATGCATAATTAAAATCTTGAAATGTTTAGATCTTCGGATATCCAAGCAGCCCCACCTTAGCTGGCTGCATGGTCTCTCTCTGCCCTAATGTTATCTCCTCAACCTCCCTTTTTAAAAAAGATTTTATTTATTTACTTATTTGATATATAGAGAGAGCAAGAGAGTGTGAGTAGGGTAGGGAGCAGAGGGGGAAGGAGGCATGAAGACTGCAGGTGGAATGCTAAGCCCAATGTGGCCCCATGTGGGGCTCAATTTCATGACCCTGAGATCGTGATCTGAACTGAAACCAGAGTCAGGGGTTTAACTGATGGAGCCACCCAAGTGCACCCCCTAGTCTCCTCTCCAGCACCAGTGCTCCTCACTATTGCTTCTCTGTGCTCCCTAAAAAAATACCATTTCTCCCCTCAGAACTCAACTGCAGCCAGCACTCCTACCTCCCATGTGAAACTGCCTACAGTCACCCCCAACCTCACAGATCTTTATTTTCTTGGATTCTCTGTGTTGTGAGATTCAGCATTGATGCCAGCAGACCATCACCAGACAGACCCGTTACGATGGAAGCAGGTGGGTTAGGAATGGGAGAATCCAAGCATGGTCTCTGTCTTGGCCAGAATCTAGTACAGGGCCTTGTGCAACAAATGCTTGAGAATGAATGAGTGGTGGGGGCGCCTGGGTGGCTCAGTCAGTTAAGCATGTGCCTTAGGCTCAGGTCATGATCCTGGGGTCATGGGATTAAACCCTGAGTTGGGCTCCCTGCTCAGCAGGGAATCCGCTTCTCTCTCCCCTTCTTCCCCTTCACCTGCTCTTGCACACGTGAGCGTGAAACTCCCTCTCTCTGTCTCTCTCAAATAGATAGTCTTTTTTTCAAAAAAAGTAATTGAATGGTGTTCTTTAGATGTTCCACATTTGTACCTCTTGCCAATTCTTTGTGGGCAGAGATGTGTCATCTAATTCTTTTGGCTCCTTCATAGCACCTCTGTGGTGGACAGTAATTTCTTAAAATCTGGGGGGACAGAAACTGAGCTAATAAAACCCTCCTCATGGGTTAGTTATTGAGCAAGCTGAATGAGCTAGAGAATAATGAACGCTTATAGCAGGAACTCGATAAATATTTGACTGTTACAAATAGTAACAATAACAATAATAATGCCCTTTATTGATTTAGCTGTCTTGACTGTACAGCAGCTATTTATTTCATATATTATTCAATGTCTCTTTCACTGTCAATATTCATACATAATTTATATCAGTTAGTTTGGCTGTGTAACAAACAACTCTGAAACTTAGTAGTTTAAAACAATAATTTTTACACATCAAACGGGTAAACTTGATAGTAGGTAATTTATATCTCAACAAAAGTGTTTTTTTTTTTAAAGCAACAAAGAGATCCTACTTTTTGCTTAACACATCAATAATTTTTTCTCTTTCTTTAAAGGTAATGTTTCAGGGATCTCTAGGGCTTTCTGAGGCCCTTTCAGAATGGCCAGAAGATCAAAACTATATTCAAAATAATACTAGATTTATTCTCCCTCTTTATGCTCATTTTCTTACTGGTGTATCATGGTGTTTTCTGGAAGATCCATGATCTGTGATATCAAAACATACTGATGCAGAAGCAGGTATGAGAATCTAGCATCTTTTATTAAGTCACATATTAATGAGATTTGCAAAAATGTAAAAGAATGCCACTTTTCTTACTAAACATTTTTCATTTTGCAAAATAATTATTTTTCATTGAATATATTATTTATATTAACATTTAATAATTATATCTTTTATTTTAAGTGAATTAATTTTTTAAAGAGATTTTATTTGTTTGAGACAGAGAGAGAGAGAGTCGGGGGAGGAGTCAGGAAGAGAAGCAGGCTCCTCATTGTGAAGGGAGCCTGACATGGGGCTCTATCCAAGGACCCTAGGATCATGACCTGAGCTGAAGGTAGACATTTAACTACCCAGGCGCCCCAAGTGAATTAATATAATAAGAACCTCTGTGTTTTAATTTCTAAAATAGTATTGATAGAAATAACCCATATAAATACAAACTCTTTGGGATCCTTAATAATTTTTAAGAGTATGGACCCTGAGACCAGAAAGTCTGAGAAATGCTTTTGTAAAGCAACGTGACACTATAATCCAAAGTCTTGAAAATGGAGATTTTCTTTAATACAACATTTCCATTTAAAAATAATTTGTCCTAAGGAAGTAATCAGAGATATAGGCCAAGGTATTTCTGTGAGTATACTCATCACAGTATTATTTTGAGACATCAAAAGGTAAAAACCATGGGACTGCCCATCCATAGGGGATTGTTTGAACAAATTATAACAATGCAATACAGTATATACAGCTAACAAAAATAATATCACAAAATAGTATTCTATTGTAACAAAAAATGTTCACAATTCATTAAGATGAAAAATAGGGTATAGAACATGAATCCCCTTTTTTAAAAAAAGTAGTTTATCCACACAAGCATGAAACAAAGAATTTAGAATGTTAACAGTAGTATTATGTATTTTCAAAATATTCTATTAAAAAAATTTAATAATGATTTCTTGAGGCCCCAATTTTGTGGGTTAGCATTTTGGACCAGGCTTATCTAAAGAGTTCTTAGGTAAGCTGGGTCAGAGTCAGCTGATCTTGGCTGGATCTGGGCCAGACGTTAGCTGCGCTTACAAATGTGTCTAAACTCAGCTGCCAGTTAGCTAGGTGCTGCTGCCTCCGGAAGCCAGCTGGCTGTCAGCTGCAATGACGTGGGTGATACCTGTTGCTCATCATCTTGTAGGCCAGTCTGGACTCCTTCATATGACAGCTCAGGGTTCCAAGAGCAGGAAAGGGGAAGGAGTAGAAGATGCCAGGCCTCTTTAAGTTTAAGCTTGGAAATCACACATCACTTTCATTGTATTCCATTGATCAGAGTAAAACAAGATCCACCGGGTAGGGAAAATCAATGACTTCCATTTCTTCCTTCCTTCTTTCCTTCCTTCCTTTCTTCTTACCTAGATTTATTTATTTATTTGAGAGAGAGAGAAAGCATGAACAGGAGGGGCAGGGAGAGAGAGAGAGAGAGAGAGAGAGATAGAGAGAGAGAACCTCAAGCACACTCCATATTGAGCTTGGAGCCTGATACCAGGATTGATCCCACAACCCTGAGATCCTGACCTGAGCTGAAATCAAGAGTCAGATTCTTAACTGACTGAGCCACCCAGGTGTCCCTGATGACTTGTTTCTGATGGATGATGCTGCAGGGTATTGTGATGCTTTATGCAATCTACCATATACTAAGAACCAAGACCCATTTATTTGACAAATAGTTCCTCTGTGTCATACGCTGTGCTAGGTACTGTCTTTGCTCTCAGGGGAGAGACACGTACGTCTCGCCTGGTGACAATCACACCCACTCAGAGGGCCAAGCACATAGTAGATGCTCAGGGAATACTTGTGGGAGGAGAGATGGAGCTCTCAGGGCCTCAGCCCCTCCTACTGACCCCACTAATAAGCCTCACTCTTCTTCCCCCTGGTGTGATATGCCACACAGCTCCGGCAAATCATCCAGGCACAAATTCACATGAAAGCAAAGCAGGGGTTTGTTCCAGGACGAACAAACAATCTGCTGAGTTGTCATGGGGTGTAGCCTGATCCAGTACAAGCAAACTGCTGGCGGCACCCCTTTAATGGGGGGAGGGGAGGGAGGAAAAAGCAAAGATCTGTTCATTTAGGAGAAAATCATTATTTTTGGTTTAGACACAAGCAGACAAGCATATGAAAAGAATACATTTCTTTGATGTTGCCATTGATACTGAGTCTAGACATCCAGAAGACAGCCTTGCTAGGCTGAGCTTCACAAACAAGCTTCAGAGAAAGGAGGGAAGCCAGTGGTGGAGGAGGCTGGGAAAGTGTGTGTGTGTGTGTGTGTGTGTGTGTGTGTGTGTGTGTGACAAAGAGAGAGAGAGAGAGGGAGGAAGGGAGAGAAAGAGGGAGGTGGGGAGCTTCAAATCTCTGAGAGCAGAACACAGAATGCCTCTCATGATGTTGGTTTTTCCTTTGGGTTTTTTATGCATTAAAAAAAAAAATGATGGCTTCTCCTCCAGGGGGAAGGTGCTTGGAGCAGCTGCTTCTGAATCTGCTGTCTGTGTCTACCTCTCTGCCTTGCATCTTCTGAGGCAGCCACTCGTTGAGGCAGGACCACAAAAGCGTGGCCACAGTCTGTGCCATCCAGACTCTCCTTCGCTCTGAACAGCCTATAGCAGCTCTAGCATAGAGAGAGAGAGATGCCCAGGGAGGACCCTGTTCTAGCCTGGTTCTCCTGTGGCCGGAGAATGCAGGACACATCGGGCTTCTTGCAAGGCAAAGAGGACGAGGCTAGTCTGGAGAGATGTAGGGGGCTCAGGCCTGGCAAACACTCAAGCTGGGACTGTGTGTTGTGGGTCATCAGCATGGACATTGAACCTTGACAGCTCTGCCACTTACTCACTGAGCAAACTTTGGGCAAATTACCAAAGCTTGCCAGCCTGAATTTCCTCATCTGTAAAATGGGGGTAATAATTATGCCCACTTAGTATATAATTGCTAATTAGTATCTAATTGCTCAGTTATTACATGCTAATTTTTTTTCAGCATACAGTGATTCCTCAGTACACACAGCAATGTTATGGACTCCACATTTGTGTCCTCCTCATTCTTATGCTGAAGACTTCATCCCCAGTGTGATGGTATTATAAAGTGGGGCCTTTGAGAAGTGATTAGATTTGGGTGAGGTCATAGGGTGAAGCCCCCAGGATGGGACTGGTGCCCTTACAAGGGGATGAAGAGAACCGATGTAACTCTCTCCCTCCACTGTGTGAAGAGAGCAAGAAGAGGGACTCTTGCCAGGGCCTAATCTTGTTGGCATCCCGATCTCAAACTTCCTAGCCTCCAGAATTGTAAGAAAGAAATGTTTGTTGCTTAAGCCAACCTGTCTGTCATGGCAACCCCAACTTAGACAAGTAGCCACAGTGCCCATGGATGTTGCCATATGTTAGGGGGTAGAGAGGGACTTCAACATTCATGTTTCTGAAAACCACCTTAGCTTTGGGTTCTCCAGCCTAGACATGCACACTGTCCACCCATCTCTCATCCCCAGGAGCTAGAGAGTTCCAGCTCCAAGGAGAGAATGAAATTGGGAAAGGTGGTACATTTATGTTATCTTTTTAGCAGTGGAGAGCTTTCTAGAGCAGAAGGTAACTCCTTTGGGTGGTAGTGTGTGTCCTGTCCCTATGGACATTTAAGTGACCGGTTGAATAACCAGTTGGCAATGATGTATTCAAGGGGTTGAAGATGGTGGATAGATGCCATCTTTTCATGTGTAAGAGTCTCTGGATCCATAACTAGGTAAGTAGTAACCACTGTTTAGGTAACCATCTCATAACGCATTCACATATTTAACTTGCCTTTCTCCTGTCCTCATTGGAGTCCCCGCTCTCAAAATTTCTCCTCTATGTGACTTCCCCCCACAGCTGTTCTTCCCATGTGAGCTAGCAATGAGGGTCTAGACATGTCCACATTCATAATGGGCTTGGAGAAGCTGTATTTCTTGTTTGTTTTGTTTTTAAATTAAAACTAGCACTGTGTTTTCCTTTATGGAAAAAAAATATTTTAAATGATGGTTAGGATCTTGAGTCCTATTAGCCCCAGACATGTTGAAAGTTCACCCCAGAGTGTGGACTGAACCGGGAACCTAAGAATTGTGTACAGGGCCACTTCTACTGGAAAATATTTTCTGAGCTCTGAACTTGTCTTGGATTGATGACTGTTGGAAGACAGGAACTGTCTTATACAGAGTTAGGCACAGATTTCAGGTCGAGGGCATGAGTTCCGTGCTCACATGGCCCAGTTTACTCCCCTCTTTCCCAAAGCCATAGGAAGCACCTCTAATCCAGACTTCTAATCTAGCATCCTCCTAAACTTGGATATTAGGTCCCAAAAGGGCCCAGGTGGATCCATCTTAGTGGCTTGGCCCATCCCTTGTATATGGGACTTGTCCCATGCCAGCCTGGGTCACCCCATCCTACTCCTACAGAAATAACTGTGAGCACCATTTCTTCCAGAAGACACCTAATCCTACCGACCACCAGATATCAACTGGGCTCACAGTGACTCATAAAGTTAACATGAGATCTGCTTGAATCTCCATCCTGCCTCTGCAGGGTGCCTACAAGTTTTTTCTGGCTCCTGGTCTCCACTTGTCATCCCATAAGATTTCTGTAGCTCCACCCTGGGCTTGACCCCAATGAGGAACTCCCCTTTTTCCTGGAATCCTTAATCAACTACCATGCACTAGGTGACAAAGACTTGTACTGTGTATTGAAGGTACGGCAAGAGGAAATTTGAAGTTAACTTTGCTATTTTAAACTGTTCCTTGGTCATTTCCATGAACTTGGGCTCTATCACCCTGCCACCTTCATGTATGTGACCCTCCACCCCCTCTCCTCCATGCATGTCCACCACCAGATCTCTGCTCTTTAGCCTTTGTCTCTATCAACACCTTGGAGCTCCCCCTTCTACTCCAAACTGGTTAATCCCAGGGTTTTCCTAATTGAGGGTAGATCCTCTCTCCGTAAGAGAAGCTCTGGTACGAGCTGGTGAGAAAGTTTCTTCTCCCTCTACAATGCCATCTCTACCTGTGAAGAAGAGTATGTAATAATCAGACATTTATTGGTTCCACCCCGACTTCTGGGACAGCAGATTAAATTGAATCTCTGCCCTACACTGATTGGTCAAGAGGACCCTGGAAACACAGTTCATTGCTAGGCCAACAACAACCAAGAAACTGAAGGATGCCCAGCGGTCCACGGTGCCCCTTTCATTAGGCCAGCCAAGAATCAGTACCCTGAATGAGGGATTAGAACAGAAAATTCATTCCCTTGGGGTTGTGGCTGCAATTTTCTAAGTATTGATTCCAGACACACAAATACCCAATTAAGATGCCACAGTAAAGGATATGGGGACTGAATGAGTCATGTGATTTCCTTTCTTAGTAATCTAACAAGCTATTAGTTTCATCCTAATTAAGGAACCATTATTTCTTGAAACCCAAGTATGCAGGTCTCAGGCAATTCCCCAAAGACTGGCTGGGCTCTCTCTCTCTCTCTCTCTCTCTCTCTCTCTCTCGTATTACCTGTTAGTCTCAAGGCTGTGTGGATTGCCAACGTGGCTTCCCTTTCTCCCTGACCACACCAGGGCTTGTCTTCTATCATCACTCCCCTCTGACCAGGGAGAGGCCTTCACCTCCAGCCTCTAAGCCTAGGCCTGCCGTCTTCACCAATATCTCTTCTGTCATAGGGTACCAAGAAGGGAGGAGGAATTAAACTGGCTTTCTCCAAGCCAAGGCCATGAGTAGACAACCACTATCCTATGGGTAATGGAGAACCACTGGAAGCCATTTGATTTGAGTTGCAAGGGGTGGGGGTCACACTGATGGGAACAGAAAGGAAGGACTGGACTGGGAATATCACTAGAGAGAGGACCATGGATAGATCATAGGATTAGATTAGGCTAAAAATATATATAAATAAAAAAGCCAAAATACTAGTAGTTTAACAAAATAGAATTGTATTTCCCGTTCATACTCAAGCAGTCTGGAGTGGCTTGTGTGGCTTGTGGGGCTCTCATGGTATCAGGGACCCAGGCTCCTTCTATCTTACTGTTCCTCCACAAGTGGCTTCCTTTCTTGTGGTTTTCTTGGGGTCCAGGATGGCTTCTGGAGTTCCAGGCATCACATCTACATTCCAGTGAGGACAAAGAAGGAGAGGGAAAAGGAAACATGCCCTCTATTTAAGGACAATTCCTGAAAGTTACATATGCCACTTCTGCTTACATCTTTTGGGTGCAGCTTAGTCACATGGGTTTCACCTTTGCTGCAAAAAGAGGCTAGCAAGTGTAGGCTTTATTCAAGGCAGTCATGCGTCTGGCCAAACATCAAGAGTTCTGGGGCTATGGAAGAAGGGAAGAAGAACAGGCCTGGCTTCAGCTGGGAGTGGCGTCTCTGCACTCTGTCACCTTGACCAAAGGCAGCCACATGAACTCACTTCTTCCTCCCTCAGATGACATTCTCTCCACACACACCTATGAGTCTATAGAATCCAACTCAGTCGTCCCATTCCGTGCTGGGCGCTGCAGGGGATGAAAGAGAGCCCTAAGGCACTCAGGTTTTAGCTTGTTCATTCCTGCATGCCCTGCTTATTGGCAGAGACTGAGTGCTCAATAGATGTTCGTTTTGTTTCTAAGGACTCCTTTTTTTTTTTTTTTAAAGAGCAGTTTTAAGTTCACAGCACAGTTAAGAGAAAGGTACTTTGAGGGGAGATGAGAGCAACAAAAATTACTTTCTTCCCAATTGAAGAAAACCTATGGGAGGGACACCTGGGTGGCTCAGTGGTTGAGCGTCTGCCTTCAGCTCAGGGTGTGATCCTGGAGTCCTGGGATCGAGTCTTATATCAGGCTCCCTACAGGGAGCCTTCTTCTCCCTCTACCTGTGTCTCTGCCTCTCTCTGTGTCTCTCATGAATAAATAAAATTTTAAAAATCTTAAAAAAAAAAAAAAACCCTGCAGGAAAGATACCAGGAACACAGGATATTTTCTAGAGGGCTGAGGATGCTTAGATCTATCTCTCCTTTTTTCTGCTGTGTGGTGCCTTAGCCTTCTTGCCTGCCTGGCCAAATGCCCGCTGGTTCTCTGAGGCCTAGCCTGAGCATCTCCTCCTCTGTGACTAAGCTGCATAGCTCTGACGACCCCCTCCTGGGTCCCTGTGGTGCCCAGGAAACGTTGCTACAGCACCTAACACCCAGAGCTGCTCCCCAACACTGAGGGCTGCGCCTGCGGCTTCTTGTTTCTGGTTGACCAGGGTCTGGTACAGGGCCTGGCACACGGTAGGTGTCCTTGTTCGCCAGCAGAATGCTGATTCTGAAGCCCCAGCAGGAGTGACTTATGTTAACCCCAGAATGTAGCCTCTAAACTGTTCTTGGAGTGTATCCCTGAGGACATCTTCATCCCAGGGCTGGGCCTGAGGGCTGGGGGTGGTGATGCTGTCCTAGTGTGGGCAAAGCAGGACTCAGACCAGGCCTCTGGAGTGGAGTGGGGTGGGGAGCACACTGGGTTTCTGGGTGTACTGAAGTCTGCTTCATACGGTGTGTCTTCAAAACACAAGAGCAAATTAGAGCATCAGCTCCCAGAGGAGACTCGGCGGGGGTGGGTGGGAGGTGGGGGTGTGTGGGATGTGGGTGCATGGGTGTCTTTCTGGGGAGGTGCAGGTCTGAGGGAGCTCGTGAGGGTGAGGGGGTCGAGAGAGGCCCCTCCGGCCACTCTGTGGACTGAGCTGTGGACACGTGTGCGTATGTGCTGGTGGGGAGGGTCAGGTGTGGGAGCTGCCGGGGTTCGTGCTGGTGCACAGACTTCTGTGTGGAGGGACGAGGTGTGTGTGCCTTTCATCTGTGCGAGGGGGAGGGATGGTGTGTGTGTGTGTGTGTGTGTGTGTGTGTGTGTGTGTGGTTGTGGGGCAGGAGCAATAGCAGGAGAGGAGCAGGAGAGATTAGCAAGGAGGAGAGGGCGAGAACGCATATGAGATCCAGAGTCTGGACATCCCGTGGGGACTCGGTCTGGAGAGAACTCATGTGATTTTTCTTAAAGGAAAAACAGTTGGGTTTTGGGGGGTGATGTATGGCTGGTGGAGGCTGGGTTGCCCATTTGGAAGTAGGTTCCTGACTCTTAACTGTTGTCAGACTGTGTAGGAGGGCAATTTCGGGCTGTGTCCTGGCCCAGGAGCAGGGGCTCGCAGGGACGCAGGGACAGCTGGCAGCAGGAGGGACGATCCCCTTTGAGAGCAGCATTCAGTGGGGCACAGGCTCCCTCTCGTGGGCCATTGGGCCAGTGGGAGCAGAGGCAGTGGTGAGGGCGCTGGAAGTGTGGGGCTCTCACCCCTGCCCTGTCCAGGCCTCTCTCTCCCGGCCCCAGGGTCCCCTCCAGCCCGGGATGTGGTGCATGTGCCCAGTGGAGCCTCAGGGGACAATCCCTTGCAGAAACGCTCTTCCAAGGGCTCCCCTCTCAGGCTGCCCTTTGACCCCTCACCCCAGCCAGCCAGGAGAGGTCCTGGAACACTGGACCAGCGATTAAGGTCAACGACACCTGCAAGCTTCTTGGAAATTCGAAGTCTCACCTCTGCCCCAGACCTCCTGAATCAGAACTTCTGGTGGCAGCGAGGGTCCAGCAGTCTATTCAATCAGCTTCCTGGGCGATTCCTAAGCGGGCTAAGGTTTGCATAGCGCCGGTCTAGATTGCCTAACAGAAGCACAATGGCATGAGGGAAATTGCCATGATTTCGCTCACACACTCATTCATTCACTAAAGATTATCCTGAGTGCCTAATATCTGCCAGGCACTGGTCTAGGCACTGGGGATACGTCAGTAGACAAACATCCCCACCCTTGTGAGCTTATAGCAAACATAGTTCAATGTAGAGAAACGTGGAGAGCAAAGTGCATGGTGTGCGAAAAGATGGAGGAAATTAGACTATAGAGGGGAGATACCAAGTGTCTACGCTGGGGCTGCAATCTTTAGTGGGCCAGCAAATAAAGACTAGAGGAAGTGAGAGGAGGGGGCATGCCCTGCAGGTGTTGGTGGGAAGAGAGTTTCATGGGAAGGAAGCAGTCGGAGCAAAGGTCCTGGGGCAGGAATGCTGAGAGCTAGCATGGGGGGAGGCGCGTAACAGAAAGGAGGTCATGAAGTTGCAGGTGCAGACTTAGGACTGGCTCTTACTTTCTCTTTGCTTCTGTGTCCCACTCAGATCCTGGGCGTGTGTGCCTGGGAGCTGCCTGGGGGGCAGAGCCCTGAGGTCATAAGGCCACTGTGGCCCAGAGTGAGGTAGGAGCTGTAGAGGGCTCAGAACAGAGGGGCAGCGCGACCCAGGCACCCTGAGATCCTCTGGCTGCAGGGTGGAGACCAGCCTGAAAGGGGTCCAGGCTGGAGCAGGAGTCCAGAACAATAACACAGGCAAGGGCTCAGACCAGGGTGGCAGCAGTCAAATGGGCAAGAAGTGGTCAGATTCTGGGTGGTATTTTTTAAAACTGTGATAAAATACACATAACATGAAATTTAGCCTCTTACCCTTTTTCAAGTGTACATTTCAGTGGCATTAAATACATTTGTTGGGCAACCGTGTCCACCATCCATCCACAGAACTCTTCTCATCTGGTAAAACTGAAACTTGGCATAATGTCCTCAAGGCCTCAAGGCCCCCTTAGTATACTGTGGTGGCAGGTGGCAGCTATCCTTCTTGTCAAGGCCGACTGATATTCCGTGGCATGGATAGACCTCTAGTTGTTTATCCATCCCTCCATCGATGGACATAGATTCTGATGTATTTTATAGAGCCAGAGGATTGGATTGGGGGGAGGATGATGAGAAAGAGGAGAGCTGAAAATGACTCTAAAATTTTGGTCTGAGTGATGGAAGGATGGCCTTGACCATGACCAAGATGGGGAAGGCCAAAGGGGAGTCACTTTGAAGGAGGCAGGAAGTTCGGGTAGGGATGGTTAAATGGGTGATGTCCATTATCTCCCCTGGGGAAGGTGTCTGTGGGAAGTTGGGGCTTGGCACTCAGGAGGAAGGCCCTGCCCCAGGGGACACATGTTCAGAGATGCCAGCATATATAAGGATGTGACCTATAAATCCTTGAGACTGGGGCAGGGGTCCCGAGGAGCAAGTATAAAGAGAGAGGTCCAGGGACTGAGCCCTGGGATGCTTTGACGTTTGGGGTTCTGGAGATGAGGAGGAACCAGCAAAGGAGTGGAGATTGAGTGGCTGGGAAAGGGTGGTATCCTGGAGGCTGATGAAGACGTGCCTTGAGGAGGAAGAGTTAATGAACCCCTCGGATGCAGATGGGTCCCAGATCACCATCCTGGGGGTGGAGCGTTGGAGTCAGCAACGTGGAGCCCATCGGTGACCTCTGGGAGGACCGTGTCAGGGCAGTGGCTTGGGTTCACATGTGATGGGGTAGGGCAGAGAGGGGACCAGAGGGAAGGACGGGGAGGCAGCAAATACACAGCTGGGCAGTGGCTGGAGGGTGACAGGGCCTGGGGAAGGTTTGATCTGTTTTGAAGCTGGGGTTGCTGGAGAGAGGGAGACGACCTGGAACCGAACCGTGGCCATGAGTGGGGACCAGAATCTGGGGTGTCCAGGGAGAGGGACACGGAGGGGCCACCCATAGTGACATGAAGGACAGCGGTATATGAGGGCCCAGGATGTGACAGAGAGGCAAGAAGGGACAGTGCACAGCTGGGCACTGAGGGTGAGGGTGGGAAGTGCTAAGTGCTAGGATTCAGTGCAAGAAGAGAAAATCCTGAAATAGTCACCCGGGTCGGGGGAGCCAGAAGGCTCAGGAGTGTCTTCCAGCAGAGGTGGCCCCATGGACCCCACGGAAGTTCCTGGCTCTGAGTGTGGAGTGTGTCAGTTCCCCAGGGCTGGAGCCAGGTGTGGAGTGAAGGGAGAGGTGACAGGAAGCAGAGTGTGGCCCAAGGGACGGGATCCAGTCACGGACAAGGCAAGGATCAGGGCAGAGCCTAGATGAGTAACCATGGCTCCCCACTCCCAGACCTGAGCTTGGCGAGGGACCAGGTTAAGCTGCCTCACTGTGGTCTGGCACAGTAGGACCCATCCTGCACCCACCAGTGTCCAGGGAGGGACATGACACACACACAACAGTTTGGATCTCTCCTGTGCCCTCTGGCTTGTGCCAGGCCTGGTGCAAACACCTTGAACTCTGGGGCCCAGGTGTTTGCCAAGGGCTGCCGTGGGCCATCCCACGTCCAACAAAGAGCCTGACACACAGTGGCTGTGCAATTATGGAATTCGTGTTTGTGGAATGATAACAAATACACTCATTTCTGGCCTTAATATCTCCAGTTTGCACCAATGATCTGTTGTATCTGTAGCAATTTTGAATATGAAGTTTTAAGTGGAATCCCTATGTGAAGGGATTAAGACTTTGTCTGAATGTCACGGTATAAGTGAGCAATATTTACAGCGTAATCCTCAGTGCCATCTAGCTGTGTCTCACAACATCACTAAAAGTCCTCGTAATTAATGGCATCGTTCATTTTTGTCATCCCCAGTACTGTGAGAGACGACGTTCCCTCTTCTCTCTCTTGTTCTGCAAAGTTAACCCTTTCTTCTGGGTCAGGTCCCAAAGCTACTAAGGAGAAAATGCAGTTAAAAAAATCACCCTTGAAAAATGATCAAATGTGCCTAAGAAGTATAAAATTCAGGGCGCCTGGGTGGTTCCAGTGGTTGAGCGTCTGCCTTTGGCCTGAGTCATGATCCTGGGGTCCTGGGATCGAGGCCTGCATTGGGCTCCCCACACGGAGCCTGCTTCTCCCTCTGCCTATGTCTCTGCCTATGTCTCTGCCTATTTATGAATAAATAAATAAAATCTTTAAAAAAGTATAAAATTCCCGTTTTGCTCACATAAACTTCAGTTCTGACATGCACATGTGGTGTGCTTGGCAATCTGCAGTGGCATGTTTTATATGCAAAAAGCAGTTACAGTGTTTTTGATAGAATAGAAGGGCAAAAAGTCAGAGTTCACGTAAATACTTAAATCAGAATATTTACAAGGCAAAGTTCTTGCTTATCCTGGCAAAGTCAACATTTCTCTGTCCCTGGCTTTGGGTCACCTTTTTGTATGCGGTACGTCCCCACCCTGAGCAGCAGGGAGCAGGACCCACTCCCCTCAATTCTTGGCTCAATCACAGGGGAGAGGTGGAGGGTGGGGTGGAGATGGACACTGGGCCCCAGGTTACTGGATGGAAGCTCTAGTTCCCATGAATCCAAAGCAATTGCTTCCTCTGGGATTCTGGAGCCACAAATCCTGAGTTTAGAAAAGAGACTATCATTTCTTTCTTTCTTTTTCTTTTTTTTTTTTTTTTTTAAGATTTCATTTATTTATTCATGAGAGACACACAGAGAGAGGCAGAGACACAGGCAGGGGGAGAAGCAGGCTCCATGCAGGGAGCCTGATGTGGGACTCGATCCCAGGACTCCAGGATCACACCCTGGGCCAAAGACAGGCGCTAAACCACTGCACCACCCAGGGATCCCCGAAAAGAGACTATCAAACTGAAATATCAACCAGTACTGAAAATGGGGTGCAGAGTCCCTGCTCCCAGGTCCCCATGAGTGCAGCTGCTTTTTTTCACAATGGCCTGGAGCAGAGGTTCCCAACTGCCTGGCCCCAAACTGCAGCAGGACAGTGTCTGATTGTCAGGCTCTCAAGGTCCATGTGCAAAAGCCGCTCTCTCCACAGAGCAAATGCCGTGTCTTGTGCGTATACAGATGGCTGGTTTTTGCAATGGTGCAGCTATAGATATTCTTGTGATGAATCGGCCTCAGATTTATTCAAAAGCACCGTGGAAAGCATAGTAACTTTCCGCAGATTCTGCAAATTCTCATCATATACCAACCATGCAACCGCTCTGTGCAAACAGTCAGCATCTTCTGAATCCAGGAAGCCCTGATCCAAAAGCTGCAGAAATGGGCCCTCTCCCTCCCTCCTCCCCCATCAAAAACCAATGTCCTGGTCCTTTTAGATTCTGAGTTTTCAGAACGGAGCTGGTCAGACAGGAGAGCAGATGGAGCCAGGGAGATGTGGAAATCCTGCCATCCAGGCTGGAAAATGCTGATCCCACTGTCTGCCATGGAGAGGACAAAGGAAAGATGGGAAAGAGCCACTTTTGGTCTTGGAGCGGCCCCATGCGCAGAAAGGCACCGTGTGATGGATGTATACCCTGCTTCCTTCAGCCTTTAGAATCTCAGCTTCTGGAACCTGTAGGCCGGGTCTGCTCCTCCTGTTCCCATTCCCAGATTTCTATAAGCAGATCCTTTGCTTCTGGAAAGGTAGTGCCTGGGCCAGGAATGGGGCCTGGCAAGTGACTGCCGGGGGGACGTGACCCTGGCAACGTGTCGGTACACGCGGAGCAGAAAAATACCTATTTCCATAGACTAATCAGGGATGAGCTTGTGAAGTAGATCTTGAGGAACAATTGGACAATATTTTTTGACAGTATTTTTGAAAACTTTCCTTTGAAACTTAACATTTACTTGTAAACCTAGAATTGCTCTAAAAACTGGAGCCTATTCGTTAAAAAAATGAAAAATTTAAAAGTGCAAAAAAAATGATATTGAGAGAATAATCTTTCATTTCCCCCTTGACTGCTAAATCATAATGCACACATGTAGTAGAAAGTGCTGAAAGAATCAGAGGTATCCTTCACACTTGCCTTAAGGCGGCTTTCAGTGAATGAAACAGAGTTGTACCCAAGGAGGACTTTGTCGCACCTCATGGGTGACACCCGCCTCCCCGGGTGCAGAGAGAGCACGCGGAGTGCCATTCAGGAGACCTAGCTCCTGGTTCAGGTTCGTCGTACCCTGTGTGATCTTGCTCAGGTCAATTAACCTCTCAGAGCCTGGGCAGAGGCTGGAGGTTGGTTTATGGTCCCCAGGGACATTTCCAGTTTTCCTTAGGAAGGTTCCATTCTTGGACAAGTAAAGACACACAGCCATGGGTTTTTGGAGTCCCTTGGGCAGTGGACCCCAAAACTTTAGGTGGAACAAGAGCGTGACTTTAAGTAACATCTGATCTCCCAATGAGAGAGTTATTTTCCTTGAGTGTCCAGCATTGTCAGGAGGCAGTAGTATCCAGCTGGAAGTCAGCAACAAGATTTGATGTTCCACGGGTTCAATCTATTTTTTTTTTTAAAGATTTTATTGATTTATTTGACAGAACAAGCGGGGAGCAGGGAGCGGGGAGGCCTGGGAGCGGCAGGCAGAGGCAGAGAGAGAAGCAGGCTCTCCACTGAGCAGAGAGCCCCATGCGGGGCTCTATCCCAGGACCCCGAGATCATGATCTGGGCCAAAGGCAGATGCTTAACCGACTGAGCCACCCCGGCGCCTCCTCCATGGATTCATCTTGATGATAATTTTCTACTTCTTTTATGCACAATACTGGATTTCCATTTACTCTATGAGGTTGGCAAAAATTTTTCTTTTAAATGGAATGTATTTAAGTGAACAAGTCAGTTGGTTTATAGAGAAAAAAAACGTTAATAATCTAAATGTTACAGGTGGTACCTGGATGTGGAGAAAAAAAGGACTTGCACACACAAACACAGATAGATGTGAGGTTTGGAGATTTTTATTTACTTATTTAGGGGGTTATTATTTATTTGTTTGTTTACTTATTTAGGGGTTAAGAATACTCATTGTACCGGCTCTGAGTTGCAGGGGAGCTTTAAAGGATCCTGTCTATCCTGCCTGTGAATGGAAGTTACTAGAGTTCTGGGCGTCTCGCGGGCTCGATCCTTTCGGTTGCTGGATTTGGCCACTAGATGGGGCTTCTCCCTCTGTGTCTGGTTAATCAGTGGTTTCTTCCTCTGAAAGGCCACCATTTTCTGCACTTAATCCACCTTTTTGGAGTAATAAATTCTACAAATGTTCCCTGCCATTCAGGCCTCAAGCCAGATGTCCCCACCTCAGAGAGCCCTCCCCGTTCCCTTCCACCTGAGCCTGTGTTATCACCGACACTGGGTCTGAACCTGGGCTGGGTGTGTGCTAAGGTGGTTTTGTTGAGTCCCACCCCTGGCCGTGACCCCTGGAAGGTAGATTCTTCGAGGGCATAGGGGTCAGGCCAGCACAGCCCCTGGTAGGCAGTAGGCACTCAGTACATGTGGTTCAGTGGCTGAGTGAGTGACCCTCCCATGGAACTCAGTCGAAGGCGGCAGGTGCCCTTGAAGAATGACAGGAGTTCAGAGTCCGACGAACTTGATTTCAAATGTCAGGCTCCTCACCTGCTGGCAGGGGTTTGGGGGCAAGTAATGTGGATTCCCCAAGACGTCACCTTCCCGTGTATGCGGTGGGGAGAATGGGTCACGTTCATTGGGTCATTCTGAGAACGAAGTGGGAGATAATTCACAGCAAGTGGCTGATCCAGCTCCCGGTACGTGGTGGGAACTGGACAAATGTGAGTGGCTTCTCACCCTCTTGTGGGCAGAAGTTGTTGTTTGTTTGTTTTTAAATATTTTATTTATTTATCCATGAGAGACACACAGAGACAGAGACATAGGCAGAGGGAGAAGCAGGGTCCCCATGGGGAGCCCAATGCGGGACTTGAACCCAGGACCCTGGGATCACAACCTGAGCCAAAGGCAGATGCTCAACCACTGAGCCACCCAGGCGTCCCTGGGCAGAAGTTTTGACTTGACTTTCTGTTTTCATGGAAAATGATTCACCCCTCCAAAAATACCAACTGATGTGCACCATCATAATCTGGACCCTCATCCCAACCCTAGCCTCCATCCCTCATGACCCTCCAGCCTCCTGTTTGCTGTTGTGGGCTCCTCTCAGGTTCTCAAACTCAAGGGGTTTGGGACACTCAGAGCCTTTCCACATGCAGGTCCTCCAGCCTGAAAACATCCACCTGAGGCCTTTCCCTGGGGGATCTCTCATTCATCAGAGCTGGGCCTAAATGCCACCTCCTCTGGAAGCCCTCCCTGATCTCACACCCCACTGGGTCAGCCACCCCCACTGAGGTTCTGCTGTCCCAACTTGTATTTACTTCCCCAGTGTCTAGCTTTTCCATTATTTGTTGACTTATAACTTGGTTAATGGACAATATCTGAGAGCTGAAGTCGTTTGGTTTTCGGCTCCAGCCAGAGTATCTACAGCAGCCAGAGGACTGCCTCAGAGCAGCAGGGTTGACATGCTCTGCCCCAGAATATGCCAGATCCCACCAGAGCCTGCATCTGCGCACTGGTGTTTCCATGCCAACCAGCTGGGGCTTGGTGAGGAGCACTTGCTTCCCTAAAAGGCCCCCCCAGGTTAATTACGGACGTGCCTCCATCAAGGCAAGAAACTTGTTTTGAAGTTATGGCTTGTGGATTCATGGGGCTGGATCTCTGCTGCGGAGAGAGGCATTCCCAAAGACAGAAAGACTCTAGGAAGTGGGCAGTGCCTTCCCAGATTCAAGGCTGGGAGCCCCGAGATGGGGAGGCCTGTGGCACCTAGCCCTATTCCCAGCCTCCTGTCCCCTCCAGGCTCCACCCCTGGTGTCTGGGGCTGCCCTCTCCCTGCCTCTCCCTTTGTCCCAGCCCTTCCCTGCCCTCTCCCCCATTCCCAGAGTCCCTCAGCGGTGAAAGCTTTTGGAGGAAATTGCTAGATTCTCCACAATTTTTTTTTTCTTGGCGAGAGATGGTGGGATTTCAGAGCAATCTGCAGTGTTCTCTGGCCAAAGAAGTGTCTCCGTGCATGTTTGCAGCTTAATTATCAGCCTCCTGATTGCAGCATCTTCCCAGCAGGACACACCTGCTCCGCCTTGGGAAGCTTGGCATTTGGAGTGTTTGCGTCTGTGTGTGTGTGTGTGTGTGTGTGTGTGTGTGTGTGTGTTTTGCGGCTTTTTTTTTTTTCCTAAAATTTTCTGTTTGTTCAGATAAATGTATTTAAACTGTGGTGGACTTTTGGTGCTTCTTCTTTAAAAGAAATTAATTTTATTCATCTTTGGACTGCTTTCCCAAAAGAAATCCCCTTCGCTCATAAAGAATGTGTGCCAATGATGGCAAGGGGGAAGTGCTGTGGGAATGGCTTCCTTTTCTGTCACGGTGTCTTCCCTGTGTTGGGGCACACCAGCAGATTCTCTGGAGGGTGTCTCCCCTGGAGCCTGAGCCCCACGCCTCTCTCTGCCCCTTTGAAGACACTAGGAACCCATGGGAAGAGTCTTCTTTGCTTGGGGTGAATGGAGGCATGTGGCTTTGCTTGATGTTGTCCCTTTCTCCTTCCACAGCACATCCACCAAGCTCTCTGACTCCACCTGCACCCTCTGTCCTGTCTGGGCCCCCCGGGCCACCCACAGCCTCTCCTTAGTCTCTGCCTCTCGACCCAACCCCTTGCATCAAAGTACCTGTTGACCACTTGGGTGGTAGTGATGCATCAGTGTTAATTCCCAGTGGTTCCGGACACCCGTCTCCTTTCTGCAGCCTGGAAGCCCACTCTGTCCCTTCCTCATCTCCATCCTGAGTTCCCAGAGCCCAGCCCTCACCTGGACTAACATCCTATTTCTTCAAAATGTACTGATTAAATGAACTCTTGCTCCCTGGGTTGGTCTATGATGAAAGTGGTTTCTGCATTAGACACAGATCTTTCAAGAAGTATGATGACCATAGCTCACATTTTACCTTTACTCTGTGCCAGATCCTGGCTGAGAACCTTGTACAGGTGTCTTCATTAATCCCCATGACAACCCTGGGAGTGATTCTTAATATCTTTTGAATATGAGGAAGGGAGAGTGTGTTGGAGCCTAGAAACAAATGAGCCATCTGACTTCAGAGCTTCTAGAATTAACTGAGATGTTATGCCCTGTCTTGAGAGCTGACCTCCTTGAGGGTATTTCTGGCAGGTTCTCAGGTTTGCATTTGGTTGGATCTGCTTTGAGAGAATTTTTAAAAATATTTTATTTATTTATGCATGAGAGACACAGAGAGAGAGGCAGAGACACAGGCAGAGGGAGAAGCAGGCTCCCTGCAGGGAGCCCGATGTGGGACTTGATCCCAGGACCCCAGGATCAACACCTGAGCTGAAGGCAGACGCTCAATCACTGAGCCACCAGGTGCCCCCTGCTTTGAGATCATTAACTGAACATGTGAGGAGTGTCTTCCATTGTGATTGGACAAAGCAGGGGACTGGGCTTCATCCTCAGAATCTAGGGTGGGAAGAGAAGCCAGCAGGACCCAGGGACCCAGCTCTTCAGGGAGTCACCCCTCTATCCCTGCTAAGCTCACTCAGTTGGCTCCTTCTGGACCAGTGGACAGCCTCCTTCCTGCTCCTCTTCACCCCCCCCCCCCCCGCCCCGCCGTATCATGGCCTGAGAAGATCTTGTAAAAAATGAGTCTGGCATGGCTTACCCCATTTTGGCCTCCAATATCCTCAGTCTGGAGTTCAGGGTGCTAAGTCTCTAGCCCCAGCTTCTATCTCCAGTCTCATGCTCTGGGTTCCAGCGACAGCGGACTCAACATTTGCAAACACACCAAGCTCCCCTAAACCTTGCAGCATGGTGGAGAATGCCCCTCTTCCATCCGGGGAGCTCTCATTCACCCTTCACCTGTACAAAGAGTCCCTTTAGGGATGCCTGGGTGGCTCAGTAATTGCGTGTCTGCCTTTGGCTCAGGGCATGATCCTGAATTCCTGGGATCGAGTCCCGCATTGGGCTCCCTGCATGGAGCCTGCTTCTCCTCCCTCTGCCTGTGTCTCTGCCTCTCTTTCTGTGTCTCTCATGAATAAATAAATAAAATCTTTAAAAACAAAAAAACAAAGAGTCCCTTTAGCCCTCTTGGTCACTCCCTTCTTTAGTTCACTGTGACCTTTTATCCTGACCCTCACGGTGGCACTTGGGTGGTAGTGATGCATCAGCGTTAATTCCCAATGGTGATGATTGCACTGGGCGATGTAGGGCAATGTTCACCTCGCAGGAAATACACACTAAGAGTTCAAGGTGATGAGGCATCAAGTCAGCAACTTCCTGGTCTTGGGCTACAGTTCCTGAACTAGGTAAGGTGTCCCAGAACACGGCAGTGAACCCTCAGAAGGACATTTTATACTCTTGAGGGAGATGCAGCAGCATGGTAAAGCCTCTATTAACACAGCCACTATTAATCAACCCAAGTCTATCCCCTGGAGACTCAGCACAGCCATAGAGCAGGGCACATGCAGCTACAGAACAGGGCGATGAACAAGATTACAGGAACCTAACTTAATAAAGGAAACAACTATTTCTTTTGCCCTAGAAGCACCAGAAATCATGACTGGAACCCTGAGGGTGCCGCTTACATGAAAGTTTGGGGACCTTTAGTTTAGGAAAAAAAATTTTTGTTGTTCTGGATTTGCAACTTTCTGTAAATTTTAAGATTGTTTCAAAATAAAATATGGAAGCATTGAGGTAGATTCATAGTGCTTGTGGAGGCTTTTTGTGGATAGAAGTCTCTCCTGCCTCCTAGGGCAGCAACACCCTGCCAGGCTTTGCAGAAAGCTGCGTAAAACCAGAACAGCAGCACTTGGGAGCAAGGGGCTGGGAGTTGACAAGCCTCAGAAACTGCAGTCACCAGCCACATTGTGGCAGGTTCTTCTGCACTTCTGCAAGGAGTTGTGCATTATTAGGAAGAAAATGCACGTGAGGCAATGTCAAAACCATGAAGGGATTCAGCTAGTTCCATTCTATACCAAGGACATATATTAAAGAGGAAAATAAGAAATTGGCCAGGAGAGGGCAGAGTTGTTAGCTTTTATTTTTTCCCTTAAGCTGCGGAAGCATTCAAAATTTGGTTAAAAAAAAAAACACTTGTTTGTGTGTGCAAGTTCTATGTTGAATGGACAAGTGCATAATTTGGTAAAGGGAGGAGGTACATGTAAAATACTGACTTTGGACTCCAAAAACCAATTTTCCAGCTATAGGCTGGTGAAGACTGGCTTAAGGACAGCTGGCCTGGAAATGCCTTAGGTTACAAGGTTTATGCCATTTTCTTAACACACAGACAAATGCACAATGCTGACATCAAGGTGTCCAGCATTTGGTTTTGAATCAATTTTGGAAATCACATTTAAAAGAGACATGGTGATCGGAGGGTCTCCCGAGGGCAGTGACCAGGATGACGGTATCTCCCAGGATCACAGCCCTTACAGATTGGGAAAAGGACATGGACATAGTTCACCTGCAGAAGAGGTGACCAATTGGTGGGGACCTAGAACTACTTCCAGCTGAGAAGCTGCAAAGCACAGTTTATTTGGTGTGGTTCCTAAGGGCAGAGCAAAAGCGGGAGACTAAAGCGGCTTGAGGCAGAGATTTCCTGTGTGCAGCGAAGAGCATCAGCTATTTGAGTTGTCCAGCTCCAGAGCCAGCTCTGTGGGGCACAGTCAGCATGACGTTGGGGACATTGAGAGCAGGCTGTCTGCACGGAGAGGCATCTGCCTGGGGTGTGAAATCAGCGCAGAAGTGAGCTGCCTTCATTGAAGTGGGGTGGGCAGGGGTGCTCCCCACCTTGGCTCATCCATTGTGAAGGCCCATAATTGGCCCAGCTCAAGTCCCTTGTCCACTCCTTGGCCACACAGGGAATGGGTCCACTGGGCAGAGGAGTACACAAGCTGCCCTCCAGGGCAAGTTCTTGCAGCTGCCTGCGAATCCTGTCAGCTAGGCTCACCTACAAGCAAGCCCTGGGAGATTTTATCAGCAATTATATAATTATCCTGTTGCAGGTTCCTCGGGAAGCTGACCACGAGAAAGAGCTGGCGAGATGACAGTTGTCCTCCATCTGGTGCAGGATTGGGCAGAGGAGCAGCCCAGCTGCAGCGCAGCCTCCACCCCTAGGAAGTGTTGGAGGCAGACCAGCTGAGTTGGCCTGGGAGAGCCATTCCCCAATGGAGCAGTGGTTGGAGGTCATAGCTGAGGTCGTCAGCTGAGGATCTGCCCACAGTCCTGCTGGCTGCAGGGATGACAAGTCCTTTACTGAAGGTGGATCTGGTGGTGCTCACAATGTGCACATTGTGGACACTTGATAATAATAGATGTCATTTGTCATCATCATCACCATCACCATCATCAGCATCAGCTCACCTGTGAGCTTCTTGAGATCAGACAAGATCCCTTTGACCACTGTTACCTTCATCTCCAGCTCCAATGCAGGGCATGGCTCTTGGGAAGGCACTCAATGGCCATGTGCCCACCTTCTCTGTATATCCTTTGTATAACGGTGACATTTGTAACGTGTAACATAGAGGCAGGTGTCAGTGCTTTCAGTGAAGGCTCCAAGAGGTGGAGCAATCTGGCACGCAGCAGGGCACCTGCTCCCCTGGTGATGTGGCCCACGTTGCCAGACAAGTTGGCCTGGTGACCAGAGCTGGGTTTGGGCCCCATTTTCTGAGCCTCTGGTCTCCCCACTATGACCTGGTGTCCTGGTGTCCTCCAGCCAACTTGCCAGGTCAGCCTCTGCTTGGGCCCCAGCCCTCCCGCTCTGCTCTCCTGCAAGGGACCTTGGCCCAAGCCTGGCCCCAGGGGCTGACCTGGTGGAGTGGACAGGTCACAAGCAGGGCCACATGGAATTCTCTTGGGAAAGAGCCAATCTGAAAAGCCACGGTGCTGTGGGCAGGTGCTTTGATGGGAGGCATCCATAGAGAGGTGGAGGGGGAGGTTAGGGAGATATTAGTCAGAGAAACAGTGGAGCAGCAAGGCAAAGGGCCATGGTTCTAGGGTTGGTCAAACCCAGGTTTCCGTAGCTACAAGCCAGTGGCCAGTAGGTAAGTTACATGACCTGTCTTGGACTCAGTTTGCAAATCTGTCTGATGAGAATTCCTTTGTTAGATTGTTCTGAGGTTTAAGTGGACTTTCATGTGTAAAGGACACAGAGCAGGTGCTGAAGAAAGCTTAGTTCTCACCTTTTCTTCTTTCCCAAGGAAACAAAGAGGTTCGGGGAGCTTGTGGGGGGACCTCTTTCCTCTGCAATATCTTGGAGAGAAGGAAGGAGGAAGGAGGAAGAATCAGAGGAGCAGGAATAGCAACAAGCCCTGTGTTTAGGGGGGCACAGAAATGCACAGAAAGCTCCAGATTGAGCTACTGTATAGGAATAATTATGGCTGCTATTTTTGTGCATTTGTTTAATAACGTTAATTTGGCGACAGCCTGATATTATAACATCCTCTCCCACACGGAGGTGGCTTTAGCTCCCTATTCTCCAGAATCCATTTGCATTTTTCCCATTGGGTTTGGGGCTTGGTTGCTGATGACTCATAGCTGGAGAGACCTTCAGGAAAGTCTCTTCTCCGCGTGAGGGCCCTATGACAGGTGAACCTGAAACCCACCCAGCTTCCCTGGGAATGGCCTTCCAGCCTTGCCCTTGACCTCTCTGAAAGCTGGCAAGGAATTGTGCCACTCTTGAGCTGTTTAACCAGGGCAGACTTCTTAAGATTTTTTTGTTATTATTTATTCATGGAGAGAGAAAGAGAGAACAAGAGAGCAAGAGTGGTAGGGGGCAGGGGGAGGGTCGAAGGGAGAAGGATAAGCAGACTCCCTGCTGAGCAGGGAGCCTGATGTGGGTGTTGATTCCAGAACCCTGAGATCTTGATCTGAGCCGAAGACAGATGGTTAACTGACTGAGCCACCCAGGCGCCCCAGGGCAGACTTCTTAGAGGAGAACTCCTGGTGGTTAATGGCCTTGGAGTGGAGAAAAGCACAGAGGCAAAAAAAAAAAAAAAAAAAAAATCCCACTAATATTCACAACTCGGAGATTTGTGTTGAAAATTAAGATAACATCAAAGAGTGGCTTGTGAGTGAGCGCTGGCATAAAGTTACCACTAGTGGATGTTTTGGCTGAATCAACCCAAATGGCATCCACTGGAGACTGGGCACATCCCTACAACAGGCACCTGCAGCTACAGAACAGAGTAATCACCAAGGTCCAGAAACCAGAAAGCAGGTGACGGGAAGTCTCTTTGGAGCTGTCTTCCAGCTCATCAATGATGACAAAACAGTATTTAGAACACCAACACTTTGCGAACACCAATGAAGTAATAGATCTGGAGCATGACTGTCAACGGCCACTAACCTTGCACCTCCTAATTTCAGATGACATACTTCAGGAATTCTTGAGGTGTGTTGTTCTTGGCATTGTGATTTAAAAAATAATCCTCCTTTTTGCAGATAACCGTGAAATATTTACAGAAGAAATGATGTGATGTTTGGGGTTTGCATCTAAATGATCGGGGGTTGGATAATGTGTTCATCCTGGGTGATGGGGGCAGGAGATCTCACTGTACTATGTTTTCTTCTTTTGAATAAGGTTGACCTTTTTCATAGTCAGCAATGTTTTTAAAATAGTGTATTTATTGGGGCACCTGGGTGGCTCAGGTAAGCGTCTGCCTCCAGCTCAGGTCATGATCCCAGGGTCCTGGGATCGAGTCCGCATCAGGCTCTCTGCTCAGCGGGGATATGTGCATTTTCTTTCCCTGCTCTCATTTGTCTGTATTTCTTGAACTTTCTAAGATGAACATATATTCTCACCTGCAGAAAGGGACTTCATAGCAGAGTGGTGGGAACCTCAGGTTTGGTGACAGACAAATCCAGCCTCCAGTTCTCACCCTCTGAGGACCAGCTTAGGGACACCTCCACTTCCTGCTATCTCTCCTCCTCCCTCCCTGCTACTCGTGGCAGAATTAACCTCCCATTCCTTCAGGTTCCCAAATCACATGGTTGGTCCATTCATCAACACAGGGTTTCTGATTGGATATGTGTCTTCCATGCTTGACCATGAGTTCTTGGAAGGCTTAGAGTCCCGTTCTTCTTGGATGTGTGATTGTAGGCAAATCACTACCTTCTCTGCCTTTCCTCTGCTATAAGATAGGTATTATAATGTTCTCCTCATGGAGTAGTCCATGGAACCCATTAGACTGACAAAACAGAGAAAGCCAGATCAACCTAAGTGGTTCTTAACTAGGGACACCCTCCCAAACCCCCACAGAGAACAATATCTGGAGACAATTTTGGTTGCCATAATGGGGGATGAGGGTGCTAGTGGGATCTAGTGGGTAGAGGCCAGGGATGGCACTAGATATCTTGCAATGTGCAGAACAGCCCCACAGCAAATATTATCCAGGCCAAGACGTCAGTGGTGCTGAGGTTGAGGAATTCTGGGCTGTTTCAGTGGGGATGGGGATATCGAGGCATTCATGCTTTGCCTATGGGACTATAAACTGTAGCCTCCATTCTGGAAAGCAAGTAGGTAGTGTTGGGTCAAACCAAGTGTGCACATATCCTGTGACGCTGGCATTCCACTCCTCGGTGTTCCAAGGAAATGGTCACATGGATCGGTAAGGAGAGACTGGTGACCATATTTTAGTATCGCCGTTTGAATGGTGGGAAATTGGAGGCGACCTGATAAAGCTTGGAGGAATTGGGGTCAGATCTGGTGGGTGAGCTCTTGACTCTAGTCTCTTAATCCCATTTTCCCCATGTCTATTACTGGGATTTAGGCAAAAGGCAGTGATGAGAAGCAACAGACTACATGTTCGTGGAGAAAAACAGAAGCATCATAAAAGCAGTGTTAATGAAAAAAATGAGAAGGAGAAGGACTTATGCAATGCAGAACCATTTATTCAAGTTCAAATCACGCGCAAAAACCAACACTACACATCTAAGGAGCACATATAAAACAGAAAGATACATTCTGAAACACATTCGAGTGGTTGCTCGTGGGGTAGAAGAAAGGAAGCAATGCGTGCGTGAGTGAGAAACCAAGAGCCAAGCCTTTTGGGGGCCAGTGATGACCAAGCACCAGGCAACCAGAGAGTGTGATGAACTCAACTCTGCTCTAGGGTTCGGAATAAATACATAACATGAAAATCTGTAGGATGAACATCCTAGGATAGAAGTTGGCATATACAGTAGTTACTAAATAAATGATAATAATAGCTGAAATAATATATTAGTACTAATTTAATTATCAATAAATAGGCTAACAGGGTAAATTATTGCTTTGATCATCTCCTCATCTCTTTTTCCCCCAATCCAGGAGAGTCCACCATTGTTTCTAAGGGCCCACTGAAGGGGAATACGGAGTATCTTTCCAAAGGGAAAGTTGGAAGGAAGTCCCTGGAAGGGGTCAGAGAGAACACCAACCCAGGGGACAGTCCCCATCTTGGGAAGGAAGTGAGCCAGGAAGTATAATAGGTGGGCTTCTGGAGTGGTTGAGACCAGAGTCCCTCACAGGGCCCAGACGGGCGGTGGAGTGGTATTTTTTAGGACACTGGACACCAGGTATGGAAGTCCTGCCTCTGCAAGGACCCTAGCACCTGCCCTGGGCCAGGCTGTGGATTTCCAGCCATCTGATAGCCTTTGCCATGCCCTCCCCATTGGATTCTTGGGCAACCCTTGGAGACCTTGAATTTCCCACCACCCATTTGAGCGGGGGCTCAAAGTCAGACTTAATTTGATTGAGAAAAACAAGGTGACATTTGTTACATTTAATGTGTTGAAGTAAAACTCATTTGGGCTACACTTTTTTCTTTGCACCTCACGCAGCCAGCAGCATGGGAGCTCACACATATGGTGTTTCAGGAAACATTTTGTTGAGCAAACGGAAATATTCCCTCCTCCTCTCCAGCTGGTGGGCTTCAGACTGTCGAGGTCTCCCCTCCCAGGCACTTACACCGGCTATTCGCTTTACAGTGTTCTGGGATTCAGCCCGGAAAATGGGATCCAGAGGCCGGAGGCCACTCGGAGCTCATGCCCAGGATCTGAGCCGCACTCCCCAGCCCTGCGTGGATCAGGTCGTTGGCTGTGCCAAGTGACCCTGGTCACCCTCTGACGAGTCAGACCAAGCATGCACTGTGAGCTTCCTCCAGGAGCTAAGCAGGGAGGGTGCAGTGAGGGGCCAGCATGCAGGAAAATTGGGAGTTGTGCATCCATTTCCAACACTGATTGTGTGAAATAATAGAAAATACACATGTTGGTCTCTGCTCTGGTTCCCAAATCCCTCGGCATTTCTGTGGTGGTAGGAGAGTCTTCTGTTCTCATGAGGGGACTCTGCGTGGGCTGCTGGATAGCTTCAGGATGAGGGCTGGTCACCAGAAAGTCAAGGCATGACTAGAAGCCTGGAACTCTCAGCCCTACTCTCCATCCTGCAGGAAGGGGAGAGGAGGCTGGAAATTGGGCAAACGATCGATCATGTCTATGTGTTGAAGACTCCGTAGAAATCCCTAAGTAAGAGATTTGGAGAACATCTGGGTTGGCGAACACACTCATGGGCCCAGAGGGTGTCACGCTCCAATTCCACAAGGACAGAAGCTCCTGCATTCAGGACCCTGTGCACCTCTTCATATGGTTGTTCATCTGTAGCCTAATCATAACCTTTGTTATAAAACAAACTGGTAAATGTGTTTCCTTGACTTCTGCGAGCTGCTCGAGCAAGTCGCTGGATCCAAGGAGGGAAGTCCTAAGAACCTCCAATTTGTAGCCCCACTGGACAGAAGCTGTGGGTAATCTGGGGACCTTCTTTTTGTGGTTGGCACCAGAAGTGGGTGGGGTGCAGTCTCATGGGACTAAGCCTTTAACCTGTGGGGTCGGCGCTAGCTCTGGTTAATGTCAGAGTTGAACTGAATTATAGGACACCCAGCTTGGTGTAAGGAAGAATTGTTTGGTGTGGGGAAACCCACACACGTGGCGTTGTAAGTCTTGTGAGGGTAATGGAAGAAGCCATGAGTTTTTCCTACATAGGTGGGCATCGTGAGTAGAGATGGGATACAGAGAACTTTAAGGGGAATGACACCTCACCACCCTTTCCCACTTATGGAGACCTTTCTTCCCCATCAATCTTTGAATGGGAAGCTGGACTTTTCTCTGATTATCAGAGTGGGTGCTTCGGCCATGCTGGGCATTTAGAATGTGTGAATCAACCTTGTGCAACCGGACTTGCAGAGCACTACAAATACTGCTGTCTGTGTGGTTGTGAGCCAGCCCGTAGCCCTCTGTAGGTCCTAGTGTCCACATATAGGATCGAGAGGGCTAAGTGAAGTAATGCTTGCAAAAACACCTACTGTGTGCCAGGCACTCTAGATAAGGGTTTTACGTGCGTGTCGATGATGACATATGGTGATGGCTCTCTGCTGAAGACATAGTGTCTTAGACTGACTTTCATGAGAAACCGTGTCTTGATTCAAGATGGTGAATCCACTTTCCCCAAACCTGTGACTGCCCTTATAGGACACACCATCTGGCCTTGATCATTTAGGGCACTGACAACTGCTTTGGATTGAATGCGTGGTATTCACTTGGAGCCTCTTGTGGGGTTGGTTTAATTTAGTCTCTTTGTCATTTTGTTAAGAAAAATAATCTGAGGAAGACTTTGCATTTTAAGTACATGGTTGTCTTTTTAAAAATAGACCCCATAGTATTATTGTATCTGATATGGGTTAGAAGGTGGATGTGCGGGTATGGGCGGATTTATTTTATTTTATTTTATATTTTATTTTATTTTATTTTTGTGTGTGTGGGGGCGGATTTAATATAAAAATTGACCAAAGTCCACTCTGCTGAGAAGACTGTGATACATGGTCTCTTCATTGCCTGATCTGAAACCTCCAAAGCCCTCAGGCCTTGTTCTTTTTATGATTGCTTAGTGTATAATGAATTATTCAAAGACCAGTGATGAATTGGTTTAAACTCTGCATCTGAGCCCTGAGACCATAAAGTCATTTCTGAGCATTTATCAGGCCTACTTGGGACCAGAAGTCCATCCCTTGACCCTGCTAGTGGGGCGGAGAGCACACTGCCTCCAGAATGCTGAGGGCTGCTGTCCTCTTTCTCAAGGGCAGGTTCTTCCTGCATCTCAGTGAATACCAGCTTAACAGGGAAAGGGAGCAAGACCAGAGAGGCTGGGCAGGAGCCCATGGACTTGACATCTTGCCCAGGGCACAGCCTTGGGAGGAAGCAGGGATGATGCCTGGGCCATTAGAATCCTTGGTTGCCCACCCAGGACCATTTCCCCTTCCTTTCCTGTATTTTGTTTGGGAAGCCGACCTCACTGACCAGACTCTGGAGAAGAGGCTTTATCCTTAGGGTGAAGGGCAAATCCTGGTTGATCCAACCTAGTGGTTATCAACCCTGCTTTCACACTAGAACTACCTAGGGAGTTTTAAAAAGTTCATGTGCCTGGAAGCCAGTCCCGAGAGCCTGGAGCATAGCACAGTCTTGACATCACCTGGGAACTGTTAGAGACAAAGCGTTTCAGGGCCCAGCTCAGAATAAAATCAGAATCTCTGTACTGGGAGAACAATGGGTGAGAGCCAATAGTGGTGTAGCAGGTTGTGTTTTCCAAAGATGGTTGCCGCAACAGATTCCTTTCTCACACTCCTCTCTTCACAATGGGACTTTGACACTCCTCACGTCTCAAACTGGCAGGATCTCTGTTGCTTCCCCTTAAATCTGGGTGGTCTAGTGATTACGGTGGAAGTGACACCAGGTAATATCTGAGGCCACTTCCAAGAAAGGCAAGACTGTCTGTCTCTTGGGGTGTTCACTCTGAGCACCCAGCTATCCTGCTCTGAGGAAGACCAGGCCTTATGAAGAGACTGTGCATAAGGGTCCCAGGCAACATCTCTGGCTGAGGTCCCAGCAGACATACCTACCAGACAAGTGAGCAAAGAAGCCTTGGAGAGGACAGTCACTGACCCCGAACCCCTGAGGGATCCTGAGTGACAACCATCTTGCTGAGCCCAGTCAACTCCCCATACTGTCAGAAATAATAACAATGTGATTGTGATTAAGCTACTGAGGTCTGGGATAAGTTGTTACATGTCAATAGACTATTGGAGCGTGTGGTCACCTCTTCTCCTTGCTAGATGGTGGTTTAGCAATGGGCATGTGACCCCAGAGGTGGGGACTTTTGAGGTTGCTTCTGGGAAATGTGTCTTTTTTCCTAAGAAATCCATAGAAGAAGAGGCAGTGCTTCTCCTCCTTCTGATGTTGTTGTGTCTTGGTATGACCCTTGGGATGGCTGCCACCATCTTGATCCCAACCTGAGGATAAAGTCAACTCCAAAGACAGCACAACCAAGAGATGGAACAAACTTGGGTTCTTGACTGCATCACTGAGCCCTTGAATTAGCCAGATCTTGAACCCATACCTACTCTGGCTCTTCCTGATGAGAAGATAAGAAATACTTCTACTGTTTGAAGCAGTTTTAATCAAATTGTTACTTGCTGTCGAAATGTCCTATTTAATGTGGTGCATAAGCCAGAATCTGATCTCTGCCAGCTTTGAAAAGGGGGCATCTCAGGGCTAAAGTCAGTGAGCAATGGGGGTATCAGATATGACCCCCAAGAGGAGGAGAGATCAAGAGGGGTGGGAAGAAAGCCCTTCCTAGGCCAAGCACAGGATGAGGGATCGGAGGGGGGCAGGGCTGGGATGACAGGACAAGTCAGCTGTGCTTGGGGCCTAGCGATGGTGATTCTTAATCAGTGTTCAGCCCCGAACCAGCACATCTGCTCCACTGGGCACCATCAGGATTCCCACCTAAGTTCTCACTCAGGCTCACTCCTTCCCAGGGAGGAGAGGCTCAGGAGGGTGTCCGTGTTGTGGGTGGAGAAACTGAGGCTGGAAATGTGCCACCGGTGTGTTCAGAGGGAATAGCAAGAGCCTTGAAGTTCAGCTCTGAGATCCCTCCTCTGGCCCTTGGAAGGCCAGGTTGGGACGCGGCAAAGGAAGCTACATGTCCTATCCCTGAAGCCTCAGCCCACCGGGGTAACGGGCTAGCACCTTGTCTGCCAGCCAAGGCCATGGCTGAGCTCCTGACACCATTTCTCGGATGAGCTTCACCCAGCTCCCAGCTGGAAACTTCCAACTCCTGACAGACATAGTCACATTTTGGACACCTTCCAGCTGGGAAGGGTCTTTCTTGCCTCTCCTTTCACATGCAAGTGCTGCCTCTTGACCTTGAATCTGCTCTTGAACCTCTGGTGTTAGCTCCATAGGGCCTCACTTCCCACAGTGCCGTCCAGGGGAGCAGACGCTGGGTAGAGAGGCTCCCCTGCCTCCTGTCCCCTCCAGCTAGGAAGAAGGAAGGGGGGCAGCTGGGTTCTGTCTTCGAATCCTCTCCCCTTCCTGCTACTCTGGGGCCTGCCGTTTGCACCCTATTATACACAATCTTGTTCTTTGGGGTCCCCCAAATATCTGCTGTCTTATACAAATTCTGCATTCCTTGGAGGTGCCATCTGCCTGCCCCTGGCAGGAGGCAGAGGCTGAGGGTCTGTCATATGAGCTCAGTTGGGTCTTGCTTATAAAACTTAGTCTTGGGGATCCCTGGGTGGCACAGCGGTTTGGCGCCTGCCTTTGGCCCAGGGTGCGATCCTAGAGACCTGGGATCGAGTCCCACGTTGGGCTCCCGGTGCATGGAGCCTGCTTCTCCCTCTGCCTATGTCTCTGCCTTTCTCTCTCTCTCTCTGTGACTATCATAAATTAAAATATATATATATTTAATAAATAAATAAATAAATAAAATTTAGTCTTTTGAACTGGAGTGTGCAGACGGAACCAGACAAGGATTTTTATCCAACCCCTTCATTGAATGAATGAAAAAGCAGGTCCACAGGCTGCTGACAACACGCAGAAGGTGGAGCAGTGCCCTGCAGGGAACTCAGGACCACTGCACCCTGGAACCAGAGCAGAGGGTTGGCTGTATGCAAATACCCAGGGACAGGATCCCCAGGCAGAAAACTTTAGCTCAGAAGCAAACAGGGAGATTGGGCTTTAGTACACATGACAAAGCCGAGGCAGGTCCTGGGAGGGCGTGACCCGTCCAAGGTCACAGAACAGAGGTCTCAGATCCCAGCGCAGTTGTGTGTGAGAATCCAGAGACTGTAGTTGTGCCAGGAGGAAGGCCCCGAGGCCCTAAGGCCTGTCCCAGGTCCTGAGGGGCTATGGCCCAGCTAGGCCTCACCACCTTCCACCCCTGTGGGGAGTGTCTGGCTTGCACATGGCAGCCCCTGAGCCTTGCTGTCACAGCTGAGGTCACACCTGCAGGGGACCTCAGGCATGCGGCACATTCAGTGGAATCTACTCTTTTCACCTGTACCCACTAACCAAGTGGAACGTTTGTGTTCCAGGGGTTAATAAACCTCTCAAGTGTTGGGTTAGCATGTGAGCTTGTGTTCACTGCGTGTGGGATACCAGTCAAGATGAGGGGGGACTGCAAACGAGTCCCATGCACTCATTAGGAAGATGGGCCCAGCTGGAGGGCAGCCTGCAAGGGACAGAGCCCGGGGCGCAGCTGTGCACGGCTGTACGTGGCTGTGCTGACTGTCCCCACTCCTACACCCCGCTCCAGCCCTGCCTTTCTTAAGATAGAATGCCATTTCCCCTGCTGTCCTCTGCCCTTTATCCACTTGTGGTGGTTAATTTAATGTGTCAACTTGGCTGGGCCAGAGTGCCCCAGTATTATTCTGACAGGTGTGCTTTGGATGAGATTGACATTTAAATCAGTGGACTTTGAGTAATGCAGATTACTCTTTAGAATGTGCTGGGCCTCGTCCAATCAGTTGAAGGCCTAAATAGAACAGAGGCTAACGTACCCCAAGCAAGAAGGCCTTTAGACTCAATCTGCAACTCTTCCCTCAGTCTGCCACTTGCTGGTCTCCTCCATCTGACTGTGTTTTTGCCAAGCTTCCACCACCATGGGAGCCAATTCTTTAAAATAAATCTCCCTATGTATATCCTATTGGTTCCATCTTGCTGGAGAACCCTACCATGCCACTTTTATTGAAGGAGAAAGGAGAGTTGTCCAAACATTAAGGAGGGGGCTCTCTGGAACCATCACTGAGAAGCTGGTGGCACTTATGGATTAACACCCCCCCCCCATGCCTCCCCATCAACTCAGTCCACAGGCCCGATATCAGGCCATTCCTGTGAAGGCCACCCGGTGGGGCAGGGCCTGTCACTTAGTCACCCCTGGGGCAAGAGGGAGGCTGGTGAGCTCCACGTGGGAGGGAACCAGCCGTGGAATTAATCCTGTCCAACCACTGGCAACCCTGAGTGCTTTTACTCCATAATTTATCAGACTTGAGTTTATTACCCTCCCTCTCCAAGTTTTTGAAGGTGAGAAAAAAATCTCAATGCATCTTTTTCAAATGCTTGAGGAAACAAGAGATCAGCAAGTACACTGGGGAAAAAAAAAACCCTAATTATAATTTCTGAGTTTATGCACTTTAATATTTGATGAAATCCTTTGATGGTGGAGAGAGGCTGCAAACAGATCCCCAGTTCTGAGATTAACGTATAGATGGGAAAGGGAGCTGTAAGCGTTGTGCAATGATTGGTCTATCCCCCGTCCCTGGTGAGGGATGACAATGACCCAGAACCTGTCCCTAAGATAAGCATAAACTGCACGTTCCCAAGGCACAAGGTCCTAAACTTAGCAGCCCAGCATCAGGCCAATAAAGCCTCATCCTAGTGATGTCACAGTCCACAGTCAGCTTATGTTCAGGAATGGATTCTTTCTTTCTTTTTTTTTTTTTTCATGTGCACACAAACAAGCCTGGCGCAGTGACAGAGAAAGAAAGCTCAAGGGGGCAGAAAAGTGCATTTGAAGAGGGTAATTACATTGACAAAAATGAGAGAAGAGCACATCTAAACGGCCGTCCAGTTTGGAAATGCCACCTACTGGTCTGCACCGCGCTAACCCGTTCCTCTGCAGTGGGAGAATGTGGTTTCCATTTTATTCTGTAAACAGCAACCAGAGTACGGCAGTTGTTTCAAAGGTGCCAATGGACTGGCAGGTTGAGTTGGGTTTACGGTTGCTATTGGTTTTGAGGCAAGGATTGAAAAGTCACATAGGACGGCAATCTAGAGCTTTCTACATGAGGCTGAATCACTAGAGTTGGGGGCAGGTGGGCAGGAGGGAAATCATTTGGGCCAAGCCCCTCAAAGCAGACGGGGTTGCCCAAGGATCCATGCTCAGAGAGTGGCCGAACTGGGATCACAATCGGCTTCTGGAATCTTCCCTTCAACTATGCTGTGAAGCAAGTGGAATAATCCAGCTACGAAGCAACCCGCCTGTACCTGCCGAATTGTGCACACACCCCCACCCCACAGGTCATATGTTGAGGCCCTCACCTCCAGAACCTCAGGATGTGACTGTATTTGGAGGTTACATTTGGAGACAGGGCTTTGGACAGGTGATGAAGGTCAAATGAGGCTCTTAGGATGGGCTCTATTCCGATCTGCCTGCTGTCCTTGTGAGAGGGAATGTGGACACAAGGGGTGTGTCCACGAGCACAGAAGAGACCCTATGAGGACACATCTAGAAGACAGCTGGCCATCTGCAAGCCAAGGAGAGGCTGAGGAAGAAAGCAAATCTGCTGACACCTTGATGTTGACTTCTGGTCTCCAGCACTATGAGAAAAGAGATGTCTGGTGTTCGAGCCATCGGGTCTGTGGCATTTTGTCATGGCAGCTCTAGAAAACTAATAGACTGTCCTTTCCAAGTCCGTACACACGGTTGTGTGGTCTTCTGTACGGCTTTCCAGAGTCTACGTGTTGCCCACGATGGCTCTGTGAATCTGGAGCCTAACGCTATCTCAAAGACAGCAAGAGCAAGAGGGAAAAGCTGGCGTGGCAAAAACACACAGCAGAGGGCCTGGCCTTGTTGGCTTCTCACAACCTCAAACCAGAAATGGACACACTGAGATGGTGTCTGGAGAACTCGGGGCGGGGGTGGGTGGGGTCACGTCCTGCAGTGGTCCTGCCACCGATCCCCCCACCCCCCACCACCGTGGACTTCATGGAAGGTGTTTGGTACCTCCCAGCTCAGGTTTGCTACTAGGAAAATGGGCACCACCCTGCCTCGTCTTCTGGAAGCAGCTGGTCGCCTATATATGTCCCAAATCCAGGAAGCAGATACTGCCTGTATTAGGATTAAATGACAACCCCCAAATGTTCATGGGCATCCTCAGGAGAGCAGCTGGATCATCCCAAGTCTGGCTTGTTTAGACTCAAAATGCACCAAGTGTCAGCAAATCCAGCTCCAAATCCCAGGCAGCTTCTCTGAAAGCTGCCTTCTACTTAGGTGGTTTAGACATGTAGCTACATGATTAGATTTTAGGGCCTTGGGCGAGAGATACTGCCCACATGAGCACGGATAGTATTCCCCAGGGCCTGAAACCCCCAGTGCCTGATAATACTAACTCAGACCAGCCAAAATCTGAAATTCTTGTCAGAGTCACTTCTTGGGTTAAGGCATTAAAGACCCCTGTTAAATATGTTATAGGGGCCATATATATTAAGACATCATCAGCCATTAACACCGCTTTGTGACTTCATCAGAGTGGCCTCAGACCCACTCTTAGCTGCTTAGGGACCAAGGGGGGGCAGCAGCTCGGTCCTCTTCCTGGTGGGAGGAGGGGAGGGAAGATTCACACCTGTGGGGCAGAAGGGGAGGTGGAGAGCACAGGAAGGTATGTCTTACAGACTGGTGTGGGTAACCAAAAAGGATAAAGGATTTCAGGAGGAACACTGCTTGGCAATTTTGAACCAGCCAGACCTCCGCAGGAGAGTCACCTTGGGGCCTGATGGCTCATATGAACACGAGGGCCAGGCTAGTTAGTTGGTAGGCGCACAAGTCCGGCTGGGTCCGTCTCAGCCCCGGCCTTGGCCTGGGGCCACGAAGTTGGGTGTGTAGGGACAAACTCACAGCTGGAACAGCCACCTCTCCCAGGAAAGGGGAGAGCTGTGGGAGTGATTGGCACATAAGAGGCGGGGCTACACCCATGCTCTCAGCCAATCAGCTGGCCCGCTGGCTCCAGACTCCTGACACCCACCCTGGGCCCCTTAGAGCTACTCTGGGGGAAGTGTGGAGACAGTGGAGATGACATGGGTCAAGTGACAACAGCGAAGCGGGGGGCAGCCTGGGCCTGTCAACCAAGGGCCTGGGGCTCACAGGCCATCAGGGGAGCACGGGAAGGGCTATCTGGCTGTCCACAGTCCAGGGAGGAAGGCGGTGAGGCTCAGCAGGGGGAAGATGACATCTGGTCATAGTCGGGGCACTTGAGCAAGGCTGGGTAGTTGCTGTTCATCTGCAGGGAGGCGTCACTGGAGATGTCGGAGGGGCTACGGCCCCGGACCCAGGCGTCCGGATGCAGGAACTGGCCTGAGTAATCGGAGCAGTTGCTCAGGCGAGGACGGTAGAAGCCGGGGTGGGGCCGGTACATGTCCTCGGCGGTGTACCTCTTCATGAACAGGTACACAGACATCACCCCAGCACTCTGCAGTGAGGAGAAAGCAGAGGGGAGCTCCCTGCTGGGGGCCTGGCCTTGCTCTCCGGCTGGGGTCTGCACAGAGCAGTGGGAGCCGGAGAGAGGTGGGTCGGGGGACAGAGCGGGGGTGTCCTGGATGAGCAGCCCCGGGAAGGTCGGAGGTGACACATTCTGGGGAGGACAAAGGGCACCAGAGTGGGTGGGGCTGGGGTGCTTGTAAAGGTCTCCCCACTCAGCCCAGGCACTGTCCCACTCCCACCACCCTGCAGGGGGATTGGGGGATGGAGGGGGGTGTTTACCTCTGTCAAAAGGAAGGAGATGGCAGCAAAGGCAAATGACCACCCATACTTGTAGTTGAAATAGGTCTCCGCGTCCTTGGTTCTATTGAGCATCTCATCATTGATGCTGGAGATGTAGAGCACCAGGCCCACCACCAGAGAGAGGCCTGCATCAAGGCAAGGGGGCTGCTTAGTGATGAGACCCTGGGAGTTTGCTCATGGGGCACCTGTCTCCCCTTGGGGTTCAGGAAGAAAGCCGCTGTGGGCCTCGTGGTAACAGTGCTCTCATTCTGGACTTGAAGAAAAGCAGATGCTCTCCTCCTAAAGACCTTACTTAGACCATTACCTGCTAGAAAGCAGAGAGTTGTGGGGAACACAGCTCCTTGCCCAGCCCTCTTCTGAGCCATGGAAGCCCCATGGCTCTCACCCCACCTGCCCGTCAGGATCACCTGTCAGACATACTTGCTTGAGCCTCATCCCTGGACATTCTGGGTCATGTGGCCTGGGATGGGGCCCTGGCGTGGTGCTGTCATAAAAGCTCCCCAGCTGATGCTAATGTGAACTAAGGGTGTGAGCCACGGAGCCAGCAAGTGGCCTCCCATCCCCATCTCCAGCGTGGGTAGTAACATCCTTGTGGAGATTGAGTGGCCCATGGTCTTCACAGCCCTGCTGGCTGTGGGGGTGGCATATTGAGATCATGAGGCACGAGGGATAAAGTGAGTTTGTCCAGGTTCTGGCAAGTGATCAATCAAGAGGCCAATGGGGCCCAAACTCCTGCGCCATCATGCAAGTGATCGCCTCAGGCACTTGTCCCTCAGCTAGTTACTGTCATTGAATCAGGACATAAATAATTACTCTGTTTCGAGGAGTTTGGGCTTAATTCCACTGCCACAATTCAACTAGGGCATCTTGAAGGAGCACCATTAAAGGAAAAGTGATGTGACTCCAGCCTGCCTTGGTGCTTAAGTCATGTTGGAATCACTGCTGGCCCAAGCGAACCTTCTCTGTTGGTATCACTAAAGCAACTTCATGTGGCCCCCCTTCATTTGGAGATTTCTATCCTGTTGCCCACTGCTGAAAAACCTCAGGTGCCTCGAAGCTACTATATAGCCTTGACTCTTGATGTTCATAGTCTGTACCTCTTGGACTAGGTGGAGATGGCACCATGCTGAAGGCAGGCCGAGGACACTGCCGGTGCTCAATAAATAGTTGTTGGATTGGTGGATTAACAGACGGAGGAATGGATGGAAGAGGGGTGGGTTGGTTGAAAAAAAGATGGACAGAAGAATGGAAGAAAGGATGGAAGGAGAAAGAAGGAAAGAAGGAAGAAAGGAGAGAAGGAGGGAGGGAGAGAGGAAAGCTCTTGGGCATCAGGCATTCTGTTTGTCACCTGGCTCCTAACCTATCCTGATAAGAAAGTGTTGAGAAAGGGAATCCAAACTGGCTTGGGAGTCAGGTGGCAATCAGAAAATCTGGTGCCCAGGAGCTATTTTTACTCTTTCCTTCCTTCTTCCCTCCCCTCCCTCCCTCCCTCTGTCCTTTCCTTCCATCCATCCATCTATCCATCCCTCCATTATTCAAGGCATCCACCTACCCGGCTTCCATCTGAGCCCTAGGCCCTCCCAGGGCTCCAGGACTCAAATACATGCCCTGAGGGTCACTCGTCTGTCTGAAGTATTATCTCCTAAAGAAAAGGTCCTCGTGGAAATGCACAGGTCACGTTAAAGGGGAGAAAGAGCCCATCTTGATTTCCCACATTCTCTAGTCTTCTCATTCTGCACACTCCTCGTGAGTAACCTCATCCCTATCCAGGGGTCCCTCTCCTACTCCCTAAGCTCTTAGCTCCTAATCTCTATTTTGGGTCCAGGTCCCTTCCATAAGCCTCTGAACCCTGGCAGCCTTTGGGACACCACCTCTCAGATGTTACATGGATACTGCAAACAGCATTTCCCACACTAAACTCATGAACTTGGCCCTAATTTGCTTCTTCTCCTCTGGTTTCTAGCTCAACGATGCAATGTGTCACCCACACATTGCCCAAGCAGGAACTTGGCCCCACCCTTGATTCTCCCCTTGAAAACCCAGTCCTTGTCCTGTTGAGTTTACCCCCAGATGCCACTGAATCCTCTCATTTCTCTTCTTTCCTATCATCCCTTAGTTTGGGTCACCATCACTTCTCTCCTGTGCTACTGAAATAGCCCCTTGCCTGCTCCCGCTGCCCCTGTCTTGCTTCCATCTTGCTTTCATCCTTCCCTCCATTCCCCAGAGTGGTCATTCTAAAATCTCCAAATATGATTATAGCAGCATCTCCCAGCTCAGAATCCTTCTGAGGTTTCTCACAATGTCCAAAATCTATCAGGCGACCTCAGACGCCTTCCTGTCTCCCCTCCTACTGTATTCCACATTATGCTCCTCCCATAATGAGCTACGAACTCCCCAGTGCTCCATCCTCTCTCTTTCCTCCAGGCTCCTTTTCCATCCCCACCCCCAACCTCACTTCTTTACCTAATTCCTACTCATCCTTTAGCTCCTCTTCTCCTGGTAGTCTTCCCTGACCAACCCTTGGTCTGAGTTTCAGCCACTGCTCTCAGCCCCATAGTCCTTACTTCTGCTATGTTCTTATTTACTCTCTACTTGTTTGTATCTCCCACTGCACTGACCTTTTCATGGGCAGTGATGCCAGCACCCAGAACAAGGCCTGATACATATGAATGAATGAGTGAATGAATGAATGAAATACAACTTGGTGTCTCTCCAGGAAAACAGATCCATTTTTAAGGACCCAGGGATGGGTGAGACTGGAAAGTGAAGGGGATGGTAGGAGTCTCCTGAGGATAGCTGAGGGCTGGGAGTAGAGAGACCACTGTTTCAAAGGCAGATTGTACTTACCTTTCATGCAAAATCAGAAAGAAGTCACCCTTTCAAAAATGAGAATGTTCATTACTGGTGGGACTAAGAATAAGAGGTGGTGACAGTGGGGAGTGAGGAGAGAGCCTTGGGTTGTAATCCCAGCTCAGCCCCAAGGAACCCCGTCAGCTTTGTCCTCCTCCAGGGCTCATGGATGGGCTCGAGGTCCTCAGAGGTCTCCCTTGCTCTGATTCAGTTCTGCCTGGGGCCCACAGCTGTGATCAGCACTTCCCAGAGCAGAGCCGTGGAGGAGTCAAATACCAAGAGTTCAGAATGCCCAAAAGAAAACAGCACAACTTACCTGAGAGAATAAAAAAGATGCCTGAGACAAAGGCCAGTATTGTCCTATGGGGACGGATGTGTCCGATGTTGCTCAGGATAAACCCAATGAACATGAAGAAGAGGCTGACCAGAGGGAATGGTGTGGCTGAGCGGATCATTTCTAGTTGAGGGGACAAGAGGACACTGTCAGCCTCCCATGGCCTTACCTACTGTTCCCCTCCCAGGTCGAGTGTTTCTGGCAGTGTCCGCCAACTGGTCCCCAAAGTCCTCTGGCCCATGAGTTCTCTGGGCTCCATGCCCTCCTTGGGTGGCCCAGGGATCTCCCAGGGCTGGAAGGGCTTTTTGTCCCTGAGGTGGGGCTGGGAGGTTTGACTTCAAGTGCCAACATGCTTCCATCTTCTCTTCCAGTGCAAATGGCTCCCTCCTGGGCATCCCATATGGCAGCTGTGGAAGGGCCTAGTCACTCATCTCATGTCCTCTCCTGGGGGCATGTACCTCTCCATGGGGAAAAGCATCTATCTCTGAGTGGTTCAGGGGACAGTTCCTGGCCTCTGTTTTCTTCAACTTAGAATTACTTGGGGAATGGTCTGCATAATAAACGTATCTTGTCTTAGTCCTTGGTTCATGAGAGATAACCTCTAAATCTCTGGAATTTCTCAAGTGATAAGAGTGTCTTTGATATTCATGCTGGCTGCCCCCCCCCCCACTATACCAGAGAGTCTTCCAATCAGCTGACCCAGGACCAGAATGGGGTGGGGGTGGGGAGTGCTGGAAAGACCAACCATGTGATTAAAAGATTGGAGTGTTGAACCATGAGATACAGGCCTGACCCTGGGAAGGGGAGGGGGTCTGGAGATTATGTCCAGTCTCATGATGGATGGCTCACTCCATCACACCTCCATAATGAAACCCAGTAAAAACTTGGCGCCAAAGCCTGATTGAGTTTCCTGGTTAGTAAACATATCCAGGTGTCGGGATGGTGACATGTCCTGATTCCATGGGGAGAAGACACGGAAGCTTGGCATTTGGTGCCCTCCTAGATCTGGCCCTATGTGCCTCTTCATCTGGCTGGTCTTGACCTGAACCCTTTATAATAAAACTGTGATAATAAGTATAGTGCTTTCCTGAGTTCTATGAATTGTTCTAGCAATTTTTTGAACCTGAGGGAGTCATAGGAACCCCTGACTGGTAGCCAGCTGGTCAGAAATGCTGGTTTGCCTTGGGCCTCCTGAACTTCCAGCTGGTGTGTGAAGGGAGGGTAGTCTCGTTGGGGACTGAGTCCTTAGCCAGTGACTTTGTGCTAACTTGGGGTGATTCGTATCAGAACTGTACTGCAAGTCCACACCTGGGGTCAGAATCACCCCTGGTGAGGCAAAGGCCATGAAGTCAATATTCTTGGGGGCCAGAGAGTTTGCATCAGTTCCCTGAGTGCTATGGTTTGAAGCTCATGACTGGGATCAATGCCTTTATAAGAGAGACCCCACAGAGCTCCCTCGCCACTTCCTCTGTGTGAGTGAGAACATAGCAAGAAGGCACCAACTCTGAGCAGGGCGAGGCCCTTCACCTCCATGATTGGGAGAAATAAATTTCTGTTGTTCATAAACAACCTGGCCTGTGGTATTTTGCTGAAGCATGCCCTCTCTCTTGGAGACTCCAGCAAGCTGTTGTCACCACTGGAAGAATAATCGGCAGAGAAGCTCTGGGGAGCTGAGGTCGGCACCCTCAGCTGAGTCTAAGGCCATTAGCTCTTGAGAAGCAAGTTGGTCACCCTGACTCTTCCCCTCGCCCCACTTGCTCTCTATCCAGCCATTGACCCAGGTCAGAAAGTCTGAGGTACCTACTTAGAACGTTGACGGTAGACTCAGATGTCAGCTGGGTGTTCATGGGCATCACATATTCTATGGTGAAGCAGCGTCCCCGCTCCTCACCTGTGAAGACAACAATCCTTTATGTTTCCAGGTGATTCTTGAACATGGATTTGAAGTTAATACATTCAAATATCCCCTAAATGCCTCTGGGGTCTGTGACCCACTGTATATTTGCACCTGGGCTGGATCTAAACCTAGGGGGTTTCCATCCCTGGCTAGGGATCCACAGTAGGGGTGGGGGTGCCTCCTGACATCACATCTTCCCCGGAGAAACACGATTGGGAAAATGGACCCAAGCACCACGAGTCACAAGAAGAGCAGTCCGCACTGCAAACCTGAGCTTGAGTAACACGTCTGGTGGCTGTCTTGTTGCTTTGGGGCAGACCCTGCTGATGATGGTGCATGGCTGGCTCAGATTCCCCAGAGTGGATGTCATGGAACAGAAGCCCAAAAGCCTTGTCAATCATTTTGGAAGCCAGACCCTAGTGACTTCAAACTCTGCTTCAGATTTAAGTAGGGACTGATGTCACATAGTCTAGGGCAGTGGGAGGTGAGGTCAGTGTCAGATGCCATTCCCGAAGTAGACCAACAAGTCTCCCAGGAGGCCAGGCCTTGAGATGTCCTCCCTACTGGTTACCACTGGGCGCCCATCACTATCTTCATTCTCCAAAGCCCTACTGTATAAAGCTGGGAGGACCGCATGCTCCTTCTGCCCAGTGTACACGTAGGTGGCAGGGCCCTTCAAGAAAGGCTCAATGGTCACATCATGGGGGATTCCAGCCAGCTTGCGACCAGTCTCAGGGCATGGAGATGCTTTTCTTGTGCAGGCTCATTCTGGGCCATGATAAAGAGACAAAATGTTTGGAAAAGCAACTCAAGGATTCCAGAGAAGTCTTCACCAACTGGAGGGAGGTCCAGATAGGGGGGATCAAAGCCTGTACCATCTTGCAGATTTGGAAGGACCTGCATCTGTGTTTTCTCTTTCCCTTTTCATGGCATTGGGACAAGGACACTGCTAAACATTTTCCATTCTGTAAACTAGTGGACATGACACTTACTTTGCCTCCTTGGATCTTCACTTGCTTATTTGTAAAGTGGAAATAAGAACTCCTGCCTTGGAGTGTTGTGGGGAGGCCCGGGGGCCAATAACTCCATGAGCTAAGACATCCAAGGGCAGTTCCAGACCCATGTGAGGCCAGTCTCATTCTGCCTGGGAGGCAGAGTATGTGGAAGGATGGGGAAGGCGTGGCTACCTTCAGCTCTCAGGTGAGGGGTACTCAGGTGCCAGGAGATGACAGGCTCTGCTCCAGTGGACACTGTGACTCAGGGCTTGGGTTTGGAATCAGCCATGGTTGCTGCAGGAAGCATTGCCTAGAATTCCCAAGGACCATCCCTGATGAACTGCCCCCTTAGAGTGGGAGCATCTCTTCCCAACAAGGAGATTCTTAAGTGGGTTTTCCAGGGGGCAAGGGCTGCTCCTCTCTCTCTCTCTCTCTGGGGCAGGGCTGGCCCACCCTGGGGTGCCCTTACCTGCGAGGAAGCAGACACGCCACAGGCCCGAGTGTAGGGACATCTTGAGCTCCATGCTCTGGTTCTGGGGCAGGACCACGCCCTCCTCCAGGTAGAGCCAGTAGTCGGTGCTGACCGCAATGCCCAGGAGACCCAGGCCGCAGACAGCAAAGACACTGCTCAGCAGGGTCAGGGCCTTCCTCCCGCAGCCACTCATCTTCCCAGAGGTCACCGGGTGGCCTGTGGCCAAGGAAGTGGGCTCTGGAGGCAGGAGAGAGGGTGAACTGGTGGTAGCATCCACAGCTCTGAGGAAGCCAAAATGGGGGGCCTTGGGGAGGTAACTAAAGTCAACCCCACCCAGGGGGTTCATTCACTGGATGAATGAAGACCGACAGGCCAGGCCATGATGATAGGGGTGCTTCCTCTCCCCATCAGGAACCCACAGCTCTCTTGACAGGCCACTGCAAGGGTCCCCCGCTTTCTTCTCTGAGAAACCCTCTACGCCCACATGGAAGGCAAGATGAACACAACCCTCTCCTTGCCCTTGAAGGGTTCCTATTGTGAGAACCAAGGCAGCCCCGACACAATTAAGGTATAGCATGAGATCTCCCCAAGAGCTTGGGGAGAGATGGAGGCATGAACTCGGCTGTGGTGGACTTCTCTGTGTTAAGAAGGACTCTGAGGTTCAAGCGCACCCTGAGAGAGCAGCAGGGCCCACAATGGGAAGCAGCAGTGGCCTTAAGAAAACACAGAGAGCCAGAGAGGGCATCTTGGGAAGGTATCTTCCTCATGGCCTCTCATCACTTGTCATTCTGGGTCAGTACAAGTCTATGCTCTGGCTACATCATCTCCCTACTGAGGAAATAAACAGGTTCAAGAAATTTGGGGTGAAGAGGCACCTCCAGAGCAGGTCCCTGGGGAATCTAGAAATGCGTGCGACGTGGTATTTTGGAACATTGTCTTTGGACTAGCCAAGTGGCACATAAAGGCTGTCTCCTGACCCTACGGGGTTTACTTTGGGGGAGTCAGCCGGCGTATCTTCTCACACTGAGAGGTGAGCTCTAACCCGGTATTTCTGATCCCGAACACCATCTTCCAGGGCGGGAAGACTAATGCTCTCCTCAAAGCACATTTAAGAAAATCAAGGTCCAGAGGAGAGCTTTTACCTGAGATCGCACAGCCAGCTCCGTGGAGGAACAAGAGTGTGAACTGGAAATCTTCTGAATGCTGATCCAATGTTTTTTTCCTCTGTGCCACATGGGAAATGACATGAGGAGGGAAGTTAGTGCACCTGCCCACTCTGAAAGCAATACCACTGTTAGCATCTTAGTTCCCAGCCTTTCTCCCCCCGTGACTGTGCACAAATTCTTCCAGCCGATGTCTTCAGCCGGTAGGGCAGGGACAGCCATCCCTTGAAGACCTTCTGGTCTAGAATGAAGTCCTAGTTCCCATATAATCAGGCCTTTGCTTTTCCACGGTAGCTTCTCCTTCTCATGAATCCTCTCCCTTGGCTGCAACATCCATTTGATTTTTCTCGTGGGGGAGGCAGACCTTTTTTTCTAAGTTGCCACCAGCAGACAAGATGTTTACACTATAACATTAAATGAATAAAGCTGGAGGTAACACCACATGTTTGCCAGAAGCTCCACTATGAAAAAAAATTCATGGACTGGGAAGAAATAAACCAAAATGTTGATGGTGGATACTTTCAGGTCATAAGGTTATGGGCATTTGATTTTCTTTATATTGTTCTGTGCTCGGCAAAGCTTATTAAAAAAACTCCCCATATATCCAGGAAGAAAACTAAAGATTAGAGTCATCAATCATCCAATCACTGCCCTTGTAAACAAAAAGGTAGGGCCCCAGTTAATTTCTGGGCTGGAGATGCCAAAATGCAGTGTCATCCTTTGGAGCTTGGGGCTCAGAACCACGGCAGCTTTGAGCCTTTAAAGATGATTGCCCTGGTGCCATTACCTCTAAGAATTAGCTTGTTAATTGTCGGGAATTAACAGTTGCTAATTATCATCCATGACTAGCAATTAGGGAGAAATGTCTTGTGGAGATTAAATCACTAATGGCACACTTCCCTGCCCAAGCCAATAATGAAGTGCTTAGGTGCTCAGAGACAGGTGAGCTTACAGATGTGAGTGAGGGTCCAGTTGGAGAACTGGGAGTGTGTGTGGCAGGGTGGACAGGGTCTAACTGGAGAGGAGGAGAGAAGTGGAAGGATAGTCCAATGCAGACATCCTGATTTCAGCTTCCCACTAATCTAGAGGAAGCCCAGTAGCGCTTGATGAAGGGTTTGGGGTATGGGGGTTCTTGACAGGGCTTCTGAGCCAGTGACAGCAGCTGTTCCTGTGAGCTGGTCTAAGTGACTCAGTGTCAGCTTGGCCAACACCCAGCAGGACGAGCTGGTGACCAGATGACAGCCCCCAGTGGCCCTGTGGCTCTGTCTGCTTCCTTTGTGCTACTCCCCATCACATTCTATGGTGATTAAACAGTGACCACAGATTCTTTGACACCCCTCCCACTGAGATGTGGGATCCACACACCTCTCCTCCCCTTGAGTCTAGGCAAGGTTGTGATTACTTTGACCCACAGAGTCCATGGAAGTGATGCCACATGACTTCTGAGGCTGGGTCATAGGAGGAGATGCAGTTTCTGCCTGGTTCTCTGGGGAGCTCCTGCAGGGGGAAGCCAGTCCCCAGGTGAAAAGTCTGAATCATCTGAGATGACCGGGTTTTGGAGCAGAGTTTCTCAGCCTTGGCCCTATTGACATTTTGGGGCGGACAAATCCTTGTTGTGGGAAGCTGTGATGTATACTGCATGATGTTCAGCAGCATCTCCGGTCTCCATCCTCCAGATGCCAGTGTACCCCTATTGTACTAGACATAAACGCCCCTGGGAGGCAACATCACCCCTGGGTGAGAACCACTGCCTTGCAGACCCTAAATAGCTGAGCTCCCAGCCATGGGATTGGGTCACCCTGGACGTCCAGCCCAGCTGAGCTTTCAGATCACTGCAGCCCCACACAGGGTCTGATTGCATCTGCATGACAAACCCCCAAAAAAGAACAGCCCAGCTGAGCACTTCCCAAATTCCTGACCCACAAAATCATGAGAAAAATATGGTAGTTGTTTTTTTGTTTGTTTTGTTTTTAAAGATTTTATTTATTCATGAGAGACACATGCAGAGAGAGGCAGAGACATAGCAGAGGGAGAAGCAGGCTCCCTGGCGGGGAGCCTAGTGCAGGACTCAATCCCCAGGACCCCAGGGATCATGACCTGAGCCAAAGGCAGATGCTCAACCGAGGCACTCAGTGCCCTGTTTTGTTTTGCTTTTAAGGGGCCTGAACTCACAATTCCGAGGCCAAGATCCCAGCTGAGATCAAGAGTCAGACACTTATCCAACTGAACCACCTAAGTGCCCCAATAGTTGTTGTTTTATACCATTGGGTTTTGAAGCAATCTGTTATACAGCAGAAATTGCCCAAATAACTATTATTCATTTAATTAGCATCTTCTTCTCACTGCCTAAGCATAACATAAATTCCAGGTGGCCTGAGGGTCATAGTTTAATCCTAGAATTTATTATAGCTATGCTGGGAAGTAAATGGCATAGGGGCTTTGGCATCAGACAAATCTGAGTTGGAATGCCAGTTCTCCCATGTCATATGACCACTCTGAACCTCAGTATCTTCATCTGTAAAACAGGGAAAGCTTCACAAGAATTGTTTTGAGGATTTATACCAGTGTAATCAGATAAGCTGAGCCACCTCAGGCCATCTCAGTACAATGCTGCAGTCGGAAAGTACCACTGCCAGACACCCAAAGAGCAGTGCACAACAAGGCAGATTTAATAGGGTACATTTGTTCCTGAAAGGGGCGAAATGTCCCAGACTTTCTCATTTCCATCCAGTTCTCCAATCACCCTCTTATCATGGCAATTGCTGCCTGCAGAATTGCCTTCATTTCTATCTCTGCCAAATCCCAACCCTCTCTAATCTCCCTGTCATCTAAGGTATTCAGATTGGAGAGATTTTAGGTTCTTCACATTCGAGAAGCTAAAATGCTCTGCAAGGTCATGTAAAAAGTCTTCATGGCAGGCACAGTGGTGTTTTTGTAGACATAGATAACATATTATATATATATATGTTGTTATATATATAGTTATATATATAACATATTATATATATATAACATTAGCAAATGTGTATTGAATATTTAAGTGTCAAGCACATTAGGGGCTCAGTATCAGAAGGAAGTGTGTCAGCTGAAGATTTGAGATCTTTAGGCTTCATTACTCTCTTGGTCTCCCAATTTAGGACCCATCTCCCCTTAGTTAGAGACACTGCCCTCCACCAAGTGATCATGAAGCTGCTGTCTGGGGCTGAAGAATGGTCTGTTTTCCATGCTGGCCCCACCAAACTCGCCCTGCTACAATGCTAGCGCCCTCTGGAGGAAGTGACATTACAAGGCAAGGATTCACTGTCCTCTGGCAAAAGACCCAAGGAATATGCTCTCGGCATATCAAGCATTCCCTGACCTGAGATTAAAAGCAAAACTCAGAGTCAGTCTGTCTGCCAGGAGTCCAAGCTATACAGCTAAGGATGCAGAGCTCTGACACAACTCTGTGACACCGTGTGCCCAAACCTCCTGCAATGGAGGTCAGTGTCATATAGTAGGAGGTTACTGATGGACCAGATCCCATAGGAAACCGAGAAGCATCACGGGCATGCACCAAGGGCCACTGCTTTTGCCAGAAAAAGAAGTCCAGCTGGGGACATTGCTGACCAAGACTTTGTTGATGGTCCAGCAAGATGTCCTACAAAGTCTCCACAATGTTTCTCCTAAGGTATGGCCACAGACAACAAGTCAAGCAGGAGAGTGTTTAACCGGGAAGCATTAACCAAGCTGTGATGACAGCAATTGTATTATCAATATTACTTTCTTTACAGAATTGTTCTATGAAAATTATATTGTTTCTATGCATTACAAATATGAGCATACTGCACATGCCATAGCATAGCTTCATTTCATTTTACTTAATATCATCAATATTTTCTGCATTATTTTCAGTAGCTGCAGAATATATATCCTCTGATTTGGATATATCAAAACTGCTACAACCACTTCCCTACTGTGGAACAACTAAGTTGTTTCAAAAAATTCCTTACTGCAACAATGATAGGCAAACATCCTTATAGCTAAGTATCTGTGGACATTTGAAGGTATTTTCTCAGGATTTACTCCTGCAAATGAAATTTCTGGGTTAAAGGATATGAAACATTTTACACTCTTAGAAGTATTGTCAGGCTTTCTTTGAAAGGTTTCAATGATATTTTTATCCCTGTTGCCTGAATTATGACAAAGGTCCCCCTCATATGGACACAGAGAATTCCAATTTGCTCTAGGATAAGAGTTCTTCCCTTATCTCTGCCAAGAGAAAAGGGAGACTTGGAACCTTTCTCTAAGTCTTCTATACTATTGATGATGCTCCAGGGAATGTCAGAGTCTTCAATATAAAGCAAAATGTCTTACATCAGTGATTTGAGACTTTTTGAGGTGCATTGTCATCATCATCAGTGGAAGATGGTAGGCACATGGATGCCTCCATCAAGATCAGCTAAAAAGAAAACCTATTAGAAATAATAAAAGTGTTGAAATAAACAGGTGGACACATAAATAACATATACAAATCAACAGCTATAATAGAGTTGGAAAATATAATGTTGTCTATGTAGCAACAAAAGGGTAAGCTATAGGGAAATAAACTGAACAAGTTACATGTTAGTGCCATATAAAGAAAACCTTCAAACTATCAAACATAAACTAAGACTCATAAATAAAATATCATGTTTCTAGGTAGAGAGACAATGTCATAAAAATCTCAGCTCTCGGGATCCCTGGGTGGCGCAGCAGTTTGGTGCCTGCCTTTGGCCCAGGGCGCAATCCTGGAGACCCGGGATCGAATCCCACATCAGGCTCCCAGTGCATGGAGCCTGCTTCTCCCTCTGCCTATGTCTCTGCCTCTCTCTCTCTCTCTGTGACTATCATAAAGTAAAAAAAAAAAAAAGTCAGCTCTCTAAATTAATCTGTGAATTCAATGACTTTAGAAAAATGACATATGAAGTTAAGGTTAGAATAATAAAAAGCAACATTTGAGAAGAGCCTGAAAAATCCTTTTAAGTTTTGTTTTGTTTTTCTTCATTTTTGCTCTTTTGTTTTGTTTTGCCTAGAGAAGGACAGAAGAGGGGGGGGGGAGAGAGATAGAGAGAGAGAATCTTATGAGACTCCATGCCCAGTGCAGAGCCTGATGTAAGGATTGATCTCAAAACCCCAAAATCATGATCTGAGCCAAAATAAAGAGACACTCAACTGACTGAGCCACCGGGCACACCTGAAAAATTCTTTAAAAAATAAATATAGATGAGTGGGACCTACCAGATATTTATGTTTACTATGTAGCTACAGCAATTAAAATAGATTGATGTTGATGAAAAAATAAAATAAAACATCATTAAATGAAACTATAAAGAGATTTTAGACTTCCATTTCTGGCTCTGATGAACTAGTTTGTATTGGACCAAACTTCCTGTGAAAATAACTAGAACAGCTTAGTAAAATGAAAAATATCTCTTTGAACACATTGTGGAGGAATCAAAAAACCTCAAAGTTTTAGAGGTCAAGACCTGAAGATAAAGGAAATGCAATGACTTAAGCCCACCATGCTGCACAACTTTTCCACTTGAAGCATGTGCCCATTCATACAGAGTGTGGGTCTGAGAGGCTGAGAAAAAGGCTGTGAGGATCTTACAACAGACTCATGACACTACAGAGTCAATAATCAGTGTTCAGGGTTCACCAAGAAGGACAGGTCTGATAAATAGCCCAATCTTTCAAGCAGAGGACCTGGGAAGGTTTACACTATAGGTGAACAAGAGATCAGCTCCCACAATATTGAAGCCTATTTCAATCAGTTCAATTCATGATTGGATGTATGCAGTCTTCTCTGATCTAATAGACTGCCAAAAACAAAAGTAAATCTTACTTGGGGGAAGATAACACCACTAAGAGGTGTTACAATTTTCCATTAAAATGTGTAGCATTCAATCAAAAATTAAAAGACACACTAAGAGGCAAAACTATGACAAAACAAGAGACATCAGAAACAGGAATGATGTAAATCATGACATAACATTATGACATTTTTTAAAAAGATTTTTTTTATTTATTTATTTATGAGAGAGAGAGGGGGAGAGAGAGGCAGACACATAGGCAGAGGGAGAAATAGGCTCCCTGCAGGGAGCCTGATGTGGGACTCGATCCCTGGACCTGGGATCACGCCCTGAGCCAAAGGCAGGAACTCAACCATTGAGCCACCCAGGCATCCCACATGATAACATTTTTAAAGTGCTTTAAGAAAGCAATCATCAAAAATAATAATAATAATAATTTTTTTAAAAAGAAAGCAATAATCAACCTAGTATTCCATACCCAGCAAAAATATCCTTCAATTTTGAAGGGGAAATAAAAATATTTTCAGGGATGCCTGTTGGCTCAGCTGAGCCTCTCTTTTGTGTCTCTCATGAATAAATAAAATCTGTAAAAAAATACATTTTCAGAAAAATGAAAACCAAGTGAAATCTGTCATCAATAAAGTCACAACAAAATAAATCCTTGGAGCATCTGGATGGCTCAGTTGGTTAAGTGTCTGACTTAGTTTTGGCTCAGGTTGTGATCTCAGGGTTCTGGGATTGAGCCCATGTTGAGCTACTCAGTGGGAAGTTTGTTTCCCCTCTCCCTCTGCTCCTCCCCCTACTTGTGTATTCTTTCCCCCATTCTCTCCCCCTCTCAAATAAATAAATAAATCTTTAAAAAATACTCAAGAGATTATTCAGGTAGAATGATCTGGTACTGGAGCACAGAAATACAGGAAATAAGAAGAAAGAATGAAAAGGTCAGTTATGTGGGTAAATCTAAATAAAGAGTAAATGTAAAAAGGAAAAATAATAGTATCTTGTGGGTTCAAAATATATGCAGAATTATTCTGAAGCTAATGTGCCTTTTTTTCCTCTAATTTAAGATTTCTCTTTGTTGAACTGAATGATGATGAAAACATGATATTGAAACTTGTGGTGTAAAGCAAAGTTAGGCTAGAAGGAAAATTGTAGCCTTAAGAGCATGTATTAGAAAAAAAGAAAAACTGAAAGTAAGATTTAAATATCTATGTCAAGGAGATAGAAAAAATGCAGATAAATTCCCTTTCTAAGTAAGAGGAAGAAAACCGCAAAATAGCAGAAATTAATGAAAACAAGCCTCTAATTTAAAAAAAAAAAAACAGTAGTGTAATTGGCAAACCTCCAGCAAGATAGCGTCAAAGAGAAAGGAAGAATGAATAAATGATGGATGAATGAATGAATGAATGAATGAATGAATATCCAGGTTGTGAGACATAGGCACTCTCATATATATTTGGTGAAAGTGAATATGCAGATCTATTCGAGGACCCTCATGAAAATTAAAAATGCGATTACTGCATGACTTACTAATACTGCCAGGAATGTACTCTACAGATATATTCACAACACTATACAAAGATGTATGTGGAAGGATATCTCTGCAGCACTCCATGTACTGCAAACGACTTAAATGACCAATGGGGGAGCTGGTTAAATAAACTAGGATCCAGCCATATAATACAATGAATACTCTGTAGCTATTAAGTATGAGAAAGCTCTGTATGTTCAATCTGGAGAGCTCTCCAAGATAAATTATTAAGTGCAAAAAAAAGTCCAGGAAATTGTGTATAGTATGATACCCTTGGGTAAAAAAAAATAATGATATATACTATATATATCCTATATATATATATAAATGTTTTTATATTTCATAATATTTATATATACATTTATATATTTATATATACTATATATTTACTACAGTATATATTTCTGTATATCTACCTATAAATTGTATGTGTATATATAGAGAGTAAAAAAAAAGTCAGAGAGTGAAAGAAATCCCTAAGATAGTAGGTGCTATATTCCAAAACTGTGAGCAGAGCACCCTAGAAGACTTAGAGTGATGGGGAACTAGATTCATGAAGCTTAAAGCACTCACTCATACTGATGGCAAAACTGTTAACTGAATTGAAGATAATGAAAGATTTGTGAAGAAGAATGTGCAAAAAGGGCCACAGAAAAGCCCCTCATTGCTTATCCCATAGAGGGCAGGAGGATGGGAAATCCCTGCCCCAAACCTCAAGGTTAGTGAGAGGATTCAATATATGTTGGGAGTCCAGTGGCCAAGAAAATCTCCAGGGAGCGAGATGTTGACTATTTGCTGTGGTTGTAAGAGGGAAGGAGAGTTCACTGCTGCTCTGTTGTTGGTTTGCACTGCCAGTTTATGAGGACAAGGGATGTAGGAGCATTTCCATGGACCAGTGGGTCAAGCTCGAGAGCACAGCACTAGCATGGAAGTGACTAGGGTCCTGTCCAAGATGGCTGTGATCCAGGATGGCTGCCAGGAAGGGGAAGGAGCTTTGGCAGACAGAAGCTGGCGGGGGAAACCACTGGATTCCTAAGAGTTTGAGGAAGGAACCACGAGAGCGTGCAAAATCCACATGAACGGAACTACAAATCTGAAGGCACTGGGGATGGGAAGGGGGTGGGGGTGTCTCTGAAGAACCCAAGGAAAGAGACAGCCTTGAATGTTCCCAAGCCCAGAGAGTCTATGCCATGTCCTGACTATATATCAGTCAGGTAAGAATTCTACTTCTCTTGCCTCTTCTTCCTGTCTCCCCTCCAAGCCTACAGCATGAGGGAGGAGCCCAGCAAAGAAGAGGCCAGCTGTCCCCCTCTGCAAGGCTTTGAAAGGCTTCCCACCACGACACAGATGAGCTGAGGGTGGCCAATTGATGTCATTATGCCTAAAGTTGGAAGGTGTGGCTGTCATTTGGGACTGGACAGTCGAGGTTCTGGCTGGGGAACTTTGTATTCTTGAGAGACTGGAAAAGCCATACAGGTTGCCCAAGTGTTTATCTGGAGCCAAGAGTAGAACCAGTCCCCCTGGATCAATGTAAAAAAAAGGCAAGGGGAGGGTGGCCTTGTGGTTACATCCCACAGGTATGTGTTCAGGGGCTTCAGGTTAAAAACCAGCCACTCTCATTTAAGGCAAGGTCTTGAGGAGGAAGAGAATGAGATCGATGCCCCTTCCCCTCCCTCTTTGTGGGCAGGGTCCCCGATGTTGATCCACCACCTGATGTGGCAGAAATGAGAACATGACCAGGGCCTCCCTGAATAGTTTGGAGGCTGAGGTCCCATCTTCAGTGCAGTGTGAAGAGAAGAGGAGCTGGACTGAGCAGTGGGGAGGAGATGACATGCCTGCAAAAGCAAGGGGTCCAGCAGAGGTACAGGGGGCACATGGGCTGTCTTCCCTCTAAGTCATGGTGCCACCACTCCCTCTTGGTGGCTCCCCACCTCCCGCCCATTTGCTGAGTCCTCCCCCTCCCCAGGGGCCCTGGGTGGGACAAGAGCTCCATTTCCTCTATCTCATTTTTCTAGCCATCCATCCCTTCTAGGGCTCAGTGAATCAAAGTTTCAGATTCAGTTTCTGGCTGGAGAGATACCCACTTCGATGGACTGTCTGAGGATTTCATTAAATGATTCACATAAAGACTTAGCCAAATGGCTTCCTTGTCTGTAGAATAGGATTACAGTAATCCTTCCTCATAGGGTGGTTGGGGGCACTAATGAATTGATTCGTGTTAAGGCACTTAGAATGGAAGCTCTCAATAAAGGAATGGGTGCGTAGGACACTCACCACTATGGCTGGTTTAAGAGCTTTGCAGGTCGGGATGGCTTTGCAGGTGGCTCAGTGGTTGAGCGTCTGCCTTCAGCTCAGGTCGTGATCCTGAGGTCCCAGGATCGAGTCCCACATCGGGCTCCCTGCACGGAGCCTGCTTCTCCCTCTGCCTGTGTCTCTACCTCTCTCTCTCTGTGTCTCTCATAATAAATAAAATATTTTTTTAAAAAAAGAGCTTTGCAGGTAATGGAGATGATTGCTTTTATTTCATGTGCCTGCACTGTGAATGCATGCCAGGCACAAATATGCATCGAAGACCATGGAATGTGAGCGTTAGGGCAGGACAATGACCACGATGATGAAGAGGGTGATGGCAGTTGCCACTTATTGGGCCCATTTATCTACTGAGCATCCGTAATATCCTGAGATCTATCTACCTTGCCAAGTCACATTCTTCTTTTTTTTTTTTTAAAGATTTTATTTATTTATTCATGAGAAACACAGAGAGAGGCAGAGACACAGGCAGAGGGAGAAGCAGGCTCCCTGCGGGGAGCCCGATGTGGGACTCCATCCCGGAATCCCGGGATCACGCCCTGAGCCAGAAGGCAGACGCTCAACCGCTGAGCCACCCAGGTGCCCTATTATTCTTTCTTTCCATAGAGGGACCTGAGGTCGAAGACATAGTGGTCGCTCAGCTCATTAAGTGACAGAGATTAGATTCAAACTTAGGTGTGTCTGGCCCCCAAGCCCAGACTCTGCATTTCTCCCCCATGCAGTGATGGAGATTACCATTTGAACCCACAAATTTAAAGAATTCTACTCTCTACACCAACACAGAGGTGGGTTCTTGGGTAAATGTGTGGGCGCCTTGGAGCTTCTTTCCTTCCCGCCCTGCCACTAGCCATGAACCATAGGCACACCCTTCCCTCCGCCCTGCCAAGTCACACCCTCACTGTGTGGCACATCAGGGTCCCCGGCAGCAGAGGGGGACGCACCAGCCCACCCACAGACGTCCTGGCCAGCCGTAACACCTGTCCCACATGAAATGAGTCCCTCCCTTACTTGCACCCCAACAGAAATGGATTGATTTTGCAGGATTTGTGGAAACCCAAATCCTCTTTAGAAAAGACAGGGTTGTGTATTTCCTTTTTCTTTCAGATTCCACAGAAATAGAGCAGCGGTGAGGACTGCAAACCACATAATTTAGTGGCACGAAGTCTTAATTGTTGACAATTTGAAGCCCACCCGTGTGGCCACCTCCTCCCATTCACACTGCCTGCAGGGCCGGCCGAGCTATAGCATCACTGCCCCCACAGCTATGGGGTGCAATAAAAACCAGCCCGAAAGGAAAAACAACTCCGTACCCCATGTCTTAATATGGTCTTAATACATGTAGACAGGAAAAATGTTCAGACTTGATCTAATTTTGGTGACACTGGCCATCTATCAGATCCAGTCTGCAAACGATTGCGGAGAGAGCTGGGTCCAGGGTTTCCTCCTGTCCTCAGCACCCTGATTTGGGGTCTGCTTGCTTCTCTCACCTGTGCACGCTCCTGCCTCCCCGATTCCTGCAGGCTGACCCGGACACTGCTCTAAGCAATTTACATGTATTAATTCATTTAATCCTTGCAACAACCCCTTGCAGTAGGCACAGTTATTAAAATAAGGATAATATTAGTAGGAACTTCTTCACAGGGTAATGAGGATTAAATGAGCTAGTTTAAGCGCATCCAGCTTAAAAGAAGAACAGCAGCCTGGTGCTTAGGAGGTGCACACAGCTAAGCTTGACCCTGGTCACCACCCCCACTTTAGAGTTGGGAGGCGGGTAGTTAAGCCATTTGCCCAAGGTCGCCCAGCCAGAAAGCGGGGGGAGCTGGGACTCGAACCTCTCTACCTGGCCTTATCTGCTATGCTGGACTGCCTCTGGCTCATCTCTCAGACGGGTTCGCCTGGAGATGCACTGGTTAGGTTTCCACAGAGTGCTTTGCTCACCACCTTGGCAACTCCCTTCCAGACAGTGGAGACACTTGACTTGTCAAGTGAAAACTTCATTCTGATTTTTCTCAACGTTATCAGCTTCTTGCTGAAGATAAAAGGGCTGAAGATTTCGAGTCCCTTTGTCCCTGGTCTTTGCATCACTCAGGTGGCTGGACGAGCCAGAGATTTTCCTTATAAAAAGTAGTGATGTAAACAGTGATTACAGAGGAGGAGGAAGAGAAGAAGAGTAGAAAAAAGTAACGGAGTGTTTCCTGCTGGACACTTGGAGTTATTCTTGGTCACGTCCAGGCCCCCTCCATGCTTAGGGTATTTATGTTTCAAGGGAGAGATTTCTTCTGCTGCTGATTCTTCCTCCTGGGAGGAGAGAGTAAGGAGAGGTGGGAGGCAGCTTGGGGAGGAAAACCAGTCTGGTTTGGAGGAGCTGCCTGGGTAGCACTGGGGTCCCGAGGCCAGCTCGGAGCCCGGCAAAGGGCATGCTTCCCCTGGGGGGTGACAGCAGGTTGCTGTCCCCAGGAACAGCACCCACGAGCCCAGATTCCCAGTGCTCCTGAACGTTAGTGCAGAAAGGAAGGGGGATGCACCAGCCGTTTCAGGGTGATAGCCTGGGCAAGGACAGAGGAGCATAAATGGGGATGATGCGTTTCTCTGAGTTAGTTCTCAACGTGATGCTTCCTGTTCACCTCTCTGCCCCGATGACTTGAGATGAAGAAACGTGTAGGCCACTCTGAGTCCCTGATGGCCAGGTGGTGAGCGCAGCCCTGCCTGCACGCATCAGGAGGCCCATGGCCATGTGGGATGTGGAATGAAAATCCATTGGCTCTTTCGGTCTCAGGAGTTGGGCCAGTGGTCCCTGAGGGTCCCTAGAAGCCTGTACCCCAGCAGATGCCTCACAACCTTCAAGAGATGAAGTCAAAGTGCTTATGGAGTTTTTAAAGATTTTGATATTTCCTGACTGGATGACAAAGGTCAAGTCTGGGGGAGGGAACTCAGGGCCGACAAGAAGGGATGGGGGTTCCTCATCTCTCATCGGGCCTGGGATGGTTGGTGACAAGGCAGGGGAGGCAAGGGCTCCAGCTCTCTGTCCTTCTCAGCCAGTGACATACCTCACAGGCCCGAGAGCCATCAGGCATAGGAGCCCTGGGCTGGAAAAAGAAATGCAAGGCAGGACGAGCATGAGCCTCAGTCTGACTCTGGCTGCTCAGTTCATAATGCCATTGGCCATTTGGTCAAGGCCAGCCCAGAAGCGCAGTGGGGGCCCTGGGGGCCTCAGACAACTCACCGAGCCTGTCCGAGCTTCATCAATAATATAGGAATGATTGTTTCTTTACAGAGTAGCTGTGAGGATTCCGTGGCATAAAGTAGGTCATGGGCTCTCAGCCAGTGATCCAGAAACAAGATTGGCGACCAAGGAGGCTGATCCCAGTGGGGAAAATACTCAGGGGAACAAGATGGCGCCGGTAGGGTGGGAGCAATGGGTGAGGAAGCTTGTGTGCATCTCCCTTTAAAACCAGGCTTGATGAACTGTCTCCAACCGAATAAAGCAGAGACAGGAGTGGAACTCTGCAGGGCTGAGAGGTATAGAAACCTTCAGGAACTGCTTCAGAGGAAGTGCCTGCTCTCTAAGAAGTCAGGTCAGGAACTGAGATGAGATGAGATGAGATGAGATGAGATGAGATGAGATGAGATGAGATGAGAGAATGGCATCCCCAGGGCCTCTCTCAGAATCCCACAGCCAGACAGGATCGGACAGGACACAACCTCAAGCCCTTCTACCAGTCGCTCTCAATCCCTGCTGCCTGTTAGTGTCACTTGGGGAGTTGAAAAGAAATCCCATGCAGGTTGTCTCCAAGACCAATTATGCTTGACTATTTGGTTGAGTGGGGATGGGGTGAGGCATCAACTACTAAAAAAATTCCAGATGATTCCAAGGTGTGGGTGAGGTTGAGAGCCGTGAGCCAACATGGGGACCCTCTCAAGCCTGGAGATGTACAGACCCCCATACTCATGGTTTGTATTCAGTTCAATTTGGACTAAAGCAGAGCTATCCGGCATGGAAGCCACATGTGATTCTGGAACACCTCGAAATTTGGCCAGTCCAAATGAAGACACGTGCTGTCAGCACAAAATACGCACCAGATTTCTAAGACTACAGAGAAAGATTCTAAAATAACTCGTCGGTTGTTTTTAAAACATCGATTACATGCTGAAAGGGTATAGTGAGCTACATAAAATATATTAATTTTACTATGTCTTTACTTTTTTCACGCGGCTGTAGGAAATTTTAAACAGCATCACATGGTTCACGTTCTATTTCTGTTGGACAGAGCTGGCCTGGACAGTAGCCAATCCAAAAAATGTGTTTTCTCTATTTCTTCTATCTGCAATCTTGTTTCATCTGTTTTTTTATGATAATTTTCTTTAAGACTTTGCCTCACACTTCCATTTCTGTAAGATTCTTGACATGACAAAAAAAAAAAAAAAAAAAAGAAGAAATGGAGGACAGACAGATCAGTGGTTGCTGGGATCAGAGACCAGGGTGAGGCGGGGAGGCCAGCGTCAACAGGAGGGACCCTGGTGGTGTGGAAATGACTGCATTCACCCAATATGCTGGTTGTGGCTGCTTTTGTGCTGTCATGCTACACGCGTTACCATTGGGGAAAACTGGATAAAGGGTACATGGGATCCGTGATTTCTTGCAATTGCATGTGAATCTTCAATGATCTTAAAATAAGCAGCTCAATTAGAAAAGACAACTTCAGCTCTAAAACAGTAACACTCATACTCTACTGGTGAGCAAGTCAAGTGGGGGAAAGCCACTTGGCAACAGGCATCCATCCTAAGTAGGTCCATTACTGTTGGTCCCAAAAATTCTACTTCTGGGAATTGCAGCTTAGGAAATAGATATAAATGTAAGTACAAAAACACACAAAGGAAAAACAAAAAAAAAAAACACACAAAGGTGTTTACTCACTGTTGTTTGTAGCAGCAAAATGCTCATAATCACCAAAATGCCTTTCTGAGAAGGAAGGGTTACAGGAACTAGGGTTTTATCCACTCAATGGACAGTTCCTGTCCTCAATGACAATGTTGTCATTGAAGGAGATGCTGGTATGACAATGTTAAATGAAAAAAAAAAAAAGTGGGATAAAAAACATCGGTAATTTGCTGATTTGTAAAATAACAGAAAAATAGTAAGAGTGGTGTTTTGATGGGAAGTTTATGCATAAATTTGTTTATTCTTCCTACTTTACTATTTATTTTCTTCAATTCTGTCTAATAAATACGCACCACATGTTCATTAAAGTGACATAATGATCTTTTCCCTTTTTTAAATTAGCTTTCTTCCAGAAGCTAAGCGACAATGCCAGGCTAGGTAAAAGGGTCAGGGGCTGACCTGCCCCCTGCTTGCTGATTGTGGTGGTGCAGCCTGGAGCCCAGGGGTTCGGTTTTCAGTCCCCTTTCTTTCTTGGGGTGTATGGTACCAGAGATTTCTAAGGCCCCCATCCAGAAGTATGGAGTCAGGGAGAGGAGGGAAGACTGCTTCTTTCTACTTTTCTGAATTTCCCAATGTGCTATATAACAAGCACAGATTTTCTCCACTGGGGTTGCATGCGTGTACACATATCTACGAACTAATTTAAGTTAAAAATTAACAAAAGATGACCTATATATAAAGAAAAAAAATACGTATTTTAAACCAGAGCAGCTCCACAGCAGAGGGAGGCTGACAGTGAATTCCCTCCCCTCTCCCCGGAATGGCCTTCTCTGCTTCTTCCCGGGGCATAAGCCAGCCTGCCCCAGGCTCTTGCAATGTTCTATTTTTATTTTCATTATTTAACTGTGTCCCATATACACTGCTAAGTGGAGTGTTCAGTTCCATAGCTTAATGGACAACTGACCTCAGTCTGCAATGCCCAAGTCACATGGAACTCTGCAGGCCATTAATGGGGTCCTCAGGCCCCCTCCCCTTGTGAATCTCAGTCCCTGGCTGCGAGTGTGGGAATGGAGCTGCCACGGGGAAAGGGTGGGTACAAGCAGGGAGTGAAACAGGCAGCCCACACCAGCAAGGGAGTGCTGGGGAGTCGTGCAGACCTGTGGACTGCGTCCACTTGCAGCTCATCGGGCTGGAGGCAGGGTGACTACTGACTTGCTTTTTCACCTCCACAGGCTTGTTGATGATTGACTGCAATCAGCTCCTGGCCAGACTGGCAGGGAGCTGTCCTGGGACCCATCTCCTGGAGGAAGAAGAGGTTTTAATCCTCTACCTCATCTTCTTTCTCAGTTATTGAATTCCACACCTTCATAGTGCTCTAAATCGTGTCTGACCATCTGATCCCACAAAGGTTATCTACCCAGAGACCTGGGGTCAGTCATCAGGCAAACAGGGAGAAACACATGGCACAGAAGTGTTTGTTGATCTGTCACATTGACCTTGACTCTGGGCATTAATGATGTTTTACCAAATACTTTCCTACAGGTTTGTGGCCTCCCTGGATCCTCCTATCAAGTCTAGGAAGATGGTGTTAGGGATGGCATGATTCATTCTGCAGGGAAGAAAACCAAGGTTGAGAGAGGTGTCCTGCCCAGGGAGAACGTGAAGTTGCATCCTCTGGAGGTACAGTCCTCTGCCTGTGTTGTTCACCCCATACTCCCCATGAAGAGGCAGGGTAGACCCCAGGACAAAACCTTGGGAGGCCACTCAGCCAGAAGTGCAATCCCCAGGACACAGGTGTCAGGGGCCCCCTGAGCTGGATCTGCCTCTCCGGGGGTAGGAACCGGGCACAGTGGGCCATTCGGCCTCCCTCCGCTGGCTGGCTTCACTCACCTCCACAGCCTCTCCTGCTCAGTGCGGCAACTCCCAGCCCTTCACATGATGAGTGTTTCTCATCTTCCCACAACAACATATTCATCAAGAGGGAGACAGTCCGATCCAGAGGGAAGGGGAGGGAGTGGAAGAAATCAATAGTGCAGAATGATGTCTCTATATTGTGCCTCCCATGCTTTATTTCCCTCCACAGAAGCAGGACGGAAAACAAATGTTGGCTGTGGTTTTGATATGAATTGATCTTGAAGCTGAGTGAACCCAGTGGTGCTCCCTTAATGGCCAGCCATCGCCTGCTGGCACTTTGGTTGACAATGAGTTCTCAGTCAATGCTCAAGGGCCACCTAGTTATCTGATTTGGATGTCCTGGCTCCTCTCTCCTCGCAGTGCTGGGGAACTGTCAGCAGGGTCTGAACATAGGTCACCAGCTGGGTGGGGTGGTAAGGGAGAAGGTTAGAGGGAAGCAGGGCCTCTGCTGTAGCCCCACACCCGTCTCTCTTGCAGAGAAAAAAAAATGCTACCTGCTTGGGCTCATCATATACCTTCAAAGCTAAGCTGAAATCCAACTGGTGCAAATAGCATTATCAGCCAGCAACACTTTAGTCTGAATTTGTAGAGCCTTGTTCTTAATGAAGGCAGTCACAGCACCCATTTCAGGGACATAGTGAGGAGTGCATGAAGTGACTCACACCCAGGGCGCAGCCCACACCTGGCATTGTCATCAGCCAAGCTCTGGCCATGAGCCTCCAGCCTCCCAACTTGTGTGGCATACTGTGCTCTCATCTGGACATTTTGGTTAACCTCTTAGGCCCTCCATCTTCTCACCTAGAAACTTGAGATTATACTCCCTCGTATAAGTGCTAAGAGGATGAAATACAGTAGGGTATGTGGGGCTTGGCATAGCTCCTGGCACTCAGAGGCTGCTCCCCGCTTCCAAGCTTCTGGAAGTCTCCTGTGGTTGTAGGATGAAGGAAAGGCATGGGGGGCTGCCTGGAAATCTAGAGCAATGTCCCACAGTAGGTTTCAGAGAGGGGTAGCCAAGGATACAGAGGGCTGAGTAGGGGGTCCCCTTGGGGCCCTTTCTGCTGTGTCCTCAGAGTGGCAATCAATGCCCCCAGAGCAAAAGAAGCATGAGAGGTAGTAGGAACCTACCCACTGCAAGTTCATACTTGGGGCTGTAGCCCAAGAAGTTACAAAGGTCAGGTGTCTTTCAAATTTGCTCTGGGTTCAAATCCCTGCTGAATCACGTACCAGCTCTGTGACCTTGGGCAGGGGCAGGTGGCCTCACCTCTCTGTACCTCTGCTTCTGCATCTATATAAGCAGGATAAAAACAGAACCCCCTTCATGGAGCTGTGTGAGGATGGAGTAACGTGTGGGTACTCACCCAGCATTGTGCCCAGCATGCAGGAGCCCCTCTATTTGGGTTTGCCTGGATTATAATGTGTCTACCGACACACCCATTACCGTAGCTAGGGTTGGGCACAAGTACTCCCTGGGCAGACATGTGCATCCGAAAGTGGGTAGGGATTCCTGCTACAAATGCTCTCTCTAGATTGTTGAAGTCCAAAAGGGCGCTGGCCACTCCACCCATCACTTGTAGAGCTGACGAGGGCTTTCCTTGGAACGAGGGTCTCAGATCTTGACCTGGGGCTGGGGCAGCGAACGGGCCTGGAAGGCGAGGGAGCACCACATGCAGAACTGGGTGCCAGGATCACTTCTGTTGGGCCCCAGGTTAGCAGTATCTTAGGTCAGGCAGTTGACTGAGGCAAGGAGGGAAAGCAGGGCAGAAGCTAGTGTTTGTGAATTCCCACCTTGGCCAGGCAGCCTTCCAGCTGGTTCTCTACACAACAATCTCACTCAGTTGTCATGATGACTCTGTGAGTGCCATGTGGACGTTCCCCACTCATGTGGAAACTGAGGCTCAGAGAGCACATGCCACTGGCCTGAGGGCACGCACATTGAGGGGCAGGAGGTGGCTCTGGCTTTTGAGACCGCAAAGCCCTAGTGGCTCTGCAGTAACAAATGGGAGTCGCATCCAGGAGGGTCAGGCCATGGGGTCCAGGTTATCAGGGTTAAGATCTAGGGGGAAGGTCAAGATTTCCGTTACGGGGCAGTAGCAAGGCCAGAGGTGGTCTCACCATTGAGCTGGAGTTGAAGGTAGGTGGGAGAATGATTGGGCTACCCTGATGCAGAAGGTTTAAAAAAAAAAGGCATTTTCTCTGCACAGAGCGAACCCTGTCTACCTTCTCCAGGAGACAGCATCCCCTCCAGAAAACAGGGGGGCCCTCCTGACCATAGCACTCATGTCTCACCCCGAGCTCCATCAAAGAGGTGCCTCGTGCCCTGGAAGGATGGAGTTGGCCTTGGTGCGACGCATCTGCCAGCCCCAGAGCACCTGGCACACTCCTTCTGAGGAGCAAGGAGAGACTGAGAGACCAAGGTATCTTGGGTCTTCGGGATGAAGAGGTGCAAGGCAAGGTCACCCGCCAGGGAACAGCCACCTATTTTGAGACCAAGTGCGATTTACGCAAGAAGTCGCCTGCCTCCTAAGGCGATGGCTGGGGGTGGGTGGTGTCTGAATGTATTATCCCATGGGGGAAGGCACTGCTTCCTGGCATGCCAAGGCTTCCTGCTCATGGCTGCCAGGAGGATGCTCCCAGCACCAGCCTCAGTGGGACCTTTATTCGGAGGGCAAGCTGTACCAGGCAGGGGAATGCCAGGTGCAGAGTCAGGAGCCAGGAACACAGCGAAATTCCTATGAACCTTAAGCCTGTTACCCTGGGCTCTACAAGCACTGGAAGAGAAGAGGTTGACAGTCAAGAGTGCAGAGCACCTGAGCTCCAGCTCTAGCTCTGCCGGCAAACAGCTGTGCGGCCATGGACAACTTACTTAACTGTTCTGAGCTCCCATGTGCTCCTAAAATATGGGTAACCATTTCTCAGGGAAGTGAGGATGTGGGGAGACTGGAACTCTCATATGTTTGCTAGTAAAAACATAAAATGGTGAGTGGCACCTCGGTGCTTCAGTCGGTTAAGCATCCGACTCTTGATTTGGGATGAGGTCATGATCTCAGGGTCATGAGATCAAGCCTTGCGTTGGGCTCTGCACAGGGCATGGAGTCTGCTTAAGAATCTCTCCCTCTCCCTGTCTCTCAAAAAAGAAAGAAACATAAAATGGTGCAATCACACGGAAAACAGCTTGGTGGTGCCTCAAAAAGTGGAACCTAGAATTACCATATGACCCAGCAACTGCACTCCCAGGGATGTCCGTAAAAGAGCTGAAAACAGGTGTTCAAGCAAATATTTGTATGTGAATATTCAGAGCAGCGTTCTTCATAATAGCCAAAGGGGAGACCTAGCACAAATGCCCATCAACGAATGAATGGATGCACAAAATGTAGTATATCCACACAACGGAATATTATTCAATCATAAAAAGAAATGAAGCATCGATCCAGGATGGATGAACCCGGGAAGCATAATACTAAGTGAAAGAAGCCAGACACAGAAGGCCACATGGTGTATGATCCCATTTATATGAAATGTCCAAAATAGGTAAATGTATAGGGATAGAAAGCAGATTAGTGGTTGCCAGGGACTTGGCGGAGGCAGGAACTGGGAGTGACTGCTTAGTGGGTGGGTTTCCCTTGGGGGTGATGAAAATGTTCTGGAATTAGAAGGTGGTGATGGTTGCACAAAGCTTGAATCCACTAAGTGCCACTGAATGGTATACTTTAAGATGGGCTAAAACGGTAGATTTTATGTTATGTGTATTTTACCACAATCAGACCCCCTAAAGATTGAATCTATTTATATGAAAGAACACGATTCACCACGATTGAAGGAGTGTGTACTGCAAGGTGCACATACAAGCGATTGTTTTTTTTTGGGGGGGGGGCTGCCGAGTAGATGAGAGGAGGAACATGGAGCTGCAGAAGGTGACTGCTCAGGACACTCCAGTCTCCCTCCTAGTTTCCCTCCCGTGTCTGGGAACTTGGTTTCGGTCCACCACACCTTTCATACACCACATGGTCCTGCACCTGAGGGGCAGGTGGGACATGGGGTTTTTTTTTTTTGTTTTTGTTTTTTTTGTTTTTGTTTTTTTTAATTTTTTAATTTTTACTTATTTATGATAGTCACAGAGACAGAGAGAGGCAGAGACACAGGCAGAGGGAGAAGCAGGCTCCATGCACCAGGAGCCCGATATGGGATTCGATCCCGGGTCTCCAGAATCGCGCCCTGGGCCAAAGGCAGGCGCCAAACCGCTGCGCCACCCAGGGATCCCTGTTTTGTTTTTTAAGATTATTTGAGAAAGAGGGAGAGAGTGCACACACAAGCAGAGGGCTGGGAGGGGGCCGGAGGAGAGGGAGAAGCAGATTCCCCTCTGAGCAGGGAGCCTGATGCGGGACTCAATCCCAGGACCCCGGGATTATGACCTGAGCCAAAGACTGATGCCCAACCAAGCCACCTGACATATTTTTAAGGTCTTGTCACTGTACATTGAGGACCAAATGCTCCACCGTCTCCAGGAACAGCCAGCGACCTCATGACCTGGACCCCAGGGACAGAAGTCCTGAACTTGCCCTCGATGCCTGGTAACTGACCTCCAGGGGAGGGGTGTCACGATTACTACTGGTGAACACAAGCTTCGTGGGTGAAAGCAGATCTACAAAGGGCAAAGGGAACACTGGGGACTGATTTCTGTAACCAGTGAGAGCGAATGTCATTAAACAAGCAGGTAGCAGGCACCCCTCGGTGAGCCCCTGGCCTGGCGGGGAGGGGGAGAGGGGAACAGATGCTAGCAGTGCGGGGGGGCGGGGGGCAGCTGGCTGATGGAGGTGTGTGTGGGGGGGGAGGGGATGCCGCAGAAGCATAAACAAGGGCCCTATGGGACATCTGGGAAGGCTTCCTGGAAGAGGTGACACCTGAGCTGAGTCTGTTACATTGCCTTGGTTCCTGTCTGCTGAGGAGTTTTTGCTTTAAATGAAGGAAGGAAAAGAGAATTTTGGAAGAGTCAGACTCTGTGCCTGGAAACTTGGTTATATTTTCCTTTTTACAAATTCTAAGGGTTTCAGAAAGGCCATTGGGCTCCTTGGATTTAAATTCTGGCTCTACTGGGGTGCCTGGGTGGTTTAGTCAGTTAAGTGTTTGCCTTCGGCTCAGGACATGATCTCGGGGTCTTGGGATGGAGCCCCGCATTGGGCTCCCTGCTTCTCTCTCCTCATCCCCCACTCATGCTCTTTCTCTCTCTCTCTCTCTCAAATAAATAAAATCTTTAAAAAAAATAAATAAATTCTAAGTCTACCACTTATGAGCCGGCTGACTTTGGGCAAGTTAACTGACCTCTCTGTGCCTTAGTTTCTTTACCTATAGAATATGGTTAATGATCATGACCTCACAGAGTCACCTGACAGGTAAGGTCAGCAGAGCACTCAGCATGGGAGACCCAGACTAGGTGACATGTATGGGAGCAACTGTCCTTATATGCACTGCCTTTGCACTCGGCCATGGCTTTGGGGCCAGGGTCACTGACGAGGTGTCTATAAGCATCGGCTGGCCTCAGCATTCAACAGAACCTCTTCTGGACACCGTGGAGAGGGGGTGACAGGCTCCATGTCCACAGAGCCATGAAGACAAAGGGAGCGGCCCCCACATATCAAACATAGTTTGTTGTTTGATGTATGATGTCTGTTGTCTCCCTTTTCATTTTATCATCGCACCAATCCGCGTGGTAACTCCACTCTCTCTCACTTCACAACTCAGGAAACTGAGGCTCAAAGAGGCAAAATAACTTGCGCAAGGTTGCACGGAGCGGTGGAGCTCCATGCATCCACTGCCCAGTACGGGGGCCGGGGGACTCCTGATACGGAGGCTCGCTTTCCGTCCCCATGCCCGTGCTTACCAGCCAAGCCTGACCCCCGGTCTGCAAAACAGACGTGATAGTAAGGTGCATCCCATAAGGATTGGACAGCAGGAAGCTTACACAAGACTTTGCACATGATAAGCACCCAGGAGAAGCTTCTACAACTCTCTCATCCCTGCTGTCTCCTTATAACGGGAGAACCACCCAGGGACTCATGCTCCCAAGGGACTCTCTCCCTGGGACGGACAGCACAGATCTGCTGTGGCTCATCATCTCAGGTCCCCAGAGTGTGTGGATGTCCCCCTCCCCGACCCAAGCTCTCCCGTGTGAGCCAGAATCTTCCTTCCTGCCCAGCCAAAGCCCCCATGCCAAGCTGTGGTGCAGCTGTGCCATTTTGCTCAAGAATCCCCACTGTGAAGGCGACTGAAATACTGGCTTATTCCAGGGGTTCCTGCCTCCCTCACGGAGGGCCAGCAGGCAGCTGGCTCCTTTCTGGGTAAAAGCAGCACCCTCTACCCAAGCCACCCCTCCACCCCGGGCAGGTGTCTGAGTCGATGGCATGCTGTCCCCTTGCACGAGGGGCGCACGCAGGTCCAGGCTCCCGGAGCAGGAATGCTTCCTGCAGCATCCTTGCTGGGCAGTGACCCAGGCAGCCTGGCCTGGAACTGTGGGGAGGCGGGAGCCCCACCCTGGGCAGCAATCAGGGAGCAGGAGTTTGCCTGAGGCTCCACCGGGGCTACTCCCGGTGGCTTCTCTGTCTTGCCAATTCAGACTCCAGTCTCTGGAATCACACACAATGGAGTCTCGTTTCCCAGCTCTTTGGCCGTAACAGGGACCGCTTCAATCACAAGAAAATAAAAACAGGAAACAAGGAGGGCCGTCAAAACCTCATGGACCTCCTTCCAAAATGTAGCTCTGGAAATGTCCTGACCCCTGGTCCCCTCCAAGACCTCTCTCTCTCTCTCTCTCTCTCTCTCTCACACCTACACTGCCTTGGCTGCTGGCTCAGGGCCACATGGTGAAAGCTTGCCCCCTGGGCTCCTGAGACCTAGGGATCCCTGCTTTGCCACTTACCAGTCCTGTGATTTTAGGCAAGTGACTTTATGCGTCTGGTTCCCCCTCTTCAGCCCTGGAGAGGGAGAGGGAGAGGGGGAGGGAGGGTTTGACTTCCCTGACCTCCTGAGATATTGGCCTTGACCTCACCAGATGGCCCTGCTGCAGCTCAGTGAGTAGATGCACTTGTCTGGAACAAGAGCCCGGAGCTGGGAGAGAGGGGAGGGTGTTGCCCGGCCTCCGGCTGCCCCCTGGCTGCCCCCTTGCGCAGGCACAGACAGCGAGGGAGCACCGGAGCTGGTGCACAAGCGCCTGCAGAAGCCGAGGCTCAGAGAGACTCCGACTCAGCCAAGGCCACAGGTAGCTACTAAGACACTGAGCTGGGATCCGAACTCACCTCTGCGGGCTCCAAGGCCCGAGTTTCAGTGTAAGATAGTGGAGCATGGACAGCTCAAGTTCACGTCCCAACTGTACCACCCACATGGCTTGGCCCTTCTGGGCCCTGGAACATGAGGCAAGGAAATAATATGTACTCCTGGGACCAGTGTCAGTAGGTGTAGAAGAACACTTGGGATGGTGTTTGCACCTAGCAGGTGGTGAGCGCTCAGCTCTCCTTTACCCTGCAGAGGAAGCAGAAGTCCCTACACCCCCCTCATGACCCGAACAGGATCAGGGCCCATGGGGTGCTGACAGCCCCCCCCCCAGCCGCCTAAATCCTCCTTGCTCCCTGACTTTCTCTTCCTGTTGCCTGGAGGGCTCTCTCCCCAGATCTCCGCTTCACCTGCTCCCTCCCTGCCTTCTGGGCCCAGGTCACATGGTGGGTGCCCCCTTTGAAAAGGGCACCCCCCAACCCTCCAGCCCTGCCTTGTCATTCTCTTGAGCATTTTCAGCGACAGCCTACGATATATTGTCCCTCTTCAGAATGCCTGCTCCTAAGGGAATGCAATTAATTTTGTCTGTCATAGCTGTGACCCCAATGGTCCCCCCCAGGGGACATTTGGCAATGTTTGAAGACATTTGTGGTTGCCACGGTGCTAGTGGCATTTCATGGGTAGAGGCCAGGGGTGCTGCTACACATTGTACAACACACAGGACGGCCCCTCCCCCCAGAAGAATAATCTGGCCCCAAATGCCAATAGCACCATAGCTGTATCACGGAACGGTCGTTGGCATGCACACAGTAGGTGCTCAATAAATGACTGTGTAGGATGAAGAGCTGCTGTCATCATCATCATCATCATTATTTAAGAACAGACATCATTGCAGATAATCTTCAAGAATACTTGTCGAACTAGTATCATGGTAAATGTCAATTACATCTCAATTTTTAAGAAACAGTTGTCATTTGGGGGTTCGTGGCCAAAAGGTCACACTGGTGACCTGTAACTTCTCTCTAGTCTGAGCTCTGCCCTCAGCAGTGCCCAGATGGACTGCAACCAGCTTGCTGCCACAGTCATGAGCCAAGACCAGGACGGGTTTCAGAAGGTTCTCTGAGGGCCTCAGTGATGCTGGCCTGCCTTTCCCCGAATCCAGCCTGCCCGTGGGCCCCCCCAGCAGGAACACTCAGTTCTCGGCCCTGCATCCCCCGAAACTTGCCCCCACGCTCAGGACCACACGTCCATCTGGGCAAGGAACCACCTCCGCAAGCCTTTTAGGGTGATTCCAGACGAGCCCTGTGCCCCCAGGCCTGCAGCCCAGAAGACTGGCGGGTCTGAGTGAATTATGTGGGTCTGGCTCTTTCTGAGGAAGGACGTGGGCCGTCCAGGGAATCACAGGAGTTGAAAGCTCCCCTGGCCCGGCTCAGCCCAGGCCTTTCGCTGACCTAACAAATTACCCTGACAGCTTTAACCAGCCAGTGTGAGGAGCCCAGACTCTCCAAATGCAGAGAACACCACCCCAGAATACATTAAATGCCACGTGGCCACGCGCTGGGGGAAGGGGGAGCGGCAGAAAGGGAAGGATGCTTTTGCCTTGGGCCTAGTTCACCCCCGGAACAGGCTGCCAAGACCCTGGCCCCAGCCCACAGGACTGGAAACCTCTACAAAACACCTGCTCCCTCAGTGGGCCACCCACCCCACATTCCCACCGAGAATTCCCACTTGAGGTTCACAACTTCCCCTGCCTGCCCTGCCTTGTCTCCTCTGGTTTTTTCCTTTCTCTGGGACCTCCCTGTGCTCACAACTGGGCCTTTCTCTCCAGACTTTGGGGCTAGTAAGGTATCTTTTGCCCTCTTTTGCTCTCCCCATCTTCTCTTTTCTCCTCTCTCTTCCTTTCCCCCTGCACACTGGTCCTGAAAGTTTTAAAATGAATCATCGGGTTTCATAGCTGACAAATGGGTACAAGGCACGAGCCAAAGGAACTAGTCTCTAATGGTGGAATATTAGACAGCAGGTAGCTAGGTCTGGGGAAACAGGATATTTGGCAGGCAGGGGTTTTCCTGGTGCCCCTGAAGTCACACGTAGCTGGCCCCAATTCTGCCCAGGGAGGAAGGCTGACCCCAATCCAGAATGGAATGAAAGAGCAGGCACGTGCCCAGTGACCACCTGGGAATGAGCCAGCAGGCTGTGTGGGGCAGGCCCAGGACACCGAGGGCTAGAAGCCTGGGTCAAAAGCATCAGCTCGGGCAGCCCGAGTGGCTCAGCAGTTTAGTGCCCCGGGTGTGATCCTGGAGACCCAGGATCAAGTCCCCGCATGGAGCCTGCTTCTCCCTCTGCCTGTGTCTCTGCCTCTCTCTCTCTCTGTCTCTCATGGATAAATAAATAAAATCTTAAAAAAACAAAAACAAAAGCATCAGCTCCCCAGAGGCAGGGCTTGGTGGAGACTGGGTTGCAACCCTTGCACCCTCACTTCTTGGGACTCCGAGTTCAATCTGTGAGCTACCCTGATACAAAGACTCACACCACTTGCCCCAGCACTGAGGATGGCACAAGGGATCCTAGGTGCACCCAGTCTCGGCAGAGAAGCAGGTGGGGGCTGGAGGAAGCAGAGACAAGCGGCCCGGAACACCTCTGATGAGTCCGACAGTGACATCTGTGTCCTTGCTTTACACAACACCCCTGCTCCCATGCTATACAAGGGGAAACTGAGCCTCCAAGCGGTTCTGTGACTTGGCCAATGTCACATAGTCAGTGACCCAGGTGGGACTGGGGCTCATGTTTTCCACGATGACACAGGGCCTGCCTCCTCCAGCCAAGTGGGAACAATTGAGTCAACCCACCGCCTGCACTTCCCTCCCCCGCCCCAAGTCCTGGAACCCCCAGCTCACACCTGAGAATGGCGGGGCTCTCACAGGCCTGCTGCCGGGATGCCAGGCGTCCCACCAACTGGATGTGTGTGTAGACAGGGCAGCTCTGGCTCTACCCTGCCCCTCAGGGTGTCCACCGCCGTCCACGTGTCAGACGGAAGTAGAGGTCTGGGATGGGGATCTTAGGCACAGCTACGAATTTCATCCTTTCCAGTGGCCCTGGGGACCTGGCCCCGGGATGCGATGCCCCCAGCTATCTCCAGCTGCCAAGTTAGCGGAGAAGGCAGAGCTAGGGCCTCTCTGGCAGGCAGGAGGCTGGGGGGGGGGGGCGCGGGGTGTGGAGCTGGCGGGGCATCAGCAGGGAGACATAAGCAGACACCGAGCTGCCGGTGGTCCTGAGATGTCCTGAAGTCAGAACATCAGATCAGATGGAAGCCAAAGTCCCCCCACCCTCCTTGCCCAGCCTGAGCTGTGAATTCATCAAGCCTTGGGCTTTAGAGAGATGAGGGAGTGGCATGGGGTGTCCAGGAAGGAAGGAAGTCCGGTCTTTTGTTCCCTAGGATGGTGTGGAGTGGGAGCCAGCACAGGTGACAGCTGGAGTGTATGTAACACCTGTCTCCCACCTGGGGGCCCAGTCCTGGTTCCAGCTCTTGTCCAGTCACTGATAATCCCACAAAGTGGTGAATCCCTTCCCTTCCTGAACAAGAGCTTCCCCAACCATAAAAGGGGGCAGAGGAGAGAGCCCCAGGCCGCACCATCGCACCACCAGCACCACCAGCTCCGGAGGGGCTCAGTCAGAAGAGGGTCTTCTTCCCTCCCCAGCCAGGTTCCAGGAATCACCTCTTAAATCCCCTTCAGTCCCAAGAAGTGGTAATCTGACTTCACTTTTAAAATTTTAACGAACTGCAGCTTCGTGGCAGGGCAAAGACAGCTCCAGTAACTAAAATGGGGAGGAGGGAGGCTTTGGAGCGGCTGGGGCCTGGGGCGCATCTGCCGGTGTGGCCTGGGGGGTGGGGACCCCGGCCTCCCGCCGTCTTCTCCCCTGCGTGTCCCCTCTGCTCCCCGCATCCCGCAGGGGCACTTGCTCCACCGGGCGGGCCCGGGAGGGACGAGGCACAGCGGGCCGCCCGCTCCACAGGTGGCGGTGGGTTTCGCTCCCGACCAGCCGGCTGGTGCGCCCGGGCAACGCGGGGGGCGCCGGCGTCTCCTCCCCCGCACACTCCCGAGCGGACACACGCGCACACACGGGCGTGGACACGCGCACTCCCCAGCACGCTGCCCCTTCCTCCGCCGCGCCGGGCCGGGATGCGCGCCCCGCGGGGGCAGGGGGTGGCCCCGAACCCGGGCTACGGGGTAACGGGGGGGTGGCCCCGGGCTACACGGAAACGGAAGGGGGGTGCCCCGAACCCGGGCTACGCGGTAACGGGCGGGGGGGGCCCCGGGCTACACGGAAACGGGGGGGGGGGGTGGCCCCGAACCCGGGCTACACGGAAACGGGCGGGGGGTGGCCCCGAACCCGGGATACGCGGAAACGGGCGGGGGGGGGCCCCGAACCCGGGATACGCGGTAACGGGGGGGGTGGCCCCGGGCTACACGGAAACGGGCGGGGGGTGGCCCCGAACCCGGGCTACACGGAAACGGGCGGGGGGGGGGGGGCCCGAACCCGGGATACGCGGTAACGGGGGGGGGGTGGCCCCGGGCTACGCGGTAACGGGGGGGGGGTGGCCCCGGGCTACGCGGTAACGGGGGGGGGGTGGCCCCGGGCTACGCGGTAACGGGCGGGGGGGGGGCCCGAACCCGGGCTACCCGGTAACGGGCGGGGGGGGGGGGCCCGAACCCGGGATACGCGGTAACGGGGGTGGTGGCCCCGGGCTACGCGGTAACGGGGGGGGGTGGCCCCGGGCTACGCGGTAACGGGGGGGGGGGTGGCCCCGGGCTACGCGGTAACGGGCAAGGGGTGGCCCCGGGCTACGCGGTAACGGGCGGGGGGGGGGCCCCGAACCCGGGCTACGCGGTAACGGGCGAGGGGGTGGCCCCGGGCTACACGGAAACGGAGGGGGGTGGCCCCGAACCCGGGCTACACGGAAACGGGCGGGGGGTGGCCCCGCGCAGCGGCCAAGGCGCCCGCCGGAGATCGTCCCCGCTCCCCCCAGCCCCGCGCCCGGGATGGGAGAGCCGGTCCCCGCCGGCTTCCCGGCTCCTACCTCACGGGAGCGGCCGGGCGGAGGTTCGGTGCCAGGCTCCCGGCGCCCGCCCCGTCGCGTCCGACGGAACCGCTCGGCGCTGGTGAGCGAGCAGCCGCCGCCGCCGGAGCCGCGAACTCGGAGGGGGCGGGGCAGCAGGGGCGGGGCGGGGCGGGGCGGGGCCGGCGGGGCTTCCCCACCCCTGCGGGCGGGCTGCGGGCGGGCTGCGGGCGGGCTGCACCGCGGGCGGGGGCGCGTCTGCGGGGGCGGGGCACCTGCGTGGGGTCTGCAGGTGGAAAGGTCGGGCCCGGGGTGCGGAGGGGACAGGTTTTGGGGCCGCCCAGGGATGCCCGTGACCCCCGCACCCCGACTTCGGTCGGACTTCCTTTCAAATTCCAGCTGCTCCCGCTTAGCGCGAACTAGCAACAAGTAACAATAGCAGCTCGTGTTTATTACTGATCGCTTCCTGCGCGCGGCCCCGGGCGGTTCGGAGCGCTTTGTGGTATGAAGTCCCTGAAAGCCTTCCCAACAATCCCATTTTACCGCTGAGAACACTGAGGCACAGAGACGCAAGCGATGTGCCCGAGGACGCACAGCTGGAATACGACAGAGCCGGGATTGCAGCTCAGGTCTGTTTGCCTCTTTCAACTAATAAATGGAAATATATGCACAGTAAATGGTAGCAACCAACATTTTTAAATTTCTTCTTTCTTCAGTCTATATGTCTCCTTTACTCTCTGGGCTCTAGGCCCTCACTAGGTGCTCAATAAATATTGGTTCATTGATGGGCTGATCTGAAAGCTGCAGCTGGAGCCAGGTGGCCTGTCCGGTCAGGTTGGATATTGGCACCCACGGATTACCCTTTCTGGCCTGAATACTTGCCCATCTGGGTTTCTCCGTAATGACCAGGAGTAGCCTTGTCCAACACGTGAGTGCAGCTTGCTCCCAGACCAGCAGCTTCTGCCCTCTGTTCTAAGCAGGAAGCGCCTCCCTGCAAGGATGAGTCTCCAGGATATAAGCTTGGCCAGCCAGGTCATAGGGAGGTTCTGCTAGAGGGTCAGTAAAATTCCTGTAGACCATGAAATGGTGGACGACATGGAGTATATATGTTGGGAGACAAAAATAGGTTGCCAATAACAGGGCATCGGCAATGAACCTATCTGTTGAAGACTATAAGGCAGGAGCCCCAACAGAAGCCCTTCTGCTGCTGAAATCCAACCTGGGCATCGTGGGAGAACATTGTGGAACATGTGAATGGGGCCCCATGGAGTTGGAACAACTGAAGGTTTTTGGGAGGTTTCGATTCAGAGCATTTTAGGCCTTAAAAATGCCCAGCTTTTTCTCTCTTCTCCTACTCCCCCAACAGTGTTCTTTCCCATGCCCCTAGAATTCCCTAAGGAGGAGAGGCCTCTCACCCCTTAGACAGATGTATGTATAGTCTCTCAAACTCTCAATGCCCATCAGCCCCAAATCCGTCCAGATGTGCTATTCCCTTCTGTTTGACTTGCCCTCCTCTCCACTTGGAAAACCCCCACAAATCCGCCAAGACCTAGGGCACCTGGGTGGTTCAGAAGTTGAACATCTGCCTTTGGCCCAGGTTGTGATCCTGGGGTCCTGGGATTGAGTTCTGCATTGGGCTCCCCACAAGGAGCCTGCTTCTCCCTCTGCCTATGTCTCTGCCTCTCTTTGTGTCTCTCATGAATAAATAAATAAAATCTTAAAAAATCCATCAAGACCTTACTCAGCTTGCTCTCTCTGACCCAGTTAATTTCTCCCTCCCTCGTCTGGGTCTAGGAGCCTCTTGTCTAGCTCTCACCAGTTTGGGAAAAGTACATTTGCCGTCAGTCTCCCCCGGCTATGCTTACGAGCTCCTCAAAGGCAGAAGGCCTGGCACTTGGTGGGTGCACAGTTAATATTTGCTGAATGAACAAATATTGTTGTTGGTAAGATGCATTTCCCCAGGACTAAAGCTGTTAAGAGGAAAATCACCAAGCAAAACCACTGGTGGGCTGGAAAGATGGAAAATGGACATAGGAGCCTGCAGACATGCCTTTCTCAAGGTCTGCGCTTACTATTCCCAGCAAAGGCCAGAGACACTGCCCAGGATCTGTGTTTTATAGGGTCACTTCTGCTGGGCAGCAGCCACATCCTCAGGCAACTGAGAGGGAAGTTATGAGGGTATGAGGGCGGGTATGGCAGGGGGAATGGACTCCTTTGTGGGTCAGGTGAGCGATGCTAGAATGCCACCCACTCCCCAGACTGGTTCCCTCTTTGATCTGTGCGATGCTGTCCTCCAGGTCATCTTGCAATGACCATGATGAAAGAGCAGACCTATTGCCTGCAGAAGGCACCCTTTAAAAGGAAAATCAGTTTCTGGGGTGCTCACAACCTCCTCCTCCACCATTCTGCCTGAGGCGAGTGGGGATACCTCAGGAGGGGGGTGGTTGACAGAAAAGGGATTTGCATTAGATGGAATGAGGTCTTCAGCTTCATGCTGCCCCTAAGTAGCTGTGTGACCTTGGACATGTTAGTTGACTCCTCAATAACCAGGACTGACTTCATGGGTATGTGATGCAGAGTCACACAGACCTGCTCACTGTGTGAGATGCTCTGTGCCTGGTTTCATCATCTGCTTTTACTGTCTCAGAATTCAGTTTGGAGCAAGGGGCAGCATTTTCAGTTTGCAGTGGACTCCACAAATTACGTAGCTGACGCTGGTGTTAACACTCACCTCCCTGGGTTGTTGTGACACTTCACTGAGATCGTGTTTGCACCAATGTCTAACACATGGGCTCTCAGCAGAAGTTAGTTGCCTTTTCTCTGATCTGGTCTTAAGGATGAATAGAAGCTCACCAGGTAGACAAAGGCATGGGAAGGCAGTTTCAGGCAGAGAGGCCAGCACGGGGAAAAGATAGGAGAATATGAAATTACATTCAGGGTGAGGCAAATAGTCTGGGTCGGGTAGGGGTAGTGAATGCAGGGAGAGAAAACTGGAGAGACATGTTGGGGTCAGAATGAAAGGCCTGGCTCTTCTAAGGAGTTAGATTTCAGGCCTGCAGGCCTGTGAGCAGAAAGCCCCGGGAAGGGAGGGTAGGTGGGTTCTATATATCAACATTCTTAGCCCACAGTTCAGTTGCAGACTGTTGCAGATCATGAGACAGGCAGTGGAGGGCGTGGGTGGGAGCCCTGCTTGGAGGCTGCCAATACGGCGAGTTTGAAACGCTCACTGTTGACATAATGGGAAAATGCTGTAGGTGTGAAAGCCAGCAGCAGTGCTCAGGGACCTGGGGACTCTGGGCCTGATGAATAATGGAGCAGCCCTTCCTCCCTGGGTCTCTTTTTCCATCCTTTCAATAATTCATGCCTTCCCCATTGGTTGAGGAGTTTCATAAAACCTCCGCTTTTTCTGAATCCTGAATCCTCGGCCAATCTGAGCAAATCTGATGGCTTCATGCATTAGGTCTTAATTAGAAACATACACACACATGAGCACATCCAGTTTTGTAAAATGTCAGGGAAGATGCCCAATTGTGTCTCAGAAGGAGAGTCCAGTCAGGTCCCTTGGAGGTGGAAGTGGCAGCAGGTGCCCTGGGAGTGCCCTGAGAGGGATGAACTGGTTGGGAAGGTCCACCCATGCACTCCCAGTTGGAGACTATATATTTTGGTGCTTAGTGCCACCCCCACACCCCCTTCTCACCCCGTGGGAAGAGTGTCCTTTGTTGCCCTTTTGAAGTCATGCTTGAAAAGAGGACCTCCTTTGGCCAATGAAATATGAGCAGAAGTGACATGTGTCATTTCAGGTGGAAGCTTCAGGGGCCCCTGGGTGCTTTGCCATCTTATTTCCCCTGCCTTTGGGATTGTGGAGACTAGTCAAGATGAAGCTTCTGTCACTCTGAATGTCACTCTGTCACTCTGAAGTGATTACAAGGAGTAGGACTTCCTTGCTGACCTTGGGTAGACACAGCACAAGCACGGGGGAAAAGGTGGTTGTTTGAAGCCACTGGATATGGAGGGTTATTCGTTACTACCACAGAGTGTAGCCTAACCTGATTCATCTTTCCTTCTCTCCTTCCCTTTATGTCGTCTAGTACCCACACCTGACTCATTTATGCAGAAGCATATGGGCTGTACTGTCAGTGTAGTGGGGAGATGGGCTGGAGAGCCCTAAACTCCAGGTTATAAGTGGTCATCAGTATGGATGAGGGCTGAGCAGTAAGAGAGATGAGTGCAGTTTTGATAGTGTTGGGATGGTGGAGATCTGAGTTTCTGCAGATCCAGATCAAGTTTGAAATGGGCATGACTTCAAGATATGCGGGGCATGTATTTGTGTGTCTCAAGGAGTTGGAAGGGAGGGAAGAGGGCCCAGTGAAGAAGTCAGGGTTGCAGAAGGCAGAGCTGGGTAAAGCCAGGGCAAGAACTGAGGATGATGTAGAGCTGCCCCTATGAGGGTTGGCTAATAATATTAGTACTTATTACAACTAATATCAATTACATGCCACACTCTGCTAAGTGCTTTCTATGTGTTAACACATTTGGTTGTTACAACAATCTGATGAGCTAGGAAATTACTATCCCTTATTTCCAGATAAAGACATAGAGGTTTAAAGAACTAATTTGCCCTAGAAATGGCCAAATTATAGTGCTCAAGGCAGAATGGCATTATCAGGCTCTATCTGTGTCAGCATCACCCATGCCATAATCCTTAGGCCAGCTGTCGGGGCCCAGGCATGCAAAATCCGGTCTCAGTAGGGGAACCCAGGAGCTGTTTGGGGGTCACATATTTTGGATGCACAGGCAAACGGGGAAGGTTGGGATGATAGGACCACTGGCCCTGAATATTCAAGACCCAAGGGATGCTAGACTTCAAGAAGCAAGAGACTGGTTCTCTATTCTTCCTCAAGGGAGAGGCCAGGTCAGGAAATGATGCTTCCCGGCTAACTGGTTGGTAGAGACCTAGAAGGCAGGCTGTGCTAAACCTCCAGGTGAAATTGCTTACATACCTGCTCTTCATTGTTCATAGATTCTTTTCCTCCTGGACTTGACTTTGCTGGTGGAGGAGGTGTCAACGGGGCCATTACCTCCACCCTGCCCTTCCCCCATTCAGACCTCACCCCCTCCTCCTTTCTCTGTCGCCTGACAATTTTCCATGCCCCCAGCTAACTCCCCTCTCCTCTCCTCAGCCCAGTAACGTGCCTGGTCAGGCTTCCCAACGTGGCCTGCTGAAAATGGGTTTCTCTCTTTCAATTAGAATGTGCTCTCTCCCCTTCTTGATGCAGCAGAGTGTGAAACCTGGGAGGGTTCACACAGCCGTTCATGTCTCTGCCGGGTGACCGAGCAGTCACTCGGATTCCCACTGGCCATTCTCCAAGCTGTTCTCCGTGTCCCCTAAGACCAGCTGTTCAGCCTTTACTCTCATAACTTGTCCCCTTGGCAACTAGGTTGTGGCTTATGAAACAGTTCCAAGGGCAGTGGAGCCTATCAGAAAAAAAAAAAAAGATTTCTCTCCATTTTGACCACCGAGAAAGTGGCAAGGTATTAAAGGAAGTGGCCCTGGAATGGAAGACATAGATGGGCTGAGTGCAGCGGGGCAGGGAAGAGAGACTCCCAGGCGGCACGGGAGGCCTGCAGGTGGCCGCGAAGCTGGCGCTCAAACCGGTCAGCACCTGGACAGCGCCCCGCAGGGTTGAGAAACCAGGTGGCTGGGGAAGGATCTTTGCAAAAGCTCCTTGAGCCTCACAGTCCTAGAGTCCTAGACTTTTTCTGGTTTCCTCCTGAGCTCTGTAAAAGCTCTCTCTGCCAGCCTCGGGCCTCAGGGAGACACTAATTTCATCCGATAAGCTAATTCACGTCCCCGATGACATGCATTCTCATGGGCTAAGGTGTTACGTAGGTCAGGTGACTGCACGGTTCCTTAGGGAACTTCCGAAGGGTCGGTCCCTAAAAAGAAGAGAGACTGCAGTGGTTGTAAAACGGGGGGGGGGGGGGGGGGCAGCTTGTGGACAAAGCGGGGTGTGCGTGGAGGGGGGAGGGGAAACAGCTCAGCTCACCTGTGATCCGGTCAGGTGACTGGCCACCTCCCTGGGCAAACAAACTGCTGGGCGGAAAGCAGTGGCATGGTGCGGGTGGGCGCCCAGGACAAAGGGCCAAAACCTCCGGAAGGTAGGATGGGAGACAGGAGAAAGGGAAGCCAGGAAACGAGAACACTGTATTTCAGAACAAAGAAGCAGGACCAGGCTCCAGCCACCTCAATTACCTGGCTCCAGAGAGGATAGAAAATAGCATCTTAAGTAACCGTTTCCTAGCTTTGAAGTTACCAACAACAAAAAGCATTGAAGGATACGAGTGAGGGTGGTTTTTTAAGCAGGCAGCATCTGGGAAGGAAGCAGAAAGAGCCACCCGGGAGCCACCCAGGAGCTAGCCAGCCAGCAAGGGTGGGGGCCAGGTGTGCAGTGTCCTCCAGCTGTAGGTTTCTGTGGGTCTGCTCCACGGAAACCTTGAAACTGACTGCATCATTCAGGATTGTTTTGGTTGCAAATGAGAGAAAACCAGGAGAGGGAATTAACTGACTCATGTAACTAGCATCTGGACTGAGAGAGTGTGGTGGAAACAGGTCCTCAGAGTTAAACCTAGAACAGATACTGGAAGAAGGGATGGATATTGTTTGCCAGAACATGAGATGCTTTGCTACATAGAGGATAAGAGAATACTCTTATGATGCACCAGCCTGGTTCCCTGCCCAGGCTGGTATAACGATGACACTAATTTTTTTGATTAAGATTTTTTTTTTTTCCCAGGGACACCTGGGTGGCTCAGTGGTTGAGCATCTGCCTTTGGCTCAGGGTGTGATCCTAGGGTCCTGGGATTGGGCCCACATCAGGCTCCCCGCAGGAGAAACTGCTTCTCCCCTCTGCCTGTGTCTCTGCCTCCCTCCCTGTGTCTTTCATGATTAAATAAAATCTTAAAAAAAGAATTTTTTAATTGAAGTGAAATTCACATAAGATGAAATTAACCATTTAAAAGTGAACAATTCAGTAGCACTTAGTACATTCACAATATTGCGCAACTACTACCTCTAGTTCCAGAACACTTTCGTTTCCCTAAAAGGAAACACTACACCCATAAGCAACCGCTTCCTATTCCCCCTCTCTCCAACCCCTGGCTACTACCAATTTGCTTTGTTACTTATTTTATATATTTCATACCAGTGGAATCATCCAATATACAGTCTTTTGTGTCTGGCTGCTTACACTTAGCCCGATGTTTTCAAGGCTCATCTACACTGTAGCACACATCAGTACTTCATTGCTTTTTATGACTAATATCCCATTGTATGTATATCCCACAATTTATTCATTTATCCGCTGATGGACATTTTGAGTCATTCTACTTTTTAGTTTTTGGGAATAGTGCTCTTAAGAACATGTGTGTACTTGTATTTTTTTGAACACTCGTTTTCAGTTCTATTGGGTATATATCTCGGAGTGGAATTGCTAGTTCATATGGTAATTCTATATTTAACTTTTTGAGGAACTGACAGACTGTGTTCCACCACAGCTGAGCGGTTTTTCATTCCCACCAGCAAGTTCCAATTTCTCCGTGTCCTTGCCAACACTTGTTATTTTCCTGTTTTTAATCAGCCCCCCCCCCCCCCAGTGGGTATGAATATGTGACACTGATTTTGCAGGGCAGGGAGTCTGAGGAGACAGTAACAGTGAGAATAGGGGTGGGAATTGGGTAGAGTTGGTCCCCCAAATCTGAGCAATGTGGCTCTGGCTGTCCTTTCAGAGAAAGTAAAGGATTCATCTGGGCTTGGTTCCAGGAAGTGGGGCCCTCCCCCCGCCTCCACGGTTAGCATGACAAGTTGACCTCTCAAAAAACAGACCTGCCTCAGGTTTTCTGGAAGCCTCTAGCTTCTGGAAATCTTATTAAGAATGACACATCTCCTACCAAAAACTTGTGAAGATCATGGTTTCTGTTCCCACACAGGGATAGAAAAGGTCTCCTGGTTTCCCTTGATCATTGCCATCTACTGGTAAATATCTAAAATTTCCTGATGGACCTTGGATCCATTCATAGGAAAAAGGTTAGCTCAGACTGTCTTTCCCACCCTTTTTCAAGAGCTGATAATTACAGGTGGTCCCCTGGGGTGAAGGGACTAGTCTTCTTGCAGCCGCGGGTGACTGGCTCAGGCAGTTCCTCCCTATACCTGTTTATCCGCGGTAGATTACGAGCATGCCCTCTGCAGAGAGATGTGTCTGAGCTCGGATCTCATCTCTGCCACTGACCAGCTAAGTGACTCGAATCAATTACTCGATCCCTCCAAGTTTTGGTTGCATCATTTGAAAAAAATGAGAATAATGCCCATCACACACACCTGGAGAGTTTGTTGAGAGAATAAAGGAGATAATATATTCAAAATGTGTAGCACAGGGTCTGGCAAACAGTAGCAAATGTAGTTATTTAGGTTTTAAAGCACGTTCAATTATAAATCCCTATGGGAGGGTGATGTTTCTAGATGGTTCACAGTCATCGACCAAACAGTGCCAGGCACTTTCTGAGAGCAGGTGTTGGCAGTATGAGAGCATAGGAGAGGCAGGGAGGGAACAAAAGGAGAAAATGTCTTCTGGGCACCACTGGTGTCCCTGGTAGTGAGTAATCTGGGAGTGCCAGGACCCCTCGAGGGCCCACCAGGATGAGGAGTGGTGGGAAAGTAGCTGCCCCTCTGCCCAGAAGGAAAGACTGGAGATACTGGCTAGTGCTTAGCTCTCCTGGTTGGGGTGTCTTCTGTGAGTCTGTTGATGTCTCCCGGTGCCAGCACCTGTGGCCACAGAAAGGTTCTGACTCAGGTCAGGATTGCCCGATCCTTCCCTAAGCCTCATAAATGCTGGCTGGTTGGGGGGGGGAAACGCATATAAGCAATTTTCCCTACTGATAGGTCAGGACAACCTCAGAGGACAGAGGTACAATCTCTAACTCATTCCTTTATTCTCATGGGATAGGGGGAGGGCAGAGCCCTCTCAACCTTCCGCAGGAGAAGCCAGCCCCAAGTTCCCTGGAGTGTAGGACAAACCCAGCACCCTAGGCTTATGGGGGTTTCTGAACGTTGGCACTTTCCACATTTGGTTGGTGGGGGCAGGAGCTTCTCTGTACGTTGTAGGATGTTGAGCAGCATCCCTGCCCCCCCCCCCCAGATGCCAGTAGCAACCCACCGCCATTTGTGATAGAACAGACTGGAGAGGGGATCCCTGGGTGGCTCAGCAGTATGGCACCTGCCTTCGGTCCAAGGCGTGATCCTGGAGACCCCGGATCGAGTCCCACATCGAGCTCCCTGCATGGAGCTTGCTTCTCCCTCTGCCTGTGTCTCTGCCTCTCTCTGTGTGTCTCTCATGAATAAATCAATAAAATCTTAAAAAAAAAAAAAAAAAGGGCTGGAGAATCTCAGCTCGTCTGGCATCACCCCACTGCTGTAAGGCAAATAGCTGTTCTTTATTATTCAAATGAGCATATTAAAGCTCAGGACTAAATGCTCTTGCCCATGCTCACTCAGTAAGTTTAAGATGCAACTGGGGTTCATTCATTCATTCATTCAACATGCTCAGCATGCCCTGGTGGGATGGGGGTGGTCTAACTTCAGGGCTGCCCATTGTGAGAGCAACACATTTTTGGCCAGTGGACTGTCCCCGACTGATTCAGATACTCTCCCACCCAAACCCCAGCTCCTGTGTGTCATAGCAATTTCCCAAACATTGGTAGGCAAGGAGCATAGTTCTTCTTCCTCTCTGGGGTGTCTTCCATCTGCCTCACTGTGCCCACCCCATAGTGGCTGCCTGCCCTGTCCTGTGACTCACTCTCTTCAGGCTTTGATATTATTAAAAAAAATTTTTTTAGAGAGAGAGAGAGAGAGAGAGAGAGCACACACACAGAGGCCAGGGAGAGGCAGAGGGAGAGGGAAAGAGAGAGTCCCAAGCAAGGGCCCAATATTATAAGACTTGTTTTTTATTTCATTTTATTTTATTAATTCAATTAATTAACATACCCTGTTTTATTAGTTTCAGAGGTAGAGTTCAGTGATATAAGACTTGTTACCTGTAGATAAACTTTAACCCCTAAGGGGCATCTGGGTGGTTTAGGGGTTCAACATCTGCCTTTGGCTCAGGTTGTGATCCCAGGGTCCTGGGATCAAGTCCTACAACAGGCTCTCCGCAGGGAGCCTGCTTCTCCCTCTGCCTGTGTGTCTGCCTCTCTCTGTGTCTCTCATGAATAAATAAATAAAATCTTAAAACAAACAAACAAACAAACAACAACAACAAAAAAACGTTTAACCCCTAAGCACACCCTGGGCTTCAAGTCTTGAAACAGTGAGTGGATGGGCCTAAACAGCGATTCTCAACTGGAGCAGGTTAGCTCTTCAGAGGACATTTGACAATGTCTGGAGACCTTCTCAGTTGTCACAGCTTGAGGAGGGGGTTGTTATTGGCATCTAGTGGGTAGAGGCCAGGAATGCTGTTAAACATCCTGTAATGACAGGACAGTCCCCCACAAGAAGAAATAATATAGCCCCAAAATATGCCAAGTTTGAGAAATCCTGACATAGGTAAATCGTCAGATTTATATGCAGCCCCAAGAGGGGAGGTAGGCTGGGGTGGGCTGGGCAGATGGCAGCTCTCACCAGATTCAGGCAGGTTGCTGGGTAGCCCTCCAGCCTAGTTAGTTTTGGGTGATTCTGGTTTATGTCTGTGGCCCCAGCAGAATTAACCTATGTCTATTTTACTCTCATGCATGTCCTGATTTGGACAAGTAGCTATAAAGTCACCCACTTATTGGGCACAAACCACAGACACCCCCAATGGAGGCAAAAGCTCCAGGACAAGGGGACAGAATTCTACTTCTTTCAAATTCCAGCAAAGCCTGGAGACAAGTGAGCATCAGGTGCGTGGAGTGGGGACCAAGACCTTCACAGAGACACGGAGACTGCTCCGGGCTTTTGGAACAAAATGACCCTCCTAACTCAGAAAATGATTATTCTGTTTTCAGGCTAATAACATTTCCCAGCATCCCCTCTCTGGCCTTTAATCTCTCTTCAAAGTTAGTTTCTTGGGTTTTCTTCTGTTTTGTCCTGCTATATGGTTGTTGTTGCTGTAGCAGTGGCTTGAGGGCCAGTGAATCCTGGTTAAAGGACTTTTGGAAGAACCATACAGAAGGATTCTCTTTCCTTTTTTTTTTTTTTTTTTTTTATTTAAGATTTTACTTATTTATTCATGAGAGACACAGAGAGAGAGAGGCAGAGACACAGGCAGATGGAGAAGCAGGCATCCTGTGGGGACCTTGATGTGGGACTCGATCCCAGGGCCCCCGGATCACGACCTGAGCCAAAGGCAGATGCTCAACCACTGAGCCACCCAGGTGCCCAAAAGGATTCTCCCTTCTACTTGAGAAACCCTCAGCAGCTCTGTGATGCTGAGCTATTCTCTCCTGGACCTGCCCCCAGCTGGGTGATTCCTACAGGCCTTTCGGAGGCTCCCAGAGATGCTTCATGGACAGAGTCCTCACTCAGGTAGGTCTCACTGGGTCACATGCTCCTGCCTGAACCAGCCATTGTGAAGCAGAATGGAATTTCTGTGATTGGCTTGCGCCAATGAACATCCTTCCTCTGGGGTCTTGGAGGACCCAGTGAGCACATGTTCACCCAAAATCAGTCCCAAGTGGGGTCTGTTAGCAAAATAGAAAACAGGACTGGCTATCAGGTAGGCCACAGACATTTAGGCTTATTTCCATTCAACTGTGAAGTCGATACACCAGTTAAAGCATCTGTATCCTCCTCGGAGGGAACTCTTTGCTCATCTCTTTGATGATGGGGTGGACTGAGGTGGCCATCTTTTGTGTCAAGCGGCCACTGCCCTTGGCTATGGATGGCTGGACCAGAAATGGGAACCTGACTCCTCCCAACAGCCAGTCTACAGGCTTGTCAGTGACCAATGACATGGCTGACTTAAAAGTGCACTGGACCATCAGACTCCTCTCAGGAGAAATAGCAAGAGAGACCCATTTAGGCTTTGAAGAGGCCCAGGAGGAGGTAGAGTCAGTCGAAGTTTAGAGAAAACAGATAAGCTGAGGAAGCAGACATACACCCAGAAGGTTCTATCACATGTGCTTCCATTTATATCAGACTTGAAATGACAAAATTATAGTGATGGAGGAAGATCAGAGGTTGCCACGGGCTATGGTGGGGGAGTGTGACTATAAAGGAGCAGCACAAGTGAGAGTCTTTCTGCATAAAAAAAAAGGTCTTGGTCTGAATATGGTGCTGGTTACATGAATCTATGCGTACGATGGGATTTCATAGTACTACACACACGCACACGCACGCACACGCATGCACACACACACACGCATCATTCAAAACTTGTTGAGATCTGAATAAGGTCTGTAGTTTAGTGAATAGTATTTTACTAGATCCAAATCTTGATTTTGATCATGTACTGGTTATGTAAGATGTTATCATCAGGGAAAGCTGGATGATGGATATGTGGCAACTCTCTCCATTATTTTGCAAATTCTTTCCAGGCTTAATTAAATTACTTCAAAGTGAAAAGTCTTACAAAGAAAAAAAAAAAAGAAGCTGAAATGCTAATATGAGTGACAGAGAAAGCTCCAGTTCCCAGAGCTGCCCCAAATCCAGAGATTTCTAGCCCCTGGGTGAGTCCATCTGTGTTTATTAAAAAGCAAGAAGCCTGAGCAGAACATGCTCCTAGTACATAAGTCTTTGTATGCATATTTTGTTATTTCCTTAGCTAAAAAAAATCCCTGGCAGCAGAATTGCTGTGTATAAGCACATTTTTAAAGACTCTTATTATTTCATGCCAAATTGCCCTCCAGAAAAATCTTAATGGATATTCCCACCTGCAGTGTATAAAAGGGCTGGCTTCCCCATCTCTTGCCAAAATTGGGTTTTAATCTTTAAAGAAAGTGTAGTCTTTGCCAAGTTGATAGATAAGACATTGTATCTCATTGTTCTTTTCTTCCAGGAATTCTAAATTATTTTCTTGGACCAAGTTGGACCATATAATTGGCTACTTACTTGGAGACTTGGATTTGGCTTTTCATTTGGTCACTTTTAGGAAATTGCATTTTAACCTTATGCCCCTGACTTGATAGAGATCACCACAGAAGGGCCCCATGAAATTTGCTACTGCATTGGCTATTTTCAAAATCCCCAAATGTTGTTGAGGACTTCGTATCTTATAGTGCTCAGTCTGTCTTTGATGTAATAAAATTAGACCCAAGAAGTTTCCTTTGGAATTCAGGGCTTTCATTCCCAGAGGAACACACATGCTTCCTCTTTTCCAGCTACAAGAACCCTATAGCTGATCACGGTTCCCACTTTTTCTTTTCTGCTGCTAGGAAATGTAGAGCCAAGTTTAAGAATCAATGACAGCAATTTTGTTAACGCTTGTGGGAAATATATTTATTTATGTTTTTATTGCCTTCCATCCTGACCTTCTATTTTTTTATTCACTTAACGGGTTTTACTTGCAAATTGCTCCAAATCTTGTGGAAAAAGACAAAAGCCCAAATTTCTCAATTATGAGCCCTGGTAATCATGCATCCCAGGTACGTAGCCTACTTCTGGCACATAATGTAGTACTTACATAAATATTTGCTGAATGAATGAATGAACAAATGAAGGAAAGCAATTGACAACAAACCAACTAAGAACAGCACTGACAATGATGATAGAGGAACCCTAGTTCCTAGTTGATCCAAGAGTAAGAAAATGTTATCATGGAAAGTAGGGCTTCGAGAAGCTTGGCAGGGAATAACTACCAATCGTCTCAAAAATGCTCAGTCATATTTCTGGGAACCCAGCTGAGAAAATGATCTTAAATGCCTTCAAAATTCTAGGAACAAAGATGTTCATCACTGAGTTGTTCAGAACCGTTACAAAACTAGAAACAACCTAAAAGACCAATAATAAGGGAATTAGTAAGAAAATTATGGTGCTCTGTATAATGGGAAGTCGTAGCTCTTTCATATACTTAGTACAAAGTGTTCTTAATGACTTGAAGAAAAATGTATGCAACAATGTTCCATGAAAGAGCAGGACATGGAATCATATAATCATCATTTTCTTCACAATGTAAGGAACTATGCATAGATGAGGGGAAATAAATGAAAATGTTAACATGGTTGTCTCCAGCTTGTGTGGCAATGGGTGAATTTTATTATTTTATCTTGACTTTTCTGTAGTTTCCAAGTTTTCAACAACAATCATGTATTTTATAGGAAGAGAATAGGCTTAGTTAAAAATAGAAAAGAAAAAAAAGAAACAAAGCAGTAGTAGGGCTCATTGAAATGCATTTCGGGACCAAAAAAATGTTTTTTTAATTTGTATATTTTAATTCTTCTCTTCCTGACAACAGTCAATGCCCTGGAAGGCTCACCTACCTATGGTGTGGTGTTTTGAAAATATGTCCCCAAATTCAAGGTTGAGCTTAGTCCCTCTGTCCTTGAGTATGTGCTGTGCTCAGTGACTTGCTTCAAATAGAATCTGGTGGCAGTGCTGACTTCTAAGAGTAGATTGCAAAAGGCATCACTTCTTCCTTGCTATCTCTTGGATCATTTCCTCTGGGGGAAGCCAGCTGCCATGTTGTGAGGACATTCGTGCAGCCCTACAAAGAAGCCCAAGTGGGGAGGAACTGAGGCCTCGTGGCAATGGCCATGAGAGTCAGCTTTCTTTGAAACAGATGCTCCAGACCCAGTTGAGCCTCTAGCTGACTGCAGCTCTGGTGACCCCTTTACTACAACTTCGGGAGGGATCCTGTGCCAGTCCACCCAGATGAGCCACTGCCAAATTCCTGATCCATGGTGATGTAATAAGTTTTGAGTTGCTAAGCTTTGGAGTAATTTGTTAGTAATGGATAAATAATATATTTGGTAACTATTAACTCTGCGTGAAAGGTGTATATATGTATATGTATACAACTTTGAAGTGACTCAGTTACTTAAAAATTAGCAAACAAACAAACAAACAAACAAACAAAAAAACAAAAAAAAAATAAAAAAATAAAAAAATAAAAATTAGCAGCCACTGGTTTCTTTTGTTTCTGGGTGCATTTTGACAATGTGTATCAATACCCCTAAAATGGTTTATAGCCACTGACCAAGAATCCAACATTTCGGAATATCTTCTAAGGACATGAAAACCTCCCATGGGAATGCAATCCACAAGCAGGGAGTTTTGTTGGGTTGGCTTATCGCCGTATCCCCAACAGCTAGGACAGTACATAGTGCCTAGTAGGAGCTCAAAATGTATTTTTGAATGAAAGAGTGAAATAATTGGTCAAGTGTGTGAAGATATAAAGATTAGAATATTTATCACAGTGTCATTTATGATAGTTAAAAAATATTGAGAACCACTTAAATGCTAGGACATGTATACCAACAGTAAATGATGAGTTAGGATGAACTATAATACATCTGTGCAAAATGGAATATTATGCAGCCGTTAAGAACAATTATGTAGAAAGACCTCTATTTTGTAGTGGAATCTTTCTTAGTCGATGCCCACTGAATGACCTATGAGATTAACCAACATTTTTCTTCCTCTTCAAAACTAATTAATTCCCATGACATGCTAAGTACGTTCTCTTCCTCAAATTCCCATATTCTTGTATTTCCATGTAATTTTGTTCCCACTGTGACTTACCACGAGTCAACTCGTTCCCCCAACTTTTGGTGTCTGCTCTATTATTTTGTGGTTAATTTAAACAAATCCCACCTAAACTGATAAAACACAAGTGCAAATAATAGAGATGGTTCTAATAGACACAAAATAGAATGTTTAAGAAAGATAATAAAAATGAGTTTTTAAAAAATGGCTCTCAAGCTACTCGTGGGCAAGGTAACTACAGAAGACTAAAAAATTTTGCAAAAAATCTAGGACTTTGCAGTTGGGTTGCTCTGTGACTACTTTGCTTTTCTTCAAATAAACTCAATTGGAAATTTTTTTTTCTTTTTTTTTCAAATTGGAAATTTTAAGTCAAGTATATGGGTGGTAGTTTATGCAAGAAACACCACACTTAGAAGTCATCTTTTCTGAATGGCTGTGCATTTATAACCTTTAAGTTACAATAAAATGTTTAAAGTATGCGCATGTCAATGTTTGTGATCCCTGCTCTAGATGGCCAGCTTTGAGGTCCCAGGGAGTTTGATGAGAGGGCTTCACTGCCTGCAAAGGTAACACAATCACAATAAGTAATAATAATATTTGAGTGAGGGGCACCTGGGTGGCTCAGTGGTGGAGCGGCTGCCTCTGGCTCAGGGCGTGACCCCGGGATCCTGGGATCAAGTCCCACATCAGGCTCCCTGCGGGGACCCTGCTTCTCCCTATGTCTCTGCCTCTCTCAGGGATAAATAAATAAAATCTTTAAAAAATATTTGAATAAAGTGAGCAAATTATGAAGCGATTTAAGTATGACAGTGGTTACCATGGGATAGTGGGGTTTTCTTTTCCTTATTTATACTAGCTAAGAGAATCAGGTGTTATCTTTATACATTTTCTAAAAAGTAAATGCATTCCCATGGCATTCTGCTCAACTGAGCCTCCTCTCCTTCGGCTGCCCACTGCCAAAGAAATCAGCTGGTATTTTGACAACTTTGCCAGCCACCAGATGAGGCTTCCCTCACCTGGCCAGCCTTAAACTCCCCGCCCTCCCCAGACTCCCTGGGATTCACCTGCACTCACAGAATTCTGTTTTTGACTTTGGGGGGGTTCTCTACACCAGGGCTGTCCCACGGTGGGTGGGTGAGCCCCCAACCCACCCCCGGGGACCAGCCAGCCCTCCCCACAGCTTGCTCCTTTTTCCGGGGCCTCTCCAGGCGAGAGTTAGCCGGGTTGGGGGCGGCTGTAAAGGTACCTGCCAGGTTCTGAGAACTGCAGTGCTATTTTTCTCTTTCCACCCACACCCAGGCAGCTAAAAAAAAAAAAAAAGTCAAGGGAAGAGGGGAAAGTGGGAGAGAGGCTTCTAGAAACAGCTACAGAAGGGCATCTAGTCTCAGAGGCAGCAGAGTAAGCAGAGAGAAGGAAATACCCCCTGGATAATGGGATGGGCTTGGAAGAAAGCCCTGAGGGGGAGCAGCCGGGAAGGCTCTGCATTTGGGACCCAGGCTCCCTTTGGGGCCCCGGAGGCCCGGACCTGGTGCCCAGCCTCCCCGCCCTGGGGGGCCTTATGCAACGAGAAGCCAGTTACTAGCTCGGGCCTGAGTTTCTCCATCTCTAAGATGGGAACGATGACGTCTGCTCTGTGCAGGTGCCACGAGGATTACAGGCCATGATGGTGTCGACGTTTGCTCAGGGGGTTAGTTCTCTCCCTCCCTAGTTCGCTGGTTCCATGTGTTTGTGACCCCCCCTTTCCTTCTCAGACCCCAGCCTTCGTGCCCTCCTCCTCCAGGAAGGCTCTGGCACTGCCCCGGCCTCTGCTCTGGCGGTTGGCTCAGTTTATCCGGTGTTGCTCACCCTGGGGGTTGTCCTTTGACCTCTCCAGACTTTCCTTCCCTCTTCTCTAAAATGGGCACCGCGAGGGCCGCCTGGGTGGCTCAGTGGATGAACGTGTGCCTTCGGCTCAGGTCGTGATCCCGGGGTCCCGGGATCGAGTCCTGCATCGGGCGCCCCGCGGGGAGTCTGCTTCTCCCTCTGCCTGTGTCTCTGCCTCTCTCTGTGTCTCTCACGAATAAATAAATAAAATAGTTTTTAAAATTAAATAAAAAATAAAAATAAAATGGGCACAGCGAATACGACCTGCCCTTGTGGTTGCCACGGGCTTTAAATAAACGCGTGCATAGGAACAAGAAGAGTGCCCCGTGTCCTTGTGATGCTCGCCCGGCGCGCGTGTGTATGTGATGCGTGTGCTGTGCGTGCATGTGTGTGTGTGTGTGTGTGTGAGTGTGTGATCTGCGTTATGCTTCTGTTTTTTACCATTTTCACCTGGTTCTGTTGAGTCCCGGAGCCCACCGCCAGCTCCTTCATTTCTTTACTTTCCCATGTTGTACTTTCCCCTCTCGTGCCCAGAATAGACCTCTCCGCGATCTATTTATTGAATTAGCTTTTTAAAAAAGGAATCTTGGAGAGACATCCAGTTCTGCTTTCTTGGAGCTGAAAGCGCTTCTCGCACATTCCCCGCAGGCACAGCCTTTCTCCCCGTGATGCGCACTCTCAGGATGGGGACGGAGGGTGAAAATCGATGGCCTTTGCTGTGCCGCGGGCACTAGCCTTGTGGCTGTAGTTTCACCCCCAGGGCGCTCAACAGGGGAGGAAAGGCTCGGGGCTTGCACACGCACTGGGCGAGGCTGCAGGCGGCCTCGGGCACAGGCCCCGAGGGACAGACTCAGGACGTCGCTTTCCTCTGCAGAGGCTCCTGAAAAGTTTTTGAAAGCCTGTTTCATTAATTCTGTGTGTGTGTGTGTGTGTGTGTGTGTGTGCACATCTTGTGTCCTTAATTGGGCTGTGAACACCAAGGCCCAAACACAGCAATGGTTTGCTAGACTCCAAGCAGTCTCAGGTGCATTCATTCATTCATTCATTCACTCCCCCGACGCACACTCCTCCGGGCCCCTACTCTGTGCCAAGCGCTGCTCCCGGGGCTGGGATCACACACGAACCCATAAACAGGTCGCGCTTTCCTGAGCTCACCCACTAAGCGTCGAGCCAGTGCGCCTCGAGCCAGATTGCATGAGGCTGTTCAGTCACGGGAAGGTGTGGGTTTTATTTTAAGGGTGATGGGAAGCCACCGGAGGGCTCTAAGCAGGGAAGGTATTTGCTGGGACCCGGTCACGGGCGATCGAGGGTGACCTTTTGAAGGAAAAGGATTGAGTGTGTGTTAGAACAGGGTTTTCAATAGCAGCACCACTGGCATTTTGGGCTGATCATTCTCCGGTGGGGGTGTGGGGGGGCTGTCCTGTGCATCGCAGAGTGTTTAGCAGCATCCCTGGCCTTTGACCTGTACCTCCTAGTTGTCAGCAGTGACCCCCTCCAGCTGTGACAACCAAAATGTCTTCGAATATTGCAAAACTGCCCTCTCCCCCAGGAGAACCATGGCTGTCCAGCAGACCCAACAAGACTTGCTGATGGACTGGCTATTAGTGGGCAGGTAAAGACACGGGACAGTGGAGCCAGGACTGGATGGAGGACTGGTTTTGACCTCTCACCCTGGGCTGCAGCTATACTGCCCCCTGGAAGGGCAATTGCAAGCACAACTCAGCACGAGGCCCATCTCACAAAGGAAACCGGTAAGGCAGGCCGTCCAGTATTCCCGCAGAGAAATGAAAAATGGCAACACAGTAAGTGTAACAAAGGAGGGCTGTAGGTACCACGCAAGTGTGTGAGGTTGGGAAGAGGATGCACCAGTCTGGGAGGAAAGAGGACGTGTCTGCAGGAATTAACAACTCAGCTGAGCTATGAAAGGTAAAGTGGCATTCACTAGGCTTGGAGAGGATGTTTCAGGCAGCACAGTGGGTGCAAAGGCCCTGTGGTTGGAAACATCACAGCGCACTTGAGGAATTGAAGGAAGGCCAGAGAGTCAGGAGAATATGGGGCCATCTGGGGCCAGATGGTGCCCGGGGTGGGGAGATTGCACAGGGTTTCCCAGCCATGTTAGGGGGTTTGGTCTTTCTCCAGGGCAATGGGAGGTCCTAGGAGAGTTTGAAGAAATGATGGAGCAGCATAGGACTAGGCTCTGCCTGGCTGACAAGGCGGTAGACAGGGGCTCCCGCAGGAGTCAGGGGGAGCCGAGGGCCGTGGCCCCGAGAGGGTGGGTGCCAGTGTGTGGCGTGTGGGGGAGGCCTAGGTGCAGAAGGACCAACGTTCGCAGGCCTGGCTGAAGCTGGGATTCGATGGCTGCAGGGCCTGGGCCAGGCCCGAGCCCGAGCCCGTGTGTCCTGCGTGGCCTCCTAGCCACGGGCTGCCCTCAGGGAGCTCCTGCTTGGCGAGGAGTTAGAGACCCCTGCCCCCAGGCCAAGGGGCTCTGCCCGGAACTGCGGGCCGGGCCGGATGGATAGGGGTGTCTGTGGCCGGAGGGTCCCGGGCTTGAATTCCTCTGCCTGTTAGACATCGACTCCTTCTTCCAGCAGACGCTCACCGTGCAGCCACTTGGGGCCCAGCCTGGGGCCCCCCGGTACCCGGGAAATGACAAGGGGCTCGCGCTGCGGGGGCCTTGACCTGTCACCCAGCGGAGCAGGTGCCAAGGCTGCAGCGGGGGCGCAGGTGTGCCGTGGGGGCCACAGGCTGAGGCTCCCCTGCCCCCCCAAACTCAATTCCTAGGCCTGCCGGGGGTTCCCACCCCCGTCCAGCCCTGCGCCCGGACTCTGAAGTTGGCTCCAGAATTCCCTTCCCGCCGGGATCGGCTAATGAGCTGACACATGGCCCCTTTCTCCAAAAGGACAGAAAGAGGGAAACCCCCGATGGCCACTCTCTGCTTGGGCCACCCTGGGCTTGGTCTCCGCAGAACCTCCGAGAGCGGATGCTTCCTTCGTGGGAGCCTCGCACAGACTCACCTCTCCGTGGCCCTGTGGGCTAGGCACCTGGTCACGCCCTTACATAGAGGGGAAACTGAGGCACGGGGAGGCACAAAGCATACGCCCTGACTTCAGGGGGACACCAAGCAGTGTGGCTGCAGACTCGGCTCCTAACCGCCCCTCCACTGCCTCTCTGGAGCAGATGCACGCGGGATGAAGGGGTGCGGGGTGCGGGGTGGGCACAGGGTGGGGGGGTTGATGCAAGGGTCTGGGCACCGGCAGGAGGCTGTGGGTGCAGGAAGCACACCTGCCGACAGGCTGCCCGCCCAGCCGGAGGCTCCCCTGGGCCACAAGGGTGGGGACAGGCTTCCGGGGACCGCCGGGGAGCAGCAAGCCTGCTGGGTGGGTTACTGGGTCCTGATGGTCTGCCTGGTGCTCCCCCAGGTCCTCCCCGTGGCCTCCGCGGGGGTTGGGGTGGGGGGGCTCCTGATCCTGCCAGGCCTCCCAGTCACCCCCTGCACGGGCACACCCCGCGGTCACCGGCCGCTGCCGAGGGCGCTGCTCTGTGCAGGTGACCCTTGCGGCACCGGCCTGCGCTGCCATAGAGGGAATGTGACAAAACGTGGCGCTGAGCTAGGCTCGGGGAAGATAGACCAGCACACCGGGGAAACTGAGGCCAGGCCATTCTTCCTGCTGCTGCTCTGCTAGGCCATGTGAGGAAGAGGCACGAGCCACCTGTGTGTAAAAGTGACCCGCCGGGAGCCGCCGCCTCACCCTCAGTGCTCCGAGGCTCTTCTGCCGCGTCACTGTCCCCCTGGTGTAGCCTAGAGAGCCCTGATTCCAGGAGGTTCAGGTGTGAGCGCGGCAGGTCGGGGATGGGGCCTTAACCCAGGATGCCTTCGCTTGGAACCCCAGTCGGTGGGCTGGGAGCAAGGCCTTGAGGTCGAAGAGCCCAGGACCGGCAGGTGTGGGAGCACTGGGAGGGGACGGGGCTGGGGGCCGCAGGTGGGGAGGGAGGGAGGCCCCCTGGGACAAAGCCCTGAGCCTGCGGGGAGAGCAGCCCCCCTAAAGGAGGTGAGGAGCAAGCAAAGGCGACCTTTGACCCTCAGCTTTTAGAAGTAGGGTTATTGGGACGCCTGGGTGGCTCAGTCAGTTGAGCATCTGTCTCTGGCTCAGTTGTGGTCTCGAGGTCCTGAGACTGCGCCCCGTGTCAGGCTCCCGGCTCGGCAGGGAGTCTGCTTCTCCCTCTCCTCCCTGCTCATGCTTTCTCACGATCTCTGTCCCTCTCAAATCTTTTTTTGTTTTTATTTAAAATCAATTAATATATAGTGTATTATTAGTTTCAGAAGTAGAATTTAGTGATTCATCAGTCATATGACACCCCGTGCTCATTCCATCCTGTGCCCTCCTTAATGCCCATCACCCAGTTAGCCTGTCCCCCCACCTGCCGCCCCTCCAGCAACCCTCAGTTTACTACAGTTAAGAGAGTCTCTTATGGTTTGTCTCCCTCTCTGATTTCATCTTATTTTCCCTTCCCTTCCCCTATGTTCATCTGTTTTGTGTCTTAAATTCTACGAGTGAAATCATATGTCTTTCTCTGATTTATTTCCATTTATCTCTAATACTCTCTATCTAATCTATCTATTTATTTATGAGACACACAGAGAGAGAGGCAGAGACACAGAGAGAGAAGCAGGCTCCATGCAGGGAGCCCGATGTGGGACTCGATCCCAGGACTCCGGGATCATGGCCTGGGCTGAAGGCAGATGCTCAACCACTGAGCCACCCAGGTGCCCCAATACCCTCTAGTTTCATCCACATCATTGCATATGGCAAGATTTCATTCTTTTTGATGGCTGAGTAATATTCCTCTCTCTGTGTGTGTACACTTCTTTATCCGTTCATCTGTCGATGGATATCTGGGTTCTTTCCATACTTTGGCTATTGTGGATATTTATTTAAAGGAAGAATGAGGGACGGAGGGAAGGGGAGACAGTGTGTGTGAGCTGGGGGTGGGGCACAGGGAGACGGAGAGAATCTCAAGCAGACTCCTTGCCGAGCACAGAGTCTGACAGGGGACTTGATCTCAGGACCCTGAGACCATGACCTGAGCTGAAATCAAGAGTCTGATGTGTAACTGAGTTACCTAGGCACCCCAGCTTTTACTCTTTTTTGAGGCTAATACCTTCTAGAGTGTTGAGTGTTAAGACTCGGGGGGTAATTTTTATTTCTATTTTTTAAAGATTTATTTATTCATGAGAGACACAGACTGAGAGAGAGAGAGAAGGAGAGAGAGAGAGAGAGAGAGAGAGGCAGAGACACAGGCAGAGGGAGAAGCAGGCTCCCCACAGGGAGCCCAATGCAGGACTCGATCCCAGATCCCGGGATCGCAACCTGAGCCAAAGGCAAGCGCCCAACCGCTGAGCCACCCAGGCGTCCCCCGCAGGTAATTTTTAAAATGTGAAACATGAAACATTCCCAAACACCCGCGAATAAAATAAACCCAGGATGAAGGCTGTTGATGCCAAGAGTGGTGGCAATCCTGAAACCGCACTGTTGGTCCACAGTGCGGCCAACGGGACAGACAAAGTCCTCATCGGTTGCTGTGCGAGCCCCGCCGTTTGGGAGTGAAGAACGGAAGAGCCCGCAGGCAGGGGCCACCCGGGTGTTCCTCTCCCTTCTCCAGCACATTCCTGGCACCTGGCACACCTCCCGGCTCCCAGCAGGTGCTCCACCCAGGACTGATACATGAACGAGGGATAACCTGCCACTACTTTATTCTGGTAACTATTTGGGTTTCAAATTAAAAGCACAAAGCAGTTTAAGAAAAACCGGTGTGGGGGATCCCCGGGTGGCTCAGCGGTTTAGCGCCTGCCTTTGGCCCAGAGTGTGACCCTGGAGTCCCGGGATGGAGTCCCACGTCGGGCTCCCGGCATAGAGCCTGCTTCTCCCTCCTCCTGTGTCTCTGCCTCTCTTTCTATGTCTATCATGAATAAATAAATAAATAAATCTTAAAAAAAAAAAGAAAGAAAAGAAAGAAAAGCCAGTGTGACCTTAGAGAGAGAGGCACGCACGGATAGGAGAAGAGTCCGGACTGCAACGCTGGCTGCGTGCTTGCTGAAAGGTAACTGCGATGCCACAAAGGGAGCGAGCAAATGAGACCAAGGACACAGAGGAATGATCATTGTATTTATTCGTACACACTTGCTTCCAAACTACAATTAATGTATCTAACAAAGCATGTCATGCAAACAAAGATCAGAGGTTATACAAATTGAGGAAAGCAGTGCAGTAATTTATACATCCATCTTGCCTCCTTTAAACCAAATGTTACTGGACAGTTGAATGGCCTCTACATTTTGTCAGTAGGTGCTTACACAGAAGGAAAAACCTCAACCTCCAGCTCTTTGTCTTCCTCCTCCGCACAGATTTGGGGTCTTATACGATGTTTTCCAATTAACGATTCAAACATGACATGTCACACACAGACACACACACACACACACACACACACAGACACACACACACTCTCTCTCTCTCATGTGGCAAAAGCAAGGATTTCAAATGTCTCTGACCATCTATAAAAGAGATTCTGAAAGACCCTGATAGAAGGGATAGGAGGTGAATTTTTAGACCGCTAAGACTCAAGAGAATAACCTGCCTTCGTGGATGATTTTGAATAGTCCACTAATCCCCTTAAGAAAAACAATCACATTCTTCCAGGAAAAATATCAACAAAAATCTATGAACAATCACAGGAATAAATACTCCTAAAGTTAAGCAGAGGAGACAAAGACACAGTTATTTAATCAGAAAATGCAAAGCCACCTTTTGTCTGATTTTAGAAAAAAAAAAAAAAAGGTTCTTATAAAGTAGCCTTGATAGTTTCTGAAAAGTAGGCTTCTGTCTCATGCAAGAGAGAATTCTGAGACAGACGCCCTTGGGAGTGTTTGCTGCTGCCTCTTCTTTCTCGGGGATATCTAAGTACATCTGAATTGCCCAGTGGACAAAATCCTTACAGGGCAGCTCTGAATTTTCAGGGACTGTGAGCCGTGGGGGACCTGGGAGCACTGGAGGCGGAGCTGAGGAAGCCCCCTGCCCCCCAAACCAAAAGGTGGTCACAGAGCCTCACAGAGCAAGGAAAGGGATCCAGAGACCCCATGGGAATGCTCTCCTAGGGCTGCATCTGGAAGAGGACCATAAACCTATCTTTCCTATGGTCCAAAAGTTTCTAGACCTTAGATGGTTGTCCCCAGTGCGCATTAAAAACATGGGGGGCCTCAGTCTGCCAACACATTCCACCTGAATTTCCAGCCGTTCTCGCGTGGACTCCATATACACTGGCACGGGAATATCCTGTAGTGGGAGGGCAGGTCGGGGGCGCGCTCTAGCGGACCCCAGCTGAGTCCTCCTATAGGCTCCACGGGGTTGGAATCTTAGGAAATTGTCAGTAGTTTTATTTTAAAAACTTATTTTTAAAAGAAGAATTGAGTTATTAAAGTTCTCTATAAAAAAGTACAAATAGCCCAGTATTACTCAGTTGTTCTATTGGAATTATCAATTTTTTTTTCTTAAGGTTTAAAAAAAAAGTCTTTGGACTTTGTGGGGCTTAGTGTAGGGTCACTGTAAGGCTGTTTGATGACTGAGTTTGACCTACACAATTATTCACTCACACCCAATCACACAGATCAGAGGCACAAGGGTCCTAGTCATACATGATTTTAACTCCCAAAGAGTCCCTGACGTTAGAAAGTTAACAGGGCTGTGGTTGATGCCATTTCTAGATGCCTTCACTCACCAAAACTCAGGTAACCTTTGGCAATTTTCTGTATCTTCCGATTTGTTGCATCGACCCAAATGGGAAATGACAGACATGTTTACAGTCTGGTATGTTCCATAAGATGTTACCCAAGCAACTCAAGGAAAATGTTTAAAAAAAAAATATCTCCCCACCTGTCACATTAGTGTGCGGTCACTAATAATCAGGGTGCCCTTTCCCTCACTGGAACTGTCATGGCTTCGCTGCTCCCGGAACATCATCCTTTGGGCCCCTGGGTCAGCATCTCCTTCCTGATGATGACTCAGTGGGGGAACAGGCGCTCCTGCCCTTGCCGGGTTTAAAGAGACAGGGAATGGTGTGATATGCACACACACAAGAAAGAGGTGACTTCATGAGACCAAAGTGAGAAAAAGACTGTCAGTTGGTGTTGCCTTTCTGAGCCATTTAAAAATATCAGACTCTCACTTTTCCTCCCTCTTCAGTACTGAGAAAATGAATCCCAGCAAGAAATCAGATTTCTCCTGCTAGGCGCAATCAGGTGGGAACCGCGGTGTTAGTTCTTTTTGCCACTTCTCCATCCACCCCCAGACACCATCATTCTCAGCAGGAAGCCACAGAGGCAAACGGGTGGGGACCTACTGGCTCCCAGGGCATGCTGGATGGTTTGGCTCTGCCCAGGGAATTGTGAGCCACCCCAAGGCAGGCAGAGAAAGGGGGCTTCAAGCAGCTGGTGAGGATGCGGTTGGCATTCAGGAGATGTTTTTTGAGGAGGACTAGACCGTGTTCCTGGCAACAGACTTGCTGTCAAGGACCAGCCAGCGGTGGCTGTCAAGTGCATCAACAACCAACAAGGCAAAGCCGCTGGAAATAGCAGCAGCTTCCTTCCTGAGATGCCCTCTCCTTCCACACCCTCCTGGCTTCCTCCTCCGGGATACACTCAATCCTTGCTCTTCTCTAAACGCCTTACTGACCTCTGCCTCCACCAACCTCTCCCCTCTCTGAACATCAATAAGTGACTCGCTTGGGGTCTACACACGAGTTCCAGCAAGCACATCACCTCGCTCTGCTGAGGACTGCAGCTCAGAGACTTTCTCCACAGTCACTGGCTGGTTGTATCACTGGGGCTGTTTCACATCACCTTTCAACAGATCATCTCAGGTCAAGTTTCCAAAGAGCCCTAAACTCTCCGATTCTCTGCCAAAATTCCTAATAAGGAAGCCTGACACATCTCAGGAGAAGAGACAGACAGTGATGTTGCGTTCACTGGTACCAGGTCATGAGGATCAAAGAGAAGCAGATGTGAAGAGCAACCATTACCTTCTGAATTAGTTCCTGCCTCTAGGGAACCTCCCATTGACTTCTGAGGGCTACACTCGGCCAGCACACTCTGGATACTTCCATCTAAACCAAGCATCTAGTGTCTTTAGACAAGATGCCAAGAGAAGGTGGCCTTCTGGCCTGCCCACTGGCCTGCCACCTCAGAGCCAAGTTCTGCTGCTGAGTAGCAGCCACCGTCCAAGGGAAAATAATGCAAGGCAACGTGAACGGCCCAAGTCTGGGACCAGAGAATCTGGTGGAGAACCAGACCGAGCTAGATTATGCAGGGCCCTGGACCTCACAGGCCCCAGTGAGGTGGGCAGTGCTCAGGGCTGGGGCTTCTAGAGCTACCAGCTGCGGTCAAAAGAGCACCCCTTCCCTGTGGCTTTCACACAATGCCCACGAACTGGGACGACGCCACTGAACTACATCGATTGCTTCCTCTATAATGGTCACCCATGAGGTTTATTCTATATTGGGCTGCTCAGACCTTTAAAACATTAGCCTTTACCTAAACTTGGTACAAAGCCACACACCAAACAGGGTACGTCACGGTCACACTTCACCAGGCCCTGGGGTTTCCCGCCTCCCTCCCAAGTTTGTCTTCAAGCCCACTGTCCTGCAGGCCGAGCGCTGGGCCCCACAGCCAGGAGATTTTCTTTTAAAACTCTGCCATGCATTCCGAAAGAACGCAAGCCAGCTAAGATGATGAATGTTTCCTGGAGAATTATGAATAATTTGGAAATGTGTTGGCTGTGTGAGGGAAAGCCTGAGACTGCTGCTGGCATAGAAACAAGCAGACAGAATGGGGCTCAGGGATGAACGGTCCCTGACCCCCCAACGTGTTCCTTTCTGGAATCTTCCTTGTTGCCTGGGGCTTGGCTGAGGGTCCATCCTGCTGCTGCCCCATCCTAGGGCAGGGTGACTGTTGTTTTGTTTTCTAGGCTCATTCTATAAACTGGTCCCTTTTCTACTCAACCGAATGAGATGTCCCTGGCAAAGGAAGGGTCCCCAAAGTGTACTGCCCCGCAGGACTGCAGCGTTGGGTGTGCTAGGGCCCTTTCTGGATTCTGATGTCCACAGCCCCTAAGAGACAGCGGAGGAAGTTGCTCTTTTTGGGGCTGACCCACTGCCTACCCCATCTCTTCCTCCAGTCAAGGGTTCCCAGGACAGACCAGGTCTCTCAGTCTCAAAGACCCTTCTGTGGTTGTGTTACATGAATTTCAGGCAAACAGAGTAAAAAATGAGGCGGTGCTTAGCTGGGAGACGCATTTGGAGAACGAGGGGACTTAGAGCAGCCCCTGTAAGAACAGATAATCACTTCCACGTCGGATGTGCTTTCTGCTGTAGGAGGCTGGCTTCTCCGAGGACCTTGCGTTAGTGTCTCACAGTGTCTCACCACAGATGTACTCCTCATGAGACTGGAAAGGCTGGTTCCAGCAACAGGTGGAAGAAAATCTGTAGCTTCTAACGAGTCTGTGGATAGAGCCAGGGGATGGCTGTGTCAGGATGGGGCGGGGGAGCTGCCAGACTGGACGGTTTGTCTCATGAAGTCTGTATGTGCTGGAGCAAACGGCGAGTCGTTCTGGGGGCAGCAAGACAGACGGTGTGCTTCTGGTGTGTCCACGCATACATAGCAGGATGGGCGTCTTCCTGTCCCTCCCACCTCAAGTCACTAACAGTAACAAGGCTGAAAAGGAAAAACCAAAGTCCAGCCCAGGGGCTGTGACAACATCACACCTACACAAACATACTAGGCATACTGGAGTCCAACACTTCCTGATGTCCCCAAGAGGAAGAGTGGTAAAGGAGTGGACGATGGTGCTGAGGAGCTAGGAGGGAGTGTTATCTCAGAAATAATCCCCGAAAACAAAACATTTGTTTGCAGGTAGAATCGAAAATATGTATGTGTGTGGGTATATATATATATATATATATATATATGTATATATATATATATATGCGCCTAATTGATCATGTAAAATAGCCATTCATTTCAAAATTAGATCTACGATAAAAAAATTAATATATCTGATACAGTGCAGGGTTTGCTTGGGGTGGGAATGAGGGAAGAGGAAGCACGGCAGCAAGGAATGAAGCTAAAACTTAATCATAAAAGCAGATTAGAAACAAGAGCCTTCACAAATATAGCACAATTGTGTCTTATAAAATTATTATAATACTCTCTTTATACTTGATACGATTATATCAATAATATAGATTCACTTGTTATTAAGGTTTATTATAAACATGCAAAATTCATTGCATGATGCATCTGCAAAACATATTAAAATCCTTCTAGCAATAAAACATCTTCGAGCTGATGTGCATCCAGGCTTTCCTGATTCTACAGCTCCAGGTGTGTCATTCAACATGAACTGGAAATGGAGACCCGAACTGTATTGGTTTTCATCCCTTAGCGGATGTCAAGGGCTGGAGATGGGAGGGAAATCGATCAATGGAGACTTATGCTATAGTCAACACTCTGCTAAGTTACTGTACACCGTACTCTCGTAAACGACATTGCAGCCTAGTAAATAAATAAGTACAAAAGGGGATGGGGTGTACGCTTCAGCCTCTTAGGACATAGGTAGCAAAATATTGGTTGGAGGGTCGGGGTTGGCTAACAACACTCGTGAGTAGTGGCATGATTGCTGATGGCACCCTGGATCACAGAATAATCTCCCAGAGATTAGAATGAACATACATACACACTGGTTTATCCTTGATCTGAAATGATTTTACATGCTCATTTAGCAAAGTCCTTAGAAGATTTGGCCTCTTAAAAAGAAATGCAAGTATCAAGATTATCGTCAACCAAATTGGGGAGCTGACAGATTCACCCAACGTTCATCTTAGGTTTGCTCTAAGACCAGTAATCACTGGACTATGACTGGGTTACGACTGTCGATGTATGGTAACGGTGAGCTTGCAAATGACTCACCGGTGGGGACTTGATTCATCTCGGCCTCTCAAATTCTAGGGACCGTTTCCACTGAGGCAGAGAACAGAAGCAGTGGGTATTTCAAAGCCTCCCCTACTCCCAATCCCACCTGGCTCACATTCTGGGCTCCCCGTTCTTTCATTCCAAAGACGTCTCAGGTGGAGGGGTGTCTAGCCCACTGGACTGGGACAGGTTCATTTTAACATCTCTGGTTGGGGGACCTCAATGGTGGAAATTGACAGAAAGGCAAGGAAAATATATCAAATCGTACCGAAAAAGGGGGAGAGTTTGTTTGCTTTCTAGGAAGGGTCAACCTACAGCCAGATGTGACTTCTACATAATTAAGCTGGACACTGTACATTATGTCATCTTCCACTAAGGTAATGTTCTTGGTTGTAAGAGACAGACCCTGAACCGTTGCTCACATTTGGACTAAAAACCCTAAAATTTTCAGGCCCCCATCTGGAACAAGAGGAAAGGCCATGGCCTTAAAATTTTAGGGTTAAGGATCATTTCCCACTGCTGGAGGGCTGGGGGCGGGGGAGACGATGGTTCTTCGTGGTGAGTTTCATACCGCACTCTGTAAGATGGGGTGCACAAATTGGGGGTTGACATACGAGAACCCCTCGAAATCAGACTGGTCTATGTTAGCAATGACCAACTGATCAGGTGGTGTTAAGACAGGCTGCCCTCGTGTGAAGAACTTGTCAAAGTTTTCTGCGCCTTTGCCACACTGCAGAGAAAAGAGAAAAAGAAGAAAAGGTCAGTAAATTATTGCAAAGCACAGGCGGCAGTTCTCTCAAGAGTCCTCGGCAGGGAAGAGCGTGGCCCGGGGGAATTGGGACTGGAGAGGCAGGAAGAATTCTGGAGAATCTGGACACCTACTGGATTCAAAAGCCAGCCACAGCAAATAACAACGCAAAGTCACTCGGTTGCAAACCTTCGATGACCCTTGGAACCGAACCCCTCCATGGAAAGGCACTGCTGATAGTAAGGCAGCAGCAAGGGGACACAGCCTGTTTTATTTCATTTTCACTTCACAGAGCAAGCGGGCTACGAGCATGATGCCACACGCGCAGGGCCATCAGTCACAGCCCATGTCAAAAGGCCAGGATGTTGGGTGGGAATGCAGACAGCAACCTCTGAACCGAGAAGTTGAGATTTCTGTCCTACTCGTGGTTCTCTACAACCATATTTGTAGTACAGTAAAAGCTGTGTTATTTTTGCAACTGCAAAGTGCTAAAAACCTCAGTTCATGATCTTCAACCAATATTGAGGTAGGTGTGGTGGCAAGGTTGGGACATTCACCCTGGGGCCCAGCTGGGCTTCAGCCTATCTAGATCTATCCGATCAACTGGCAGGTCGATACGGGGCTCACTCGCAGGTGGTCTCAGGCTGGAGGGGGTTTGCTCTGGTGCCCTGGACAGGGATAGCAAAGTCTCCTGTCTGTCTTGGATAGTCTTCTCCTGCAGGGTCCACCAGGGCACCCAACAAAGACAGGGCTGCAGGCAGAGCTGCCTTTTTGGAGGCTCTGATAAACATGGCAGCATGCACAGCAGCACGTGGGAGACTGACCCCAAATCGGGGAAAGGGGTGTCCTCACTTTCTCAGCCGCTCAGGAGGGTTGTGGCATGCTGAAGTCCCCTGGACCCCAGAGGACTCTGAGACAGGGAATGTTGGGGTCACACTGGTGATACAAATCACGGTATTCCACATGTTGCCAATGATCACCCTTCTACCTGCTGGTACCATAGGGGATATGGACCAGTTCTGAGTTAGCACAATTTTATACTAACCAGGCAATACTGGATCTTTAACAGAGGACAGCTCTGTGAAGGGGTGGGGGGGTGGGGAGTCCACCCCAATCCCTTGAGTGTAAAGGGGGGAGGAGAGCCACATCCTCTCCCGGGGCTATGGAGGTTAAGGGTGTGGTGTTTCACACAGACCCCAGCATGCGGTGAGAGCACAAGGGGTGCTGTTATTTTTGTAAGGCCAGTTTAGTCTCACAGACCATACCTTCCCACTTCCTCTTTTATACCTTTCCCACCATCTAGAAAGTTTCCTCGAGGGTCTAGTTTCATCAGGCTTTTTCCACCCTGCTCCTAAGGCATGTCATGAGTTCAAAATAAGGTCTCTCACGACTGACAGCCTCCCTTTCTGGAGGTGTTTTCATTTTCATGTGTGACCACCCACTCCTAATGGGGGGGGGTGCACACCATGGACTGCTGTGTGGGTATGTGGATGCGTGTGTGGAGGGAGGCAGGGAGCCCTTGTATGGGGGCCCTTGCAGCCTCTCTATGGAGGCCATACTATTGGGCCTGTTTGTCACGCAGGCCCTGCCTCCTGCATAAGAGATGGTGGAATTGTATTTGAGGAAGATGTCCTTTGGGAACCTGATTAAGTAATGCCCATGGCCTGAAAGACTTCAAGTGAATCCACTGCAGGTGCTCTCAGAGGCTGGGATGTGTGTTCCTTATGAAGAGATCATTTGCATTTGTTTTGCTATTCACTAACCGTGCAAAGATGAGTAAGAAGGACCTTTTAGGAAAAGGAAAAGGCGAAGTCTCTAAAAGGAAGAGGAAGGCAAGCCAAGGTAAAACGTCTTCTCCATCCATCTAACCCTAGATTTGTTGATCTGTTTTGTGAAAAGAGGGCACAAGTCTGACCTTTCCTTTGGGTACCATCTTTATGGCATTCGCAGATCATCTTCCAATGAGAAGTTTCAAAAGCCATGGCTTAACTGCCAAATAAATCAACAACAAATGGCAGGAGTCCCTGAGATCTAAAAAGTGGGCCATGTAAACACTAGCACCAAGAAGCTTGGGGATAGGGACGGGTGAAATTCTAAAGCTGCTGTTCCTGGGAAGGGTTACTCCTAGGGCTGCCATGGCTTGTGAGGCGAGTGTGGTTAACACACAGGGTGGAAACCCTCACTGCTCCTGGCTTTGTGCTATGTGGGCTGCCGGCCCAGAACTAAGGGGGGGCTTGCAGGAACCAGGGTAGTCCTCCTCGGCGATCATGTCACATGGGAGTAGAACTGCTGGTCTCAGAACTGCTTACCACCAGAAACCTCTTCTTTTCCTTCCCACTCTAACTCACTCTGGTATGTTCTCCTAAGGAGAGAGAAGTCACATTCCAGCAAGGAAAGCCTTTCTTAAGCCTATTCACTGAGGTGAAGGGACAGGCTGAGGGCAAAGAATAAAAACTGTGTGAGTGGATCTCAGCAAGCCATGGGTGGGAAAGCCACGGAAATGCTGGAGGTTGCATCCAAGGGTCACATGAGATGCAAGACTCAGAAGGACCTCTAATTCCAAGGGAGCTCTCACCAGATGGATGCTGCTTTCCCCCTTCAAAGAACAGGGTTTTTTTTGGGGGGTGGGGGTTGTTTGTTTTTAATCACAGGTTTGGTACTATGAGAAATATAGCTTATTTTTCTACCATGGAGGGTCTCTTATGCTTTAAAAAATGAGCCTTCCATAATTCAGTAAAATTAGCCCAGAAATAGACAGTCTCCTTTAAGTCAAATGGGAGAAGATCTTGACTTAATTTTTCAAGATGTCTATGAAGAAAACTATGACTATTCTCATATTATCCACCACCAATGACTGAAAAGGATAATGAAAACCAGTGCTCTCTGGATCTTTGAGGAAAAGACAAAGCCTTCAACAAGCTGTTATATTTTAAACATACAAAAGATTCTTCCTGCTGTCCGTGGCCCAACCTTATTCATAACCATCTTGTGGGCAGCAGGGCTCAGGCACCATCTTGGATGTGAGAGAGAACAAGAAGGGGTATGGAGACTGATGGGTTTGGGGGGCCCCAGGTGGTATTCGTGAATGACTGAGCGAATGAGTGACAGTAGGGGTGAAGAATGAGGCTGGCCAGACTACAGATATTCTCTCAACCTACCTCAGGGATGATGCAAGGTTATTACCATGGCCACTGGAAGGACAGCCTTTACCACAGTGTGTGACAATAGGCAGGTTTGGGTTGGCCATGGCCTAAGAGCTCCAGGCCACCTGACAACACATGCAGGCAGCATTTGCTACTTGAGAGCAAAATCCCTTGGCGGGATGTGCACTGTCTTCACCTCCAAAGGCCACCCACACCTGTCACCAACTGAGGATTTTGCCAGTGTGTGAGCTCAGACAGTTCCTCTGGTGCTCCCTGAGAGCAGAGACTGCCTGTGTCCACGGAGCTGCTTTCAACACCAGAGGGAAAAGGAGAGGTGGGGTGGGAAGGACCCACCAGAGGCCACAAGTCCAGGGAATAGCTTTGGGAAACATACTGTACCTCTCTGTAAAGATAAAAATGGGGTTGTGAACGCCCACCTCCCAAGGCTATTGTGGGGATCAAAGGAACGAGAGTGTGTGCAATCCCTTCTAAAGATCAGGCAATGACACAGATCTGAGGCACAGCACGTACAGCACACGCCCTGCAGGTAAAAGGCATGTGATTAATATGTGAGGGATGAACAAACCCTATTAATAATCGACCTGCCTTATTTAGCTCTGGATTCAGGACATAACTCCTTTGTGGTTTTGACATTTCAACCCATTTGGTAAACTCATCAATTAATAATATGAGCTCAGGAGAGGTCAGGCATGGTAAAGATGGGCAAAGCATAGGAAGACACTGACTCCAGCTAGACTTTGGGATCGTAGTGCTCCCCATCCAGGCCCCTGGGCAGCACACAGTCCACTCACAACCCCATGCACCCTGTGTAAGGGCCGGGGGGAGAGTCAGCCTGCCCCGCGCACGTCGGCTTCTCATGATTCTTACCTGGGAGAGGCCACCGAGAATGCACAATACATGTGTTGGTCTCAATCCTGTCCTTTACCTTGGTGTCTCAGTCATGTAGAATGTAACCCCATGGTCACTGGTATGGGAATTAGGGTGAGTATGAGTAGCTTGAAAACACTGCCATTACAAAGCAAAACCAAACCAAACCCAGAGGAGCAGGCACAGTATGGAACCAAGCAAGAGTAAAGGCGTGTTGCAAGATGAAGGAGAAAGGGGTGGGGAATGTCTCTGGCAATTATTGGATGTAGCAGGATCTGCTTCATCTTAGGGCACCCCCTATTTCAAGTCTCACTGTGTGGTGGTCCTAGTGGAGCATTAGTAGGAACATGGCTGATATCTGTGCACGGCTTTCTGACCTGCAGTTGTGCACCAACTTCATTTAGTTAAACAACCAGCAATAGAAATGAATGGGGATATTGTGCTTTGAGCCTCCTGAGAGCTCATGTCCACACCATGGGACCATCCAGTGAGGGGGCTGAGGCGCCAGGCTGCAGCCCTCTGTGAGATCAGCATGCTCAGGGAACGGTCTTCCGTGCATGACCCAACGCAAGCAGAAGGAACACACTCAGGGTTAAAGAATGGAGTTAGTTTGCTCGTTTAGTCACTCAAGGATCTAGAAATGTGCTCACCGAAGGCCGGGATGCCCACTGAAGCCAGTGCATTTTGGTACAGAAAGTCTGGAGAATAAGAACGGACAGAGGAAAGTATTTGGAAAAGAGTCAGCGCCTGCCCTGGGAACTTGAGAATCAGAATAGCCCGTGTGAAGGATGCCACACACCCACCTGCACTCACACGGAAATGTCTTCCAGATAGATTGCTAGGTGAAAGATGCAAAAATGCGTGGTACGACCTTGCTGTGCGTATGATCACGCATGCACGCAGCCTTCCAGAAGCTTACAGAAGAGGTAGTGAATAGCAGAACCAGTAGTTGGGGGGGTGGGGGTGGGGACAGCTTGTCATTTTGTATCCATCTTTCCTTGCTTAACTATTTCCCCATATGGAATTAATACTTTAATAATGATTTTTTTTAAAAGAGGGATTGGGACCTCTTTTTGGGTGCTCCTGCCAACAGCACCTGTGGTGAGAGCCTGGAGACAGGTTTTCATTTCTTAGACAAAATTAAACAGTGCTTGCTTATCTGTTGCCTCTGAGCAAATCTCAGAAACCTGCACATCATCCTCATGCAGGGGCCACGCTAAATCTTCTGTGTATCATTCCAGTTTTAGTATATGCGCTGCCGAAGGGAGTGCTAGATAGAGCACGATGCAGAAAGGGCCAATTCTGGTCCAGTGGGAGCTGGTTCTATGGATGGGTGTGTTGACAGACACAGGCTATAAGCCACACATTGAATGAGTGGGTTCTTAGAAGTGTCAGAGCCACATGTCTGTGAGGGAAAGGTCCTGGCTTATCCTAGGCCGTATTCTATGGAATAAAAACATGCACTCCGTTGAGTCTGTCTTTATACCAATGGCTGGCAATGGAGGATTCAAGGCTCCTTTTCCAAAACAAGTTGTTGTGATGGCCATCGTTGTCGGAGACCTTCACTTCAGACAATGGGAGGCTGCCAGTTGGCACACCTTGAGCCACGTATCCTGTTCCTCACCACGGAAGCTCCCTGAGGCTTGCGACACAGCTACTTACTAACCTTGATTATTATTTTAAATGTCTCATCTCTTCCCAGTTCTCTTTCAAGCCGGAGAGCATGTGGGAGCGTAGTTATCAAAGAACAGCCTCCTTGCTTCTCATCAACCAAGGAGGAGCTGTCTTGGGCTGGTTTAAAGGTTGACATCACCCCCGAGTTCACCTTGATGTGACAGGTTCCAGGCTCCAAGGGCTGGCTGGTGTTCACATGTTGCTGGAGGAGCTCCCCGAGTGTTGGGAATCTCTTGGTTTTACTTAGCATCGCGGCTGCTGGTGCCACTGAATGGTCAAGAGAAAAACCTACCTGCTACTCCACAGGATGATTACATGCAGCCCCAGGCTGCCTGCCGCACTGAGCTCTCAGACCACTGCTCCAAGACCCTCCTCCTTCTACCCAGAGGGCCAATGCTCTGTAGAATTACCTTTCTAGAGCAATTATTAAAAAGAACAGCACCGCGCGATGTCCTTGGTTTTAGGAAAGTCATGCAATATGTAGGTATAAACAGGCATCACATTTGCAACTTACTCTCAAGTAGTTAAAAAAAAAAAAAAAAACAACCCGCACATGTGTATTATGTACACATGCATGCCTGGAGATGGAAAGAATGATAAAGCAAATGTGCTAAAATGTTAACATTTAGGGAATCAGAACGTAGCAATTCTTTATGCTATTTTTGTGACTCTTCTGCAACACTGAAATTGGAAGTTATTTCAAAATAAATTTTTTTCCCGAAAATTAAAAAGGCATGCTGCACTGAGTTTGAGAATTAAACCATCATCAAACTTTCTAGACAAGCTAATGACGCCGTGCATTGCCTTGTTTCATTGTATCCCACAGACCCTGTGTTTTTTTATAAATTGGAAGTCTGTGGCAACCTGGCATCAAGCAAGTCTACTGGAGCCATTTTGGAACTGCATTTGCTCACTTCCTGTCTTTGTGCCACATTCTGGTAATTCTCATCATATTTTGAACACTTTCCCTATTACTGTATTTGTTAGGGGGACCTATGATCAGTGATCACAACTTGCTGAAAGTTCAGGTGACAGCATTTTTTTTTTTTTTTAGCAATAAAGTATTTTTAAATTAAGGTACATGCATTGTTTTTTTTAAGATATAATGTGACCGCACACTTAGTAGACTACAGAATAGTGTGACTGTAGCTTTTATATGTACTGGGAACCCCCCAAATTCATCAGTTTGCTTTACTGAGACATGCACCTCACTGTGGCCATCTGGAGCCACACCCACAGCATCCCCGAGATATGCCTATAGAGGATTTCGGGGTGATGGGGAAAATTAACCTGACTGTGCAATCTCACCATCATGGCATCTACACTTGTACCTGCTGTTCTTGTTCTCTTTGGCTCTTGCCGCAAGGATGACAATGTCCTGATGAAAGTTATTTTTTTCCCCTCTCTCTTCTTGATAAAATAAGGACAGTAATTTTACCAGAAAGGCTCCCTGTGACAGACAGGCCTATTTCCAAAGTGCTCTGCTCATCTATCAACTCTGGAATATATTTCTCGGTGTTAACTTTATAAATTATTCTCTCTCTCTCTCTCTAATAACCACTTAAGTATCGTGAAGGTTTTTGGCTTGCCTGTGAACTAGCTCTTCTGCTCCTTGGGGCCAATGGATGGAATTCAAAAAAGAAAAAAAATCAATTAACTTTCCACTTCTGATATTTGTATAAACTATCATGTATCACGGGCAAGATGAGCGGGAGCTTGAAGGCTGTTCTCCGGCATTTTACTCAGATGAATAATTAATCAGGGTAAAAGCCTACAAAATTCAAAGGGACACCAGATCAGAATCTTGGGCTCACGTGTGCCTCTAAGGGCATACTTTGTTTTTTTGGGCAAAGCCGAAAGAATGAGTTCTCCTTCCCTCCATGGATTCTCAAGACACACGGCCAAGTGGGCTTGGCTGTGCCATCCTCTCCCGAGGAAACCTCCTCATTAACCTGATGCTGTGGGAGGCGGCCTGGCCTTTCGAATTTCTCCCTCAGCAACTGAAGTTTAACCTTTTCAGGAGTGACATCTTTAAACTTAAACATTAAAAAAAAAAAGAGAGAGACCTTCTTACATGGAATCTTCTGAACATTAACAAGCCTCTTTGAGGACTCAGGCTTGTTGTTCGGAACGTCAGCCAAAAGCCGAGCTGACGGTCCTTAGTCTGTGGATCAAAGGCTCTTCCACTGTTGTGTTTTCTTTGAGGGAAGACGAAACCAGCTTGCTGTGTGCTTTTTTCCCCATAAAGAAGGAGAGTCATGGGGTGGGGGTGGGGGGCTCATCTCCAGGAGAGCATAACATAGCTGTTTTGTTTTTGCTTTTGTTTTACATGATCAGCCAGTACATAAGTGACTGTTCCATCTTCTAGAAAATTGTCTTCACCTTCACAATTGCACACAGTGGTCTTCTGGGGACGTGGTTCTGCTCTGCCAGGACAGGACTCTCCCCCCACAGGGCACCTTGGGGGTAGGTTCTTGCTTCCTGCAGGTTCTTCCCCAGTCCTGCTACTTCTGTGGCTGGGATGAGCCCCTCTGAGCTTCCAGACTTGCCACTGTCAAGGGAGATGGCCGCTGTTCCACACACCTGACACCCATCCCTCGCCTCTCTCCGTTTCCCTTCGTGAGTGAATTTAAACAGAATCTGGGCCATGGCTGCACTGCAGGTGGCCACAAGGCGGAAAGTTCTGTGTGGTGCCTCCTGATGGAGTCCCACATCACAGAATGTCTTTGGTGGTGGATTTTCACATTTCCTGTGGCACTCTGGTCTAGCTTCCGGGATGTCACTTTGGCAGGAAGGAAGATTAAAAAAAAGAAAGATAGGATACTATGGGAACCCTGGTTCCTCTGGATAAGCTCTGGGACTTGTCTCTCCTCTCTCAAGGAAGCTTGTGATTTTGAAGTCAACTTTCACTGGAGATTCAAAAGCAAATTAAAAAAAGCCAAGATGAAAAAAAAAAAAAAGCCAAGATGAGACTCCACAGCTTATGAGCACAAACTTGATCTCTAGAAGCACCCTGAAGATAACTGGGAGTGCTTGAAGGTTTACTGCTGGTATTTGCAATAACTAGAATCTTGATTTCCTTCCTGGGAGCCAGGAGGGGATGGTCCTTTAATCCAATAAATCTCAGGGAAATGGACTCACAGCACCTGCTGAAAAAGCATCAAGACAAGTTCACCAAGGCAGACAAGCTTCACCAGCCAGGGCTACCAGCACCGCTCAGAGGGGGAGATGCTCCCCGTGAGGGGTTCAGCAAACACGCGAGAACAAGCTTCTGGCAGCAGGGTGTTTGCCACTTTTCTCCACGGTGACAGTGAGGATATGCTGCTCCGTCTCCCTTTGAAACGACAAAACTGCCTATCAGAGACTACTCAGCTTTGCATTTCATCTGTAAACTCTTCTGACTTTTTAATTAACTCTGGATCAGGGAACTGCATTTTTCACTGAGCAAGAGGGGAAACATCACAGAGTAACCTGAAGGCGCCGTTAGCTGCTGTGCTGACACCAGTATCGTGTGCAGCCTCAGTGACATTTGGACTGAGCCTGCTCTGCGCTGTGGGAAACGTCCTCTCCCGCCGCCCAGACTGTTCCTGGCACATATGTGGTCTCTCCACTCTAGCTGGTACCTCGAGAACAGAATTCTATTCCGGGGGGCTGCTGAGATGCCCCTTCACCCCAGGACTAGGTGCCATGGGGGTGGCGTGGGGTAGGGACTGGGGGGCACTGAGCTCTCCTGGGAACCAGAACTTTCTGGTCGACCTCTTTGCCCTCGACTCTCTTCGCTGCTCACTCCTGCAGCTGCTTGCTCCTAACCCCGGCATGGCCATGTGTCCCCTGCTGTCTTATCCGCTGCCCACGTGTACATTTTCAGCTTCTTCCTTTTCTGTGTACACTTCTCCGGCAGGACGGGGGCTCGGCCTGGGAAAGCCCACTGTGAGCAGAGGACGTCTCTCCTTCCCTCTGACCAGAGCCCTCACCCAGCAGGCCTTTTACACACCACCTCCAGCTGCAGGGCCTGGTCCATGATTTTGGCTTCTGTGTTTGAGTTCAGGAGCTGCTTCTTCACAGCCAGAGCCAGCCTCTTCTTTCTTGTTATTCTAGTTAGCACTCAGTTAAAAAAACACACAAAAAAACCCCAAACCACAAATACCAGCACTGGAGGAATAAATAAACAAACACACACTGCTCGTGGCTCAGCGGCCTGCCGCGGTAGGACTGTGTCCGGTGAGTTCCCCAGCCCACAGCGAACAGCCTTAGTCAGATTCCTGGCTCCTGGCCTCAAGCCACGCTCTTGTGTCCCTAGATCTGAACGCGGGGCTGCGGTGCCCCCAAGAAGTGGGAGACCATGCAAATATACAATGTCTTCTGAGGACGGGGTAGGAATAAACAGGAGGAGATGTGTTTTTATGGCTGCCTTTGCTGCATCTTGTCCCTTTCTGGAAAGTGACTGACAAGCAATTGTATTGTGCTTAACACTTAAAGCAGGGTCAGCATGTCACCTCTGCTAAGCTGTATGTAAGATGCGATTGTGCGCCTTTCATATTTTAAGAAGGCTACACAAATAGGAAAGGGGAAAAAGAAAATCCCTAACAGAATGTTCTAAGGCCGCCTGCAGCATTATCACTGCCATCACGCCCCACCTCCTCAAAACCAGATTTTGTAGTGAGGGGAGGGATCCTATGAAAACCCCCCAAAAGCTGTGTCCGGGATGGGCTCAGAGAATGTGGGGTGCAGATATACAAGGGTCCTGTTGGACAGGATGATTCAGGAGGGAGTCAACTGACCTGATTAATTTTAGTTTTTCTCCCGTTTGTGCTAAGAATATCTTGGAAAAGTAGAAGTGGGCTCCCCACCAGCAGTTTTATTCTTGGAGCAGAGGACACACAAGCGTATTTGAGGAGGAAGCTGCTGCCCTAAAGAACAAAGCTTGGGTGCCAACCAGTCAGTAACTCAGTCACCCCAGGAGGGTCCCCTTTGCCTGCTCATAAGCACCTGCTAGAGGAGACAGATGTGGGTGCTTCTGCAACAGACCGTGGGACACAGCTGCTCTTGCTGCAGCCTCGGGGGCAAGGGCACCATGGGAAGGCATGGTCCACTAACCCCAGAGGTGGGATCCAGGGGGAAGCAGACTCCCCGGGAGGCACCACCAAGTGCCTGGTGGCATGAGTCAGGAGCCCCATGTCTTACAGACTCTGAAATTACCTCAAGATATAAATGTTAAGAAAGGCCAATGCTGGTTGCCACCACCAGTCAGAAGATGGGCAGACGGCGGTCACTAGGATGGAGTGATGGTGTCATGAGGTAAGGACACGGATCTCAGAGCCAGAATAACCACCTACCAGCTGCGTGTCTTCAGGCAAGTTACTCAGCCCCTGTGCCTTAGTTTACCCACTGTGCAGGGTTGTTAAGAGGGTTAAATGAGCTGATTTGTAAAAACAGAGCCTGGTGCATAGGGTTTGTGGAATACACAGGAAAAATGGGGGTCATGTGGGAAGAGTCTCAATGAAGGTGGCAAAGCCAGAATGGGGACTGACACTGCTTGCAGTGGCGGCCGTGGCCAACATGGGAAACCCAGCCAGGGCCTGCATAGGGGTTGGCTGAGACTGGGTTCTTCTTCAGGAGCAAAGCAAGCCCAGGAGAGCCGGACACAGATGCGAAGTCCTGTCAAGGACGCAGAGCAAGGAAAACAGCCCCACTGGGCACGTGAGTCCGTGAAGCCTGCACCTCAAAGCTGATGTGCCCTGGCTCTCTCTCAGTTCTGGGGGGCGCCCTGCAGCCACCCTACTGGTGGCGGGTCTGGGTTGACTCTGTAAGTCAGCAGGAACCCCTGTGGCTCAGACCACAGACTGAACACAAGGCTGGCACCTGGCCATTTTTTTCCACCCTGCAGGGCCAGGGGTGACTGGCCTCCTCTCTCCAGAAAAAGGGTCGGTGGGACCCCGCTGGGATTTGGGAGACCGCGGCTCAAGAATAGGCCATGTCCCTTACTCACCACTTTGGGCTTGAAGGGTGGCTGGATCTCCCTGTTCTCGAGTTTTTCCCAGTCGATCCTCCGGAAGAAGGCGTGCTCCCGAACGTCTCTCTCTCCCTCTGGCCCGCAACCCAGCCGCTTGCCTGGGTGTTTGGTCATCAGCTAGAAGGCAGCAGAAAGAGAATGCAACGTGTGACGTGGTGACCAGAGGTGATGACGCTGTACTGTATAACTGAAATGTGCTAAGAGAGCAGGGCGTAAGTACTCTTCCCCCAAAAGACAAAAAGGTAAACTAATGTCAGGTGATGGACATGTCTTCTTGGTTGTAGGAATCTTTCACCGTGTACATGTGTATCAAGCCATCACGTGGCACATTTTAATACGTTGCAATTTTGTCTGTCAATTACACCTCAATAAAGCTGAGAAAGAGAGAAAAAAAAAAGAGCCTCCCTCCCCCGCCACACACATTAAAAGTAGGAGAAAAAGAGAATGCTGGATGATAATGCAGGCTTTCCTTTGCCAACTCTGCTATGGGCCCTGGCTGTGTGGACGCCCAGGGAGCACCCCAAGAAATCAGTGGCTTGCACAGAGAGACCCCAACTCACAAGTATAGTAGTGTTGACAGTATGGGCCTTTCTATAGTGTTTTTTTTTTTTTTTTAATGATAGTCGCACAGAGAGAGAGAGAGAGAGAGAGGCAGAGACACAGGCAGAGGGAGAAGCAGGCTCCATGCAGGGAGCCTGACGTGGGATTCGATCCCGGGTCTCCAGGGTCACGCCCTGGGCCAAAGGCAGGCGCTAAACCGCTGCGCCACCCAGGGATCCCCTCTATAGTGGTTTTTATGGTAAGGAACATAGGGAAACAATCTGACCCTAGAGCCAAACATAAGAATTTAAACAGGTGTCTTCATATACTATCTGCGCTAGAACTGCCATCCTGTATGTCTAAAAAATATGGATATGAAAAGGTAGACAATCACTAAAAATTGTGTGTGCTGAAGGTATCTCATATGATGCTAATAAGAAGCATCATATGCTACCTATTTATTGCCTGGACCAAAATGCCTGAATCAGAGACTCATGGTTGGAAAAACAAATGCCTTGACCAGCAGGTGACTAGTTAATTCCCATGTATCTACAGCAGGAGACAGAGGCAAATGTGGATTATAAACTGGGCAGGGCCCAGCTGTCCCTATTTTTATATGTAAACAGTGCCTTGCCCTTGGAAGACACCTGCTAAGTGCATCCCAAATGATCAAACCAGCCAGAAAATGTTAGGAGTGTGTTATGCTTCATCCTGCCACGTCTGACAATAATTTTGTGGCCTAAAACTTTACTATTAAAAACTAACCAGGTCATGACCCGGTAATTTCTACTCCTAGGTATCTCCTCCCCAGAAATGAGTTCGTATGTTCCCTCAAACCCAAAACCTGGACGTTTCAGGGCACTTCTATTTGTAACAGCCCCAAACTAAAGTGGAAATAACCCAAAGGCCCACCAGCAGTAGCACGAATAAACCAACTCTGGTGGGGCTACCCAACAGAATATTATGCAGCGTATGGAAGACAGAAGGACACACGTACATGGGAATGTGGAGAAATGCTACGATCACCGTGTTGGGGGAAAGAAGCCAGGGCTGGGGAACACCCACCACAAGACTGCATTTGTGTGAAGTTCAAAACAAACAAGGCAAATCCATGCAGGTTTGAGCGGGGCTGCTGTTTATCTCCAGGGGTGGGGAGTCGCTGCAGGACAGGAAGGGAGGGGGCCCCTAGGGTGTCGGAAACATTCTCTTTCATGACCTGGGTGAAGTTACGTGGGTGTTATCTGTTCTGTGAGAATTCACTGATCTACACACTGATGATTTGTGCCCATTTCTGCGTGCACACTCCATCTTAAAAAAGGACACTTGAATGAAGAATGACCCAAGGCATGCCAAGTCAGGCAAGGGAAGAGAACGAACGTTTCCAAGGGCCTGAGATTACTTCTGACAGCTCACAGCACAATTTCAAGGGGTGGAGGAGACACTAAAACACCGTGAGATTAGCTGCCTGGGCCAGAGCTCCAGGAAGTGTGGGGATCAGAACGCATTCTCCAGGCCGCCATGCTTCCCACAATGTCCTGCATGTCACCAAGCTGTAGCCCTTGATGGCTGAAAGCAGAGGTGTGCGTTTGAGGGCTCTCCACCACCTTTCTCAGAAGTGTGGGGAAGAGTCTTCCTCTGTTGACCCTCTTGGCCTCGATTATAAAAGAAATCTGGGTCTACTTACTCCTTTGCAGATGGAAACGGCCTCCTTGGACAAGGATTTGGGATAAGAAACGTTATGCTCCATTATGGACTGAAACAGCTCGTCTTCATCTTCACCATCAAAGGGAGGCTATTCCAGGAAAGAGACACACGGGAAAACAGGCAGGGTGATTCATTAGTGTGGTGCCTGATGACCCAATTCAGCACCAAGAACACACACGGGGCTTCTGGGTGCACCATGGGCTGCAGAGTTAGCTCAGTGAAGTTGCTGGTTTATTTGATTATCTTTCATTAGGTCGGTGGTTGTGTGTTTTTCACTTTTTCCCCTTGTCTCTTTAATTATCCTGCCCTGGGAAACCCAAAACAATCTTTAGGCAAAATGTTTTTGAGTAATGCTTTTAGTGATTTGCAAATAAATTATAATTAATCCGTTAATCTTGTAATTATGTGTTAAAAATTTTAATTATAATCAAGTTAGGTTACAGATGGTTCTGTGTGCAGTGATGGGGGCAGGTGGAGAACACTAGTGCCTTTGAATTCTGAGAATGGGGCATCCAGGTCATCAGGACATGGCCTAAAAGGACTTCCCCAGCTCTAGAAATTCACCCCAGGGCCCTTCTGACCCAAGAGCAAGAGGGAGCTGCTCTGTAGAGAGCCCACACCTGTGTGATGACAGTGATGGGGGCTTAGCTGCCACTAGACACTCCCTTCTCCTCTTCTATTGGGTTTACACTCCCACGGGGCGGGGGGGGGGGGGCATAGTAGCATTCTGGGCATTGTGGGCGGCCATGGCTTTCAAGTTAGGTGGATCTGGATCAGAATCTAGCTTCACCATCTTCTAGCTGGGTGTCCACAGGCAAGCAACCGATCTCTTTAAGACATGGTTTTCCAATTTGTAAAATGGGGTTTCCTGGTGAGTCTACAAAACAGGATAGTCTGTCCTGTACCCAGCAGGTGCCAGATGAAGGATGCCTGGTGGTATTGGTATTTTATTAAAGCGGATGAACTGTCTTAGAAGGGGCTGTTAGGATCCTCAGGAGGAGTGGGTTGAGCTCAGGACGTCCTTCAAGCTTTCTCTCCATCATGTCTTTAATCCCGAGAGGTCTGGCCAAATTACCTGTCACTCTGGAGGGATAGCGGGGCACAGGATAAGTGGGCTTATGGGAAATTTCTTAATGTTCCTTTTTGGCTTAGCTAACCTTGGGTTTAGCATAAGAAAGGTAGACCAGGAGTCAGCTCTCAAATAGAAAATCCCCGTATGTTTAATCTCATTGCATTTTCCCTCTCACGGAAAAGAGGGGTCTCTGTCACTCTGACTGACAATGGTTAGGGCACCGATAATGCAGAGCCCAGCTTAAATGTAAACTGTATCATGGAGCGAAGACAGCTGTGCAGCAGCCCGCAGACTATCACTTCTTATCAAACATTTCCCTCTGAGTAACAGAGAGCAACGGACCCAGCAGAGTGCTCCCCCTGAAGCACCACTCAAATCATCCCATCTGTTCATCTGACCCCCAACCTCAGTCCTTCCCCACCCCCAGCCCCAAATAGGAGTGTGGGGTCAGCACACGGGAGCCACATCCACTCAAGGGAAAGACGCTAAGTCTATACAGAACCCTACTTTGGGATCAGGTATTGGTGAATGGGGGGTTGGGATGGGTGCCACTGTTGTTGTTGGGTTTTATTTTTATAATTACTATTTTTTGGTCTAGAAACAGAAATAAATTGGCCTCTTTTTCAGCTTTAAGTACCTGGCATAAAGAATGTTTAATTTGGTTGAAGGCATGCAGGTGGGTGAGGAGAACTAAAATTAGCCCACCTGTGGGGCACCTGGGTAGCATAGTTGGTTAAGCATCCAACTCTTGGTTTCGGCTTAGGTGGTATTGTGAGACTGAGCTCCACATCCGACTCTATGCTCAACAGAGTCTGCTTACAGTTCTTTCTCCCTCTCCTTCTGCCCCTTCTGTTCATAGTTTTTTTCTAACATAAATCTAAAAAAAAAAAATATTACTCTGCCTGTGAATGACTCTGAGCAGAGCAGGGAACAGCCCACAACGATGAGCTTCCCTGGGCAGAAGTAACATGCTGCCTGGGATGCACACAGGCCAGTGGGCTGGGCACAGACACCATACTAGCGAGTGTAGGTGGTCACCCAGGTCAGCGGAGGGTTGTGCCACTTCCACCTATAGAGAGGGCAGGGTGGCCCAAGGATGTGAGTGACGGTCTAGCTGTCCACCCCACTTCTTCTCTGACATCATGCAATCTACTTCTTCTGGACCCCTATGGTATGACACCCACAAAACATCCCATTTCCCCTAATAAGTGATCTACATATGTGGCTGAGTTTTGGCCAAGGAGATCTTTATAACTAAAGCAAACATGGCATGGTTTCTGCTCAGAGCTATGAAACACACATCTCCAGGGGGCTCCATTCATTCTGAATTTCCTATGTGTTCATACTCTACAACTTCATAGTGCTCGGGGTGTGGGCAAGGCACAGGGGCTGCTCCTGGATGACCAATCAACACCTCTCAACGTGGCCCCTTCAGGCCACTGGTCAGGTGAAGCTACATAACAGCACAGCATCATACCAGATACAAAGGGCTCTTGGAGCTTGGGCCTTGCAGTGAGAGGTGCCAGGAGAGTCAACTGGCCTCTCTGGTGATGCTCAAGTACTAGCAGCAGGAATCCTACAGGGGCTGAGTCACAGATAATCTTTTTTTTTTTTTTTTTTTTTTTTTTTTTAAAGATTTAGTTATTTATGATAGACAGAGAGAGAGAGGCAGAAACACAGGAGGTAAAAGCAGGCTCCATGCCGGAAGCCCAACACGGGACTCAATCCCGGGACTCCAGGATCGCGCCCTGGGCCAAAGGCAGGTGTCAAACCGCTGAGCCGCCCAGGGATCCCCCTGAGTCACAGATAATCTAAGCCAAAAGTTTAAGAGATATTTTCTCCAAAGAGAAACTCAGACAAATTGTCCCCAGGAATCTTTTGTCAAGTGAGGCAGCAAGAACCTTTACAAGAACCAAGACAATTAGGTCAGTGCAGATGCCTCCCCTCTCCCTGCCCCAGCTGATGTGGGAGAAGGAATTTTGGGGGGAACTGGCTTATCACACCTGTTTAATTGTCTTCTGGCATGGGAACCACCTCGGCCCAGGTGAGCTGTGCCTACTACTGATCTGTTTACCTGAAAGTCCCCTCTGTGTGCCTGCCAAGTGCAGGACAGCTCGCTCCTGACACACCCCAGAGAGTATTCCTTAGAACCAGAAGATATCGGGGAGCCTGGGTGGCTCAGTGGTTGAGTGTCTGCCTTCAGCTCAGGTAGGGATCCTTGGATTGAGTCCCACATCAGGCTCCGGGCAGGGAGCCTGCCTCTCCCTCTGCCTGTGTCTCTGCCTCTCTGTGTCTCTCATGAATAAATAAATAAAATCTTAAAAAGAAGAAAAAAAAAAGAACCAGAGTATATTAATCCTACAGGATACTCCTGGGTCAAAGTTTGCATTCTTTACCCTCCCTTTCAGGACATCTGCAGTAACATTTACATTATAAAGGTTCTAAGAAGCCTGCAGTAAAGAACTATTTAATCCAACGTGAATCATTACAGGTTGGGGATGCAAGGATTCTCTGAGGCCCCTTAGGCTCACCTAGTGTGATGAGATTCCTGAGCTAGAACAAAAGCCTTGTGACTACATGTCCTTGGGGGCAGAGCCTTGAGCTTTCAGCCGGTGTTCCACCCCTGTGTGGCCCCAAGGACTGGGGCTTCTCCTAGCCACACGTCCCAAGGAGGACACGTGCCTCTACCCCTGACTTTCTGTTATCACCCACTGTGAGTCTACACAGCCTGAAGAATGGCCAGGATTTGGGAGTGAACAGCAGTAAGGACAGCGGTGGTAGCAGTAACACAGGCTTTTCAGGCTGTTTCTGTGTGCTGGGCACTGCATGGAGAGCTGGTGCAGGCATCACTCCCCTAATCCTCAAAACCACCACAGGACGTACATACTAGTAATCTCATTTTACAGTTGAGCTCACTGAGGTTCTATTATTAAGCACTTTGGCCAGGGTTACAGAGCTGGGAAGAACCAAGATCTGCAACCAGACATCTGACTGCAGAGCTTGGGCTCTTAGCCATTCTGAGCACTGCCAATCCCTTACACTTGCTCCGGCAGGTGGATGGTGAGGGATGGTCCCCTGGCGCTGCTGCTGGAAAGTGCTCAGCTGCTGGTCCACCCAGCACCTAATGAGGGCTTGACTGGGACATCGGGGGAAGGGTGCGTGTGGGGAGATCATTTTGGTATCCTGCAAACAGTAGTGGGGTTCTGGAAAGAAAGATGGGCAGTCACTACGGCCAGAGATGTTTCAAGTCATCATGTAGTGTGACTGTCTCTGGATTAGAGACCTGGCCTGACTTCCCAGCCCTGATTTTGACTGCTTATCTCTTGCTTTTGCCACACGTCCACTGTGAGACAGCAGAGGTCACCCAGGGACCCACGCTGATGGCACAGCTGTCATCCTGGTCTCGCTGGGGTGGAATGGGAACAGGTGCTCTGGGGTGTCCCTCTCCAATGCTCAAGCGCTCTACCCTGGAGCACTTCCACTCAGACCTCATTGCTCAGAAGTAGTCACGCATGCTCCACATGATTACGGGTGAGCTGGGAGGTACAGTCCCATCATGTGACAGAAGGCAGGAAGACCCAAAACACCTGGTGAACAGCAAGAATGAGCATAATACTCAGAATGAGAAATGCTCCCCGGAGCCCCATATTGCATTAAAATCATGTATTCTTGGGGGAGGGCAGGCCCAGGAAAGTAGCATCCCCAATACAGAAACTGCTCTTATTTTTCTGTGAACTCATAGGCTTGTCGTATTATTTTCAAATACTGATGCATAGTTTGGAGTCTCTTGTTTCTCACTGGCTGTTGGCAACACTTTCTCTGTGCTACCGGGACTCCCAGGTCAAGATTAATGCACGGAGCTGATACACCATCCATCAGAGACGGGCTTATTTGTCCGTGGGTACATTCACAATTGCTTCCAGGGCCGCATTCTGATAACTAATGCTACTATAAACATTTCTGTGCATGTCATTTGTTTCTTCTCTGAATTACTTCCTAGGAAAAATTTCCCAGGTGTGGGCTTACGCAGCCGGAGGATGTGAACATTTTTATGCCTCTTGTTAAGTCTCCCCAGGTCACCCCCGGAGCATTCTTATGGGTAATTGCTGATTGGGCCTTAGTGTTGCAGGGAGGTCAAGGGTGAAGTTATAATTATATTCACTTTCCTTCCCAGCCATGTCAGCTACTGAGCCTGGGGACAATAGGAGGTAATGTGCTGCTGAGGAGTGAGTACAGGACCATTTTGGATTGTTTCTCTCCCCTCTTTCCCACAGTCCCAGGATTATTTTTAAATTTCTACAAATCTGGACATAGTGTCTCAAGCTAAGCTATGCATTAAATACAGTCTTAGTATGGTGTAAGAATGTTCCGAACCAGGGGTGCTCTCCGTAGCAATAGGCAATTTGTGGATTTTAAGACATGTAAGGGGTGATGTGAACCACCACATCACTTCTTTCCAAAATGATTTTTTTTCTTTAAACTAAGATTTATTTATTTATTTACAGATTTTATTTATTCATGAGAGACACACAGAGAGAGAGGGAGAGACACAGGCAGGCTCCTCATGGGGAGGCCTATGTGGAACTTGATCCCAGAACCCCGGGATCACGACCTGAGCCGAAGGCAGATGCTCAACCACTGAGCCACCCAGGTGCCCCTCCAAAGTGACTCCTAACCTAAATCCCTTGATAGTTCATGGTTGTTGGGGCCCCGCCACATTTGTCTGCGGATCACTGGTGACCAGCGTTGGGGTGGGAGGGCACCCAAGGACAACTCAGGATAAAGTGCTGGGATCAAGTACCTATTACTGATTCATCAGGAATGAAGACAAAGCATAAATAACCGTGGCAGAAGGAGACATAAAGAGGAGAGGGCTGGTCCCTTCATGATGAATACCCATGAATGCTTGAAGCCGCAATATGCTCATTACAGTGCTGGGTAAATACTGTTTACGCCCCAAAGTAATCATATTTGTCAAGCAGTCCAGGAACTGAAGAAAGACTCAGGCTGTTTCTACATAACTGCCCCCTTGCCTGCTGACAATAAATACACCAAACGAGAAGAAAATGGCAATAAACGACCTCTTCTGCTCATCTTCAGCCCTGTGCGATTAAAGAGGACAAATCTAGACCATAACCCCATCAACAGCTTTATAATTAATCTTACTTTCAATAACAGCATCTACTCCCTTGGCTGGGTCTGGAGGCTGCTGCAGCTTCGGGGGGCTCTGGGGGACAGGCTCAGAGCCTTCATTACCCTTTCTCGGCTGACTCACAGCCCAGAAATACATTGAAATTTGCATTGAGTCACGGGGAAGAAGTGGGTCCCGAAATGAAAACACCGTGTTGGAGACAGGCACAGCTGAGGACTTGGAGGAGCGACGGCTGAGCCTGCCACTGTGCCCGAGTGTGGGCCATCTTTAAGACGTCACATTCAAAGAGTGTCACCATCTTTAACAGATAATGAAGACTGGAAGCGATTGTATCAGGCAGGCTGAGTCTGAGAAGCAGGATGGGAAATGAAAACTGTGTCTGAATGTTTACAGACGCAATGGGTGTGGGGAGGGCACCTGCAGGTCGGGGCCTCAGGGACCACAGGCAACTGAGGCAGGATTTTTAAAATGCAGGGGACTTCTCTGCAGGAGGGCTGCTATCCTGAACTCTCCTGGAGGGAATGAACCTCCTCGAGCAGATGATGAGGCTGCGGGTAGGGGTGTGGTGTGTGGGGGGCCTGGGTTCTGAAGCCCTAGTATCCTACTGCCCAATGAAGAGTCAGCTCATTCCATCTCTTGGAAAGCTCGCTTGGAAACAGATTCTATTTCCACCCAGTTTCTTCTGTTGACATATGCAAATGTGACTCAGTGAAAAGAGGATTTGTTTCTGGACTCCAGAGTCAGGACGTGCAAGTGGGATCGAGAAGGGGAAACTCAGTTTTCTGTGCCTTCATGAATAGCATGGCTCCCAGGGGGCCGATAATTCAGTCAAATTTTATTGTCAAAATTCTAAAGAGGGGAAATTGACTCAAGTGGCAGGCAACACTCTCGTCTCACTGATGACTGTTCTGGATAACCTGCTTTTCTGTGCTTACAAACAGGGGTATTTGGCCTGAGATGAATAATTTATTGGGGTTAAAAACCTAAATTAATAATCACAAACCATTTTACTATGAATCGAGTTTGACATCACTTCTCAATTAATGACCGGACGTAGGCTAGTGCCCCGTATCTTTTAATACCTAAAGAGACTACTTTAGTATCTAAAAGATGTAAGACAATGAAAGAGACATAAGGAGAGCTCACCAATGGTCTACCATCCCAGAGGGAAACCCAATGGTCTGTGATGACTTCCATGCTCACAAGATGTGGGGCTCCCCCCAACCTCTCTGACCTCAGGCCTCTCACTCCCTCTCTAACCTACTCTGCTCTGGCCAGATTGGTGGCTTCCCATCCCTTTCTTAAACATGGCCATATACTGCCATCCCAGGGCCTTTGCACTTGCTCTTTCCATTGTCCGGAATGCTTTTACTCCACATATGCACATGGCATTCTCTCACTTTTTTCTGGTCTTCCCTTTAGCTCTACATGAAGCCCTCTCTGGCCATCCTTGCTACAAATTCAACCCTCCTCCAGCACTACATTTTCTTTCCTGCTTTATTATTTTTCTCTTAGCTTATCACTATTATATATTTTCTATATTTAACTCACCTGTGGTTTCTCTCTCTCTAGCTTATAGGCCTCATGAAGGTAAGGGTTTCTGTCTATTTTGTTGACAGTGATCACTGTGGACATAGTAAGCCTTCAACAAATATATATTGAATGATAAATGAAGGAGTCAATGGATGTTACATGTCACAAAGGTTGACTTTCTCCCTCTGCCCCCACCCCCAAGAACAAAGATTCAAAGATCTTCTCAGGGGTAGTTTGGCAGCTCAACACGGGCATTTCTTTCCACTTTCTCTAGCTAAAGCTTTTGGCTATGGAGGATCCAACTCCTTGACACCAGTACTCGATTGCTGGGAATGATAAAAAGCTGCCCACAACAGAGTGGTGGTTAGGTAAAGAGACAGACGTCCGGTGCTCACCCAACCTGTTTCCCCTTCCGGAGCTCACAGGTACACTGTACTTCCATTCCCACCCCCCACACACACACAGCTCCCCGGCCCTTTGCATCTCCCTGGGGCCACGTGGCCAGTGGGCTGCAGGAAGGAGTGATCTATGCCATATCTAGGCCTGGCCCTAAGACATCCTGTGAAACTTCCCTTCTGCTCTCTCTTCATTGGCCAGTTGAATAAAGAGGGTTCACTAAAGGAATCTGGGGCCCTAAAAGATTGTAGGGACAACAGATGCAAGAAACTTGCCCCTTAATGACCATGTGGATCAGTACTCCCTGTCCCCCCTTGCCCCTACCCAGGGCTGTGCCATGAATGTAAAATAAACCCATGTGTTGTGTGTTAAACTGCACTGAGGTTTTGGGGTTGCTTGTTAAAGCAGCTAGTGTGATTTGCCCCAGTGCTACAGATACAAAGGCCATGTATTTAAAAAAGGGGGGCAGTTTAGGCATAATTCCTCCAATTATCTGATGCATGCTGCATTCCTAAGAGAAATTTGTCTTTTTATAACTGGAGGTTCAGCCTCGTTGGGCTTTTGTGAAAACTGCAGTGAACTGCCAAGGGCGAGATGAGGAGAGATGGGGAGAAGCTATTAAAACACCTCTTAAAGTTTCACCGTCTTCTTCCTTTGATAATCATACCGCTTATACACACGGGTAATCTGGGGTAGCTGGGGTAATCTGTGCAGACAAGCTTGCAGAGAGCCATAACCCAGCCCCAGTTTTGAGACACTGAAAACCTACAGAGGCCACTGTCGGCCTCAACATGTGGGGGCTCTTGTGTATAATACAAAAGCTACATTGTCGATGCTCCTGGTTGCAGCTCTCAGTTTGGGGTTTTTATGACCAGAGATAACTGCTGTGCCTATTGAATATAATAATATCCTTTTTTTGGGGGGGTGGGGGTGGGAATTACTCCCTCTTTCACCTGGGTCAGGGAAGTAGGACCAGCATCAGCTGCCGGGTCCCACTACCCTAGCCCGAACAGAGCCGAAGCATTCACATTATCCGGCAATAAACAAGTATGAAAACAAAGTGACACATTACCTGTCCGGCTAGCATTTCATATAATAGGACGCCATAGGCCCACCAGTCCACGGATTTTCCATACGGCTGATAAGCGATTATCTGTGTGAAAACACATACGGCAGTTACATTGAGCGGTAAATCAAAAAGACTGTGTTAGAACAGGTAAGTCAAGCGTGTATGCCTTTCTGCACAGCAGGAGAGGGTCCTGCAAATCACACCCACTGGGAACTACCTCCTCGTGACTCGCTGCCTAAAACCTGCTTGAGAACTGCTCCTCTGAATCCACCTGGAGATGCCACAGCGCTTTCTGAAGCTAGATTTAATTATCCTCCCTAGAGAAAAATACTGGGACAGTGAGATGGATTTAATTTTCGGAAAAAGCCAGAGGTCATTCAGACTGAAGGTCTGATAAATAAGATAATCAAGCTACGTAATAGGATTTTGCTAAAAGTAACAAAGATGATGGTGGTGATAATGCATCTGCTGAAGTTTCAAGACATTCTGAAAGAGATGTAAAATAATCAAATGTCACATTTGAACCTTGTCTGAATTTTGACTCAAACTCAGCCAACTGTAAAAAAAAGAAATCAGGAACACTACAGTGTGGTCTTGATATTAGATAATATTAAGAGATTATCATTAATTTTGTGAGGTGGTAAAATGGTACGGTGACGAGTTTAAAAGCATCCCTTTTCAGTTAGAGGTGAGCGTATTTATGAGTGAAATGCATGAGAGATGAAGTATTTATGGCTGAACTGACATGACATCTTAGATTTTCTTAAATACTTCAGCAAACTAGGAAGGGATTGGAACAGATGAAATGAGTTGGCAAAATGCAGGGAACTGGTGAAGCTGGATGACGGCCCATGGAGACCCGACACCGACTGCTTCCTCTACCTTTGCGGCTCTCGGAAGTACTAGAATAATTCTATGACCTGCCTTTGTGGAAGCGATTGATGCTGATTTGAATTTCTAAGCATGACATGGGTTATTAAAACCCCGGGGTTGTGGTCTAAAACACACAATCCCCGGACCCATGGATCATGCCCCAGGATTCAAGGCCAAGACATCTGAACAGGTGCTCAGCATGACCATTCTACCATTTTGCACACACATGTGACTTTGAAATGGTCTAGGTTATTTTTTTAATGGCCCACGATGTCTAATGGAATGTCCTGGGACATAGACAAACTTTCTGCTTGTCTCTCTCCATTTCTTTAATGTATTACTAAGATTTTTCCTTGCAGGATGAGAAATCCAAGCTCCTGTGGCTTGCCTCAATGTGGGTGGCAATAAGGGGGTACCTGTTTAGATCTGGGCAGCTTTATAGCTCATTTTCTTTCTTTTTAAAAGATTTTATTTATTTATTTATTTATTTATTTATTTGGGAGGAGGGGCAGAGGGAGAGAGGAAGAGAAAGAGAGCAGACTCTCTGCTGAGCAGGGAGCCCGATGCAGGGGCTCAATCCGAGGACCCAGAGATCATGACCTGAGCTGAAGGCACATGCTTAACCGACTGAGCCACTTAGGCATCCCACAGCTCATTTTCTTGACAAGAGAATGACAAGGAAAGAAGCTGTAAGGAGGCCTTCATTTCTTTTTAAAACTACATTTGTTCTTTTTTGAAAACTTGGAAAATGCACATATCCACAGAACAAAAAAACCCTACCAAAATGAGCCTCTCTGCGGTTACCTGATGACGTGCGATGAGGCTTGCCATTCTGGTTCCAAGACAGGAAATGACTGGATCAAAGCCTGTCTGGACCAAGTAGAACAACAGAAATTCTCTTTGGGAGAGTAAAGAAGTACACTTGTTAAGCATCCACTATATATCAGAATGTGCTCTAAGCACATTCAGTAGAATCCCGTGGGGCAGAAATAAGCATTCTTCCCATTTTATAGGTGAGAAAGCTAGCTGACAGAGCAAGAAGTTTAAGAGACTGGTCCAGAGCCAATCAGTTCATAAGTAGTGCTCAGGATACTGACATTTTTGTTTTAAAAATACAGTTTATAGCTTTCAAACATGTACACTCACTCATACTGAGATTAATAAAATATTAATCAAAGGGCTTTGAGGATTAAAGAGGTTTAAAATAATCATTTCAGTTGTAGCTGTATTTCAAAAGCACTTGAACAAAATTTGTTCCTGTACCTATATTAAAACCCGTCCTGGCAATCTATTTTCATTTATCAGTGTTTTTGTTACTCTGTTTTTAATGCAGGCGGAGCTGGGCACAGTGCTGCTGTGGGAATTATCAGGCTGGGGCACGGAGGGGGAAGGAGGAGTGTGGTCACGCTGTATTTCCCCGAGTACTCTTTACAATCATACTCCTCTACCTGGGTGGTAGAAAATGCCACCTGAGTTTGGAAAGCTGTCCAAGGTCAAGGGTATAGAAACCCTGTCTCTGATAAGAACGATTCACAAATCCTAAAAGCCATGGCCACCTGAAGACTTTTTTTTTTTCTTGATTCTTTTATCAATTTTGGTCCAACTTGATTTCTATTTTCTATTTGCACAGCACAGCATTAAACTCTCATGCCTCCCGCTGATAACACCCTCTCCTTCCTCCAAGGCTTCCAAAGCAGAATGCCAAGTGCCAATGGCTCCTTTTTCTTGGTGGTAGCATTTGGCAATCCGTAGAGCCAGCCAGCTCAGCTATTGGGCTGAGATGACAAAGTCACGCTGAACACTGCAGTGCTTTCAATTGTAATAACAGGATGGGATTTGGAATTTAGCTGGAGCCTTTCGTCTTGAAGAAGCTCACAATGTATCTCCCCTGGCTTGTGCGCTAGATAGAACATGAACATCAGAAGATCTAAGTTACAAGGTATATGGCTGCAACCTCACCACTGCAAATTCAGTTTTAGAGGGAAGCATGCTTTCCCCTCAATGATAAGCTGCTGTCAAGAAATACCACCAATATCCACAAATCTCACTATAAAAGGGAAACTGTGTTAGAGAGCCCCATTCGAAGATAAATATTTAGATACACATGACTGACTTAGGATGTTGGTTACGCTGTGCCTTGTGAGCTGTCTACACCTGCGCTGTGCAGTACAGTAGCAGCCACTAGCCACATGTGGCTACTGAGCATGGGAAAAGCAGCCAGTACAAGCTGAGGTGTGCTAGAGGTGGGACATACACATCAGATTCTGAAGACTTAGTACCCAAACCGCAAAATATCTCATTCATATTTTGGATCTATTGGGTTAAATAAAATATATTAAGCTTAATTTCACTGGTTTCTTTTTCAACTCTTAAAAGTGTGGTTGTTAGGGGACACCTGACTGACTCAGTCAGTACAGCAGGTGACTCCTGATCCTGAGGTTTTGAGTTTGAGCCCCACGTACAGTGTAGAGATTAAATAAATAAACAAATAAATAAATAATAAACATTTAGGGAAAAAACCTCCCACACATATGCAAAATGTGGCTGCTAAATGCAGTTTGGCCTGCATTTTGTTTCTACTGGATGGTGCTGGTCTATACCCCCTCATGGGCTCCTACAATGCACACTGGTTCCTGGGCTCTTTTTGGCCTAGGGAGCCAACTTTGGGGTGAGAGCCAGGCTCAGAGGTCACAAAATGGATGGTGAGGCTCTCTTGCTTTTGTCCCCACTGGGGACAGGAGCAGGTGTCTCTGGGACTTGTGGGCCAACGGGGGCTTGCAGCCAAGACCAGGGGGACTGCATGGCAATTTGGTTTCCCACAGCAGAGAGCCTCACAAAGGGGAGGCTGACTTGGCAAGGATGCCTCCGTTGGCAGCTCTCCCTGCAGCACATGGGAGGCTGAACTTTAGCTTCAAAGACAGACCCCCAGCAGAGCCACTGTCATTCAGCCTTACTGCTATTTGTCATTATGATCATTATTATTATGCTCACATGAGCCAACTGCTTAGGGGGAGATGTCAGGATGTTTCAAATGGCTGTCTTGTAAAAGTAAGATATGAATGAGCTTTCTCCCAGCCTGCTCACAGCACCAGGGATAAAAGGGGAAGGGGGCAGCTTCTCATCTCCTACCAGGCCAGCGGCCACAGTGGCTGGAAAATTGCTCTGAAGCCACCCACCTTCCCACCCTCTGCCAGGGCTCCATAGTCAAAGGCCTCCCAAAGGGGATTGGGCTTCAGAAGCTTTTTTTTGGGGGGGGGGTAATGGTGTACAGTTTCTAGATGCTACTGGCAATAGTAACAATGACTATAAGCAACGTCACCATCACAACACTATGTGCCAGGCTCCTTAGCTCTGTTAGCTCACTTGGCCCTCATGAGACTTTTATGCGGTAGGGGCATCCCATTTCAAAGATGAGGAAATGAGACACAGAGAGGGTAAGTAGCTTGCTTAAGGTCACACAGCAAGTAAGTAGCGGCACTGGGATTTGAACTCTGGTTCTCCGGACAGCTATGGGGCAGGGGGAACTGGCCCCAGCTGAACAGGATCGAAGCTGCCAAGATGACCACTTCACTCACAAACTCTGGCTCTGGACGCTTTGTCATAAAGGACCCACGGGAAGGCAACGTGTGTGCAAGGAGACTCACTCTCCCATTCCTGGCTGTACCTTAACTGGACTCCACTCTTCATTCTCACGTTAGGTTTACTCGCCAACCCCCCAGAACCCACCGTAACAGACGGCCTGACTGCAGAAGGCTCTTCCCAGGCTTCTGTTACACATTCACACTGGCCTTTATGCATAAAACATGCTTGACTCCTTTTACTGTCTCAGGGAAACAAAAATATCTTTTCCTTTGATCAAAAATAAAACTATTTTACTTCAATGAAAAAAATGATGGCCATTTTGAAAAATATCCTAAGTTCCCCAGGATAGAATGTGGGACATATGAGGCCTTCTTTATGTGCCTGGTGGAAAACACGCACGTGTCAAAACAGTACCATTTGGGGGAAAAAAAAAAGATAAGGTGGAGTGTCCTCTAGGTGTTCTGTCCTGACACCTGGGCTGTGAGCTCGAGAATCATCTAGTCCGCTCCCTCCCTCCAGGCCCGACAGACCCTGGCCACACAGCTCCTGGGACTTTGCCGCATCAGGCCGAGGCTGCTTTGCTTGTCTGCCCCACTTCACCCCCGACTCTTCCCCAGCAGGGCTGGGCCACCCTCCTGCGCACCCAGCACTGGAACCCCGGCTGGCAGCTAGCATGGCAAAACCAGCAGGAATGGATCTAACCCAAGCCCAAACTCTGGGCACCACTTATCCCTGAAGTGTGACATCAAAAGGGCCTATAGGATTGCTGGACGGCCAAGGCTGGAGAGAGCCTTACAGATAGATGCTTTATAAAAGTGTCTTCAGGATTCTGGAAAGGCAGCTAAGGTTCAGAGTAGCTAAGTGGCTTGCTCGAAGGTCACTGGGCTGGTTAAGTGTCAAGGTCTCCTGACTGCATCCCCTTCCTGCAGCCCCGGGCTTAGACCAGAGTTTGAGAAGCAGGAAAGCTTTGTGGTGGGTAAGGGTGAGGCACCCCCATCTCTCTGCCAAGAGGTTTCCCAAACACCTTTTGGGTGGTACATCCAAGCCCATGACACCAGTGGCCACCATGTGGCAAGCACATTGTGATGTGAATGTTCTGAACCTGACTTCTGGAGACCAGCACTCACTGCCACATGGGAGCTGTGTGACCTTGAGCAAACTGCTTAGCCTCCCTGAGTTTCCATTTCCCTAGCTGTGATATTGGAATTCCAGCATCCTCCTGGTCGGAACGTGGCAGGGGATAAAATGGTATTTTGCAAAATAAAATGTGCTTATTGCAGATGAGTTGGATATATGATATGACTCCATGCTGCCTAACATCGGAAGTAAGGACTGGCTCCCAGGCCTGGCTGGCAGGTGGAAATGAATCAAGGCAGTAAAGTATACCTGGCTCACAGGAGGACAAAGGAAACATCCTGCTATGAGAGATTATATGCACAATATGTATTAAATACCCTGCAACGATTGCTGACACTTAGCAATTCTCATCACCACTGAACTTTCCATTCATTCTTTCAGCAAATATTAGCTTCCTATGTGCTGGACACTGCTAGGCAGGGGGTACATAAATGAATAAAATAGACGTTAAAATCCCCCTCTCAGGCAATTAAATTAATTTTTACCAGAGCAGCAAAACTTCAGGCTTCTCCTTTTTCATTCACATCCCCTCCCCACTTCCCCCCCCCCCCCCCACTGTTTATGGCTAATTGTACATTTCTTTGGTCTGGGCACTCTGCTAGGCCCAGGGACTGTGACTCTAACTAGGGAGACAGGAAAATGGATAAATAAAACTAAAACGTAAAACTTACAGCAGGGATCTTTGTACACCACATGAGAAATATCTGCAATATTTGAAATCGTTGGACAAAAGTCATGATATAAGTGTAAAGAAAATTGCTACAAGATGAAAATGGAGAGTCTGGAGTCCAAAGTATAATATTTTCTATTCAGACAAAAATTGTGGCTCTATCTAGGATTGGAGAACAGGAAATGATTTCTCTAATGGCAATAAAAGTGCTTTACAATCTACTCATAGTACCCACCTCTTCTACCCTCCTGGTTGTTCACTTTATGAGAACAGAAAGCCAACAGCAGGACCACCTCAGTCCTGCTCCCCCAAAAGGTCAGAAGGCAAATAATTGGTACAGAAGTGGTTTGTAATGATTAATACTGGCTTTACAGACAAAAAGGGAAAAAAGGAAGGAAGGAAGGAAGGAAGGAAGGAAGGAAGGAAGGAAGGAAGGAAGGAAGGAAGGAAGGAAAGAGGGAGGGAGAAGCAAAGCCCAGAGCCTGGTAATTACAGACCCCATTCCCAGCTCTATCCCAGACTTTCATGCAGCAGAGAAAGGCCAGAGGCTATACACACACACACACACACACACACACACACACACACACACACACACACAGATATATATATTTAGAGAGAGAGCAAGTAAGCGAGTGTGAGGGTGGGGAGAAAGAGAGAGAGTCTCAAGCAGGCTCCACGTAAGTAGGGCTCAATCTCACGACCCTGAGATCATGACCTGAGCTGAGATCAAGAGTCGGGTGCTTAACGGACTGAGCCACCCAGGTGCCTCTATATGATTTTTAATACATTTTTAAAAAGAGAACTTTCAGGTTCATGGCAAAACTGAGTGGAATGTACGGAGTTCCCATACTCCCTGTCCCCTACGAGTACGATCTCCCCCACTATGGGACATCTCTCACCACAGTGGTAGGTTTGTTACAACTGATAAACTACACTGCTGCCTCCTTATCATCCAGAGCTTATGTTACAGGGTTCACTCTTGGCGGTGTACCTTCCGTGGGTTTTTGAAAATGTACCGTGACACGCGTTGACCACTGTGGTATTGTACAGAATTTCACTGCCCCTAACATCCCCTGGTCTGCCCAGTTATCCCTCCTGGTCATCCCTCCCTCTCCACCAACCCATGGCAACCACAAATCTTTTTTATGATCTCCATACATTCTGCTGTTTCCCAGGATGTGCTCTGGGCAGAATCACACAGCGTTGCTGCCTTTTCTGATTGGCTTCTCTCACTTAGCAATATGCACTTAGAGCTCGTCCAGGTCTTTTCATGGTTTGGCAGCTCATTTCTTTTTAATGTTGAATAGCATTCCATTTTGTGGCTGTGTTACGGTTTATTTGGCCATTCACCTGCTGAAGGACACCTTGGTTGCTTCCAAGTTTGGGCAATTATGAATAAAGCTGCTCTACACATCCATGTGCAGGTTTTTTTAACGGACATAAGTTCTTGATTCATTCGGGCAAACGCTCAGGAGCTTGCTTGGCTGCTGGATCGTATGGTAAAGACTATGTTTAACTTTTGTAAGAAACCGCCACACTGTCTTTGAAAGTGGCTGGGCGCATTCCGAGGGAGCCGCAAATCAAATTCTGAATGAAGTGCCCACCTTTCCAGGCTGCAGAAAGCTGCCCCTGCCCCTGGCATTTCTCTGACTCTGGGATGTGTGCTGTGGAGCAGTGGGACGTGATCTTCCGTGACCCTCGGGGCAGACATGATCACTGAGTCACATGTGGGCAAGTGTTCCCATTTCCAGTCCCTGTGATCCTGCCAAGGAAGCGCCAATCTCCGGCTTGGGCTAATCTCTTTATAGCTCCTGGGTAACATGGGCCAGTCACGGAAGAAATCAGGGCGGTGACAATAAAATGGGGCTGGGGCAGTGGCCTCCTAATTTGACTTGGCTATCCAACCTCTTTAGCACGACTTTTACCATCCCTTGTTACGCTGAAGAAATCAAACACCTCTTTAGACACTCTCCTCCCACCCTGATGTTTCCAAGAACCTCCTCAACAGCAAGATACACTGGGATACTAACAGGAGCAGAGGTCAAATGTGAATCCAAGCTACCCCTCAGTGCAGTCCTTGGGCTGCATTGTGCAGGGCACCACTTCTGTTTACCACTGGGGAAGCCGAGGCACAAGCAAGCACCAGTGCAGTAATGCACAGTGGGAACGCAGCAGAGCCAGGACTCAACTTGGAGCCCACCGTGTCAGTGGGAGCTGGCCAAGGACATCTGAGAGACTGCCTCTGACCTTGAGACTTTTCACTCCTCCTTCCTGTTCTGCTTGGTGAGAGAGATGATGATGTTGATTGTGAATATATAAAATATGTCTTGGTTTACAACATAATTTGCCTAGCCTAAATGTAGGACTCTATATGGGTTTAGGACGAGTCCATCTCTAACATTTGGAGCCGGGGGGGGGGGGGGGGGGGGGGCGGCAGGGGGCATTGGAACAGAGACAGGCCCAAATACCAGATGTCTAAATACACATTATAGATCAACCTAGTGAACTGTTAAACGTTCTCTCCTACTACCTCAACCTTCCCATACAAGTCAGCTCATGTGGCCAGAACAGAATTCCACAGACTGAGTGGCTTAAACCATATCCAATCTTGTTCTCATAGGCCCAGAGGCAAGAATGGATCTTAGGAAGAGGCCCACGTAGGTCATGGAAGGAAATTCTCAGGCCCGGGGACTTGGTCGCTCTCACCCTATAAGGTGAGCTAAGGCTGGCAGAGGGCCAGGAGAGAACCCTCTAAAGTTGGGAGCAGGAAACTACAACCTGCAGGCCAAATCCAACCTGTCTCCTATTTGTGTTCGACCTGCTTGTGAGCAAATAAATATAAAATGAAAAAATGTAAAAAAGACTATCAGCCTTTTGGCAAAAACAGTTGCTCGATTTTGTCCTTGGTTAAAATCTAAAATTTAAATTAGCTCAACCCTTAAATATTTACTCTCTAGCCCTTAGCAGAAGGAGTCTGCTGATCCCAGGTCTAAAACACAGGGCAGGGTCCCCTCTTGTCTGGGTCCTCAGCACCTTTGAGATTTGCCCTTTTTGGGGTGCCGTGTTGAGGCGCCATCCACTGACCAACATAGAGTTCCCAAACCAGCTGCCTCTGAAACTGGCCTCAGGGGCCCCTCCCATCCTGTGTGCCCTCCTGTGGGGTGACTAGACCACTCTTCCCACCACTATATAGCATTTCTATCACCTTCCTTAGAATCTGGGCTGGCTCTGGGACTTGCTTTGACCTACAGAATGTGGTAGAAGGGACCCAGTTAAACTCCAGGTGAAGCTGAAGGGGACTTGTGGCTTCCGTGTTTGCCCTCTTGGGAGGCAGCCACTGTGCCAAGAAGCTGCATAAACCACTGAGTGGTGACAGACACCATGGAAAGACAGACCACACAGAGGAGAACCCCTGGGGCCTTGGCCAACAGCCAACCGCCCAAGGCCATCTTGGATGCTGCAGCGCAGCAGAGCCATGGCAGCCAGTGCCAAGCCCTGCCGAGTCCTGCCCCACGGAATCGTAGCATTAACACGGGTGTTGTTTTAACCCATTAAGTGTGGGGGCAGTTTCAGAGCAACACATAACTGAAGCAAGTGACAAACAGGTACGGAGTGCTTCCTCGGAGGCAGCCAGGGCAAAACTCACCTCATCCTCAAAGCCATGCTGTGAGGTGGTACTGTGACTACCCCATTTAATGGATGTCACCCCAGGCTCCTAAAGGAACAGAACTACAGCCAGAGTTCACTACGCAATGATGAAGAAAAAGCTAGTGGAAATCAAATAGGAAGCTTCCCTCAGGGGTGGACATTAAGCACACACGAGGCCAACAGAGAGGGAGATGGGATCTGCACAGAATCATGTGATGCACCGTCATCTGCCCACTAGTCCCCCTTCTAGTGGTTCTCGGACTCAGTCACTGCACCCTGGTCACCGGTCACTCTCAGGCTGGTGGGTGCGGGTGGCTGGTTCCGGGGAAGCAGACAAGATCCACTGCACGGCGCCCACGTGGGATCCTCCTCAGCTCAGGCCCCCTCTGCCAAACAGGGAGCCGTTCCAAACATCCACTGTGCATGTGAACAAAATGACTACGTATGTGCAGTGAAGGCATGACCTAGGGGTTAGGAACAGAGCTTGTGCCCGTGGGAGTTTTATTAGCTGGAATACAAGATTTTCCAGAACTGGGAGCTCTTGTAGCCTGATGATCCTTCCAGATGTGTTTGGTAGCAGGACAGTAAGTGATAGCCTGAGCAGGGGGTCCTGGCTGCTGATGACATGAGGGCAGCAGACCCATACTTTGGGGCTTAGGGGCCCTGTCCTGCCGCTTGCTATCTGTGAGCCTTGGACAGGTCACCTGTCTTCTCCATGGCTCCTCTGCCTTTGTCTATAGACCTGGGATAATGCCACCCACCTCAGAGGACTACTGTGAGGTTTCAACGAGATGACAGATACAGGCACGTAGTACCTGCTAGGAAAAGAGCAAGTGCTGGTCATCGCTCTCAAGATACACTCCCCAGTAAAAGGTGAAGTAAGATTCCCGAAATCTGACCCGTTTTTACAGGATTTAAACAAATCCCCGAACATAAGGCCAAGTGTAGCGACAGCACGCCAGGAGGAAATGCTCAGTGTTCACGGGGCTCTGCAAACCAGGGATGGTGGCAGGAGGGGGCTTGGTGGCAGATAAGGGGTGAGGTGCTCTCGGGGTACCCCAAGTGACATCTGCTGTCCACCCCCCTCGGGATAGCAGCCACCGCAGCGAGATGTGGACCAGCCGTGGGTTCAAAGCCCACATCTGCCCTGAACTGGGGCCGTGAGAAAAAGGACCGATCTCTGCACCCTGGGTGGGTCATCTGGAACCCAGAGCCCCCGACGCCAGCTCTGTAGCACTGACCCAGTGATTAACCCACCCACAGGGGGCTGGTTAGCTCTGGAGAACGGGCTGGAGGGAAGTCAGGAAGCAGGACGGGCTCCCAGGTGCCCCACGGGCCACAGCGTCCCGGGGGAGGGGGGCGATGCTCCAGAGAACAGGGCGACGCTGATAAAACCCAAGGCCCAGCGAACTAAGAGCCGGGGCCGATCATGACCCGGAGGAGTAACGTGACCAGCGGAATTCCTAGACAAGATCTGGGAGAGTCACACGGTTTGAGGAGGAGGCCAAGGGGAAGTCGGGCCTTGGCTCTTTAAACATTTCTTGCAGGAAAGGCAGCAGCTTCATTTTCTCTTGCAAAGCCAGAGGCATGGGACCGCGACCCCACACGGAGGGATGAGGGACGTGGCCTCTGAAAGGAAGCGAGCCACCTTCGGCTTACGCTCTTCTCCTCTAATCAAGTGCTCTCCGCTCGGCTGGCGCCGGCTGGGGTGGGGCCGGGGGGGGGGGGGGGGGGGGGGGGGGGGGGGGGGGGGGGGGGGGGGGGGGGGGGGCCCAGTGCTGCTGATCCTGGAGGAGCCCCGGCAGGTGCCGACTGGCCGCTCCCCGCCCGTCTTCCCCTTCCTCTCAGCTGCGCAAGGGCTAATTTACTGCCTGGCTGCCTGCGCCTCGTCCATTCTTTTCTCATTTAACTTTCGGATCCTCTTTTATTCTCCATCCTTCTCTACAAGCAGAGGCCAGGAAACGTCTCCGGGGGTGTCAATATTCCAGCACTTTGGGCTGTAGGTGGGGGGAAACCCAGGTTGATGTCCCACAACTTCAGACACTCGGGTCCCCCAGCACGCCAGCTCCTGTGGGTCGGTGGCGTGAGGCAGGTGGCTGTCCCCTCGTGCCACCGGCCTCGCCCTGATGGCAGCCTTGGGGATCATCCGTCCCATCCCTGCCATGGAGCTCCTGACCTCTCAATTCTGGGCCTTCAGCTCTGCTCTGCTGCCAGCCCCCTCCCTCCACAGCCGCTCCACGAACGTGGCTTGCTGCACCTGTTCCTCCGGGGTCCCCTCCGCCCGCCTGGCTCTGCTCCAGCCCCGGGCTGGGGGCTCGGTGGTGGGGAGAAGACAAAGATTCTGTGTGGGGGGCCGAGGGGGCTAGATAAATACACCCGTGAGCTCAGGATGACATGCTCTTTCAGAGGGTGAGGAGCACCGTGGAAGGACAGCAGGAGGGGGGGGGTCAGGAGTGGGGGTGGGGGCTAGGGGTCTGTAGGTTTGAACAGGGTCACCAGGAAAAATGGCCTCCTGGAGGTGACACCGGAACCGAGGCACAGGTGGGGGCCCCACTGCCGGGGAAGGGTATCTCAGGTAGAGGGGAATGAGAAGAGCAAAAGCCCTGAGGATGGCAGGCTGACAAACTGGGGAGTGATAAAGAAGCCAGTGCAGGGGGTCTGGACGGACAGGGGTGAGGGGTGGAGGGCGAGGCGAGAGATGAGGTTAGGGAGGGGAGGGGGGGCAGACAGCAAAGGGTCTCAGGCCACTGTGAGGACCCCAGCTTCTCCAAGATGCCTAACTCAGAAGTGAACCCCCTCCGGAGCCCTTGGAGCAATGTCCTGCCCTCTGTCGCTCCCCTCCCCTTTTCCTTCTCCCCTCTCCTTATGGCACCTCGATGCTCTTTAGGACCAGCTCCTCAGTTCCCCTATTCTGACAGACAATCAGCACCAACTGCCCCCCACCTCTGGCCTTGCTTACCTGCTCCTACTGCTTGCTCAGTCACTCTCAGGAGCCTGAGGCAGGGGTCTGGCCTCCCCCAATGGGCCCTGCCCAGAGCCCTATGCCCCTGCAGGGGAGCCCTGTGTCTGCTGGGGAGTCACTGTATGGCTGTGGGTCGCTGGCTGTCTCCACCAAGCAGAGCAGCACACCGCCCACCTGCAGACCCTGCCCTGTCCTTCTGGGCCCACCTGTGGAAAATGCAAGCCAGCCAGTGAGGATGGTTTCAGGTTCCCTCCTTCCTCCTACTTCCCTATCCCGTTCCCCCCTTGCCCGTGGTATCCCCTGTCTCTCCCTCTCTTTCCGGTATCTTCTCTTTCCCTCTCTCTGAGCATTTTCCCTTTGGCCTGGAAACATATTCAAGTTCTCCCAGCCTTACTGGTGCTTCCTTCATCTTGCTTCCCTAGGAGTGCCGGTCCACCTTCCCCCGTCCATTTACCATCTGGTTCCTAAGACATGGTTCCTGCCTGGCTGCTGACACTCACACTCAACTCCATGCCATGCAGCTTCTGCTGCATCGTTACCACATGCTCTTAGGGATGGCTGGTTCCCCGTGGCCAGATCCCCCCTCCCACCCCCAACACCTACCCGCAGCTCTCCTTGACCTCCACAGTCCTCGGCCATCTCTGAGTTCACGAGCACTCACCTTCCTTGATATCCAACATTCTATGGCTCCCTAGTTCTTCTACCTCTCTGGATACCCCTTGGTCTTTTCTTCTTCCTTCCATTCCTAAAATATGGCTCCCCCCCAAAATATGACCCTTGGCCCCCTCCAGAAAAGGTCACAGCTCATGGCCCAGTAGTTCAATCTTACCAAGAATGTACACTTCTCTTAATATATATTAGGCCCAACTTTGAACTTTGGTGGTGGTAATAGGCAAGATTGGGCTTGGCTGGCCTTCCCATAGGAATGGAAGGAGAAGCCACTGGCCCCCTAGGATGGGTCTCCAGCTCTCTGAACCCATCCATCTCCCCCCACCCACAGGAGTCTGCACATCTGCTTATGGTCAGCTGACTGTGGGGACAGCACGTGTGCCCACAGACTGTTCCCTCAGCCGTGTTGCAGCGTGTTGTTCTACTATCTCATCCACATCTCTCAATCTATGTCTCTCCTGGGTGGCAGTGGCCTATTTCAAACTGCTCCCAGTCCCGGGCCCCCTCACAGGTCCCTGCTGGGCTCTGTTCTCATGCCAGGCCTGCCAGGCACTTAGTAGGTGCTCTGACTACCTGGCTGACTGCTGCCATGTGTGGGAGAGGAGCTTGGGTGTTAGTGGTTCGCCCGGGGATTCTAAGCGGTGTGCACAGTAGTACCAGTGGGAATACAGTCCCGAGTCATTGATTGTGGTATTGATGCTTGTGACTCAGGTCCCTGATACAGTGGAGATGGATGAGTATCCATCTTCTCCTAAAAGAGGTCACACATGCTGTATAACATCTCAGTGCTCACTGTGAACTGTATGTTTGCTTGGGGAGTGTTCTCTTCCCTCTGAAGATGGGGCAATAGGTGCCAAGAATACATGTATTTGCTCTAGGGTCAGAATATCTCAGGTCCAAATCCCACCTCTGCCTGTTACCAGCTGTGTGACCGTGGGTGAGTCACTTAACCTCTGCTCATGTATAAAATGTGACAAACCAGATGTGTCCCGGGGTCTTTGTGCAGGGGCAGTCTCTCCATCATGGGTCCTATCCTTTGGTGTGGTCTGACATGCCCCCTGCCATAGCAAGGATTCTTCGTGGCACATTTTCAAACGACTTTGCTCCCACCACGGCAGGAGGTACTCAGAGGTGCACCAGCCAGGAGTAAACCCATCCCCTCCTGCTGCTCTTCTTCTCCCGGGAAAAAGTGGGCAATGCAAGTATTCAGAGCCTGATTCTTAGCTGCCAGGAGGTGGACTCCACATGCCCCAAATCACGTTCTGTTGGGGGATTAAACTCAGATGAAGCTTCTGTTTGTCCCTCCCAGGGACTTACACCGACCGCTAAGAATTCTTCTTTCTATGTCAAAGCAAAGAGGACCTGTAAGGTCAGATCCAGGACTTCTCTTCTGATTAGTGTCCCCCTTGTGGGTATCCAACTCAACTCCAAAAGTCCCATCTGTTAAGTGACATTTTCTGCTTTAGCTCATCTTCACTGGTTAAGGAGATGCCACAATATTAATCCATTTCAAGGGGTTTAAACAAACAGCCATAAATATTTAAGTCTCTGCTTTGCCTATTAAGGAAAATGCCAGCTAGGATAATTATTTTTGCCTCTGCCTGACAGAAAGATTTACACAGAGGACAGGATTATATTAACCCCTGAGCAAATTCAGAAACTTTGAACCTAGATGGGCTTCCTCTTCACAGCAATTATTCCCATGGTCAAATATGCCATATTCCTGGATCCGTATGGGGAAATGCCAACAAAAGGTGAAACCACTTGAACTGAGATTATTGTTTCAGGTAAAACAATGTGAATTACTGATTGAGCTCCCAAAGTGGTGCAGCTTATTTTACAATGAAAGTCAACCAGAATCTAACAGGTATTTTGGTTTCTGTTTGCATGTCATGTCTTCCACACTGTAAACTATGTCAAGGGCAGGGCCCTGTTGTAGATGCTGTCCCAGTGGCACCCTGTTTGGCACACTAAGTGTGCGGCACGTTCTCTGAACATGTGAGTCACTTAGGATCTGAGCAGGGGTTCTGTGCAGTGGGCAGTCCACGGGTCTGCAGGTGGCCTGAGCCTGGCAGTGAAGCCTGGTCCTGGCACTTCTCAGCAACGTGGCCTTAGACCATTACCTTACTGCTGTGGGCACCTCTTCTGAATCATGCTGTGGGGACTATTTGAGGGAGGGTTGTAGTAGAAGACTGCAAGAGGCCCACAATGCAATGTGGCAAATGGGTCAAGTGAGTAATAACCATGGCAGGACCAACGTGCCTGGTGTCAGATGATCCTCCAAACTACATACAGTAACTTCATGAAGAAGACATTATCATCCCCACTCTACAGGGGAAGAAATTGAGGCAAAGGATGTTTCAGTAACCCACCCAGGGGGTAGAAGCGCAAATATGATGACTACAGTTCTAGAAAGTGCCCAGATGAGAAAGCCAATCTCAAAAGGTTATATACTGTATGACTCTATCATATGCTATTCTTGAAATGACAAAGTTATAGGATGGAAAAGAGGTGAGTGGTTGGCTGGTGGGGGAGGGGAAGGATGGGGACAAGAGGGGTGACGGGGAGAGGTGGGTGTGACTCTAAAAGGCCAGGAGGAGGGATGAACTATACTCTTTCTGGACTACACTGTTGGAGAAGCAAGTCTACCCGTGTGTGATCAAGTTGCACACAAGTAAATAAACATACAAATTAGTACAAGTTAAAAAAAAAATGCCCCAAAGTTGCCAAGATACATTAGAAGTGTGTTTCAGTGTCCTTAGAGGAAGGAGGTGGGAGTTTATCAAATATAGTTAGATGGGACACCATCTTGAGCGTGGTAGGACGTCCCCAGAGGTTTGTGCATTCTAGTCTGGGAATCTGTGTATATTGGTAATTTTATTTGGTAAAAGGCACTCTACAGATGTGATTAAGGATTCTGGGACAGAGGGATGAGCCTGGGTTATCTGGGTGGGCCCCCTGTAATCATGATGGTCCTATGAGAGGGAGGCTGTAAGGCTGGGGTCACAAAAGACGGAGATGGTAACACGTGACACCACGGACTGTGGCCACGCAGAGGCTAGAAAGGGCAAGGCAGTGGGACTCCCCCAGAGCTTCTGGTGGGAGTGCAGCCATGCCGACAACTTGTCTTTGACCCAGTGAAATGGATTTTGGACTTCTGACCCCCAGAGCCATATGATAATAAATTTGTATTGTTTTAATCCACTAAGTGCATAGTGATTTGTTGTAGTGGCAACAGGAACCTGATACAATGAAGAACATTAGGAGGGAAAAAAAGACAACAAATGTCAATTATTTGGAACATTTCATCTACGTGGAATGCCGTCTCCCTGGTGATGTCAGATGGTTGAAGTGTTACTGAGCACAGGAGGCTATTAGTTTGATCGCAGAGGCTGGGTCTTAATGGAGATGAAGTTCAAACCACCTTTATTCCTAAAAACACTGCCTTCCCTGTCACCACATTTTTATAGCATCTGGTGGGTGTTAAATGGAGCACGCACAGCTCATAATCACAGCCTGTTTAATACATGTTGGCCTGTAGAAGGTGTCAGAATAAATACTGCATCAGGAAGTTGTATTGGTACTGTATGATCACCTTATTCTTCGTGTTTGAGAAATAGGACTATTTAAGCTCCCATTATGCCTGGAGACAGTGATGTGTGAGTTCTTTGGAGGGCAAGCCCCATGAAGTTATGTATCAAGATAACATGTCACCTTTGGCTATGTCACTGAGAATTTAAGTTTCTAAGTAAATGTTTGAAGTCTGTGTTTCCACACTGGGCATACGACAAACAAAACAAGGAAGCTCTTCATGCTGGAAAAAAGAAATTCAGCTTCCCTTTTGGAACTCTGGCTATCACGGAGGGTCTACTAGGTGCAAAAACACTTTATTTGGCATTTCTGTCCTCATAGGAATTCTACAAGGAGGCTACGCTTATCTCTAACTTGCCACTGCAGAAACAGGGAGGCAGAGGCCAAGTAACTTACTGAGTTCCCACAGCCTGTGAAGAATGGAACAACAGGTGAAAAAAATACCACACAAGCTGCCAACAGCTGACACGAGAGCTCTCCCGAAGAGGGAAGGTTGGGCTAACTTTGCATCTGTTACCTTCTACCATGATGGAGCTCAGCTGAGAAGAAACCGTTTCTTCCACTGGGCTGTGTGTGGATGGGAAGTTGGCTACACAGTGATCCAGGGTTATAACCCACCTGGTCATTGGCATGTAGGAAGGTTCACAATAGGACGGAAATTACTCAGAATGTGTCACAACAAGGGCTCCTGGGGGGTTCAGTCAGGTATCTACCTCTTGATTTTGGCTCAGGTCATGACCTCTGGGTTGTGGGATCGAGCCCCGTGTTGGGCTCTACATGGAGTCTGCTTGAGAGTCTCTCTCTCTTCTCTCTTTGCCTCTCCCCACTGCTTGCTCACTCACTCTCTCAAATAAATAAACAAAGCTTAAAAAAAAAGAATGTGTCGGGGATCCCTGGGTGGCGCAGCGGTTTGGCGCCTGCCTTTGGCCCAGGGCCCGATCCTGGAGACCCGGGATCGAATCCCACGTCGGGCTCCCGGTGCATGGAGCCTGCTTCTCCCTCTGCCTATGTCTCTGCCTCTCTCTCTCTCTCTGTATGACTATCATAAATAAATAATAAAAAAAATTAAAAAAAAAATGTGTCATAACAAAGATTAAGCAGTATGGCCACTGCTGTAATCACACATCTTGGAACCACACTGTTTATAACCAAACTGAAATGTTCTGTCTAGATTAAACACCATGACCGACTCAATGGGTGAGGTAGGGCACTAATCACTCTAATTTTACTAAAAAGTCATCATTGGAATCACCTTTTGATCTAGTTTTCCCATGCGGAGCATTTTTACAACCAAGATCTCTACTTTCTCTGCCCAACGGTGTAGCTTAAATTGTTTTGACCATGACTGTGTAAGAAACACATTCCACCATACAACCAGCTTACACATAACAAAACAAAGTTCCGTGAAATAAGACATATCCTTACTATGCAGTGAGCTCTCACACTTGTTTTCTATTTTGCTTTATTTAGCCTAGTTTGCCCATTTTGTGGTCACTGACTTAGTTATTCACTAATGATTCCATACCCCAATTAGGAGGTTGTATGTGTGATTTGAAAGGTCTGGTCTAGAAAACAAGGAGAATCGGGGGGCCCTACCTCTGGGGCAATGTAATCTGGAGTCCCGCAGAAGGTCCTGGTTGTGACTCCATCCATCATGTGTTCCTTGCACATCCCAAAATCAGCAATCTTGATATGCCCTTCCGAATCCAGCATGACATTGTCTAACTTCAGATCCCTGCAAGGAAGCAGGAGAGCATCAGAGTCCATCCCATGACATCACAGTCTGCTCCAGAGCTAGTGAGACAGAAGGCTATGTGACTAGCTGCCATTGCAATGGTGTATTAACTATGAGTCCTGGGAGAGCGGGGACCAGGGATTACTGGGTTTTGTTTTTTTACATCTCCAGAGTCTACTGTAGTGCCTAGGATACAGTAGGTACTTAATAAATGCACACCGAATTAATGATTAAATGGTTGGACTAGCAATCACCGCCTTGGCTGAGCATGTGAATCACCAGATTCCAATTTAGCAAGTCTGGGGCAGATCCCACTCATTTGATTTGCTACTGTCCCATACAGAGGGCCTGGCCTACAACCAGGTTTGCCCAATCACAGGTTCAGAACTACCTCATGGGCTCACGCACGTGTGGCTATTGCATTCTGCCCTAGTGCCATACGTCCTTGTACTCTTCAAAGAATACTAGAAGACATTCTCCTTTTTTTGGCATCAGACTTGTGCTGTTGCTCACCACCTGAAGAATTTAATTCAACAGTTTTTCCTCTGCTTCTCCCCTACACCCCGTATTCTTCTCCTGCTAAGCATCTAGAACAGAAATTCGGTTTCCATTGCTCCCTGATCTCCATTCCAAAAATAAAAAAAAAAGGGGGGCAGAGGAAGGAGCTGTCAGTGGAGAGAAAAGCCATGTTTTCTTGTGGGAAGCAGAAATAAGATGCAACATCTTTTGAGGTCTGGAGATCAGAAAATGGCTCTGATTTGCCTGGAGGCTGTAGGCAAAGGTGGGTCCCAGCAGGTCTCTGTGACCTTGAGGGTTATCAAGTCTGTGTCTTAGGTCCCCATCACAGAATTATTTATGTGCACACGGAGGACCAGAGGTCCAGGAAGACTCTCAGCTGCACTGCTGGCAGCAGAGCTTCCATACGCACCTGTAAATGATTCCTCTTTTATGAAGAAAGAACAATCCAATGGAAATCTCTGCCGCATAAAATCTGCAAAAGAAAATGCTCATCAGGTCTCTGGCTTGCTCTGTGGATTTCTGAACATTTTGTACCTTCTAGTTTGGGCATCAGTGAGGCAAAAAAATGTAAGATCCCGCGACTATCAGAGATCAACATCACCCTACATGTGACAAACCCTTCATCCTTCCCTCTGCCATTTTATCACTCTCACCTCCCCAAGGAATTTTACAGCTAATACGTCAAAGAGACAGGCTTATTACCTGTCCAGAAACAAGCACTTCTTGTTTGAGGCCGGTGGACAGTTAATTTACTGCTTACAAGAAGTTCCTAATGCAATCTTTGAAAAAGTGGCTGCTAGACTCTTCTGTGTCAGGACTGGGGAAGAGTGGAGAAAATGTGCATTTCCCTATTCACGGACAGAATGCGTTAGTGTGTAAAAATGCAGTGATTCCCTAGAAGACAAAGTAGAGTGTGTGATGCACTCTGTAGCTGCTGTACTCACCCCCCCACCCGTCCCCGCCCCAAGTGCTGGCATAAATGGGACACACACCATGATTCATACTTGAGTTTACCCTTTTAAATAATTCATAATAAACTCAGAGTAAATGCTGAAAGAGGTTTTAAAATTTGCATAGCATTTAGGAATCTCTGAAGTCTGAGGAGCCACAAGGCTGTGTCTGCAAACATCACACCCGGGAGGTTTAAAATCGGCACAATGTCTACACAGGTAGAGGGCAACCTCTGGTGATAAGGACCAAACTCTTACTGGGCGGGGGGCACCCCTGAAGGCTGGCAAGAGAGGGAAGGGGTGGTGGAGGGAAGAGAGGGGATTACAGGCAACTTTTACGTGATTTTTCGTGCTTTTCTGTATTTTTAAAATAAACATTTTCTAGCAACACAAATACAACCAAAGGGCGCTGGATGAGACACCTTGACATTACCTCACAACAAGGTGGCTATTCGGCTACTTGCTCTTTGCAGCTCCATCAAGCTGGGCTTTACAACCCGAGCATTCTAATGCTTTATAACTGAGTAAGACAGGGGAAAAAGGCATTTCTGAAGACTGAAAAATAAAAATAGAAATGGAGGGGTGCTCAGTGGTTGAGCATCTGCCTTTAGCTCAGGGTGTGATCCTGGGGTCCTGGGATCGAGTCTCACATCAGGCTCCCGGCAGGGAGCCTGCTTCTCCCTCGGCCTGTGTCTCTGCCTCTATCTGTGTTCCTCATGAATAAATAAATTTTTAAAAACTTAGAAAAAAAAGAAAAAAAATCCCCTTCAACACCAAAAATCTGATTGGCATTTGTGTATTTGATTAATAAAGAAATCTGAGAATGAAAAAAAAAAATCCCTCTTTGCATATTTTAAGTTTGCTACCAAAGAATTCCCTCTTCTGCCTTCACTCAATCTTCACTCAATCTAAGACACACCAACCCACACAGGGCAACAGTTTTTCAGATTTATCTTTTAGACCGAAACACCGGCCAGAATTCAATGAACATTTGCTAACTTGATTAATCAGGGTATATGCCCACTCTGCATCCTCCCTGGGGGAAACGAAATAGCTGTTTGTATACATTTGCTCCTGCTGCCTGTCCTGTGACCTTCTAGCCCCTGGAAAACAGGATGATTTTTCTGATACCAAAGTCCCCCCTTAGATGGACCATTTTCTCTGTTCCCCCGGAGCCCATGTCTCTGCCCTGTGCTGCTGACTCTTACATCCTAATCAAACCCTCCCAACTGAGCTGATGATTCCCCACCCAAACCATCTCTCCTGGGTGGCTGCCCCCAACCCTAAAATGAGGTATCACCTGAAAAGGTTTCTTGTTCTACACCAAGTTCTGCTTTTCTTCCTCCAGGATGTTTCTCAAAGACCCTTCCTCCTCTTTGGCTCCAAGGTCAAGGTCTAATTAAAGTTCCATTCTTTCTCCTCTACATAGATTTTTCACCAACCCCTGTGCACCAGTCCCCACTCTCCCTTCCTCCTTCCCCTCTTGGTCATAGAGCTCTCTGAAAACTTAGCCTGATAGTGTCAAGCCCCCCACAGCCTTCCATGGTCCTCAGCCAGGTCCTCCATCAGGCTCATCACCTGGAGCTCCCCTCACCCCCAATCTCAAACCACCTTCCGCCCTGCTGGCTTGGGCATTGCCTAAGGATGTGCAACCCTCACTCCCCTCTTTATCAGGGCTTGCGCGGTGCCACCTCTAAAATTACAGCTACATGTTACAATTGTCTAGTGACCTCTTCTACTCCAGGGCAGAGGGTGAGCTCCTACAGGGCAGAGAGCCTTTCACACTCCTAATGCCTGGTGTGTTGTGGGTGTGCAACAATGATTTGTTGTATCATGAGTGGCTGACTCAATCAGTGAGGGTGGAACTGGGTGAGAGGGGGATACACCAGCATCTCCAACTTACTGGAAGTAGAACAAACCTCTCCTTGGGATGGGTGTAGATGGACCCAACCAGTAAGTCTGCCCCCTGGGAGGTTACAGGTCTCAGGTCCAAGGATGGTGAAGCTCTACGTCCATACTTCACCCAGAAGTTTCTATGTGATGTCTAAATTAAAGGCCTTAAAAAAAAAATAGTACATTGGGATCCCTGGGTGGCACAGCGGTTTGGCGCCTGCCTTTGGCCCAGGGCGCGATCCTGGAGACCCGGGATCGAATCCCACGTCGGGCTCCCGGTGCATGGAGCCTGCTTCTCCCTCTGCCTGTGTCTCTGCCTCTCTCTCTCTCTCTATCATAAATAAATTAAAAAAAATAAAAAAAATAGTACTCACACTGCTTGTGGTTCCTTAAATTTTCCTACTTGCTGAATGTGGTACATGAGGTCCCCACCGTTGACGTATTCCATGACGAAGTACAGTCGATCCTGAAGATGAAGGTTCAACACGTGAGCAGGGCTTGGTCACCGGCAGAGAGGCTTCCATTACTTTCTAGGTTGTGCTTTGCTTTCTCATTAGTTAGTAAACCTTGGGCTTCGCTGGCAGATCTGCTCAGTGGAGCCCTTCAAATTTTTTCTTCCCAAATAAAAAATAAGTAACAGACCCTGCCACATGAGGGCCTCGGGAAGTATAAAGCCATTAATGTAACTCTGAAATAATGGCGCTCTGTCAACATGCCTGTCCCCATCTGGTTCCGCATGCTTCCTATTACAGTAACAGCCTCAAACCCTCTTCCCTTCTCTCCTGCACACAGAAGACATGTCTAAGTTAGGCATGGTGTGAAGAATCCAAGTGGGCCAATTATTTACTTTTAACTGGTGTTTCTGGTTTGCAGTGTCTGGGAGGCAAACCACAGCGCTGTAGTCGTGTGTTTCACTGGAAGCTTCTGAAAACCAATCTCATGAGTTAGGCTGGGCTCATAAATTATAAATGCCCAACGATATTTACTGTGGGGGAGGGGACTATACATGGCGAGGCTAATCAGATGTGCTGTTGCATCCATAATAGGCCCAAATATTGTTCTTCATCTTCTCTGTCACTGGTGTGTTAATTGTCTGCCCCACGGAGGGTGTACATCATCGACCCCAGTAAGTGTGCATGTTTATGAGGACATCACAGTGGGGCAGATAGGGGAAAATGGGGTTGAACAGCGAAATAGCTAACAGCACAGCACACCCAGGGGAAAGCCGACCTCTGCTCGCTTCTAGACATTTTGCTGAAGTTATTAAACATTAAAGTGTTGCACAGGGAGGGAAAAAATGATGAAGCTGGTGCTAGCAGCCAGGAAATAGCTCCGGGAGCTTCCATCTCTAGCTTTCCTGTTATGAATTTTAATTCCATCTTTATTTCCATGTTTTGTTGTTTTCTGGAGCTTCGTCAGTGTAACCAGGGTGATAGGATCCGGGCTAGGACTCGCAGACATGGGTCCCTCTCTGGCATATTGCTCTTCCCTCTTCGTCCCTACTTTGGTGCTGTCGGGAGGAGGGGGCTGTCCGTGCCACCAGTGCCAGGCTGACACGCAGTGGCTGGCACCTGACTCTGCAGCCCTTCGCCTGCCCTGACACTGTGTGGTTACACTGTCATTTTGAGATTCTAAAATCCAAGAGCACTGAGGGGTCCCTCCCAAGACATTTTAAAGAGAGACGTAAAACAGAGAGTCACTTTCCGGCCAACAGAAAGTTGAAGATATTATAATCATAACAATACTAATTATAGCTACTGATTATTGAGTCATCTCTTTAAAAAGGGCAGGCGTTGAGGAAATGGAAAGCCTGTCTTGGGGCAAGACTGATGATGGTGCCCTCGAAATATTCATGTTTCTTGCAGGCTGCCTGCAAGCTCCATGCCACTGCCTTGGCCCCACAACAGGCTCATCAGTGCTTTGGAACTCTTTTGTCCTTTTTTTTATTTATACTGTAAGACAGGGCTTGGCAAACTTTCTGTAAAGGGCTACACAGGAAAGACCGTGGGCTTTGTGCATCTCTTGCAACTATTCAACTCTGCCTTCGCAGCCTAAGAGCCACTGTGGACGACGGAGAATGAAGGAGCGTGGCTGTGTTCCAAGAAAATGATTCATGGACACTGAAATGTGAATTTCGTCTAATTTACACGTCACAAAATAGCATTCTTTTTTTTTTTTCCCCTCCAACCTTTCTCAGAGCTCATGGGCTGTACAAAACAGACCAGACTGCCAAGCCTGCTGTGTGCCATCAACAAGAACACCTTCTTTTATGAGATCAAGTTTCCTCATGTTCCAATGCAATGCTTGGCAACTGGATCAGTAGTCTTAAAAAGCCAGGACTGTGGGTTATTTTATTGGTTTTGTATTCTTAAGTCTTAGCACACTGCTTGGTATAAAGAAAACCTTTGATCCAAATGTTTGCTGAATCAAAGAGAATTAGTGCCAAGCTTGTAAGTAGGGCACATCCCAGAGAGGGGACTCCCCAAATTTACCAGTGGCATAAGAGTGAGAGGCTGTTCTCAGGTTATGTCTTTCTCGAGCCTTCTCCACTGGAGGAAGGTTAATTCAGATGCTTAGAACACTGGGTCAAGGTTGGCCCTGGAGAGCCCCCCACACACCTTGCCACAGATAACACCCCCCCCCACCCAGGGTCCTTACCACTGTCTGGAAGCAGGAGTGTAGCTGTGTCAGGAATGGGGGCTTGTCAAGCAGGGCCAGGACTCGCTTCTCCACCATGGTGCACTCCACGTCGTCATCTTGAATCACCACATCCTTCTTCAGGATTTTGATAGCATACAGTTCCTCTGTGCCCTTCCTGTCAGCAAGCATTACCTGGGAGCAGACAAAAGGCAACCTGAAAGCTTCGAAGTGTATGTCTGGTAATGGGAGTGGGGAGGAACCTGGTCAGGTGGCTGTTCACCTTGTGCCAATTTATAAATGCGTGATATAAACATTCGCAAAGTTCCACTTTATGTGCAAATTTTGAAAGATCGCATGTCAGTGCAGATTAAATTCTTCCAGTATTGGTTAATTGAGGAGCTGTCAAGATTTGTACACAGCGTAGGCTATGGTTGCATGATGGAGCTTTTGTGGCTGCGGAAAGGAATATACCTGGTCCTCGGCATTCGCCTTGAAGTGTGCACATTTTTCAGGAGCATCCTTTAGGCAAAAATGTGACTGACCTTTTTATAAGCTTCTCACGAGTCAGGAGCCAAGACAAACAAAAAGGCAGGATGGACATCACTTCCTGGATCTATCATGAGATTTGGGGCCAGAGAAGCCAAATGTAGACATATAGGTTGATCATTGAAGAAACCCAGTTCAGTGCATCTTAATCATTACGTTTGCTTACTACAAATCACCTTGTAATTTTTAGTTGCGAAGATTATTTATTCAACCAGCATGTTGGAGCACCTGCTCTGTTCTCAACCCCGAAATGGTGATGCAGAGTGAACCCTCTGTAGCTTTCTGGGTATGGTTGCTTTTAATGAAATGAAGCGGTGGGTGGGTCGGGGTAGGCAGGGGAACATCTCAGAAATGAGTACAGAGCAGGCAAATCTCAAGGGTGGTTCTGGAAACCCTAGGGAGCATGGAACTGATCCTAGCATTCTCTGGAAGAGCCCCTCCATCTCCCCGACAACTGTCCTCTTACCTTTCCAAAACTTCCCTTCCCCAGCACCATGAGGAAATTGAAGTCTGTGAGTTTCACTCTGTCCAGGTTGTTGGAAGGTTGTCTCCTGTCTTCTGAAGGACTGATTACTTTGTTACCAGCGGGGCCAAGCTTGGCTTTCTAAACAACAAGCACACATGTGAGAACAATGTGTCATTTTTCCCAGGAAAAAGAGTGAAAAAAGCATTTAATTAAGCTTGAGGTCAGCTGGGAGGTGGGAGGTGGGATGGGGGCAAGAAAAGAAATCACAGGATGATGAGATTTTTATTCCACAGTTGGTGGCCATGCTTACCCTAAGGGCAACATTTGCAAAGTAGAAGAAAAAAAAAAAACCCACAAAACTGCCCTTACCTATCAAGAGACAACTCTTCACATAGTTAAGCAAGAATCAAGTCAACATAATAGAAGCAATACCCTGTGTACTGGTGCTTTTCTTACTTGTAGATTTTCCTATTCTTAAATATGCAAATAGTTCATTTGCATGAAGGGAACTTGTACCCTAGCAAAAAGGGAGAATATGGTCTCCTGGAGAGGAACCTCTAAACGGGCAAGCTGTGGATGATTTATTGCTGCTTTAAAAGGCATAGTAAGAAGAACATAAGGTTGTGGGATTTTTATCTTTTTATTTTTTTATTTTTTTGGTTTTGTTTTTTGTTTTTAAGTCAAGAGTTGAACTCGGGAAACCTGGTTTCACACAAAACACACAGCACCCTTTGAACCTGACGAATCCTTGGTCAGTGACCAAAAGACATTTTTATAAACTAGGCTCATGCTACACAAAAATGCTGGAAAGACCACACCCTCATTACTCTGGTTGAAGAGCTGGAGTCTGTCTCAGGTAAAAGGTGGAGGAGAGAAAGAAGGCTCGGCATAAAAAGGAAAGGCTAATGGGATCATGTGGGAAGGTCTCAACAGTCCGCAAAGGAGCCCATGGAGAATCTCCCCACAGACTCTGCATGTAGAACACTTGCCTGACGGTGAGGGGACCAACTGCTGGCCATGTCAGCTGCTGAAAGGCCAGGGTCCTGCAGTGTGGCTGAACTGCCACAGCCCTGAGCCCAAGGACAAAGACTATATTGCTTTGGATACATCCTTAATGATAAGATACGCCCTCTACCCCTTCCCCCCACTCCCCCACCTCCCTGGCCTTCTTCCCCAATGCAGCAGACCTAAGAGGAGCTCCAAGTTCTGGAGCAGGTGCCAGGACATCACTTGAGTGAATGTAGCTACCAAAAAGAAAGTATAGGACATAAAGAAGGCGTTCTGGGCTTTTACTATGTGACCAGAGCACCATCAGCATCAGTTCTTAGCTCTTAAGGGCAGATGGGAGGATCTGACATGTTTTCTTTAGCAGCAGAGAAGGCTTTGAGGAATAAACCATATTCCCTCTTAGAGCACCAGCATCCCTTCATCCCACAGTCACTGAGCGAGCACCCTGTGCCAGGCTCTGTTGACGAGGTTTTGCATTAGCACAGGCAGCCATCTCTGGATGCCCAGGCCTCACACAGTGCTCGGCACAGGGTATGCGCGCTACATCCTGGTTGAGTAAGGATATGACTCTTGAATGTGTTCATCAGATGCTGTGCTGTTGGGTGATGCTCTTCTGTGATAAAAATAACACGTTTGCATTGGGATCGAACCTCATGGCTTGAGTGCGTGTTTGGAATAACTGAGCATACGGATTTAGGTAGAGGCATTAACACATGGGGGAAAGATGGCCCTAGCTTTTTTGCTTCAGAGCTGAAAGTATTTGACACTGCTATATGATTCTTCTATGGGCAGTGCCTGGTGGGACGCACAGGTGAACCCACGGGTCGTTGGATACACCGACGCTCTTCAAAGATGATAACCTGAACTGCAGTGATACGTGTATTGGCCTCCTCTTTGACAGAGGATGGGAGAAATTTTTAGACAGGCTTTTGAGAAAGAGCCAAGATATAACTGCTAATGTCACATCAGGACCCTCCCCCCCTCAACTGCAGGACCAGCCCTGTCTTCTGGAAGCTAGGGAGAAGGATCTGGCCCCAGGGGTCCCAAACAGACCAGGTTCGACCACTCGACGCTGACACAATGCAAAGGCAGACAAATGAGGGGTGGTGAAATGAGAAAGTGATTTATTTGGGGGAGGCCAGCACCAGGAAGACAGCAGACTAGTGTCTCAAAGACTGTCTCCAAAGTGCTGAAAGCACTCCCAGGATCATGTCAGGAAGACGCAGGGCAGAGGCTGGCGGGTACATGCATGCAGCTGAGCAGTGCAGGTCAAGTTGATTGCTGTCTTGGGGTCAATCACGAGGGGTCTTGCTGGCTCAGGGCATTCCTTATTGCTGGAGAGGGTAGTTTCAGTCCCCATCACGGGATGTTTTGCCCGCAGGGTCTCATGCCTGAGTTAAGAGAGAAGCTGGAAAGGAGAACTCAATCAATTAGAAGGTATGGACTGGGGTCAAAATGGAGGTGACGGACAGCAGAAGTCCTCTTTTACTTCAAACATCTGCCCCGGGAATGATTCCAAGTTGATTAATTTTCTGGTGGGTGTCGTCGAAATTGCAACGAACAATCAGGAAGTTCAAGTTTGAGATGAGAATGCTGACTATGCCTGGCCTCTATTCTGTTCTTTTGATTTTTTAAAAAGTTATCAGAAAGAGGCATGAGGAGATTAATTTTATTCTATCAGGAACGTCACAGTAAATTCTGGAAAGACCCCCAGACAACGGATTCCGTGCTCTGAGGTGCTTGGAAGAGTTGACGAGTGTCTTCACCTGGGTGAGGCTGTGATCTTGCTGGGGCTGCTCATGAACACGTAGCTTCCATCTGAAGCACGGGGTTCCTAACCAGAGGTTCTGGACTCACGTGAATTCCTAGAGTCCCTGCTTCTTCCTCCTTTGACACTTCAGCACCACAGACGGTGGTAAGAGGGTCCGTGGGCTGCCGTAGGTGACGATCTCCAGAAGAAACATTGGGCATTTTGCACACTGCCCTCACTGGGGGGCCATAATCGAGCAAAGACTGAGTTTTGGGGCTATGTTCAGTTCAGTTGTAGGGAAAAAATGTTCCCCAAAGGCATGTAAATGCAACAAAAGCATTTTTTGCATTTGAGTGCTTCTGAACCCAACTGCAGTAGGGTCTTAGATTCCACTCGGAAATCAAGCCGTGAGGTTTGGGAGTAATGTCGACAAAGGAGTCTCCTACTCCTAGGAGGTGAAGCCGGATGGAGGAAGGACACCGGCTTCTTGCCCTGCCCGGGCAGATTCCATTCTTGTGTCTCTCTAGCCAGAAGCAGAGTTGGGTTTTGCGTGGCTGGGGGCGCAGGGGGTGGTCTGGAAGGAGGATGGGCCAGGCTGCCGCACTGACCGCACTCACCGTCGGGGGGGCTGGCTAGAAAGTGGCCCGGCCCAGTGGGCGAGATGGCTTTCTCCCCAGCTCTCTCTCAGCAGCCCTGAGATAAGAGCAGCCTGGGGGCTTCGCGCAGCTGGCTTCCACATTTCCCCTGCAGAGTATGCTTCTGGAGTCATTTCCACGCTGCCACCTGCAGGCTGGCTGCTGGATGGCACGGAGCCATCCTAATATGGAGTTTTCAAAAGCTGACAATTCCAGGATATCAAAACCTCAGTGGTCTGGGCCTGACTCTGGCAGGTGTCTCGCTCAACCTGGGTCTAATAAACAGCACAGCTGGAGGAGACCGCCGGTGGCTACCCTGGCAGCTGTGCAGCGGGGGGTTGGGGGGGGGTGCCAAAGGGCAAGGAAGGCAGAGGCCCCCCAGGAGGATGGTCTACACGGCCTCCACGTCTACTTGCAGGCACACTCTGACTCTGGATTCCCATCCTTCACCGCTGCTCCACCCCCCTCCCCCCGCCTGCCCCTTGCTGTGGGAGTACGGTCACACTCACCTGACACTGTCCTGCCGTGTCCTCCACCACTTCCCGGGCTGACTTCTCCCCTCCTGCAGGCTTTAGCTTGCTTGTCATCTCTTCAGAGGACCCCTCCCAAAGACTTTCTGCCAGTCTCCCTCCAGGACCCTGTTCTCAACAGCTCCTAGGGCAACCTGTGACTACTTATGGAGTATTTAACGCTTCTTCCACGCTGTACAGCTGATCTGTCAGCAGGTCACGCCAAGTTTACCTGCAGGATATGTCCAGAATCTGGCCTCTTCTCAGGGCCTCCTTCACTACCTCTCTCTCAAGGCGGCCCCACCTCTAGTGTCCCTACTTCCGTGACCTTCCTTTCAGTATCTTCCCTGGAGGGACCCCGTTGTACTTCCCTGGCTTCCTGTCTGCTGGACAGAGAAAGGCCGACTTGTCACAATGGAGGTGGAGGAGATCTTGGCTGTCAGCTGGGTCTCTGATCTTAGTCTCACTACTCCCCGGGGCCCCTCTGTTCCAGCCTCCAGTCTTTGGTCACCCTTCCTACAGGGGCCTCGCTATCTCGTTCATCTACAAAATCCAGCTTAAGCACCACCTCTCCATCTTCTTGCTGCCTCCTCCCTCCTGGGATTTCCAACCTGTGGCAGATGTCGTCTGTGACCAGCCCACATCCCGAGCTTTTGGACTGGCACCCCTGTGCACATCTGAGGCTGTCTGAGGGTTCTGTGGGGGCCGTGCCTGCAGGGCAAGCCTGGAGCGCCCATGTTGCTACCCCATGAAGGGGCAGCACGTTCCATGCTGTTTCCTTAGCTTCCCAGCAGGACTGAGCTCCAGTGTGTCCACGGTGGCACCACCAGATAACTGACTTGCCCTTACCTTACCCTTGCTGGCTTCCACCCTTCCCTGGGACACAGTCCTACTTCCCCACCCCTCCATCTCTTGGGATCACTTGCCACATGAAGCCCTTGCTCCCAAAACCCTGTGGCAGATCTGACTTCTCTGGGGAACCTAAATGAACACGTGACCTTTTTTTGAGGATTTACTGATCTTTCTCATTAGGCTGTGAGGTCCTAGAAGGCAGAGACTATTTTATTCATCTTTGTGTCTTTAGGCCAAGCACTGCACTGAGCACATAATTGTACATTCATTGAATAGTTCATTGATTGGTTGATTGGTTGATTGATTGATTCATTCATTCATTCAAAATCATACATCTTCATTAAGCCCTACAGCAGAATTTGAAGAGGCCAACGGTACAATCAGCTTGTAGCCAATACCAACCAGCCATCTGCCAAACGTTAATTACAGGAAAGCAGCTGTTACCAAGTATGTCATTTCAGAGGGTGCCCCTGGACACTGTGCATTTGGAGGTTCACATGAATTGCAACTCCTTCCCTCAAACCATCACTGGTCATGCTGGGACAGCCGCAAAGGCTGTGAGGGCATCCCTGCCTTTAGGGAGGTTGGCCACACACAGTGACCCTCCCCAGAGGCCATGCTAGCTGGGCCAGCAAGCTGAAACCATGCCCTCGGAAGCTTCTCTGAAGGGACCTTTCTCCAGTGAGAAGTCCTGACTGCCCTAGACTTTGCTTGGATCTGACAAATGACCAACAATGAGCCTCTGGACTGTTTTTTCTTTGAGCTTTTGAATGGGTTGTTTGGCAACTGGTCTCCTGGCAAGACAAAGAGACCTGCCCTTCTCAGCTTGCATATTGTTGACATAACGCTTGTCCTTGTGGTGAATGTAATTCAGACTTCACCAGGAGTGCAAATAGTATGTGTCTAGGGATAAAGCTGAAGCCGATGGTCTAACTGCAGAGATTTCAGCAGACCCAAGGAGGCCTCAGAATAAGCATGCCAGCATCCTTTACGATAGCAACACAAACACACCCTGCAGGGCCAGACACCCTGGGCTATGTGAATTCACACCAGGAGAGGAGAAGCAAGGATGTCTCCTCAAGGCTGCTTTCCAGAGGAGGGAGCAGAGAATCAGCTGGGGCTGCAGATTGAAAGCACTCAGGAGCCCACTGGTAATACTCCTTGCTGATAAATCTCAAATCTTGAGTTCTTGCTCAGGACATGTTTTGATTCAACTCATGGGTCCTTGTGGGTGAATTTAGAACACTCCACCATTTATTCCACAAATATCTGTGGGTCTGTCATGTCCCAGACATGGGACCAGACGCTGGGGAAATCAGATCAATGTGAGGTAGCCTCTCCTCCGAAGAGCCTGCAGTCCAAAGGTCCTGTAGTCTATGTCCCTGTTATTCAACGTGTAGTCTGTGGATCAGCTGCACTGGCATCACCTGCAGGGTGGCCAGGAATGCAGATTCCTGAGCCCCAGCCCAGATCTACGAATCAGAATATGCATTTTTTAAGAAGATCCTCAATTGATTCCCGTGCATGTTTCAGATGTGCTAGACTAAGTTCAAAGTCCCCTTAGAGTCCCTGTGACCCTCTCCACCTTCACCAGTCTTCAATTACCATGTAAAATCAACGGCAAATTCTAGAAAGAGCCCCAGACTTTGATTCCAAAGAGTTTAGATCAAATCTTGGCTTTACTCATTTTTGCTGTGTGACTCTGGGCAGATGATACGGCCTCTCTGAGCATCAGGTTGCTCACGTGTAATACAGTGGTACTAAGACCTCTGCACCCCTGGGCTATGCTGAAGGTGAAATGAAGACTCCTTTGCAAAAACCCTCAGCGCAAGGCCTCACATCACATCCTTCACTGTGCACTTCTTTCTTTGCCTTGAGCACTTCCCTTAGGCTGCTGGCCTCCACGCGCTCCTGGACCGTGGATGAGCAGCAGCAGGTCACCTGGGTCAGGGTTCTGCTTGGCTGACTCATGGCCCAGAAACCCTGTGACTATGGATATATGTCAAGCCTGCAGACAGGCTCTGTGGGAGCTTGGGACCTGTGGGGAGGCTGTGACAGATCCCTGTGGGCTTCCATGCTTCTATGCCCTCCCAGTGTGGTAGGAGAGGAACTGGGTCTGAGCTCCAGCTGCTCTGATTTCTGGAGCATCTTCTGTAGCTCCCTCAGGGGCTAGGACCATGCAGGGAAAGACCTTGACTTCATGTGCTTTTCCCATCAGAAAATTTCCTAATAACTGACATGCATCTCATTTTATGCCCCAGATACATTCTCTAAAAGTCCTAACAGTCTGCAATCATTGGAGGTGTTCATTAATTTAAAGGACTCCTATGGTGAGTTTCTGTAAAGCACATCATATGAAGTGAATTTGAATACCACAAATCCAAATTCTCCAAGTGTGTATGTGTGTTAAATACCTTTGCCTGAGCATATGTATGGCCAAAGGCTCTCCACACGCAGCTCCTTATTAGGGGGGTGGATTTCAAATGAAAACTGAGAACTGGATCTGCCAAACTATGGCACCAGGTGTCTGTGAGGGATTGGATGGCAGTAGATGCTAACTAACTCTCTATTAGGCCGGACCATTTGCTGCCGCCAAGCTGTGACAATCAGACCTACAGTAATGCCAGTACCAAACGGTTTAACACAATACCAAGGATAGTCTGCAATTTGCCAATTTTGTAAAGTGATTATACACCAGCTTTTGTATGTGGGAAAACCAACAGACAATAAAGACACAGGGAAGTGTGTAGTCCTGAATCGCCAGCCCCAAATACAATTATACCCTGACTGGCAATATTTCCAAGACGTGCTAACTTATATCTTCAGTAGGAATCCAAGCTCAAAGGTTTCTCTACAGTAAGGAAGCAGAGTTTACCAAGTAATTCCAAATCTCTTGGTGCCATCTATTCTATAATCATGGAGACTCTGGGTAACCCTCCAAAGTATGCTGTAATGCTTAACCGCAAGTCATTGTAAATTTGTACCTTTTTTGTGAATGTCTTCAATATTACATCTCCTAGCAGAACAGAAGATATGGCTTTGATGAATATATTTATCAAAGATGTTTTGCAAAGTGTAGAGAGAGGAATCTGACAACATAAGTTTCTACTTCTAAGATTCCAAGGGCAGACAGGCCAACAATGACCAAGTGTGGGAGCAAGTGAATAATTGCAGATTTATTCTATAATTGTTTTTCTACAATGAAAACGTCCTGTATTCAGGGCTTACGCAAACAATTCTGACAACGTAAGACTGATGGCATTTGGGTGCTGCTCCATAAACAGGTATATATCTTTGCCATATATAACCAAGGACCTTAGCAGAGCATCTTAGCCCTAAGGTGACTTACTCACCTATACCCACTGCAATGCTGGTTAAATCAAGAGGTTTCAGGAGGAGAAAACCACAAAGGAACTGAAGGCATTTTCAATGATACCGTTAACAGATTACGGCCGGCGTATTTCTAACAGCCATGAGTCATGACATCCATTACTTCCTACTCAGTAACTGGGCAACGGGTTAAGATGATGGTACCTCATGGGCATCAAAGCCTCCTGGGTAATCTGGAGTAAATTAAATGCCCATTGTTCTCTGGCTAAACAATATTTTCATCCTCTGGAACATGCCAAGCATGCTTGCTGCCTGAGGGCCTTTGCACTTTCTGCTCCCTCTGACCCAGAAAGGAACAAGACACGTTCCCATCTCTGCTCGGGTGATGCTTTAATGCCGAGGCTTCAACAGGGACCTCGTCCTGTCCTTCCCATGGCATCGATTCCCTCACGCGCCTCTCACTACCTACTCTATCTTTCCCTTTCTGTCTCCCCTGCACAGGCACCTTATCTGTTCTGCTCACTGATGTGCCTCCAGGACCCAAGAGAAAGCCCGAGGCCACTGCTCCTCAAATATTCTTACAATGAATGGATGCACATGTGCACTGGAGAAGACAATTACATTTAATACAAAAAATTTTTAAAAGGTAGAGTTACCATATTAAAGAGTTTTAAACAATGCTGCTTGTTAAGCAGAGTACTGGTTCATTTTAGAAAATTTTAGAAAATTTCACAGACATGGATAAAATAATAATAATAAAAAAAAGATCACTTTAAATATACACAGTTTTATCGCCCAGAGAAAATCATTGTTAACATTCTGGTGAACATTCATCTAATTCTGTTCATGTTTTCTTCTTTGACATAAAGAGAATTACACTGTTTACAACCCGTTTTATGCCTTTATACGTAGCAAACTTTTTATTTGGAAGCACTCTTCCGCCACATGATTTTAGTGACTGTATCATATCCTGCTGTGTGGCTCTACTACAGTGTATTTAGCTATTCCCCCATTGCTGGACAGCTATGTTATTTCCAATTTTCAGTTTTCTATAACACACAGATGAACAATTTCATACCCCAAACTCTGTGCACATCCCTCGTCTCCCTAGGATGGGTTCCTGATGTGGAACTGCCAGGTCCAGAGGGTGGTGCCCAAGGCCAGACACTTTAATCTGATGCTGAAATGTCAGAGAGAAACGGGGGGAACCCAGAGAGTCAAGGTAACTTGATTCCTGAAGGCAGGATCTTGATTTCTTTCAGGTCTCGTGTCTGATTTCATGGTAGGAATAGCTAATTATCCCTGCCCCCCCGGCCCCCCGATTCAGTCATCCAAGCTACAACTATGATCTGGAGGCATGGGGCCAGATGATTCCTCCCGTACCAGTATGCCAACACCTGCTACCTGGAGTTTTCTCCTGGGGATCACACATGACTGACAAATCTCAGGTGTGCATCGTTCATTCCTCTGCTGGCAACTGCAGGGAGTTCCTGAGACCCAGGGACCATCAGTCTCAGAAGGGCCCTTGGGAAGGTCTGCCCTGCTTTTGGTGCAGGTGCAGACACTGAGGTCTAGAGAGCTAACTCCACTACCCAGGGCCATTGAGCTGTTGATGCAGTACTGGGCAGGGCATTGGGGGCGCGGGGACAAGGATGCTACTTTCCTCTGTACCGGTCCTTGAAACAGGACCCGGATCATCAGGCAAAGGATCACTCTCTTGTGCTAACAGTCACTCCATCTGGGATGTAATGTTTGCCCAACAGCCCGAGGGTGACAGACCTTTTAGCATTTGGAAGGAAGCTGGAGAAGGGCTAACACAGGCCACCTCTGTTACAGATGAGGCAACTGGCTAAGCCATGTGCCTAACTCAGTTTCTGTCCCTGGGCTCTGAATGCAGAACTCTGATCTTTGAATTCAGTGCTCATCCTCTTCTATCAAGGGTAGGCACATGTCGTCCGTGAAGGCTTTGCAAGCTGTCTCTATTGTAACGACCCAATTCTGCCACTGAGTGTGAAAGCCACGTGGATGTGTGAATGTGGGTGGCTGTGTTCCAATGAAATCTTACTTAGAAAAACCTGCAGCAGCCGGATTTTGGCCTGTGGGCTGCAGTTTGCCTACCCTTGCTCTCTATCAAGATTTGGATTAGATTAGATTCAAACAGCACGTCTGTATCTCCTTGTTGACCCACCAGAACAGCAACAATTAAGAACCTCCAATGCACTTGAATTATCTGCTCTCTTCCCACGGTGCCCGATGTGCAAACTGGGACAGGAACATGTCATTTTGCAGTCAAACAACGTGGTGAATGAAGTACTTATATTCAGCAGAGTAGAAATTTCAGGGGAACCACATTAAGTCATTTTTTTGATAAGAAATATTTTTTGTGGACACATCCACTTAGGCTGTCGTCACTGTTGAGCAAATTCACAGGAAGCCAGCAGGCCCGTTGTCATGGCAACAGAGCCATAGTCTAAGGAGCAATGTGGGGCCCCTGACATCACACTATGCCCAACATGGGAAACACAAAGTGCTCGGTTCTTTTTGTCCTATTACATACCTCTAGTATCTTGCTAGATACTGTGTTTCCTTTACAGCCAACCCTGTTTTCCCTCATTTCCCAGATCTGTCCACTAATTGCTGTCTCAGGCTGGCTATTCCATGGTCATCAGGCCGTATTATCTCACTTGAGAAACAGATCCTGGGAAGGCTACTGCCCTAAGTCATCCCCAGTTGCTAAGACTCCAGACGTCGGTGAGGATCTGAGGACCAAAACTTGCCCTAAATGTTGCCATTTGTAAAAAGACGGTCTTCCCACCAGGGGGCTGACAGTCCACATTTGTCTGATGCCTTCCAGAAAGCATCATGTGAGGGGATGTGGCCACAGCAGGGTACCATTAGGGCATTTCTGGCACTTAGTGCTTTTTTGAAACCTATAGAACTTCTCCTGCCAGGAATATACCCCTTTGGGGTTACTACTGCACAGGTTTTATAAGTCAGCTGGGGCAGGGTCCGGAGCTGCGAGAACTTCTGGGAGCTATCACAGTGTATGATTTTCTGGACTGTCAGCAGTATTGCTTAGGAGTGGGGAGGTCTGTGCTGCTAGGAAAGAGGAGTAGATATGAACGGGCCCATGCAGGCCAGAACAGACCACTGGTGTCCCTCAGACCTAAATGTTTGGGACAAACATTTCAAGGGAAATATTTTCCCTTTCAAGGGAAAGCCTTGACTTCTTGTCTTTTTTGGCACCCTGCCATTCCATAAAACTGAGGAACAACTGAGTACAGAAAGTGGTGAGCCTAGCATCAGGTCCATCAAAAAATAAAGAGATCCAGTCACAAGTTCCTAACGGTCTTCTGTGTCTAACTTTTCCTAGAATCTTTTATTTGCAAGTCTTGACCGCCCTCTTGTGGTCTTTATTTTCTGAAGCCACTGCATTTTGACTGGGATTTTTTTTTTAGTAGAAATATGCCTAAGGATCCCCAGTCTGCCCTGCAGAATAAAACTCCCAGATATGCTCAGATTAGACACAACTGTATGTTTCCAGCTCTACTTTATAGAAGGTGACTCTAATCTCCAACGTGAAAGCCAGGCCTCTGAGAAATGCCCACAGTATGTGCACTGATGCCAGAACTGTGTTTTAGAGTCTCTGCATGCTTTGTGTCTTGAGAACAACTCAAGAGGTCTAGACCTAGGATTCCTGAATCTCCTCCTAGCCCTTCGACTGAGCTTAGACTTTGCAGGAAGGAAGCAGGGAAAAAGAGGCAGGGAGGGCTGCAAGGGACGGTGGAGTGGCCCCGGGGAGCCTCTGTGTTTATCTGAAAGGTAGAAACACAGAACAATCTGGGAAATTCAATTGAAAAGCCCACTGGGGAAATGTAATTTGAGCTAAATGATCATAGAACAGCAGCTCCTGAAATCAACTGAAAAACAAAACCCAAAATCCACAACCAAGTCCTAACTGGTAATAAAGCCCACAACCCTGGGAAAAGTTCCAGACACTTCCCTCCAACCCTGTCCAGCTGCTGCCAGGAGGTGAGCAGGACTGGGAACCCAGCAAAGGAGGCTCCACCCTGCATCTTTATGGGAGTCAAAACAAACAAAGGATCCTTTCCCCCCAAATACTAGATACCTTTGCTCAAGTACTCAGAATTTTTATTATAAAACGTCTCTCATTGACAGCAGCAAGCATTTTGAAAGTGGATCTGAATGCAATTAAATTTAGCTCAAAATTTCCATAACCACTGATTTTACCTTATCTTCACCAAGTGTTTTAAAACCACACCAGTTTTTAAAAACCCAGGGACCTAATTATAGCTCAGTGGGACACCTGGTTCCCAGGCTGGCGGCAGCTGCACTGCTCTGGGCTGCTCTCTGGGCCGCCACCCCCCAACCCCCAGGGCAACAGGCTGACAGGGAAGCAAATGGCAAATGAGCTGGTCCACCAGATGTGGACTGGAATACCAGTTACAGCACTCTTGACTTTCCGAGGCCTCAGCTTCTTCATCTGTGAAATGGACTGATACTCCCTGCCTCTTCCTGCGCGGGGAGACCTCCCTTCCTATAGTGATGGTGGCATCATCAGAGCTCAGTAGCTGCTGCCACACCAGAAGGGAGGTTTCCTCCAACAGGAAGCAAGCAGAGAAGGGCAGAGATGAAGCAAAGGGACATAAATGAGTTGGAGGGGGTTCCCCACTGCTCTCAGGGGACACGTTTGCTGTAAGAACTGGTCTCTGGGGCAGGAGGGGCCTTGGAGGAAGAGCTTTGGGGGAAGGTGTGTATGGCTCAGATTAAGGGTTGGGGTGCAAGGAAGGGTGTTTCCTGCCAGGAAGTGGAGGGAGTAAGGTCTTGTGTCAATAAGCTATGAAGAGCCAGTAATATTTAAATTCTTTCAATTACTGTGATCCCACCAGTACCTACAGGCTGCTGGGGCCTGGGCGGAAATGAGGTTCACAAAAGGAACACCTCTAGTAAGGAAGGAGACCGTGGCTGCTTCTTGCAACCCCAGCCACCAGTTCTGTGCAAACCTGGCTGCCCACCCATGGCCACTGGTGAGAGTCATGGACAGTCCTGCCTGCCTGCTTCTTCCCAGCGTGTCAACACAGAGAAATGGTCCCTCTGTGACCATTTTTCTGTGACCAGAGAAATCAGCCAGACTGATTACTGACAGGTCTATTTTCAGATAAAGCCACAAGGTGAAGATATGTTCATGAACAAGCAAGAGATGCCACTCTGCAGAGGTGTAAGTGATGCCACTCCATTTTCACTGCCTGGGTCGTGGTGGATTTCCAGCAGACAGGTGACTTGTCCTAAGACCCGTAACAAAAGGCACAGGAAACAAGAAATGTGCATCAACACAAAGCATGTTGGACAAGCAGCTTTAATTGACAGCTCCTGACCCTGCTCTTCAATGAACCTCATTGCTGCGTGCAGGGTGTGGCTGGGGGTGGGGTCGGGGTTGGGGAGCCAGGGTGCTATGCCTCTAATGCACAACCAGGTTTCCCAACCCAGGGGCCACGGGGCGGGGTTGGGGGTGGGGTGGGGAGCTCAGAAAACACAACAAAGGGTTCGTTTTAACTTGGCGATGGCTTCTCAGAAAATGGCTATGTTTCTTCTTCCCATGTGGGAAGACCCCTGGGGTTCAGGGTGGGTAGAGGGAGGATGCAGAGGGTAACAGCCGCAGCAGCACTTTCCCCAACCAAATGCTGTTCTAGCCACTTTCTCTGTTTCCTCCTTCAGTCCTCCCAGCCTTAGGAGGCTGGTTATTTTTTTATCGCCCCCATTTTAGAGATGGAGATGCTGAGGTTAAGAGAGGTGAGCTAAGTGGCCCATGGCTTTATAGCTGGGAGGCAGGAGCTGGGATCTGAACCCAGGCAGCCCGGAGCGTCGCGGCTCCACCGTGCTGCTTCCCTGCAGCGACAAGGTGGCAGCTGTGCCACCTGGGCAGGCAGGAGGGTTGGCAGTCCTGCTGAGGATGGGACAGCCACTCACTGCAGCTGGGAGGAGCCAGGGTTTACCTGCGGGGCGGGGCCAGGGAGGTGGTGGCTTCCCCCTAACTTCCTCCTCTTCTTTTTTCCTCTCCCTTCATTTCCCTTTGCAGCCACACCGGAGCTTTGTACCAGCACCCGGCTCCTCCTACATGTTGTGAAATAGAGCCGCGTGATGTGTGTGCTATTTCTCCCTGGGATAATAGACTCTCCAACCTAAGCACAAAGACGAAAACACACCAGACAGGCAAGAGACATCTGGGTCATGGTAAGGACCCAGAGCCCCCAGTGTGAATCCACCTCATCAGAGGAGGGTGGGCCTCTGAATCAACAGGAATGACAGGTGACTTGTTTGTTTTTACATAAGAACTGTCTCCACTGTCCTGGGAATGATCAAGAGGTGTGTCTGCTGGCTCTGAGGATGCAGGATGTTTTCACCGTGAGGGAGGAACCACCGGGTGGCTCGGTGTGCTCGGGTGTATCCAACTTCTCAAGAGGTTTCTCCAGTGTGAACACATGCAGGGCACCGTGTGACAGCGTTTTTAAAACACAAAATAACAGGAGGGCGGCCACGAGAGAAGTCTTGACAGATGCCAGTTTACACACACACGATCGTCACCACACTCTGTAAGGCTTGTGAAACCTCAGAGAATATTTTTCTTCCCTAGTTCCAGTAACTCTGGGTCACTGATCTCTTGTGGCCCCTTCAGGGAACACGTCTGTCATGTCAGATATGAGATCTACAGAGAGAAACTTGAGAAGCATTATTTACTAGATGTTTTCCTGAGTATAGAGTTTGAAAAAGAGCATGTGGTGTTGATCCTCGCTTAGGCGCAGGGTGTGGGATTTCCCCTTGCAAATTCTTCACCCAAGCATCTGAATGTTTAAATTTTTCAGGTGGTTCCGATCTGAATATGCTGTAACCATCCAGAGTGGATTTCAATTATTCACACAGGCAATCCACTGAAAACACAGCTGGTACATAGCTCCGACCAGCTCCCCAAAAGAGAGTGGCATTGTCAGAAATGATTATGGGGAAGATTTCTGAAATAATTTACATGCATGTTGCAAAGTTCCACTTGACAGTTTGAGGGTAGAATGGTGGATTAGGTTATGACAACTGATTTGAGAAAAAATCAAGAAATGAAAAAAAGAAATGAAATAGAATGAGTAGTATTAAGCCAGGCATTGAGAACATCAGAAAAATCTGATGATTTCAGATATATTACACTACATCTTCCATATAAATGCACACATGTAGTGTAAGTACACCATATTGCTTGCATGCTTATGTAGATGTCTGTATAAAATTGAAAATGAGGCTTAGTATGTGATTGGAAATATATATTGACAAAAGAAAAAGGAAATGTGCTGTCAGTTTAAAGATGCACTCTTTCTGTTCATTTGATGCTTTAAAAATAGACTTGAACTTATCTTTTTACTCACTGATAGGAGATTTCAGTATTTCCTACTTTGTACAATCTTAAACGAGCCTACTCTGAAGACAGGGGAGAACTGTTATACTCTCTGGGTGATGCATAAGCAGCATTTTTTTTTTTTTTCCTCACTGGAGGGCCACGGTCATTTGGACGGGAGCACACCGACTGGGACACAAACAAGTAGGCGTAAGGTTCAAGCCACGAGAACACACAGTGCATCCTTAAGAGTGGAGAGCATGGCTGGGGGCTCAGGCTGGGCAGCCACAAAAACCAGGGTGGACATTTTTGTGGAAGGCAAGGTGGAAGAGAACAGAGTGGAGGAAGAACTACCTTTAGGAAGCGGACATGACATCCCTGTAAGAGATGGGAGAAGGAGAAAAACTGCTAGGTTAGTAGGGAAGACGCTACAGATACAGGAAAACAGCACCATGAGAAAAAATAAAAATCGAGCACAACACATCATAGGTTCCATTTACAGTGCAGACAGAAAGCACAGGGGAGAGACAGCCCAGGACACACGTGAGGGTCCAGGAAAGAAGGCAGGTACCGCTCCAGAGGCCCGACAGGGGCAGCTGGACTTGGCCCTCGCAGGGGTGGGAACTCTTTTTTGTATGAATGATGAAAGGACTAGCATCAAACCACATGGAGCCAAGGCCCTTCTCTTTCTCGTGACTATTTTATATGGCCACGCGTGGCATCACATCAAATACCTCCCTGGTCATCATGGATGCTTCTTTTGCTTTTGGCTGATCCATATGATGGAGTAATGGGGGTACTTGGTTCATCCTGTGTCTGAGGTGGCACACAGCTAGTTAACTGCTGATTTTAGACACATAGGTTGCCACCCTTCAATAAATCAGAATAGAGCCAAACCCACTTACCATTAAAGCTATCCATACTAAAACCTTTTTCTTGATAATTCAGAAGACTCTTCAGTATCCTAAAGAGCCAAAGATTACTGGTAAAACCTAGGTTGGGCAACTTGCTAACCACATTCTGGTTGCCTAGACATCAGGTAACCAGGTTTGCCTCCCCAGATGTACTGCTTTTCATCTTTCATCTTTTTTTTTTATTTTTTAAAAACAAAACAAAAAACAAAAAACATCATGACTAGATCACTTTACTTTCTCAAGTACTAATGTGAGGAAAATAAATTGAAACCATCTTAACAGAAAATTTTAGGGATCCCTGGGTGGCGCAGCGGTTTGGCGCCTGCCTTTGGCCCAGGGCGCGATCCTGGAGACCCGGGATCGAATCCCACATCAGGCTCCCGGTGCATGGAGCCTGCTTCTCCCTCCGCCTGTGTCTCTGCCTCTCTCTCTCTCTCTGTGACTATCATAAATAAATAAAAAATTTAAAAAAAAAAACAAAATTTTATACAAGGAGTCATGAGACAAATCCTAAAAGTTCATACAGAGTGCAAGTCTCCTTCTAGGAGAAAATTTGAGAAAGAGTTTGGTGTTCTGAACCCAAATTTCACAGCCTGAAAGGGTCACCGCATCCCTGAGCCTGAACAGAGACAAATAGATTATGCTTTGTGTTCGGAGGGTTTTGTCTCCTAAAATAGGAAACTGGCCAAATATGAACTTTACATCTCTTTGAACAGGTACGGATAGATTAGCTTCTGTTACATCTTATAATTAGGATCCTTTAAATCTATAATCACAAATCTATTTATAATTGTTCTCAAAATAGGGCATTTTATTCCAATCCCAAAAGCTCTATTTTAGGCTAGAGATCTTAATCCACATCAAGATTAAAGGCAACTAACAATAGCAACAAAAACATCCTCATTGAAATGTTGGTGTTGTTTCCAAGAACCTTAGAGGAAATTTAATTGACATTTCTCCTGCACCTTTTAAATTTTCTTTTTCTTTTTAAAGATTTTATTTATTTATTCATGAGAGATACCCAGAGAGAGGCAGAGACAAGCAGAGGGAGAAGTATGCGGGACTTGATCCCAAAACCCCAGGATCACGCCTTGAGCCAAAGGCAGGCACTCAACCACTGAGCCACCCAGGTGCCTAAGTCTCCTGCATCTTTCTGATAGAGTTGCCCAGTCTTTGCCTTAATACCTCTAGGTATAGAGGACTCCACATTGACTGAGATGCCCTGAAAGGTACATGGTGTGGCTTCAGAAGGGTCCTACCTCCAACTTCCAACTGTAATAGGTCACCTTCCATAGGGAGATAAAAAATCCTTTAGCAGAGACACTTCCATACCGAGGCTGGGCAGCTTCACAGCCTTCCAGCAACCACTGGGCAGTTGCTCTTGGACTCAATCAACCTAGAAAGATCCCTAAGCCATTTTATGCTCGGTAGGACAAGCTGACCCAAATAGTTAGGAAAAAAAAAATCAAGGAAAGGCTTATGAAGTGAATCAAGTTAGACACCCATAGACCCTTTCTCTCCACACATCCATGAGCACTCTGAGGGAACACATGCTGGACCTCACGCCTGGATGTTGGATGGGAGGTGAGGAAGCAGAGCACCTCTGTGCAAAGTGAAGATGGTAAATGTCTGACAGCTGCCTAAATGTTAACTAATCAGTTTTCAATAATGGACACGAGAGACACTGAACTCATTGAGGTCCTGAGCAATGGCCCTCCCTGACTCCACCTGGTTGGCTTGATAAGGTAGGAAGAGCACAATCCTTTGTCTATTAAGGCAATGGTCTTTTTTTTTTTTAATTTTTAAAATTTATTTATGATAGTCACAGAGAGATAGAGAGAGAGGCAGAGACACAGGCAGAGGGAGAAGCAGGCTCCATGCACCGGGAGCCCGACGTGGGATTCGATCCCGGGTCTCCAGGATCGCGCCCTGGGCCAAAGGCAGGCGCCAAACCGCTGCGCCACCCAGGGATCCCAAGGCAATGGTCTTAAAGGGCAGAGACCTCATCTGTGAAACAAAACCCATCAATAAAACCGAAATAAGCACCCAGTCACCGGTTCCTGGGCCTCAATTTGGGAGCTGCCATTTTGAGTTCTCTGAGGCCACTGTGGCCCCATGTTAATGTCATGTCACGTTGCAAGAGCCATAATCTTTTCAGCAGTGAGGCTGGATCAGTGTCTCAAGAACTGGATGGAAAAACTACTAGATCTGACTTGTGACCTGAGTCAGATGCCTGCTCATCTATGGTTTACTGGGTTCAGGCTAGAAAGAAAGTTCTGCTTCTCCTCCACTGTGAGGGTCAGGAATATTACCCACAGAGTGGAGACAAAGTAAAAGATCTCACATCACCTATTCCTACTCAGCAACGTTCTCAAGACATAGCATTCACCAGTTGGGAACTTTCAGAACTATCCATTTTTGGAACCCAAGTATGGGAAAGGAGCCAGCTGGTCCACCTCTGAGCATGACCATATTCATCACACATGTGGTTCTGTCCCAGGATAAAGGGACTTAGGTGTGAAGGAGGGAGACTCTCTAGGCTGCAGAATGGCCTCTCCCTGGAAGACCTCCATCAGCTGAGCCATCCTCCTGTGGGCTGTCGAGGAGAGCCAAATAGGTTTAGGTTCTGAAGCATTCAGAGCAGGGCTTGAGGTTCTCCAGAATGAGATGAAGGTAACAAATTTTACAGGTGTGACCAGCAAGTGAGCATCTTAGCTGGCACAAGGAAATTTTAGGCTGGTTTAAAAGGCTTAAGAATTAGATAAATATGGGTAGGCTTTGGAAAGCTTGAGGCCGAGGAGAGTGGAGGGGAAGGGGGGAGTCTTTCCAAGGTAAGCAAGTACTAAGGAGCATGCAAGAGCATGATGTGTGCGTGAAGGGGACAGGAACGTGGTGTCACAGGGAGGGTGAATGAGAGGAAACAGGAGAGATCTGGGTCATACTATACCCCAGCTAGACCAAGTCCTTTCTGTGCTTTTGTTTTCTCATCAATAGAGGTAATTTTAAACATCTCCCCCACTTCTGATATTCTATTATGTTATAAACTTTTCCTGTAAAGGCCAAACAGCACATATTTTAGGCTTCGTAGGCCAGTCTGTATTACAGACACTCAGCTCTGCTCTTGTAGCAGGAAAGTACCCAGTGACAATAAACCAATGAACGTGGTTGTTTCAATAAACTCTACAGACACTGGAATATGAACTTCACCTAATTTCCAAGTGTCACGAGTATCACCCTTAAAAAAAAACATTTAAAATATTAAAACCATTCTTAGCTCATGGGCTGTACAAAAGCAGGTGGCTGGGTGCCAGTCCCTGTCCCATTGAACTTGGATACTGGGTGTAATGAAGTCTGTCCTCATCACCTCTACAACTGCTGGAGGATATAAATTTATTCACTCATTAGTCACCAGGTTACATCCTCTCCAATGATATTTCTCAAACTTTAAAGGGGACAGGAACCACTTGGGGATCTTGTGAAAATGCAGATTCTGACTTGGTAAAAGTCTAGGATGGGGTCTGAGAGTCTGCATTTTTTTTTTTTTTTAAGTAGGCTCCATGCCCAGCATGGAGCCCAATGTGGGGCTTGAGCTCATGACCTTGAGTCAAGACCTGAGCTGAGATCAAGAGTCGGAACTTAATCGGAGGCACCAAGGGGCCCCAGAGTTTCTGTATTTTCAGTAAGCTTTCAGATGATGCTCATGCTGCTGGTCCATGTACCATACTTGGAGTTGCAAGGATCTGAAGCACTGAGTGCTCACCACTTTCTTTTTTCAGGATACCCAGGGAGTTCAGAATCCTCAGGATTGACCTCTCTAGACCCCAATTCTAATTCTTTGTAGGACATGTTCTTTGGGGAACAGCAAACAGCATTATGTGTGAAGTCACTCTTATTCTAGGATTTTCTCTGTTAAGGGGCTTTAAGCTTCTTCTTTGGTGCTTAGGCTAGAACCATAGGGACCTGTATCAGGGCTTAGGTGCCATGTCTCTGTGCCAAGGGACATTGGCTCTACCTTCCTTTCTTCCTTTAAGTTCCTGACCTGCCAATCTCCTATGGGTGCCAGGGCCTGGGTACACATGGATAGCTGCTTTTAGTATTTAATATTAGGCTTGCCCTGTTTATTGAACCAGCAATATCCACCCTTAAGGCCAACCCCATAGCTATAAACACAAGGCCTTTAATGTCATTTCAGGAATCCATTAGGATGGAACAGATAACTGGAATGTCTTTTTTTCTGGTTTCCCACCAAAGTCATTTCCATAAGAGAAATTAAACTGAAAGCATGTTGCCAATGCTAGGATATAAATGCATTCACTCTCCCTTATGGACTAATCAGAAATTCTGCGCAGTTGCTTTTGGAAGCTTTGAGTCTGCTCAGGTGAGTGGTAGTGTTAACCTCTGTTGACAGCGATCTAATGAATGCATGAAAAAGGTTTCCAACACTAAACCTTGTCCGATTTCAGTTTAAGATTTTGCTTCTAAGACAGAGCTGAAATATAAAGATTAAAATATCCTTCAACGGATGTGCATTTTACAGACTTTCCCCCTTAATATCACATTGGTTCAGAAAGTAATTAAGTAAGCTATTTAGGGACCAAAATGAATAAACAAACAAAAAAAAAGCAGACTCTATATTGGGGCTCACAGATTTTGAGTCCAAAAGGTCACTGGAAAGTACTCAGGTTTCCATAGTAACAGTAGCAGGACTGATCAGATCAACAAATAGCTACAATTTATCTGAGGGTCTCCAATGAACTATTTTCTTTTTCCTCATCCAGAGAAGAACATTCTGAATTAGATAAAGTCTTCAAAGACAATAGAGGCTTTTGGAAAATCCAATTTCAGTAATAGTAAACAGGAAAATGCTTGCTCACTCTTTCTACATATAGCCTAGTAACAGAATCTCATCAACGTTGACTTAAAAACTTTAACTACAATAGTAAGTGGATATTAATTTGTTAATAACAGGCACAATCTCAAAGCATTTCTCTGGAATAAATAAAAAGTAGATATGTGTGTGTTCTTAAGGCAATCTGCAGAATCTCTAGGGTGATTGTCTTTCTAGCAGTTTCTGGATCTCTATTACCAATCCCACAAAAGCTTATTCTAATGGAACATGCTCACCAATTTTAGCTTGGCTTCTTTTGCTTTAGATCTCCATATGGTTCTGAGTGGTCACAAATACAAAAACTGTGAAGACACAGACATCACAGAAGCCACTGCTAATTCTCCTTCATATTCTGACCAATGGACATTTTGTAGGATACATTCAAAAAAGTCTTTCAAATAAAACATTTCAGTTATGGAAAGTTAGAGTCACCTTCTTTCCAAAGTATCTGTTAACATTAATGGAGCTCATGGGTTCATAGCCCTTAGGTAATATAGTTAGCATAGCCCATGAGGTAAAGCAACATTTTGTCTAGAAGGGAGGGCCCAATGAGAGTTCTGATCCTCTGTTCACAGCTTTCTAATTACTGAATTCTCAGATTTCACTGTGACTTCTGGAACTATTATTAGAAATGTGTATTATTAAATTATTAAGTAACTCAAATTTTATCCCAGCCTTGTTACATTTGTCTAATAGTTATTTGGCCATGCCAAAAATACACACACACTCACTCACACTTATCTGGGCCTAGCAATATACCCAGAATCTTGAGAGAATCAACTTTCTGAAATTTAGTTCTCTTGGATACAGATGATTTAGAAGCCCAGGAAAAATACATTAGAAAGTCACTGGTTTTGCATTTTAGTCCCTGTCCTGTGACAAACTATATTTCCTGGGAGGAATGTTCTAGATTAGCCCTATCCCATAGAAGCCATGTGAGCTACATATATAAATGTAAATTTCCTATGAAACTCATTAAAAATTTAACCAAGTAAAACTGATTTCAACTTTAATATTGATATATATATAAGTACATAATAGATTTGTTAAATACATAGTTAACCTAATATATCCAAGATATTATTTCAATATATAATATAGAGATTATTATTAATGAAGTTACACTCTTTCCTTTTTGCTGAGTCTTTGAAATCCAGTGTGTATTTCATACTTGGTGAACATCTCAATTCAGACCAGCCACATTTTTAAGTGCTCGATAGACTCATATGGCCAGTGGCTGCTGAACTGAACAGTGCAGCCCTAGAGGATTTTCAAGGTAAAGGAAAATGCAGGTATTCACCTTTGGGATTTAAGATTACGTGATTATATAGCTGACGATATTTAAGTGCTCGATTTTTAGGTGCTCAATAGACTCATATGGCCAGTGGCTGCTGAACTGAACAGTGCAGCCCTAGAGGATTTCCAAGGTAAAGGAAAATGCAGGTATTCACCTTTGGGATTTAAGATTACGTGATTATATAGCTGACGATATATTCAAACCACCAAAGAAGAACAGGCTTGGTTCCTATAGGCTGCCCCTATTCAACGGGCTGAAGAATTTCTGGTGTTTCTAGATCATCTGAAGATAAAGGCTGGGTATGAAGTCAGATGAAGATGGTGATGATGGTCTGTAACTGGGGAGAACTGAGGTCCTGGGGCAGAGCACAGATGACCCATGGGCAAGGGTCAGGCTGAGGGTGGCACCAGCAAAGTTGCCAACTGGGTGAGCATTCAAGCTTAAAATCAGCCTGAAACGTTGCCTCGACAGAAAACAGAGCTGAAGCAGAGACAGGTTGGGAAGCCTGCCTCCAGGGAACTGGAGTTTAAACTTTGGGCCCTAGATAGTTGTGAATGCTGGGACAATCAGTCTACTGGTCTGTTCTCAGGAATGACTCCTTGACAAAACTTCTCTAAACAGCATTCTCAAATGCTCTTGCCTCTCTGTAGCATAGCACCTCTTTGCATGTACAAGGGTAGTGTCAGAGTTTGTAAGCTTTCATAAATGTAAGCTAAACCAAATCTGAGTAAGTCCATTTTATAGAATCAGATATGATAAAAGGAAAAACAACAACAACAACAACAACAAAAGTCCTAGCGGACACTTATTGAGTACTTACTATATGCCAGGTGCTAGGCTAGGCAACTTATACAAATGAGCCCATTTAATCCTTAGAGCACTGCTATATATAGTAGGTACTACTACTATCCCCATTTCACTCTCTCTCTCTCTCTCTCTCTCACACACACACACACAAATAAAGCAAATGAAAGATCAGAGAATTTAAGCATCTTGTTCAAGGTCACTACTGCTAGTAAATGGTACAGCCAGAATGTGAAACCATGACTATTTCCAATTGTATCCTCTTTCTAGAATACCATGCTGAACTCATGGAGTAACGTGTCCAAGTTCACACAGTGAGGATGTGGACAAGCCAGGATCCAAACCCCAGCAGAAGGGCTCCTGGACTGGGGCTCATACAGTGACACAGGGCCACCTCTCAAACCCAAGTGGTCTGAGTGCTCAGCACAGGCCATTTGCAGCTAAAAGCGTGAAGCTTAGGGGTCACTCCCTGTGCCCACTGCTGGTTTCATCTTTGTCCTCGCCAGCACCACACCTCTCACGGAAGGGGCAGGATGGGAGGTGGTAGTCAAGACCTCGCCCCCAGAGCAGCTGCCATCCTTCACACCTGATCATAAGTTTCTCTCTTCAGAGAACTCCGCAAGTAGGTCTCTGTAGAGAGCTCACACTTGTTTCGAGCAATACTGCAACTGAAATGCATCCATCTTGTTCTCTTGAATCCTGACACTCCACAGAGAGTTATTTATGATGTATCATTTGCCAGCTCTCTAATGGGACATTGCTTTCCATTATTTTCTGACAACAGAAATATTCCACTGCAGACAAAGCCCAAAGCGCACTGCCTCTTGGCGATCTTAATTCTGCTACAAATATGTCTGTTTTGCTTTTTAACTTTTTTTTTTTTAATGTTCAATTTTAACTTACCCTGGAGTACAGCAGCAGTGGATGGCAAGTAGAAAAAAAAAAGACTCAGGTGCTTTTAGCTTCTCATTTTGTTCTACTTTAATTACCCAAAGCAAATGATGAAAATAACAAAAAGCCTCACCAATTGGGCAGAAGAGAATGGTGTTGCCCCCTTTTAAGGAGAGCTGCTTGGCTCTTTTATGGCAGCATCTCCAATAACTGTAAACAACATATAGAGAAGACAAGCAACCCCACTGGGAGAAATGAGTTCATTTTAAGGCCATTTGTAGCTAAAAGTCATCAATATACAAATTAGAGGTAGGGACTGTGGTACTGGAGCAAAATGAGAGAATTCGGGTTTTATTTGTTAAATACGGATGTAGGAAATGTGCAGAGGTGGGAAGTGGTTTTCGTGGTGCTGTGGGCCTGAGGGAGGCAGGTCCAGGGGCTCATCCAGGGCTCGGGTCATCAGCCCTCCTGCTCCATTTCTCTATGGGGAGGATCAGGGAAGAAGGTCTTGGCTGGGAAGAAAGGTAGATGTGGGCCCAATGGCTCAGGGGAAGAATCGACTATGCTGATGAAACACAAAAATGCTCAACCTCACTAATAACCATACAGACAGATGAATAAGATCCTCTGGAAATGTTTGAAATGAGGAAAAGATGTGGTCAGAAGATACTTTTCTTCAAACTGGAAGAAACTCCCTAGGCATAGCTCAAGATGTGAATTATTCAAATCCCAGATTTGGTAAAAGATCAAAAGAACAACAGGACACTGACAGAAATGCTAGACTTTTCACGTGAACACAATCACTAATAAACCAACTGTGCCATTTCTGTTGTTAACCGGATGAACCATTAACTGCTGCTATGCTTATGACTATACTTGGGTTCGTTCTCAGTGTGGTTCACATCACACATCTTTCAGTTGTGCTCACTTTTGAGTCTTTGCTCAGGACCTTATACCAAAACTACAGTGCTAAGAAATGTCAGTGCAGACTGGCTCCTCAGGGTGAGACTCCTTTTGCTCCCCTGACAACTCCCCTGTAACCCTGCTTCATCCAGAGATTACCTGACCCACTGCCAGTTACACAAAGTTCCCAATTCCCACACACATTCTAGAAATCCATCTAAATGTAAACGAAGATCTACTTTTCCCATAAAAACATGTTATAAATGGTGATCAAGTTTCATCAGTATGTTTCTATTTCATCATGTGGCTGGACCAAGGACACAGAACACACCCACCACTTAGAACATGATTTCAACATAAAAAAAAAAAAAATTTTTTTTTCTTCAGGAAGCTCTAGAAGTTTAAAAAAAGTCCCCTCTGTAACCCAGTTTCTATTAATGAAACATGTTGAGGATGACGATAAAACACTAGTATGAAAAAAAAAAAAACAAAAAAAAAAAACAAAAAAAAAACACTAGTATGAAAGTCTGCTTTTGGAAATTTCTAACGACAACCTAATTTAATCTTTAAAACAATACCATTAAGTCAATGCTATTATTATTCCCTTTTACAGTGAAGGACACGCACAGAGAAGTCACGTGGTTAATACATGGCAGGGCCAGGATTTGATTCCATGTAAGAATTCGTGGGCTCAACCTGGGATTAAACTAGCCTCACGGGCCAAATCTGGTCTGTCACCTGTTTTTATAAATAATGTTTTATTAGCACACAACTGTTAATCTATCTGTTGTTTGTGGCTGCTTTTGAGGTGAGTGGCTGGGACAGAGACTCTGAGGACTGCAGAGCCTAAACTATCTACTACGTGACCCTTTATAGAAAGTTTGCCGAGCAAGGACTAAACCACCATCCTCTGGGCACTTCGAGGCGAAGGCAGGCCCTCTCTCCAGCTCTGGCCACAAGCCTCAATGCAGGAAGGGGGTGCCCAGTAGCAGGAGGAACACAAGTCCTAGATCTTATCAGTTGTGAGGGGAGGTCCTGGGGAAATCACTGACCAGCATGGAGGGTTAGGATAAGCTTATTTCTCAAGAAGCTTCCTGCCTCGTTTCCAAAAAGATCTGAAGCGGGGCCCAAAGGTATAGATGTAAGCTCCACAGACAGGAGGAAATGTTTGCTTTATTCACACTGGAGCCTTATTATTGAACAAATGAACAAATACATAACTTATGTTTGTGAATCAGGAAGTATGTAGACTTTATTTGAAGACAAATAGGGAACAGGGTAAAGGCCCAGGGATGGACTGTCCGTGACAGTGAGGTCAAGGTTCTGCTTTGTCTTTTACACAGATAAACTGCTCTAGGGGCACAGTGCATTACGGAATCAGGTCATTTCCAACCATCCTGGGATTTCCTTGGCTCCTAAGAGCTTTTACTCACTGATCATTCCGTTTGCCTGAATTCTGGAATCAACAATAAATTTGAAATTTTTCCCCATGTTATCAGATAAATGCTAACACGGTGACAGGGCTCTGAAGGCTCATTTGTTTGGATTTTTATTCTATCAGATTGAGTGACTTTTGATTCCTGGAAGAGGACTTGAAAACCACACTTAGTTATTAGATAACAGAGCTGGGCACAGAAAGAACAACAACCCTGTGGACAACACCACTGAGTGATGCCCAGTCATGATTCACCATGGAACTTTAAGTTAAAAAATTTCAGCTGAAGCATACTGTTACCAGAGGGCAGGAAAGTATCTCTTAAAGACTTGGTGGAGGAGAAAAGGACTTGGATGATGGAAGGCAAGTCAGGATGGCAAGTACATGGAGAGATGGGGACAGAGGGGTGAGTCTACAGACACTGAGAAGCAGTCATACCATGGCCAGGAATGGAGAGGGAAGAATGGGGTATTAGAGAAAGTTCTCCAAACTGCACCCTGGTGCCTGGTGGCACCCTGTCTGGGGAGGCTGGCTGTGACCCAGAACTGCTCAAATGTGGATACAGCCTTTCTGCTCAGGCATGCTGCTTCCTTATAAGCAGGGAAATATTACAAGTTTCACGTTTACGGACCTCAACAGCACACAGCTACGTGATAACTCTTGCTTGAAATCAGATCTGAATATTCCATTTAAAATGCAACACAACAGCTGTGGAAAAATTCTCAGCATCTCCTTGACACTACTGTAATCTAGCGGCTTTCTGTCTGGTCTCCTGCAACTCTAAGTAAATGAGCTAATGCAATTCCAGCAAGATCTAAGGGGCTGAAACATGTTTAAAGAAAAAGCCCGCATGTAGTTCGTGCAGGTGCTCTGAGCACAGAAGTCAGTAAGCTAGACAGCAGAGGCTCAGTGTCTCTGCTGCACTTGCCCTTGGGGGCTAGCAGAGCTCCAGTGTAAAGTACATTGCCAGGAGGGAGAAGAGTGACCAGCATGACACACATGGCCTCTAACGAGCCTGTAGAGAGAAATGCAATTCTGGCCTCAAGCCCTCAGACCTAGCCCGCCCCCCCCCCCCCTTTTTTTTTGAGTTTGGAACTCTGACCTTTATAAAAATCTAGACTCACTGCCCAGAAAAACAGGAAGGTTACTCACCAGGAAGCCATGAAAATGAAGCATGAAAAGTGGGTCAATATTTCTCTGTCAGCAAAGCTAAGTCTCAGACATTTCCAAGAGTGACACCATCAAGATGTCCCAATACTGTTCCTCCTCCCTCAACTGTGTTCTATACCACCAGTTCCTGACCTGTTGGTTGCTAATGACCTAAAACTATGGCATGAGATTCAGCAAGGCTCGGTCTAGCTTCTCAGCAATCTCTCCTGCCTGGGACATCTGAGGAGTGCTGGCACTTGGGGTCCCAAAACTCTCTGGAAAGATTCATCCTTCACAGAGGTGGTGTGATGTTGGGGACGGGGCTCCTGTTCTGAGCTATGAGGCGGAGATGGGAATAGCTAAAGGAGGAAGTGAAGGTAAAAAAATAAAAAATAAATAAAAAAACAGCTTTGTCTGGCATAGATACTTGCAGCTACCCCAAGCCTTAACACAGTTTTGCACTTGAATGCCTCTATTACCAGGCCCCTTTGGAAAGAACTTCACCTTACTTATAAATTTCTCTTTCTTCTATATGTTTTAGGAGTAGAAATTGCAAGCTGATTACTTCCAACTGAATTTTACCTGTGTCTATAGCAATAGATGTGTTTGGCGTACACCAAGCTTTGACTTTTAATTAGTTGCCAATATTAAAATAAGTCAGAAGATGTCATATAAAAAAAATCTGGATTTTTGGCTTCTCTCGAAGAACCAGAACATCAGGTGGCATAGGACCCTCCTCTGTGCATGGCAAGGATCAGCAGATGCTGAGTAGCCCAGGCTACCCCCTTTAGACAGGGCTTGTGTTCACCAGCTTAATCCAGCCCCCACCCTGCTGTCACCAATCCTGAGCCCTGCTGTTTGTTGCCATTTGCTGATATTCTTTGTGACTCATTTATGCTCCCGAGGGCATCCAGGCTCACAGCCCTGACCTTAAGTATTTGCCATCAACATCCACTTTAACCAAGTATCAGCCTGAAGAAAGCACTCTGAACATTTTTCTGTCTTACATCCTTAAGAATTCATTCTACCTCGATATGATCTATAGGTTTCTCTGGGACAAACCTTTATTTCAGAGAAGGAAACTAGAGAGGGAGGAAACAAAACCAACAGCATCTCATTAGTGTCGACATTTCAGCCACAGTTCAGTATCTCTGAGCACACATGTGTGTGTGTCTATGTGTGTGCGCACGTGTTTCTTTAGGGGATGGGAATTCTGAAAATCCTAATTTGCCTGAGGTACAGAAAGATTCAAAAAGAAATGAGCCGGTTACACAGACTGTTACGCCTACTGTGTGACTCCCTCAAACAGCCAAAATGCAGGTGATTAGATAAATAGAAAAAAAAAAAAAAAAAAGCTGTGACCTGGAATGTAAGGCAGATACCCAGAGAAGAGAATGTGTGTTAAAAGCCGAGATGTCTGGTAAGTAAAGAGCAGTATGGATAGAAAGATGAAGAAGGAAGTGAGGAGGACAAGGGGGACAGAGGAGAAGGGAGGAAGAAGACAGATGAATCTGGGACCCAAGGCAAACACAGACACTCGGGAGGAAGGAGACAAAGAGCTGGCCTTTTCTAAAGCTTGGAAGCAAAAGTGAAGATGCCGGCCTGAGAGCTTAATTACACCCAAACCACCTCCCGAGTTAATGCCAGCACGTCCTCCTGCCATTTGGAGGAGCACAGTCCTTCTTTCTAATGAGAACACCACACTTGGAACCTTGCCTGTCCCCCCCGCTGATGTGCCAAGCAATTTCTTATGCACAAATCAACGACGCTGATTCTGGGGATAGGTCCCGTCTCTGTTCTCACAACCATCGCAGGCCTAGAACGCTAATCCAGCTTGCAAAGGAAGCTGATCATGCAGCACTTCTATTTTCAAATAAAGGAAAAGCTTCACACTTCAATTGCTTTAGGTCGCCTAGCAGGTGTGACCGCAAAACCCGGGCCCTTCCTGAGGTCAAGCTCACCAAAGGAAAGGCGGCTCCAGTAATTTCCTTAATATCCTCACCTCGAATTTCTGTCTGAGCTCCACGTTTCCTTCTTCGTCCCCTTCTGGGATGGGTACATTGTAGTACTCACCTTCCTCTTGGTTAAGCAGCTTGTACCTTTGGGGGAGACACGGGACGGAAGGAGGGTTACGAACGCTGTGTTGGTGTGACAGAGTTAGCAACTTCCCTCCTCCAACCCCTAGCCTGGCTGTTTCTGAAATGTGTCCTGTGGGGAGACTACAGCCAGGTAACCTCAGGCTCAATGGTCACTGCAGACTGAAGCAGTTTGTTTTCTGAATCTCCTGGGGCACTAATGTTTCTGAGACTATTAACCTTTGATTGACAAATTGCATATTCAATCTGCGGTGTCCTTACCATCCGCTGGCTGGCATCTTCATCAGCTCTGAAACTCCGAAGGAAAGGGAGCCCATGAAATCATTCCTTGTTGTTCGATCCCAGTCCCATATCTCTACGGACAGCCGGCGGTCTTTATCTGAAGGTTTTAATTTGCTACAAAAGAGCACACACAGACGGACACAAACACAAGGTTATCTAGACCACAGTTTCTTGGGGGCTACCACATGCTCATGATAGAGGAGTCTGAGATTAAAAAACTAGTAGTATATTCAATGTACTTCCCTCCCTACTGCCAACAGAGTACCAGCCCCCAGCAGCCAAAGCTCTAGACTGGCAGAGAGCAAACAAGGTCCCAGAGGCCAAATCTGGCCCTCTGTTTTTTGTAAATAAAGTTTTACTGGAACACAGCCATGGCCATTTGCATACGTACTGCCTATGAATGCTTTGGCTCTAGGTCAGCAGAGCTGTGTGCTTGCAACACAGACTGTATAAAGCCTGAAGTATTTACTGACTGTCCCTTTACAGAACTTGCTCACCTCTGTTCTATATAAAAGAGCTACCTTTCTGGTCATCCACAGGTAAACCACTCCCTGTGGAGCGGATGTGCTGTTCTAGTCTACACGGATGACCACTTGGTTGTGCTCGGTTGCAGAAGTGCTTCCTTGTCCCTGATGGTTTTATGCCACTCCTTCTCACTGCGTCCTTCCTTCTTTCTCTTCTACTGTATCTGCCTCTGAAATCCCGGCACTCCTTTAAGCCTTGTTTAAAATGTCACCTCCTCTAGGAAGCCTTCCCTGCTGAAAAGTGAGGATGGTGTTCCCATTTCAGTGGCAACAGCACATGACTCCTGTATTCCTTGTTTTAAAAATTATTATTTAATTTCTTACCTTACCTTCTTCCAAAGCCTCAATAGGACTCAAGTCCATTAAGAAGTGGGACATGTGGGGTTCCCTGGGTGGCTCAGCGGTTAAGCATCTGCCTTCAGCCCAGGGTGTGATCCTGGGGTCCCGGGATGGAGTCCCACATCAGGCTCCCTGCATGGAGCCTGCTTCTCCCTCTGCCTGTGTCTCTGCCTCTCTCTCTCTCTCTCTCTCTCTCTCTCATAATAAATAAAATCTTAAAAAAAAAAACAAGTGGGACATGCTTTATATACTTTTACATCATCTTTAACATAAATGAATCTTTCTGTACATGGTAGGTATTGATGATAATCTGGGGGACCTGCATTATGTAACTCTTGGCTACCATCTGGTATAACAGGTGACGGCAGGTACCACTTAGCCGTGGCCTGAGAAAGCCTTAGGAATGAAGCAACATTTAAAGACATTTATAACAGGTCCACCTCATCACCCCTGACAGTGAGGTGGGCAGTTCTGTGATGTGTAGGGAGGGAATTCAACTGGGAAGAGAAGACAAAACTTACAATGTAAAAGACTCATTCCACTGGGGATTCAGTGTAGAGCGGATGGTTTTGGTTTTCTGTTTGCTTTCATTCTTGGGATCAGGAATTAGTTTCAGCTTCACATAAGGATCTGAAAGCCCATTTGGATCCATAGGAATCAGATTCTTTGCATCTCGTACTGTGAAGGGAAAAGGAAAAAAAAAAAAAGATCAAATGTTATAAAAAGAGAACTGACCTATATTGTTCAGTGTCCCATGTCGAGACCAAGTTGAATGACAGGGATATCTGTCAAGATGGTGTTTAAAGAAAGAGGAGGTGATGACTAAAATGTCTCTGATCTTCAATATGAGGAAAGCTGCCTGCTGTCACTGCTGCCAGAGATAATGGGCATCATGCGGGCCCTGTGGTCAAGTCTTGAGATGCAGCACCAACCTGGACCAGCAGCAGTAGTGACACCTGGGCACCTCATATTAGAAAGTTGGAAGCCTGGGTCTCTCTCCAAAGCTGCTGAGATAGAAGCTGTATTTAAGCAAGATCCCTAGGTGCTGCCTGCAGCCCTTTTCCAGAGCTGGTCGTGCCTGGCTCCAGGCAACCAGCCAACCTAGTCCAAGCCATTGAATTATTTGAGCTCCTAAAAGGATTCACCTTTTTTCTATGTAAAGGCCAGTGACTTTCAATCTGGCTGTACATTGGAATCTCTGGGGTTTAAAAATCCCAGTGCTCACGGGGCACCTGGGTGGCACAATCAGTTAAGTGTCTGACTCTCGTTTCTGCTCAAGTCATGAACTCAGGATCATGAGGTCGAGCTCCACATCAGGCTCCACACTCGGTGGGAAGTCTGCTTGTGACTGTTCCTTCCCCTGCTTGTTTTCTCTCCCAGATAAATAGATAAATAAATTTCCAATGCTCACAGCTAAATTAGAATCTCTGAGGGGTGTAGCCCATGGTCTTAAAAGCTCCCCAGGTGATTCTACTATCCAGCAGGCGCAAGAGCCACTGATGCATACAGCTGTAATACAGAATATTCTCCCCAGGTGTGCTAACCCTTGCTATGCAATGTGCACATGTCCATAGACCAGTAGCACCTGGGACATTGTGTGCTCATCAGATGTGTGCAATCACAGGCCCCACCCCAAAATTACAAACTCAGAATTCTCACTTTAACAAGACTCCCAGATAATTCCAATGTACATCCTAGATTGAGATGCATTCATATGGGAATCCAAAATAATGAGGAGGAAAGGTCACCTCATCCACAGAGGGAGGCATGCTCAGAGATGCAGAGAGCAAGGGCTTATTACCTCTGTGGGAACAGGTAAAGCTACTGCATGTAAATGAGATAGGTCATTATCTACCATGATGATGAGAAGGACAAAAGCCTGAGCCTGCCTACCCCAAATGTCTTCCTCACCATCTTCTGATGACATCTTCCCCAACATGGCTGAAACTTCCCATCATCAGGGTCCCTAATTAGCCGACACCGTGAGTACACATGTAATTGGTTCTCCCAGCATAGCCCCTGGACCAGCAGCCCTGGCATCACTAACTGAGTCAGAACTCTAGGAGCAGGTGCAGTGATCTGTATTTACCAAGCCTTTTGATTCTGATGCAGAGAAGAGTTGCGGAAACATTGTTCTAGCCTATCATACAGATCATTAGTTTAGGGTGACTGTTAAGTGAAGTCCTTAGAATAATTTTACAAGAAGATGTTGGAGTTTGGCAGTGGGAAGACAGAGAGAGGGGTTGGAAGGATGCTGAAGATACTGGGCCCCAGGGCCTTGCCCTATGAGAAGTCACAGACCAGCACTGCCTGTTCCCAGTGGGACACATTGAGTGCGCACACTTGCTGGCGAACAGCCTCACATCTTTTTTGCCTAGAAGCGTGAGCACAGGCAGGTAACAGGACCGTATCCAAATGGTCTGAGTGTGGGGTGGGGGGATGGTGGGCTGGCTCATATCTACTAGCCACAGAGAAGCCAGGCCTATCCTATGTTCCTTATATTCACTTATGCTTTCCAAGGATTTTCCCCCTAATATCTAACCTCATCGAACTGGGAGTGGGTACAACATAAGCAAGCATGCATGGGCTTTTGCAGCTCAGTACACCTGCTTTCAAATCCTGTCCCCACCAACCCCCCACCCCATGTACTCCCAAGCACAGGAAACATAAGTTCCTGAGCCTCTATTTCTTTACTCACAAAAAATGAAGAGGGGCTCATTCCCAGTGAAACAGCATTGTTGGGGGGAAGTAAATGAAATAGTTGTCATAAAAATAGAGCTCTCCCACAAGGAACGGGAAGGGGCGAAAGGTCTCTCTCCAATTAATCACTGGAATGAGAATCAGATCCTTTTTAAAAGGCGGCTAAAGCCCTGGAATGTCTAACACGGAGGCTACAGCCCAGATAAACTAATGAGGAACCACAGAGGCTGCCAAGGGTATTGCCAGTTACAGAACGATTATGGTGCTGGCGTTTTCTTCTTCAATTTCTGGTCCTGACAGCCAGCACACACAGCATCGTTTAAGGCTGATCTCTTCTGAATGGTGATGAGTTACGGTCTTGATGGGATTTAAAGCTGTGGGCTTCCTACTGAGATACTATGATTGAAGTGGAAAATAAAAAGAGTTACCAATTCCAAACATCATTGAAATAGACAGTGGGTCCAAATTTCAATTTCCCATTGCAGTGGAGACGAGCCTGCCCGGTGTGTGGCTGATTCATCACATGCTGGGGCACCTGAATAAGGACCTGGAGCAATGGACTTGGGGGCTCCCACTGGCTCAGACTGTGGGCTCTGGGGCCAGGCTGCCTGCGCTTGAATTCTGGCTCTGCCACTCTAGGGAGGGGGGTGGGTATAGCGCTGGGCAAGATCTGTAACCTCCCGGTGCCTCAGTTTCTGCATCTGCAAAACGGTACCTCCCTGGGAGGAGTCTGTAAGTTCATACGTGTGAAATGCTTAGAACAGTGGTATGCACACAGTAAGAGCCCACTAATGATTATTATCATTGTTGTTAATACAAGTTGCTGGCAGAGAGCACAACCCTAAAGGCTTAGATGTTCAGAAACTGGACTGGCAGCTTATGAGTTGGCAGGCGGATGAAGAAGAGTATGACGTGGAGATTTTCTAACGTGGTTGCAACCGCTTGGTGCTGGCAAGGTCTTAACCTGGGAAGCAGTGCTGGAGGGGGTCGCTAACAGGAGCAGGTGCAGGGAAGTTAGGGATGAGAAAAGAGCAAAACAAGCAGGGTGGTAGATGAGAAGGGCGAGAGGCAGGAAACAGAAAGAAGAGAATGTGATCGAGTTGTTGGGTCAGAGGGCAGTGAGGATGGTGCCCCTGCACGGGTGCTGATGGTGGCTGGGTACCCCAGGGCAGTGGTTCTCCAGCTCAGCTGCACATGAGCAACAGTCAAATACTGATGTCTGGGCCCCACCCCTACAGAGTCCCAATTTAATTGGTCCTGACTGAGGCCCAAAGTGGTATTAGCAACTTTGAAGCCTCTCAGGTGAGTATTGCATGACACCATCCCAGGCACCTGGCCGATGTTCTTACAGGGTGGTCCCTCGGCCCACATCACTGGCATCTCTTGAGGACTCAGTATATTACGTTTAAAAAAAAAAAATCCACTCACTTTTTAACACTCGGCCCTTAAATGGTTTTTTAAAAATTTATTTGAGGATCTCACGACCCTGAGATCACGACCTGAGCCAAAGCCAAGAGTCTGATGCACAACCAACTGCACCACCCAGGCGCCCCTTAACACTCAACACTTAAAAAGGAAATGTGTTACTCTGGTAAATGGAAAACCAAGGCTGTCTGCTATGAGGAGAAAGGAACCATAAAAATAAATACAATGCCTGAGGCCTACTCTTAGTTACAAAGGGGAAATTAAACCAGGGTGAATGCTTAGGACATTCCAGCCCCAGATGGAGTTCCCCCCTACACCGTACTACCAAGAATGAAGGAAAGCTGGAACGGGAGCAACTTTCTCACCATGTGATTGAATGCTTTCTAATGTCAGATCAGTGCCTTCAGGAATCCAGTGGAGCACGAGCAGAAGTCCTAGCCTGTCGGGTCCTGCCCCACATGTGAGAAGCCCTGTGCCAATTATGAGGCACAGAGGAAGGTGAGCATTTCACAGTGGGGCCAAGAACAGACCCGGCACAGGTCCCGTGGCTCATTTCTTGTCTCTCATCTTCTGTGACAGCCACCCTGTTCTGACCCTCAGACTTCAGATCGGAACAAATCTGCTGTGGAACCTCTTGATGGGACTCTTCGGGGCAAAGCTCTATCATGCCAGCTCAAATTCTGAGAGGTCGACGGTCTCTAAAGGTGGCGGTAGAGAAGCAGCACATCCCCTGCCCCACTCCACTGCTGTGGCACTAATCCACACAGGCCCTGAGCCCCCTGGAATGCACGTGGGAGGAGCTCTTGCTCCGGGCATGTCACAGCAGTTCTGCAGCTTCCGTGAGGAGGACACATCTGCTCAAGAAATATGTCTGTGCTGTGGTATTGGCCCTTTTAGAATCAAAGTCTGTTCTATAATTCCAGGACTTTAATAGAAATGTAGAACATGAGTTGTATTATCATCTTTTGGCTTGAAGTGTGGCTTTGGAAAGGATCGGCAGTCAAGCGTTAAGGAAAGCCATCCTGGGTTGAAAGGTTATATAATTTCCTGATTATGTAAGGTATCCCTCCTGGATAAAATCCATTCAAATAAGATTATGAAGATTGAAAAACACCTCCACGGTGCCTCAAGGATACCTGATAGAAGTGGCGAGGCAAGCCCAGGACATGGGAGTTTTGAGTAAGTGTTCAGGCATATGAGCTGGCTCATCTAGAGCTTGGAGGCGGCCTTACCCAGACTGGGAATCTGCAGCAAAAGCATCTGGTAGATGGCACAGCCAACACTTAGGAATGAAGCCAGGGATTTTCCCAAAGGTCTTTTTGAGGGGGAAAAGTAGAGGTGACCACCATGCTTTCTCAGGGAGAGGCCAGCCAATCCTACAAAGACTGGCAGTTAGGTGACTGTCAAATGCCCATCTGAGGACATACAATGACAGTCAGGCTCACTATACTTGCAGATAGTGGCTGACTTCTTCTCAAGGGGCCAGTAAAATATATAGTGGCTAACAGCGTGGACAGCTGGGTTCAAATCATTGCTTTACCACTTTTTAGCTGTAGGACTTCAGACGAGTTAGCCCACTTGTCAGTCTGTTCACATCTGTAAGACAGGAACAGTAACAGTGCCTGCCTCACAGTGTCATGGTGAAGATGAAGTGCATTAATATCTGTAAAGCATTTAGAAGAAAACCTGGAATGGATGGAGTGTTACAGAAGCATCTGCCGCCATTACTAATGATCATGTTCACATGTGTCTGCCACTTTACCATCATCAGCCAGCCCTCCTGTCTGGCCCAGGAGGCAGGGCTGTTTCCTCAGAGTAAAGAAATCTGGTATATTAAAGGGAGGGTTCATATAGTACTGGAATTTCCAGACCTCGGGGTTAGGTTAGAGTTCAATACTCAGATCCTAGTGGTTCTAAAGTAGCTTGGGATTAAAAAAAAAAAAAAAAATCAAGGCAATCCTTGATCCATTCAGAGAATGGTCGAGATGGTCTCTTGACCCAGAGAATATAGGTAGCATAAATTACGAAGTATAATAATAAACACCTGAACTCACCACCTAACATAAAAGCCAGACCAGGGCCAATGCAGCCATCCACCATATTTTTCTTACCCTCTCCCTGCCTCCCTGTGGATTTTCAGCCTCAGTCTGAGGCTGCCTCAGGGCACTCTGGCTAGGCACAGAGCTCGTGGAGGCTTTGGAAGATTCACACATGACACACACTAAAGGCTTCGTTGGGGAACACAGCTAGAGCCCCTCTACCTGCAGACTGGACTTGTCTGCACTGACTCATAGTAACCCCTGCCCATCAGAGTTCAGATCTGTATGGGAACATTGTTCAGTGAGGCACAGAAAAGTCAAGTGCCTCTAAATTCAAGGACAACGTGGCCCTTCAAATGATGTGTTTTGCTTTACAAAAGAATTCTCTATTTTTAGTGTCTTTACCCCTCTCTCTGCAAGCATCCTTGTTCATGGCTTCTGCTTACAAAGCCAACAACAAGGTCGAAAGCCCAAAACAAAGCCTTGCTGCAAAAGTCGGGATTGTTCAGTGTGTGCTGACCTAGCGACCCCCCCCCCCTCCACCTCCCCTCTTGCTCGACAGCAAAAACAAGAGTGAACAAAATTCTAATAATCCTACCCCACATCACACAAAGGCAAAAATTACATTATCTGACACTACAGAAAAACAAGACCATACAAACTCTTCTTTGTCTGAAGTTACCAACAGCGAAAGAAATGGGAGTGCAAAAATGTTGGGGGGACAGGCAAGAGCAAAAAACAAGCGGAGGTGTAGTGTCTGTGGTTGGTCCAAAGAACCTGGTGTCATTTAATATCAGGCAGGCAGAGTGATGGAAGCTTCCCAAATCCATGAATGGTATTTTAAGCAAACCTAAAGAATTTTGATACATTATTAGATGGTCAAAGCATTGTCCTTCAAAGAATCTTAAGACCCATACGTCTGGGGTGCCTGGGTTGCTCAGTTGGCTCAGCACTAGCCTTCAGCTCAGGTCATGATCCCAGGGTCCTGGGATAGAGCCCCAGGTCAGGCTCCCTGCTCAGCAAGGAGCCTGCTTCTCGTTCTGCCTGCAGCTCCTCCTGCTTATGCTTTCTGTCAAATAAATGAATAAAAACTTCAAAAAAAGACCCATTACTTCTTATAAAGATATGATCATATGTAAATAGACATTTAATGCCAGAGATTCTCTAATGACATGTAGGAATGCATTAATTCATATATTTTTTTAAGATTTTATTTATTCATAGAGACAAGAGAGAGAGAGAGAGAGAGAGAGAGAGAGAGAGGGGCAGAGAGAGAAGCAGGCTCCACGAAGAGAGCCCGACGTGGGACTTGATCAAGGGTCTCCAGGATAACGCCCTGGGCTGCAGGCGGCGCCAAACCACTGCGCCACCGGGGCTGCCTGGAATGCATTAATTCAGAATAATTTCCCTAACTCAAGATTCTTCACTTCATCCCATCAACAAAGACCCTTTTAAAAAAATAAGCTCACATGTATAGATTACAGAGATTAGGACCGGGTATCTTTGTACAGTCACCATTCAGCTCAGCATAGGTACCATTTAGGAGCTTCCTTCTGGGGTGATGAATATGATCTGCAATTTAGTGAGGACAAACTTGTGAAAATGCTGAAAACCACTAAATTGTATACTTTAAAAGGGTGAATTCTGGGGCACCTTCGTGGCTCAGTGATTGAGCGTCTGCTTTTGGCTCAGGTCATGATCCCGGGATCGAGTCCCGCATCGGGCCCCCCCACAAGGAGCCTGACTCTTCCTCTGCCTGTGTCTCTGCCTCTCTCATGAATGAATTAAATCAAATCTTAAAAAAAAAATAAAATGGTGAATTTTATTGTGTGTGAATTATATCTCAATAAAAAGAATAGGTGGATCTATTGACACATTTCCATGTGCCTTACTACACCTGCTCACTTAAGCTTCACAATACCTCTGTGAAATAATGACTCAGATGCTCATTTTCCAGATGAGGAAACTGAGGCACTGGGGTGTTAAAGTAACTTGCTCAAGGCCGAACATTTAGTAAATGATTGAGTTCAAGAGTGCAAACAAAGGAAGGGCATCTAGGTGGTGCTGTCAGTTAGATGTTCAATTCTTGGATTTGGCTCAGGTCATGATCTCGGGGGTCCTGGAATTAAGTCTTACACTGGGCTCCATATTCAGTGCAGAGTCCGCTTAAAAGTCTCTCTCCCTTTCCCTCTGCCCCTCCCCACTGCACTCTTTCTCTCTCTCAAATAAATGAATGAATCTTTTTTTTTTTTTTTAAAGAGTGCAAAAGAATCCTGACTCTGGGGCCTGAGCGTTGCCCTCCACTGAGTCCTCCCAAGGTGGCCTCTGCATTCAGGTACCACTGTCAGCATAGAATGGGGGACAAACTTCTATAAAGGAATGGATCATATCCTCTAGGTTCTGCAGGCCAGGAAGCCTCCATCACCACTACCCAGGCCTGCTGGTATAGAGCAAAAGGAGTCAGAGACTATACATAGACAAATTAACATAAGGTGTTCTAATAAAACTTCATTTAGAAAACACAGGCTGAGGGCCACACCTGGATGTCAAGCCATAGCTTACTGACCCCTGATACAGAACGGATATACCACCTCCCCACTTCCACACCACCCTGGGGAGAAAGGGACATGGGAAAGGAGCCTCTACTTCATGGTTAAGACTCTGCTTCCTTATGGTTCCTTCTGCTTCAGTCTGAGTCTCTTCAACTCTGATTTTGTCCTAAAACTTGGGAGGGATCCTGGGCTGGAGTGGAGGAGACGGTATGTCTCCTACCGGGAACTAGATCAGCCGTTATCCTTGGTCTCAAGGGAACCTCTGGAAGCCAACATCTCTTAGGAGTACTGATGGCTCACCTTCTTTGCCTCCAGGAGCATGAGGCTTTGTTAGCGTAGTAGTCTGCCCTCCTGGACAAACTTGATTCACAGCCTCCTCCCTGGAGCATTGGATCTGACCAGGACTGGCTGCAAATAGCCAATCCCACCTTTTTCGTGCCCCTCCAGCCTGTTCCACACCTCGGCTCCACCCAGGGACTGAGTACAAATAGTGAGCATGATAAGGCATCAGTGGGTCCATTCTTTAGTTATGCGACAGCTGCTGGGAAATCGCAATTTTAGAGGAATATGGGAGCAGCCCCTCTGCTTCTTAATCTAGCTGTAGCTAATGGCTTGTCCTGTTGAGAGTTATGCTCCTGACAACGGCGTAGGTGCTCAGTTCAGGAGCATCTCAAGTGCTGGACAGGCTGGATCAGATAGAAAGAGGGGGGGGAAACCCTCACCCCACTAGCTCAGAATAACGTTCCCCATCACCAAGTTGTCAAGTTTCCTCTAGATTGCACTTTCTTGGTCACATTACTAGGAAGAACATCGTGTTCTCGAGGTTTGTTTTTGCCTTTACTTGGGGCCTCTTCTGACGATGTTACAAGGGAGAGAACCGTGTCTCAGAAGCTGCCAGCTTCTTCACGTTGCTACAAGTCAGTTTTGCACCAGAAGCCAGAACGGCTTGGCAAATGTTGATGGGAAACTGGTAGGGTGACAGATTGCTTCCGGAACAGGATTTACCGAACGCCCTTCCCACGAGATGTTTCGGGGGTGGCCAAGCTGTCTAGCAATAGCCAAGGTTCTGGGCTTTGGGGATCTGAGCTGGAGCCTCTCAAACCACGCAGACAGGCATGCCCTGGCACAGGTGTGGCATGTCCCAGGTGACAGTGGGCAAGACAGCACGGGTCCCTGTTAAGGACCAGAACTGGCAAAGGAGATTACCACAGAGCAAGGGCCCTAGGCAGCCTCAGAGAGGAACAGCTCCCAAGTCACTTTCCTGCTGTGCAAGGGTTTTAGCTGAGCGACGGGTCCATTCTAACACTTGGGCTAAAGATTTTTTATTCTCTTAAAGCTATAAACCCCTTGCTGCATTATCCCAGTTTTTATGATAAACTTAGGACACCCATGGGCCTGAGTTGAGGACTTCTGCTGCATGCCTGAAGAGCCCTGTCCTTCAAGGATTGAGGAATCTTCCTGTCTCCACACACTTCCAGAACTTTCTCTTGGTGCATCCCTGCTTCAGCTGGGGATGGAAGAGGTCTGGAAACTGGGAAAGGTCCTGGCAACAGGGAGTGAAAACTGGCTGGGAACTACTCTTGGATGGGAGGTGTGGGTCAGGGGGTCTCTCCAAGGCCACAGGCACTGTAGCATATTTCTCTAGTAGCATGAATATGGGTGTGGATTCATGGGCACCCACTAGCCATCGAGCTCAATCTGGCAGAAGGAGGTAACTTCAAACAGTCAACAATGAAGACTTGATAGGTGAGAGCTGATCAATGGGTGGCAGCCTCATGTCACCGCTCATCAGACTGGTTCAACAGAATGTTGAGCTAGAAGAAATAAAATGTCCCACTCTTCTACAAACAAAATGGAACTGAGACATTTTCAATCACTGCATGAGTAACATTGTATTTTTGAGGCTCCCAACACAGAAAACGAGGCCAATAATAGTCTGTGTTCTCTATCATTTAATATTTCTACCCAAATTTGAGAGACGCTGTGTACTCTGGTCCATGTTCACCTTATGCTTGGTGGCAGGACTCAGGAGGTAGTATCGGTTCCAATTGTTAACTAACTGCACCTACCCTATCACTTCTAGTACTTACATAACCCAAGAGACTCATTCCATACCAGTGAGGCCAGTGTCTTCACTACCAGTTATTTTAACCCTCCACTGCCTAGGACATCACCTGGTACCTATTTAGTAACTCTTTGGTAAGCATAGGAATCTCCATGCCACCCTGTCCTGTGCTTCTGGGGTTCATGCTGCCCCATCCCTGGGTCATCTGGAGTACACACCTCCACCTCCTCCAGTGCTACTGGCTCCTATCTTGGCACAAGACATCTTCTTGGCCCTTCCACTCTACAACCAGCCCAGGCTGCCACACTTCATCTCTACAGACCAATAGCAGCTTGGGGGCAGGGGCTGCATCACATCCTACAGGGTCCCCCCGGGTCAGCACAGGGCAAGGCAAAACCCAAAAGGGCCCAACAGATTCTTGTTATTTGGCTGAAAAGCTAAAGCACACAGGAATGCTTACACTTATTTTTTGGTTGCAGTACAAAAAGTGTCCATTTGGAGGGACTCTCAGACAAGGAAAAACCTAGCAGGCCCAAAGGAGTCACATAGTTTTTTAAGAAAAGAATGTTAGATGCTCTCAAGAAAGCATCACCGAGCCCCCCAAAGATTAAAGGGCAAAAGACATAGCTCTTTCTGGGAAAACATCTCAGAAAGGGCCATTTACTCTCGGGGAGAAAAATGACCATGTAGAACTTCTCAAGATTTCAGAAATAAAATGAGAAGGTGTCATCAACAACAGCAAACACCTGAGAAACAATGGACTGCGATTCTGTGAACAAAATGGAGTCTTGGAGCTGCTCAGTTTGGTCCATTGGTACTAATTTTGCTGTGTCCAGTCTCCTGATGCCCCATGTCGAGTCCCACAGAATCTCGAATTTGATCTCTTCCATGTTAAGGAGATAGGGCCCATACGTTTTGTAATATTTGTTCCTTCACTGACAAAGACAAAAATAAAGAGATACGCTAAAAATACACCTGCTCAGCATCCCTGTCCTACCACATAGAACCCATACATAAATCTGGATTTGGGGACATAAGTCATCTCACATTTTAGGGCCTATTTATTTAACGTTCTGTTTCATTGCTGAACTCACTGGTGTGGCTTTGATAAGGATATAATTTCTGCCCCCATAAATCCAATGGCCATTCATACACATGCATCAGCAACTCTTCAATCAAAGTGTCATTGGAATAAAACTTATGAAATAGAATTTAAAGGATTATGGTCTGAGATGAGGAAGCAACATTTGGTCCTTGGAAAAAGATCATAAATATTTCACTACTTTTTCTTTTATAGTTAGTGGACAATAAAAAGTATTAAAGTTCTAGAACCTTGATGTTCTGAAAGGAAATGGGACATAGTTGTGAGAAAAATATTTTCCAGGTAATGGGAGACTGAAACACAGGCAGATTTTAAGAATTAACTTTTTTCCCTCATGAGAGTAATGGATATACTCATCCTACAAAAAGTTTAAATACATGAGTGTATAAGGAGGAAAATTTAAATCACCCATACGTCTGCTGTAGGAGAGAGCCACTGTTGGCATATTGGTATATTTACTGCCAGGCCCTTTGCTCTGCATGGAGCTCTACTGAAATATTTATTTGTATAGAATTCACATCTTTGAACCCAGTTTTAGATCCTGCCTTTATAACAAAGCAAGCTTCGAAAACATTTTAAAGGCCTAACATCCCACTTTACATAACCATTTCTTTAGCCAATCCCCTGTTTGAGGCTGCCTGTGTAGTTTAAAATTCTTCATTTCTGTAAATAATATAGCAACTGATCACCTTTGTGCACAAATATTCGTCTGCATTTCTGATTTCTTTTTCCTTTGGACACATTTTTAGAAGTGAATCACAGCATGCAAAATCATTCGCGACTCTTGACATATATTGCCAAATTACTCCCCCCAAAAGTACTACGGAAGTCTTGCCAAGGGTGTGATTGAAAAGAGTAAAAAATAACATTGTAATTCTAGCTTCCTTGATTGTTTTTCAGGTTGAACTTCTTGTTTTCCCGTACAGTTATTTTGGTCATTGGTATTTCTTTTTCTTTGACTTAGCTCCTTCTTCAAGTTTCCTACAGGGTGCCAAAGAATTTTCTTACTGGGTCAGAAGAACTCCTTAGATGTCAACGAATGATAACAGCCCTTGTCGTATTTGCTGCAAACTGTACTGCATTTAGATGTCTTCACAATGCTTCTTGAAACACACAGGCTTAACTTTTAAACAGTTAAATCTGTCAAACATTTCCTTTTTTATTTCTTCCATTTCTATTATGTTTAGAAAATCCTTACCCTGACAATAGCTAAACATTCACTTATGGGGATCCCTGGGTGGCTCAGCAGTTTAGCGCCTGCCTTTGGCCCAGGGCGCGATCCTGGAGTCCTGGGATCCTGGAGTCCTGGGATCGAGTCCCACGTCGGGCTCCTGGCATGGAGCCTGCTTCTCCCTCCTCCTGTGTCTCTGCCTCTCTCTCTCTATGTCTATCATAAAATAAATAAATCTTTAAAAAAATAAAACATTCGCTTATGTTTCTTTTATTATTTTTTACGTGTAACTGTAAAATTCATTTGAAGTTTATTTTGGTGTGCAGTGTGAGGCAAGATCTAATTGATTTGTTTCTTCCAAATGTTTACACAACTTTCCCAATGACATTTGTGAAAGCAGGCCCATCTTCTTCCACTGCTGGATCATGACATGGCTTCTGTTGGTTTATACTACGCCATCTACTTCACCATATTCAACCTCGTTAATTCTTTCAACAAAACTATGCTTTAAATTGTTGTAAATTTCCCTCATGTTTTAAGAGTCAGCCTTTCCATCCAGGTGCACAGTTGTATGACTCAGGGCAATTCCACTTCAGCTGCTTTTTGCTGTTTATCTAATAAAGCTCTGCCTGTTTGTTCCTTATTCTTTGGTTTATGAATCGTTTTGCTTCAGGTTGATGCGGTTCAGGACATGCCACCCCAAAATATGACACCTTGGCATATTGAATATTTTAAGCTGAAGCAATCTAAGAAATGGCAGGTGAAGAAGGGACTCTCTGAACCTCCTGTGCAGCAGGTGATGCGACTCTCCTATAAGAAGTGACTTCCCTACACCCAGAGGAAAGAAGCATCCTTATCTCAGAAGATGGAGGGACCTCAAGGAGGACTCCAATGAACAGCCCTTACTAAATTCCCCACCAGCCCCTAGGTTACTTTACCCAGCTCATATCCTTCTGTCTTATTTTCTTACGACTGTACACTTTTCATCAAACCTGGTAAAGAACAGAACACTCAGGTTTAACTGTTCCTTTGGGTATTTCCTTACAAAGGCTCCTGTGTCGTATAAAATTTACATAAAATAAATGTGTGTTTTTCTTATTAATCTGTCTTTTGTTAATAGAGCCCCAGCCAAGAGCCTGGAAGGGTACTAAAAGATTTTTTTTTCTTTCTACAAAATATAAATCCTGTTAATATAGCTGAATTTTGTTTTTCTAAAAAACCCAATCCAAAAGCTATGGGCAGTTTATAGCTATTACTTGATCCCCAATATTTGTAAACACAACTATGTGCCTGATGAAATGCTCAGAATTTTGAACACATTAACTCGCTTCCATAATAACCCAATGTGGTATTCCCAGTTTATAGATGGGGAAACTGACATTTGGAGGGATGGAGGGGTACCCACCACAATGTTGAGCAGCTTGGGGGGGGAGGGGCCAGAAAACAGGCAGCCAGATTCCAGTATTTATTTTTTTAAGTAGGTTCCACGTCCACTGTGGGGCTTGAACTCATGACCCTAAGATTCAGTTACACTCTCCACTGACTGAGCCAGCCAGGCTCCCCCAGATTCCAGTATATTCTTAACCTCCACACTGAACTGCTGCCTGTGATGTGTGGCTTCACTTCTGTTGTCACTACCTGCTTGCTTGCCATTTTAATTTTTTTTTTAAAGATTTATTTATTCATGAGACATACAGAGAGAGAGAGAGGCAGAGAGAGAGAGACAGAGACATAGGCAGAGGGAGAAGCAGGCTCCATGCAGGGAGCCTAATGTGGGACTTGATCCCGGGACTCCAGGATCACACCCTAGGCCGGAGGTAGGTGCTAAACCACTGAGCTGCCCAGGCATCTCTTGTTATTTGTTTTCAGTCTTTTTGCTATACTGTGTTTTGTCTGCATTCATCTTTTCCAAGAATTATAGTGTATGATGGACAATTGTCAATAATTATTTTTTACATTTGATGCTCACAGATTCTAATGCTTACTACTTGTCCCCATGTATTAGGACGACCCCATTTCTGAACTTTTAATTTTACTTCATCTTGCAGTCCTCTTTAGCTTGCCTTTAAATGACTTTCAAAAAAGGCAGTTGGGGGGATATATGTTCAGAGCTCTTACATATCTGAGAATGAGCCATGTGAATGGCAGTTTGGGTGAGAAATTTTAGGACAAGCTTTGTTTCTCCAAGCTCTATAAGTGATGCTTCCTTTCCTCCTCAAATTTTGTCCTGCATACAAAGGGAAATCTAGTGCCAACTTGGTTATTGTTTTCTTATATGTAACCTATATACCCTGAAGGAAGGGTATTTGTTTGCTTTGTGATTAAGAACGTCTAGAGTGAAAACCAAAAAAAAAGAATGTTCTAGAATGGATGAATCACTAAATTCTACACCTGAAACTAATATTACACTTATGTTCACTAACTGGAATACAAATAAAAACTTGAAAAAAAAAAAAAAGGAACGTTCCAGAATGTTCCTAGCTGTAGACTTTCTTCCTTTAATTATGCTGGGATAGGGTTCATTCTCTTTAGTATGAATGCTCCATAAATTTGTTCCTATTGTATGGAATTATTGCTTTCTGTTTCAAATTTTCTTCTTTCCTTCTTGGAACAACACTATGATTCTCCAGTCATCTCCTGTTCTCAGTCTTCCATTTTATTATGCTATCCCTCATTCATTTTCTCCTTTTGCTTGCACTCTGAAAGAGCTCCTCAGGATTCTTTCACAGCACTAATTTGATTTTCTACAATGCCCCTCTGCTCTTTACTGTTCCATGATGATTTTAATCACATTACAACAATTTAAGTTTGCAGGCATTTCTTACTTGCCCACCTCCCTTCATCTTGTCTACCTTTGTATATATCCCTGCCTTTAAAAAAAAAAAAAAAGTCTCATCTTCCTTGCATCTCAACCTGCTTGCTCAAATGGCTTCCTGTTCTCATTTTTTGGAGATGTTGTATTCTTATGTTCTACAGAAGTTTATACAAAGCTTTCTCAAACGTTTTGTAGTCCTTGATCCCTTAGCAATTTACCTTTAAATATGTCCTCCATGATACTCTTTTTCCTTTATTCCTCAACATATATTTAAAAAAATTTTTTTTAAAGATTTTATTTATTTGAGAAAGGGAGAGCTTGCACATGCAAGCACAAGTGGGGGAGGGAGAGGAGACACAGACTCCCTACTGAGCAGGGAGTCTGATGTGGGGCTCAATCCCAGGACCCTCAGATCATGACCTGAGCCAAAGGCAGATGCTTAACTGACTGAGCCATCCCGGCACCCCTATTTTTAGGTAATTTCCGTACCCAACGTGAAGCTCAAACTCACGACCCTGAGATCAAGAGTTGCATGCTCTACTGACTAAACCAGGCCAGGTGCCCCCTGAATATATATTTTAAATGGGTTACGTATTATGTGTATGTTTTCTTTCTTTACTCGTTTTCAATGAGTAAAGCTATATTCAGAGGGATATATGAGGAAAGCTATATCCAGACTTTGTGTTTGCCAACAGATGCTATGTTTAGATTCCCCATTGGCTCTGTCCACTGTCTACTTGGATACTGGTGAGCTCTCTTCCCTCAGAACCAGCCTGGCACTCAAATGGATGTACCTGGCTCCTACCCCAGTATTAGTGGGTCTGTGCTGGGTCCAGGTGAGGTCACATCCCTTTCCAGTGCATGATAATCACATGCACACTGAGTCAATGCCATCCATTTAAACTTAAAATCCCACTGACATTGAGATTCTTCATATTTCCACATGTATCCACTATGCTTCACACCTGAAGCTCATGAGCCCTAGGACATGATCTGCCAAGATCAGTCCTTTCTTATGGCCAATCCTTTCTTCTTTTGGAAGGTGCACTGTGTGGGATGATAAGAGAGAATAGGATTTTGGCTCCCTGAAATCAAAGGGCTGCCTCCCAGGTTTTCTGGCTTCTGAAAAAAAGACTCTGTTTTTTTCTGAGCAAAGGGGGAGACATAAAGAATCTTCCTGCTTTCCTACAGGTGCACAGGGCTTTGCTGTATATCATGCAAAGGGGGAGACATAAAGAATCTCCCTGCTTTCCTTCAGGTGCACAGGGCTTTGCTGTGTATCATGCACCAAGTACGGCCAAACCACTGATATGTTGTTGTTTTTCATGCAAACCCATTAGGTTAATAGTCAGTAGAAACTTTTCTAAGGTTGAAATGGTTGTCAGTCTCAGCTGTGGGTTTCTGTCTTTTCCTAGGTCTTCCTAACATTTCAGCTGGGTACCTTAATGAGCAATGCAGAAATCTACTGATTCCTTACACGGATCTAGGAACTCCACTGTTCCTGGAGAGCCTGGTTAATGGAAAGAGGAGTAAATTCTTCTTGGCATCTCTCAGTTTAAATCTAAGCTGCTCACCACCATTTCCCCTGGCAAACTCTCTACTCCTGCTTCCCTGCTGTCACCTTGTCACTCTGTGGGAAGCTTTTCAATGTGCTCACACCACTGGGGTCTGCCCTTTACAGGCCAAGGCCAGGTGTGTGTAACTCAATTCTACATCATCTTGTTGGCCGTTTCACCTCCAGCTCTGATGTAACTAAACCTTCAGACACTCCAGACAGGACCCGAAGGGCAGTGGAGTCCAGAGGGGAACACAGAGAGGAGAGCAGAGCCCGTTTCCAGCCTGCTCGGCCCACCACTCACCTTCCTGGGCAATCTCTAGTGGAGCGCATAATCTGTCTGAAAGCAATGGGGCTTGTTGGCCTAGGAAATCTCTAAGATTCCTTCCACTTTGAACATAAGCTGCATGCAAACTGATTTTTCACAGCATATATTTATGGCTTTGTTTTCATAGTATCACCTATGTCCGAAGTTCTATATCCCTAGGCTGGATACTGGATAGGTATGTGAAAGGTCCTGCACACTGTGCTTCATCCTAGAATTCCTAAAATTGGAGGTTCATAGGATGTGTTGGAGAAGATGATGGCTGTGGCTTCCCTCCCTCCCAGAAGGTAGATACAAGATTCTGCATATAATTTTGGAGGTCTCCCTGACTCCCTGGAGCTGGCGTGGGGCTGGGGGTATATCCACAGATCAGAAACTAAGAACTTGCTCTGAGATACACATCACTCCTCTGCTACTTGGAGTTACTTTGTATGAATCATCTGAAAGATAGGGAGTCATATTTGAGGAAGGTATTTCTGCAAAGAATTAAGATAAGAGGCCTTGTTAAGATGTGGAGCCACAATGAGGGAAGTGGGAGTCTTTTCTGAGAATGAACAAATTCCAGGCTCCATTAACATTAGATCACAGCATGGCTTGGCCAAATTCACTCAAGGAGACCGTGGGTTCCTAGACCTGTAAGAGCAGCCTGTGTCCAGTAGGACTAAATTTAACTAAAAGAGCCGGAGCAGAGGCCCCAAGGTGGACATCAGGAGCGCTGGGAATCTGGTCCAGGGAGGAAGGAGTGTCTGGGTGTTTAACTCCACATGCTTCTGGCTGCAAAAGCACAGTGGCCTCTACCTTGAGATGAATATGAAATCTTAGCCTGATGACTTTAAACATTTATCTAATGCCATTATGATTCTATGTTCACTTGGCAGTGTTCTCAGTCCCCCAAGGTCTATTTACAGGGAAAGAAGGCATTACCCCAGTGGATTTCTGCTATTTGTGGTCTACAGGACAGTGTTTTCACATGGGAAACAATAAAATGGGTTCATTATGATTTGTCTTCATGGGTGTCTTAACTGGACTATAGAGCTGCTCTGATCAAGCCTGCAGACACACGGATGGCTTTATTTCTCCCTATAAATTAATAAACTGGTGTCTTGATGCACTGCTCTGAGAGAATCGCACTGGATCTGGTCTCTATGGGCCTGGCTGCCTCTGAATGGTAGCAAGAATGGATCTTGGGGCTTTCAAAATGGAAGACCAGAATGAGCTGCATCCCCTCCCCTGCCTTGAGATGCTACCGCATTTCCACTTACATCTATTTTGGGTAATGGGGTGCTCTGGTTTTAATTACTTACCCACAACCCCATACCAAATATATAGACAATGTTCTGTTTTAGACCGAAGTAAATCTAACCTACTACAAGACTAGAACTTGTAATCCCCAGAGCTGCAGTTCTCAAATGTTACTGTGTACAAGAATCACCTTGGAGAAACTCATTAATGACAGATTTGCTGGTTCCACTGTTGGAGAATTGGATTCAGGATGTCTGGAGTGGGAGCAGTAATCTGCATGCTGAACAGCATCATGCTTTGAGAAACCTGGCACAGAGAAGTGGTTACAGGCCCCCTGGACCAACTTTAATGAGTCACAGGGGGTACTTGGCTCACCAGAGACCTCTCCACCCCGTGTCATTCCTACACTCAGACCCAAACCAAGTAATGCTCCCTCTCAGGGCACAGGCACTCTGCAAATCATGGAGGGCAGGTTCTGAACCAACCCTCACATGAGCGACCCATTCAATTGGCACCAAAAATCTTTTGGTCATGTTCTCATGGAAACTCCCAGGATTCAGAATGGAAATGCTCCCTCGGGACTCAAGCTCTAGCTCTATCTTGTCACTGGGAAAGTCCCTGAACCCCTCCTAAGCTATTTCCTCACTTTAAAACTTGAGATAATAAGAATCTCACTCAATACGAACTATAATATAAAAGATAGCACGCCAATAAAACCACTGGCATGGAGCTTGGCACAAAGTAAGGAGTAACTCTTAACTATTGTTAAGACCAGTGTCATCTAGGAAAAAACCAGTCTTCCCATGGGACACTCACTGAGACTTACTATGTGCCAGGCACCCTTATAAGTGTGCCAACAAGGAAAATAGTAAGTGAACATAAGGGTTCTGGGTGCTTGGGAGCAACACTGCAGTAGCGATAGAACTTTCTATCTCCAGAGATAGCACATAAAACTGGGCTAGATCTCTCTCATTCTGGATCACTATTGGTACCAAACCAGATGCATGCCCTCAGGGCGCCCCCCTGGAGCAGGGATGATGGGGTGGCCTGAGGAAGGCTGCTCCTGGTCTCCATGTCATGAGAGTTCTGGTTCTGGGTTTCACTGAGGGAGCTTCTCTAACGTGCTGACCTTCATACACCTGTCACACTGGGAGACCCTGGCATCCTGCCTCCCCAACTCCCAATTGCAGGGCATCAAAGCGCTCCAGAGAGGAAGAGCTACAAAGACCCGATGACAAATGCAGTTTGCTGAAAGGAGAAGGGGAGGGGCAGGTGCAGGTGCCATTACTCAGTGCTCTCCTGACACTAGAGAAAATTGCTCCATTTGTATTTCTGGCTGCATAATTATCTCCCCCCCCCCCAGTTGATATAATGTTTCTTCTCAGAGGAATAAGAGGATACCAGAGAAGAGGAGGGTAAGAACTAGAAGTTGGCAGGGCTGACCTGTCTCCACCAAGTCATTTCTCTCAAGCAGGGTCAAGCTTCAGTAACCCGGTAGGGGACAGGAAGGTACCTCTCGCCCCTCCCTCCTCCACCCCCTCCCTCTGATTACTTCCCCTTCATCCGTGCTTAAAATAGACTGAGCCGAACTGAAAATAACCTAGGAGATTAAATTAAATTAAATCAGGCCTGGCTCCAAGGCAGCTGCTAATAAAATCATAAGCATTCACATCAGTGTGGCAGACAAAGACAAAAATGTTTATTGGTTCTTTATTTTTCCCCCCTACTGAAGTAGCTGAGGCTTCAAGAGACAAAGCCAAATGAAATCAGCCTTCTATCCTCTTTATACAAGGGACTAGCTGCAGAAACCTTTGAGGCAGGTGATGAGCAGGAATTTGTTTTTGCTAGAAGCCTGAGAGAGCCTCATCTTCTGGTGGGCTTTGCTGGGCTTCCCTGCCAGGAATGCACCAGCTGAGCATCGCACAGGATGCCTGGTAGCCCATAACAGTTCACATAGGAGGCTGTATTTCCTCCAGTTGTCACCAGTAAAGGGATGGACAGTCCCATCCCAGGGCTGTTCCCAACCCCTGCAGGATCGACGATCCTCCCAGACGTTCTTGATCACCAAAAAAAGGGATCAGGGCTGATTCTGAGGGATGTATTTAGAGGGAGCTATTGGGGGTTCATGCAAACAAGGGACTAGTAGCTTTTGTCTCTACAGTCTTTGGTGAAAGAGCTAAAATATAATGAGCCACCTTTTCCACCTATCTGTTGTACCACTGCAGGCCTTAATCTGAAAATACAAAGCTGCAGATAAACATTAATTAAACTTGGGATGTCAGGGCTGAGAGATCTTTACCTGGAAAAGCCTCCTGTCATTTCAACTGCAATTAAAAAAAAAAATCTACAAGTTCTCATGTCCATTGGGATCTCTCTGACTAGGTCTAGCCGTCAAGGGTGACTACCCCAACGTGATCACACATATCAAACCTAGCATGACACTAAATTAATTCTGAAAAGATTGGGGACTGGGTATCTTGGGTGCAAGGCTTTTAATCCAGTAAAATAACCAAGTTGTTTGTATAACCACCATGCCATGGTACTAAGGCAGTCACTGGTAGGAAAAACCGCCAAGTGCAGAGATTAAACAGGAAGCCAGTCCGTGTTGTAGGGTTCACAAGTCAAAGACTAGCCACAGGATGAAGAGTCAGTTCCTCAGGAGGCCTCAAGAGGTAGGCATTTGAGAGCTAAGAGCTTTAGGGAGCAGAGAGGGGACCTGCCATTCTGAGCATAATCACCATAGCTGAAAAACCAAGCAGGAGACACATCAATGTTCCATTTGTGGGAGAGACTAATGGTGATGATTCATGGATAACATGTACCTTGCTTTGTCTTTCCCCTGCTGAATGGAAGCCAGGTAAGCTGGCTTTTTTTTTTTTTTTTTTTTTCAGAGAGAGGCTAAGAATCCAGAGGCATTGTTAGCATATTGCCAACTAGTTCATTCCCGCAGTTGGAAATGCTCATGAAAGCAAAGCTCTGGGGGTGACAGGCACAGAGTCCTGGGACCAAGTAAACCACAGAGCCTGCAGACAAAGCTACCCGGGGGGGGGGGGGGGAGTCATTTCGGGCCGCGCAGTTCACAATGCAGGCTGGAGGGCTTTGTCCAGTCCCCAGGCCCTAATCAACCGTCTCCACCTTCCTGGCACTTGTTCTACCTTCTAACTGGGGCCCCATTCAAAGAACACTGCTTCCTGGGGGTACCGCCATCACTAAGCCTCTTCTCCATCAGCACCATTTCCACTTGGAACCCAGTGTGTGGTTTTACAGCTTCTGAGAGGGGTGATTAATGGGCCAGGCGGCTGGACTGGACAAATAGAGCCAAATCCATTTTTCCTTTATTCTTGGCTGTTTCTGGAAACTGGCCAGGTCAGGAATGCATTTTGTTCAAAAGGGACGTATGAGTCATATCTAACTTTTGTACAGAAGCATAGACACTGCCACTGCTCTTTAGTAACTGTGGACGTGCAACATGGTTGAAGGAAAAAGGCACCCAAGTGGAGGGCAGGAGCCTGGCTCCAGTGCCTGTTCCGACAGCAGCTTTCTGCATAACCTGGCTGCCAGCTTCTGGTCGTGCTGCACTACTTCTCATCCTGTCTGCTTAGCACCCACCTCTCTGGTCCTGCAAAATGCCCTCCCCCCCTTGGGCCTACCCACTTCTATGACCCCATGCTTCAGCCATAGTCAAGGAGTCCAGGGCTGGCACATGACCCACAATGAGCCGATGAGTCCCTTCCCTGGGTCTCTGGATTGTGCCGGGCACAGAGGGAGATATGAAGCAGTAAGAGGCAAAGCTGAAGAACCGTCTGGGGCCATGTTTTCTGCAATGTGGGGAGAGCCCAACTAGCTTTGAAAGGGATGAAAGATAGTAGTTCGCATGTAGAAGAGGGGATACAAAACCCTGTTTCCAGGGTCCCAAAGCCTTCCCACCCTTGAGTTCTAGCAGCTATCCCAGATTTCTTTTGATAATTCCTTTTTCATGAGTGGGCTGAAGTCTGGTTTTGTCCCTTACAACCCCAGACACCCTAAACCAGTCATGTTCCCTCTCTAAACCTTGGTTTTTTTCACATCTAGAATGCAGAGGTTGGGCTGCATCAGTGGTTCTCAACCTATTCCCCAGTCTCCTCACGGGTCGAAGAGGAGGGGGTACGTGGGTGCCACATCCTCTCCTTTCTAACAAGGGGAGCTCTGTTTAATGGGAATATCACTCCAAGTAAGATGTCACTGGAAGGTGTCTGCTATTCAGACTTGTCTGAAAGTCACCATGCCCAATGCTTCTCAAGCCTCATCAAGCTGGAGCCCCCAATTCTCTCAGTTCCTCGAGGAGGGCCAGGCTGGTTGGCCCCAGTGATCAGCTCTTTCTCTCTGAAATGACACTTCCAGCAGATAAACGCCAGAGCTGCGGGGACCCTCGGAGTTCTTACAGTTAAGTGCCTTTGTATGAACTTGCATATGAGGAAGGCAAAACCCAGGGAGCTAAGGACAAGGTGCATGGAAGGTTAAAATCCTCAGGGTTAATATTCTCAGCTTGATACACAACTGTTCCATTCACCGAACTCTTTCCATTCTCAAAGTGCAGATTCTGGGGTGTTCCTGGGTCCTGCCTGGTAGGCACCGTAAAGGAAAAAGCAAACGAAATCTTGGATTAGGCTTTCCTTGCTGTGGCTGGAGCCCTCCTGTGGGCATAGTTAGGCCATGAACAAATCCCTATAGAAAGAGTTAATGTGTCAATAAGTGACACATACTGATTCATTGAACCATATAATATAAACGTGACTGCAACAAAACTTGTCATAGAGAAACAATCCCTAATTATTATCGAGCATTGGTTAGTGGCAGAGTTGGGAGTCAACCCCAATTGATCTGACCATAAAGTCAATAGCATAGCTTCCACTAAAACCAGATCACATCTCTTATCTTATAAACACAGGCTCCCTGTACCCTTTCTTCATGGAGTGTTAGTCATTTAATGTGTGCTGAGATTAGTTTCAAAAAATATAATGGGCATCCTTCAGAAGTTCAGAGTTTTCAGGCTACCAGAATCCCTGCTCTCTTAGGGGGTCAGGGTAGGGGACTGAAATAGGTTTCAGGGTCATCCAGAGTCGAGGGGATCTATGAGGATCTATTAGTAAGATCTATGAGGCTGCACTGTGCTGGTTAAAATGTGTAGTGCACACACTTTCTGGCCTTGTGGGCAGATGTTTACCCACAAGAGTTCTTCTGTGGGTACTCACCCAGGCAGCCCATAAAATGAGAGTGGCAATACACAGCCAAAGAACCATGTCCTGCACACTCTTCGTTCCGGCAGTGGTTGGCTGCAGGCAGAGTGACTTAAGCAGAAGGAGATGTCAGTGTCATATTTGCCAGAACAAGAGTCCTCCTCCGCCACCTTCCCACTGGGTGTTGAGGAGAGTAGGCATTTCTTTCGATTACATCCCCTGCCTCCAGTGGGTCGAAGCTGGTGAAGCGACACTTTCTTCAATGCAACTCTCTCCAAATTCAGCACCCCCACCTTGAACACTTTTATAGGAAGTTTGTCTTGCATCTGTTCTTGTTTCATTATTCTAGGGAAAAAAATGCTTGACTTGGTTTTAAAAGGGACCCTGACTGTATTTAATTAACCACAAACTTTGCATTAATTACCAAGGAAAATGGGTGGTGAAAGTACAGCTACTGTTCTCCTCAGCAAAGTCCTCCGTGGGGGGGCACTCTGGTGCAGGGCTTCCGCAGGTGGCCATTCCCTGCCTTATTCAAATAGGGATATTTTAGAAGAACCTCAGGAGCTAACTCCTATTTTCTCAGGGAATCTGCATTCTTTCCAAGTGGAAATGCCTAGAAGCTGAGATGAACACAGCCTGATGTTTCTCAGCACCATTTTGGGGCTAATAACCAGAGCAGGTGTATACCCATGAACTGGAGATTCCTTTCAAAACATATGAAAAAGAATGCTTGTGGGATATAGGAGCAGCTTAGTGTTGGAAGGGACCAAAAGGCAGCATCCGCTCACCTAGCTTTTTAGGGGACTACTCTAATCCATTCATGAAGATGAAATGGATCAAAGGAGGAAAAATCTCTGCATTTATTTTGGAACATTTCCACTGGTAAACAAAGTGAACACTGAATGTTCAAGTTTTCCAACCTTTGGGTGGGGTGATGGGAGAAATCCAAAGGGGCATTTATCTGCTATTATCTCTTCCAGCCTGACCCCCTTAACATCTCTCCCTATCAAAGATTAAAAAAAAAAAAAAAAGAAATTTCCATGATGTGATTAAAAAGACATCATTTGCAAGCTTCTGAGAGATTCTTCACTTGGCAAATGCATTTACTTTCTAGAAGATCAAGTTCCTTGCAATAATTTCATGGCAATTAATCTTTTGCTTAAATGATAATCCTATAATTAGAAGCAATTAAAATCCTGCACAAGAATGACCCACTCAGTCAAGGTCAACGTCCCTGTATGCTAATGGCGTCATCTTGAAAGAGGTCCCAGAAATATTTCTTTTTTTTCACCCCCCCTTCCCAGGAATGTGGGCGTTCAAAGTCCATGCATTTTCATGGCAGGAACCACTGATGCCAAAGTGGATAGATGACTGAGGTCCCTGTCAAAGAGGCTAGGGGCTTAAGATCATCTTAAGCAGGAGACACAGAAGCCATGTCACTTTGAGCTTGGATACCAGGGTATTTTAAGACAAAGGCACACACTGCATTAAGAAAACACCACACGGCTTTTGCCCTTTGCCCCAGTCTTGTTGCCTCCCACGACATCCAGTGACTAAGCAGCCAGCATGGAAAGCTGTGTCTAAACCACTGCGCAGAGAACCGTGCAGGAATGACAACATGGGGGAGGGCAGGCCGCTAGTTAGTACACACTTAACACTTAGCTCTGCCTCCGACAGGCCAGAATGAGGTACCACGGTCAGGATGTAAATAATGACATGCTTCTTTTGAGAGGATGGACCTCTTTCCTCTTTCTTGGCTGATATGTGTTTCTCTGAAGGATCCCAGAAGTCACGTGGCTTCATGAATTAGGCAAAAAATAGAATAATTTTAGCTTGATCCAGACATAGGGCCAAAATGGGAAGAGTTGCTTGGATCTGGGATGTAAAGCACGGTATAAAGCCAAGTGAATTTTTAAATTCTGTGCCTACTGAAGACTTCTATAGTCATCACCCACTCAGCAAACACACAGTAGGGCACAAATTTGAGGTACTGGGCTGGATACAAGAGGTAAGATGCCATTTCTGTCCTCGAATGGCTAATGGTCTGCTGGAGGGAGATTAACATGCAGATGAACATAAGTGAAATCACATTATGAACGTTATAAAGGACATGAGAGAAAAGTGGTTGATCTTAGGCAAGCTATAAAATGTGAGGAGAGGCTTCATAAAGGTATCTGGAGCAGAGTGTTCAGATGTTCCCAAGGGAAGGGACACAGCATAAACAAAAGTGAGGAGGTAGGAAACAACCTGCCTACCGGGCAGACAGCACATAGCACATAGCTTGCTCTACCATTGGGACACTGAGTGTCAAGGGATGGGGGCCATTGGGAATCAGACTGGGGAGGCAGGACATCTGACGTTTAGGAATATCCCATCAAGGAAGATGACAGAAGAAATAAATCCCTTGAAGACATGCCAAGAAGCCATCACCTAGAAGCACACACATCTGAACGGGGCAACACACGGGTGCTCTTCTATCATTTTTAGCTTAGAGATCATGCCTGTTTTCTTTTGAAAATTCTTTTGCAAATGTTAAGCAACAGCAAACTCAAGGCAGGTGATTGCCGGAGATGGGTTCTTCCAAGACTGTGGGAATGGGAGATGAGGATGGGTCTGCAATGAGAAAGAACCAGAGCCAACAAGGAAAAGCCAGTGATGGCAGGGTGAGAAAGGATGCAGCCAGGACCCGTGTCTGGCCAACTCATGTGCCCTCGGAACATGTCCGGAGGAGGTATTTGTTTCCATCTTTCTTTGCCCATTTTAATTCTTTTTCCACCAGAGTCCCTGCTGCCATGTTTATTTCTAGCCATTTTCTAAGCCCTGAGAGATGGAGGCTGGGGGAAATGATGACAGACCCTCACTCGCAATGATGCCAACAGCACTGTAGTAATTACAGGGGCCGCAGGACCAGCACAAAGCAGTCTCACCTGTTAATTGTAGGACAGAAACGCGAGGTTGCAAACCTCACACCGGTATGGGCCATGTCTGTGCTAGCACACAATCTTCCCTTGGCAGGGCTGGGGGTCGGCAGCGTGAGAGAGTGGGAGGCACGTGCCTGGGTGCTGGGCAGGAGCATCCTCCACTTAGCAGCTGTGTGACCTTGGGCAGGCCTGGGAACTCTTCCAGACTGTTCTTTCATTACAGAATGACAATAATGATAGCACTTTTCTCGAAGGGTTGTTGTGATGAACATACAGATCATCACAACATAATATATAGAATTAACATATAGAAAGGCTTCCAAACAGGGCCTGGCACATGGAAGGTACTTACAGCGGCTTTTCTGGTTTGCTCTCCTGACCCCTTTTCCACATTTCCTACTTGTGTTTGGACTGGCTGGCAGTCCCCTAGCATCCCCACTGGGAGCACTGATGTTGGCTCACCTGGGGGCTTCCTACCAGCTGAGTGTCATCTCTATAGACAGCAACAGAATGTTCCAACTTATCACTGCCCAACGTTCTGGAAGGTCGGTTTAAACAATTTCAAACCCACAGTGGAGTTGAAAGAACAGTACATTGAACAGCTATATATCCTTCACCTAGATTCACTATCTATCTAATCTACTTTTAGATTTGCTATTTATTAACATTTTGCCACACATATTTCTGTGTATGCACCTACACATATTTTCAGCTTTTTGCTTTGTTTTTTGTTTTTATGGAGTCATTTGTAGATGAGGTACAGACATCACCATTATCTTCCAGAAACTTCACAGATACAAACGTATTACCTAACATATTGTCCAGATCCACAACCCATTCCAACCCTCACTGTCACCCAAAGTCCTCTATAGTTGTGTTTTGAGATCCAGGGTCTAATCAAGTGTTACAGATTGCCATTGGTTGCCATGACTCCAGGTTCCTTTACTCAAGAACCGTCCCCTTGACTGTTTTGTTTCTTGGGATATTGGCGTTTTTGAACAGTCCAGACTGGTTAACGAGCAGAATGTCCCAATATCTGGACTTATCTGCTTCCCCCTCCCCTCTCATAATTAGATTCAGGTTATAAAATTTTGGCAAAATAAATAAATAAATAAATAAATAAATAAATAAATAAATAAATAAATAAATAAATAAAATTTTGGCAAAAACACTTGATAGGCAATACCATGTATCTTCTTATTACATCACAATAGGTATACCCTTTTAGTCTGTGGTATGGGGGGAGGCTGAGTTTGGTTATTCACTTAAGGCAGCTTACTTATATCAAATGGAGAACAGAACTTCATAGGAAAATGTTCAATCCAAGTGACAGTATTCTGACTCTACCTTTAGTGGGATATCATCCAAGGATTTTTTAGAACAGCAATAAAATCTTGAACTTTATGGAGTAGATTGGGGTTATTGGTCTGTGAATTCTAAAATTCTGCTGCATGTAACGTGAGGCAGAGCAAATAAGTACACTTATTGACATCATCAGGAACCAGAGATCTATATAGGGAGGAGGAGGAATGAATAAGTACCAGGGAAATGTAAGGAAGAACCCTGAGCTGCAATCAGAACCAGAAACACTAGTGTGGAGTCATTACCTTTGTCTACTGCAGGAGCTGAGAAATAGTAATGCCCCAGGAGCAGTGAACACCCTAGCACACAGACCTTGGATTTTTATTTCCCAGTTAAAAAAAAAAAAAAAAGATACCCAGAGTCACTCAGAGATATTAAGTACAAGGTGGGCTCTTCTGTTCTAGAAAGAAAGGAAGTGCTAAAAAAAAAAAAGCCTGATGGGTTATGTCAAAAGGACACAGAGCCAGTTTGAAGGGGCTCCGACTGGCTATATTTTGAACAATTTGAACATAAAAAATTGAAAGAACTTGTGAGCCCAAATTGCTATTTTAAAAAATGCAGGGGAGGGGTGTCTGGGTGGCTCAGTCAGTTAAACATCCAACTCTTGATTTCAGCTCAGGTCTTGAGCTCAGGGTCATGAGTTCAAGTCCCGTGTTGGGCTCCACACTGGGTGTGGAGCCTATTTAAAAAAAAATAATAAATGTAGGGGAGAGGTAAAGGAAAAGCTTGCCTTTCAGACGAATGGCAGCAAATGATCACAGAAGGAATTACAGAATTAGAAAGTCATCATTGTGCAACCATCAATGTAATAGCTGATTACAGCTCATCCACGGATGCTGAAACCACTGGGTGGAAGGCTGCTGGTCTCCAGCTATGACACACCCAGATTCCTTACTATTTATAAACAGAAAAGGGTCCTTTTGTCGTGGAGGGATCTGATGAAAATACCTGAACTAGGTATCACCAATAATAGACAATCTGGGTATACTTGAGGGTAATCAGCTTCTTGTTGGCCTCCCCTCTCTATCCCAACCCACAAACCAGCTACCTCAGCTGCATCACCTTCCATGTGCCTGAGCTGGATCCAAATTCCACAGCCAAGATTTTATTTCATGGAAATTACCTCTGAGTAATACCTTTTCCTTCAAGCAATAAGCTCGGTCCAACTCCTAGCTGGCAGCCCCACACTGGGATTATTATATTCCACAAGCTTGTCTGTCATTAGGAAAAGCATCCCTACAAAGCTTTCAGGCAACTAGTAGGGTACCTGCTTTGCGCCCTTTCCCAGCATTGACAAAGAAAAGTCAAGGGTCACTGTGAACCTCAGGGGGACATCTGGAGTTCAGGCTATCAGATCGATGCTCTGTCCTTGAAAACACAGCCACCTGGAACTTGAAATCCTTGTTTGAAAAGGAAATATTTAGAGCCTGTACTACACGACCCCTAAGAACTGTGCAATCTGTACACTGTGATGACTCTAGCCCTGATGCCTTAAAAACAGAAAGAAATTGCCCTCCAGCTCTCCCTACCTCACACTCCAGATTCCCCAAATCCCAGACTATGTGAGCTTCCCGAATGCACCACGCCCTTCCATGGCTCTGCATCTTTATCTGAAACGTGCTCCCGGCTTCACTGTCACTTGCTACACATGGAGCCCTCGGCAGCTTCTGCAGGGCAGGTGAGGCACTGCTCTCCCCATTTCCCACTCCACTTAAAGGCAGGTGCACCCCCTCATTCTTTATTATGTCTCAATCCCCCCCCCCCCCCGCTTCCCAAGACCACACATTCCACAGTAAGGACCATGTCTTAATTATCTTTGCTTCCTTGGTGCCTTGAGAGGCCCTGACACATGCTCAATAAATGTATAATGAATGGGTGAATCAATGATTGTTCCCCAAAGCTGAGTCGCACTGCTTTGACTCTGTAGCCTCTAGGCCCAGAAGAGGGAAGAACACATTCAGGGAGTGTTATTGCTTCATCACAATACCATGACGACAAGTCTCGATGGCTGCAGTGGTGACACAGGGGCGCCGAACTGCAAACTGCCCTAGAAGGCAGACTGAGCAGGATGTGACTGGTCCGTTGCAAGGAGCCTCAGCTCCTGTCCCAAGCCCTCCCCGCCTCCCAGAACTTGCTGGAGAACTTCGATCTCCACGCCAAATTAACCACCCTGAGTATTTGAGAAAATGAGACTCTTCTGCAGAATAATCTATTTGTGGGAGACATGTGTTCCTGGAGCAGCTGTAAAGCATGATATTTTTTCCATTTACTTACAACATTAAATTGAAAATTTGTTCCCACGAGGGATTTTTTTTTTTACCACTCCTCCAAAAAACCAAATAAAAAAAGCACACAGGAATGTAGAAAACCTATTAAAATCGCATATTGGAAGAAATAAAAATGACGCTGTTCAGATAACATCAGCACCACTGCCCAAAGGCAAAAAATAAAATTATATCACCAAAGCGGAGGCCTTTCCCATAAATACCACACCGATCTAGAAAGGAAACTCATCTCTGATTTCAAAAGGCTGATTTCTGTCCCAAAGCAGGAATCTTGGTAGTTTCTTTTTTATTTTGGGAATTATTTTCAATTTAAGTGATTCTGCACAGGTAAAATGGAGATGAACTAATCTAACCATCAGCACAGCTGCTCAGGGGTTAAATGCATTTTCCAAGTTATCACTTGCATTTGGACATAAGCTCTGCTTGTTACGGTTCACTCTTTATGCCTGCATTCTTATTAAAGCCAGGCTGATGCCGCCATTCCATCTGGGTCCTTCACTGGAACTCTGCTCCCTCTGCCTCTCAAATACCTGCCCCTCTCCATGGCATACCATTTAGCACCCACATAATCAAGCATTTAATTTTGCATGCACTTGGATTGGCTATTAATTCCTTCATGAGTTACTTTTTTTCCTCCCCCTGGTTTTAAGTCTCACATTGGGACCTTCTGTACCTTCAAAGAACCTGTGGGGTACCGAATATGGGTTTGGTGAATACATACAGGTTTGCTATTTATTCAAAAAGAGTCTCTTTAATTAATACGAGAGAATTAGGAGGTTCGCAGCCTCTGGGCTGAAAGCAAGGGGCTGGGCGTCACTCAAGCTCCAACACCAATGCTTTCTTTCTTTTTTTTTTCAACACCAATGCTTTCTACCTTAGAACTCAGAACAATTTCTTCCTTTCTTTCTCTCAACTCATTTGCATATCTCAAAATTGAGGCTAATAATAGCACTTTATGGCATTGTTTGAGGGGTCAATGAAACAAGGAATAGAAAGCACTTAACAGAAAGAAAGGTCCAGTCTTATAAACACAGTACATCCATACCAAGTACTACTTGGTAGCTACTGTTATTTAAAATATGTGTCAAGACAAATTTGTGCCTGAACCATTGTGTTAGGAGGTTTGGCAGATAATGCAGGAGGAGGAGCCATCACTGGCAGCTTCTGCTCCAAAGGGGCTTTGCTTTGTATCCTTGGCAGTCTTTTCATACTGGATTAAGAGAAGTCTGATGTCTTCTCTTTGCCTCTTTAAAATAATTTCCAGTGATGAACTATAGGTATGCGGGTACCTTTTAAAAAAAAACAAACAAATTTACCAGATACTATTAAAAATGTGTCTACTTTGAGGGGTGCCTGGGTGGCTTAGTTGGTTAGGCGCCTGCCTTCGGCTCAGGTCATGATCCTTGGATCCTGGGATGGAGCCCTGCATCAAAGTCCCTGCTCCGCAGGGGTCTGCCCCTCCCCACACCCCAGTTCCTGCTCTCTTCCTCTCTCTTCTCTCTCCAATAAATACATAAATCTTTAAAAAATAAATAAATAACAATGTGTCTACTTTGATATTTACCCTATGGTTCTAGAAGAATATCAATACTGAGGGGCAGGAGAATTGGGTGAAGGGAACCCTATACTACTTCTGAAATTTTTTTTTTTTGCATTTGGATCATAAGCTCTATTTGTTATGGTTTATTATTTATATTTGTGTTCTCACTACATCAAAGTTAATTCTGATTCTGAAAATCTACTACATTCAAAGTTCTAATTTAGATAGATGATTATCTAATAGTTACCATCTTGAGTTTGGCTCTCCATGCTTAGGATGAAATTTCTTTCACACAAATAACAACCATATTTTAAAAAATAGTTTTGCTATGGACTGAATTATGTATCCTCCCTGAATTCATATGTTGAACCCCTAACCCCTAAAGTGATAGGAACCCCTGGCCCCTTGAATAGGGGGCTGTGGGGAAATAGTTGAGTCATTACAGTGAGGCTCCCCTCATGATGGGTTTAGTGCTCTTAGAAGAAGATACACCAAAGAGCTTGCTTCCTCTCTTTTTCCCTCCCCCAAGTGAAGACACAGCCAGACAATCATCTACAAACCAAAAAGGAGTCCTCACCAGGAATCAAATCAGAGCACCTTCATCCTAGACTTCCCAGCTTCCAGAACTGTGATCAATAAAATGTGTTTCTGCCACCCAGTCTATAGTATTTATGATAGCAGCCAGAACTAAGACAAGATACCAATTCTTATCAATACTATCATTGAAATACCTTATATCTCTACTCATAGCAATTACTCACTTAATGATTAAATTTACCAACTGCTTGACTTTGGGCCAGTCATGTAATTTCTCTGTGCCTTCATCTCTAAGTAAGGATAATAAAGTAATATTCCACATAGGTTTACAGAAGTTAACTAGGCGACATGCTCAGAAAGTGTCCTTTCTGTGGAGGCCACTCATGTTGGCTGCTGTTGCTACTGTTATTAAACTCTTGCTGGACTCATATTCCTAGAGCAGAGCTGTATCTATGCAAAAACACTTTAGACTAATTCTCAAGAGACTTGACCTAGATTTTTATCATAAGTTATGCTCACTGGCTTTCACATGTTAAAAATCTATATCTAACTCAGTGAAGGGTGTGGTCTCCTAGGAGGATTCTATGGCTTGAATCAAGTTCGGCTCTTGGCAATGGTGAGGCAATGAGCATGTGAGCTCTGGGACAACACTCCTTGCTGGGCCTGCATGATGAGACCTGATCTTCCTCCTCTGTGTACCATGTGCCACCCTGGCTGAGGCATCTGTGACCCTCTGTGCAGTTTTATACATGTGCAAGCTTCTCGAGGCTCAGAGAAGACAGTAGAAAACTCAAGCAGCACTGTATGGTTGCTGCTTTTATTACAAGAGAAAGCATGGGGCAGGTCCAGTATGCAGTGTGCTCTGCTGTATTCAGAAACAAAATGAATGAGAGCTGAATGTTTAAAAACTCTGCCGGGGCATTCTTGCCTCACAGTGAGCCATGCACTTCACAATTAAGCTCTGACGGGTCACCTGTGATGTTTCTTATACTGCCAACAGCAGTGGCTTTATAAAGCTAAAGAAAAACAGTGCAGTGTTTAGCCAATAGGTGTTCTAACTTTAGGCTCCAAATCCCTTACCACCTACTGCTTTCTGATCATTTTCTCTTAAGCTTCATGGTCCTTGCCCCCAATATAGGATTCTGGCAAGGTGGGAGCCTCAGTAGAAAGAGAACAAGTATAAGGCTGTGGTGGGACAGACATTCTCAGGGCCCCCGAGGAACCCTGCTTCCTCTGGTACCCACAAGGGAGGCCGCCCTGGCTTCCAGCTTGGAGGACAGAGTGGACCCCACCACCAGTGTCAGTCTTGTGAAAGGGAAATGTAGGTGAGCCCCACAGAGAAGGATGCAGAAGCAAAGGTCTGGGGAAATGAACTTCCCTGAAACCAAAACGTCAAAACGCATTCTGTGTCTATGGCAGGGATTCTATTCACAATTCACTCTTGAACATCAGCTACACTTGTTTCACAAGGTTACCCAGAGGCAAAGGGTGTTGATCCTTTTTTTAGCAACACCTCAAAATCTTTTGATTTTCTCTAAATTCTTACCAGGGTGGGGGGAGTAATGCCACCCTCCCCTCCCCCCCCCCCAGCTTAAATAGATCCTGCTCATCCTTTTTCCTTAATATTTTATGTTATTTGCCAATACATAACAATAAAGTCTTCCCATGTGTTTGACAGCTTAAAATTTCTAAATACAAATGAAAACCTAGTACCTTTATTCAATGAAAACAAACGCTCTTGTCAAAGGAAACAGAGTATGTGGTACCACATGATGGAACCCCAAGAGCTAAGGAACAAGACTGACTGACAATGGGCCGTAAAACCATAAATTGACAAGAGTGGATCATGGCACAGATATGCCAAGTATCTCAGGACACATGATGTGTCTCGGGCCAACAAGTCTCTTGGACAACTGGACAGAGTGTGCTGATCTAGCGAGAGTGGATTTGGTGGGAAAACCAAAGGAAAGGCCATGCTATGGCACAGCCCACAGAGCCACAGCCCTGGGGAAGGAGTGTTCTGGCCTGTGGACAGGGAACTCTGGTCTCACGACTGCACTGTTTATAGGAGGTGTATTTGGTGTGATAGTTAAAAGCATAGGATCTGGAGTGGAAATGCTGCTTTTCCAACTGGCTCTTCCATGCTCTATGACATTCCAAATTTCTGATCTCTCTATGCTTCCGTTTCCTCTTCTGGAAAATGAGGCTAACAACTGGGTAGCTGGGAGGACTAAACAAATTATCTATGGCTAAGTTCTTAGCACTGTGCCTAACACAGAGGAAGCATAACTTGATAAGCTGATGGCTAGTTACTGTCAGTGTCATCATTAGGATGGGCTGATCAGGTCACCACAGCCTGACGCCAACATGTCTGGCCATCCCTCCACCTCCCTCTGCCCTAGCCGACTCCCTTCAACATCATTTTGTTTAATTGGCTTCCCTGCTCCTCTGTCACCCGGGGACAACACGTTGGCCATGCTGTCAGAGTACCTCAACCCACACGGCAGTTGTGACTCTGTATGGCATTTGAGTAGCTGGGAAGTTGGTGTACTGAGCAGTCTCTGGGGAGATGTGTTAATGGCAAATCGATGGCTCTGAGTCTGACCGGCTCCGAGGCAATGATGCCTTGGGGTCAACCTGACCTTGACTCGAACGCCCCTGGAGAAGCTGCGTGCTTCACACGTCCACAAGCATGTCTTACCAGTGACATGGAGCTTCTCATCAGTGACCTCAGCCTTCAGGTAGATCCGGCCCCTCTTCTCCGTGTGGTCCATCCCGCAGAGGCTGGGGACATTTATTACACACTGCTTGTGCACGTTCATATCACAGGCTGTGAATCATGAAAGCAAAGGGTAAGGCTGCGCATATGGGCTCAAGCCCTCACTTCCTCCGTGTTTTGGTGTCTGAGCACAAGTGAAAATGAGCTACCCTCTAACTCGATACTTTGCTATCATGTTTTTGGTGACACGAAGAACTGTTAGCAGATGTTCCCTATAACAGAGGCTTCATGTGAATGACAATATCCTTAAAATACCCATGCCATATTTGTCCAGTCTTAACTGAAGCAAAATTCCCCTGCTTGCTCTTCTGTGACTGCTTCAAATATTTAACACTCTACAAAATTCACACAGGTAAATGCATACAGAGCACAGGCTAATTAATATTTCATGTATGCAGAGGCAAATTACATGCAAATTTTAAACAGAGGATTTTTTTTTGCCAAAGAATTTCTTATGCCCCTCTGAGCTTACCATTCAGGGAGATTGAGAATCTGTGGAGCGAGTACAGGAAATTGATAAAATTTCTTTCCTTAGTTAACTCTGTATTTTCAAGAAGGCTTAAGTACATTGCTCTTTTTTGTCTTTTTTTTTTTTTTTAGAACTTGTATTTTAGATTTTAAACCTGTCTTCAAATATTTAAATATTATTCTAAGTAAAACAAATACACGCCTGGCATGATAAGCCATTCCTTACCAGCTGACACTATGTGGGTGAGACAGAGAGGAATAAAAAGATCAGTCTCGGTGCAATGAACCAAAGAAACCCTGAAAAGAATCCTGTGTGCTGAACACAAACAGAAGACTCTGTGTAGGTGTTCCAGCTCTATTGTCCTTGTACCTTCAGGCTTCCCAAAGAAGCGATGGCCACTGGAATCCTCACATACCCTGGACAGGATGTCATAAAGGCTCTTCTGCAGCCTTAAGGGTGGAGCCTTCATGCTCATTTCATTTTGAGTGCTTAACATGGTGAAGTAAATGGCAAAACACATGGCAAATAACGTATATTTGCCATGATTCAATACGGAAAACAGGCTAATGGACACAATGAGGAAAGAACAACGAGCTGATTAACAAATGTGGATTCTCTTTAGGTTTCTATTTCCAAAGCTAACTGTTCAAAATCATGCACCTCGACGCAGCCAATATAAAAGCTTCTTGACAAGATGTGCTATTGACAGGACTTGTGTCAACCAACTCCCATCTTTGAGTGCCTGGGCAGAATTGCAACTTCAAAGAAATTAATGCCAGCCCCTCTGCAAAGGGGGAGCATGGGAGGCGAAAGTGCCCTTGGTTGTATTCATGTCTTGGCTCTACCATTAGCAGCTTTTAGATCTTGGGAAGCTCAAGAGCTCTCTCTGATTCCATTTCCTGCTCTGTGAATTAAGAGGCTGGTCTGGACAAGTGGTTGCTAACGTCTTTCCCCTACCAAGCAGAGCTGTATACAATATTCTAACCCTGCAATGTGTGAAGGCATAGGGACAGGTTTCTTCTCTGCAGAAGTTAAAGTTGGGGTGCTGGTGCAAATCTGCTTATCTGCTTCCCTGGAGGAAGGAGCATAGACAGAAGCTCTACAACTCCGAAGAAGAGAGCTTAAAACAAAATAAGACAAAACAAAAAGCATTGGTCCAGGTCAGTGGTTTTCAAAATATTTTTGGTAATGGAATCCATTTTTCAAACAAAATCCTAAGCAGAATCCTAACATATAAACCAGATGAGTGTTAACTTCATCAGCAAAAACTTAGTTAATAAATTCTAATTTATATCATTTATTTATTACAAAGACATTCATGGATAACCAATAAAGCCCTCTGATCCAAACAAAATTTTGAAACCAGCTGTCTCAGTTCTGCCCTGACAATGCACTTACTTCTGTATTTTGCTAAAGTTGTATAGATCCATGATGGGAGAGTATGTAGAAACGGTAAACACTATTCAGTGACATACAACCTAATAGACTCTTGGGTTAAGTGGATGTGACAGGAGAAACGTGATTGTGTGGTCTGCCCAATGAGTGAAGCTGGCAATGATGTCTCCACTGTCACCTCCAACTTGTCAAGCTTGAGTGTGTAACACATTCCAGAGTTTGCTTCTGTTCCATGGTTTTAAAACAGTTAAAAGTGTATTTACAAATGCACTTAGGATTCACACTTGCAGAAGCCCTGGAAATCATGTCTTTGGAATCCGAAGGGTTTCTCAAAACATAGAAAACGACTGGCCTGGATCATCACAAACGTTTTGTTTAGGCTATTAAACATGACAGCTTTCTAAGGTGAAGAACCTCTGTGTGCTGAGAAGCTAACCATCTACTCTGTAATGTTCATTTAATCTTGATTTTTATATACATACTGCCTTTGCTCCATGGAGAATGCACATAGAAAGTTTTTGGTCATAAGAGCAGTAATCAATGAATGGCAACATACTGGTATTTCCATAACACTTCCTAGTCCACTAGAAAAACAGGTTTAGTAATTACTTTTTTTATGTCCTAAAAACATATACTTTTATTTAAATAAATAAGTGGCCTGGAGGAAGCTCATAGGAATGATCAAAGCAGAGAGTTTCCAGAGCTGTTTTTCTTCCTAGCTTGGTGCTTGATGATGATATATATGGAATAAAAAAGAGAATGGAGGGGCTGATGCCTTGTCCATGGTCTTCAGTGATTTCATCTCTAACTGGACTAATAGGAATTTGGTCTGTCTGTGAACATGCAGGGTGAGTGTACTTCAGATGTCTGGTTTTTATTTTCATCGTAGTTTCAGTTTTAAGGAGAGCCTACTGGATTTTTCCACAGTCCACCCACTAATTAGAGACACAGGAAGATAATGACTATGGTTGCTTAGCTTATTTTGAAGCCTAACCAAATGTAGAATCTGGAGGTGGGGACTCTTCTTTCAACACATGGCATTTGCTTTGGGGTTTGACTAGCCTGCATTTTACAGTGACTGAAGATTTCTACCACCAAAAAAAACAAAACAAAAAAACAAAACAAAACAAAACAAAAAACCGTGACAGCACTAACTTCATTTATAAATCGGGTGGGTTTTTTGTTGTTGTTGTTGTTGTTTTTGGTTCACAATTAGGCAAGTAAGTAGTTTAATAAATTAGTACTTTGACAGCGGAGCGATCCTATACTTTTTTGGTTTCTATTTGATTGAGTTCTTTTTACTGAAGAGTTGACAAGGTACTGAAACTGAGGTGCTCAGTAAACCCTGGGCAAAGGCTGCAGAACCTCACCATCTACTGGGAAAGAAAACTTACTGTCACATTTCATTCCTTGATGGATAAGTCCATACAGCAATGACCCACAGTGATCACAGAAGGTGGGACTTCCATAAGTGTGGATTTTAAACTTGTGCTTGCTTCTGGGGTCCTGGGGGGAAAAGAAGCATATTGTTCATTCCAGTCATGACAGGAACACATTTTTGGACTAAGCCAAGGTCAGGCCCCACCACTTCCTCTTGCCATGTCAAGGTTCAATAGCATGAGACTGTGTGCCATTCTCTGGGATAATACAAAGGGTGGTGGTGACTTTGCCACATCATGTGTTAATAGGCTGCCCATTTGGGGCCATACAATAAATATCCATGTTTCCTCTCTTTACAGGGTATAATTTGCACACACCAGAATTTCCAGCAATGTTGTCACTTTGGGACCAATAGTCATAAAAATATTTGAGGGAAAGCATAGTGTTTTAAACGCCATAGTATCATGGTATTTCCAGTGCCCAGCACAGGCTGCAGCACATGGTAGATACAAAATCAGGGTATATTTGTGAAGCTGAACTGAGTGACTACAGATCCAGCTCAGTGGAGCTGGGGTGATCTACTTTTGGGCAAGTTTTTTAGCAACACACTATTAAGACCAGATATGCACCCAAACCAACAGAGACCTTTTCCTGCTTCTGCACTATTTCCAAAGTATCACATGCATTTGGATGGGCAAACTCCAGGATAATTGGGTGAAAATTGGAAATGCACTGAAAGCACACTTTCCACAGCCCCCTGCTGCAATTTCATTACCTTCCCTAGCATAACATACAAATTACTGAAGGCACAGGCAGCTTTCTCTCAAGTAGCATTTTTGTTCTTCAATTCACAGACAGATTACAGATAAAGGAATAAACATTATACACAGCATAGTAACCAAAGAGCACGGACTCTGCAGTCAGACTGCCTGGATTCCATTCTAAGGCTACCACCTTCCAGAAGCGTGACCTTGGACAAATAACTTATCCTTTCTCCCTCTTCTGTAAACTGGGAAATTAATAGCACCTATTTTATGTGGTTGTTATGAGGACAAAACAAGTCAGTCTTATTAAATGCTTATGTGGTCAATCTGCTTCTTAGACCTCTGTTCACTAATATGCAAAAGGAGGCTGAGCAGAAAGACCTTTATGTCCTACTTGAAACAGAAAACAGTTTCATCCTCGAGCCTGTATCAGGACACCCCCTTATTAAATCCCTCCTCCTGAATCATTCTTTGTGGCCCAATCAGTCGTAAATACCGAGCTGCCATTTACTGAATTAAGGAAGACAACAGAGGGGAGTGTGGTTTTGGGAAGGGGCATGAGACCGAAAACTCCACTGCAGACATGGTGAGCCTGATGACTTCTTTAGTCTCTAATGTTTTTTACATGCAAAGATACACAAAGAAAGCTACTCTTGGCTTCTGACTTTCTAAGAACCCAGGTGCTGGTGATTTGAGAGAATTTTCAAGGGGATTTTGATTTTATAAGAGGATTCATCTTTTGGTTAACTTTGAAACCTACAATCCAAGCCACATATGCCAATGAATTATACAGTTGACCCTGGACAATGCGGGGGTTAAGGGCATCAACACCCACTCCCCCACAATTGAAAACCATGTATAACTTGTGACTCTCCCCAAAACTGATAGCTTACTGTTGACTGGAAGCCTTACCAAAACATAAAACAGTCAATTAACACATATTTTGCATGCTGTATGTAGTATATATACTTTTATAATGAAGCTAGAGAAAAATGTTAAGAAAAATGAGAGAAAATAAATGTACTGTACAAAATCCATGTATATGTGCAGCCAAGTAGTTCAAATCTGTTGTTCAAGAGTCACCTGTAATTACTTTTTAAAGTCATTAATTTAAAAATCCTGGAATATCTCAATCATGTAGAACAGTATAAAGAATATTAAACACGTAAGCGCCACTCAGACTTGATAAATGTTAGCGTTCTCCCGATTTTTCATTGTATGATTATCTTTGTTCTACTGAGACATTAGTGACCTTCAAAGTCATGTGGCCAGTGAACAGTAGAGATAGGATTTGGAAAAAAAAAAAAAAAGGATTTGACCAACATCTGCATTTTAACAGATTCTCATCCAAGAGGTTTTAAAAAAAATATCCATCCAAAATGAAGATTTGGCTCTTAACATTTTTTTAAACAAAGTTTTATATTTTCAACACTTCTTCTTTTAGATTTTATTTATTTGAAAGAGAGAGAGAGCACATGTGTGCACAAATGAGGGGGAGAAGCAGAGAGAGAGGAGAAACCAACTCCCCACTGAGCAGGGACCAACCCCTCCTTGATGTGGGGATTGATCCAAAGGCAGACACTTAACCAACGGAGTCACCCAGGCACCCCAACACAATTTTTTTAAAAGATTTTATTTATTCATGAGAGACATAGAGAAAGAGGCAGAGACACAGGCAGTGGGTGAGGCTTCCTGCAGAGAGCCCAATGTGGGACTGGATCCCAGGACCCCAGGGTCACGTCCTGAACCAAAGGCAGACTCTCAACCACTGAGCCACCCAGATGTCCCAATACAAAAGTTTTTTAAGCAATTCTACCACCTGTTTTGTAAATAAAGTTTTACTGGAACACAGCTACGCTTGCTTATTTACATATTTGCTGTGGCTACAATGGCAAAGTTGAGGGGTTATGACAGAGCCCACAAAACCTAAAATATTACTTACTTGGCCCTTACAGAAAAGCTTTGTCAATCTCTTCAGGACCATGGTTTTCTCTACACCGCAGCAGCATCACCTGTACCTTGTCAGAAATTATGTAGCCTCTCCCCAGACCAAATGAATCAGAAACCCCATGAGGCCTCAAGCTTCATGTTTCAACAAGCCCTTCAGATGATCCTCATGTTGGCAGGCACACCGAAGACTGAGAACCACTGCCTTGGAAAGTCATTTGTCAAGTATCTAGTAAGTGCCTACTGGTGCTAGGTGCAGCTGTGTGTGGATGATTAGCAATACTGGGTTGGGACATTAGTGTACTTTCAAAATGTCTCTTAGGGTGTGAAAAATCAATGCCATCCTTGGGAGATTATTTTCCTTAGTGAGTAGTAGCTATGAGTATGGTCTCAAGAGTATGGGCTTAGCCTTCCACCATTAGAGCACTGCACAAATTTTTCCAATATCCCAGATGTTAGGCAGAATGTTGAGGGAACAGAACAGTGTATCATATACATCAATTAAAAGTCCCCATGTTGACAGCAAAGGGCATGTCCTATCACGTGGAGGGCAAAGAGGATGCTAGGGGAAGGGAAACCACCAGCTTTCCCTGCAGAAGGCATCAACAACTGGCGCTAAATAAATAAAGCATGGCAGCTCACCCTCAGCCCTCTGGAGCCTGGGTGTGCCAATTAGCTCTAGGGCGGCTGTCCTGCCAGTTGGTTGTCACACAGATCTCTATTGATGTGGCACATGGGCAACCTGCTTCACTTTTCAGGAAAATCAAAGTCTTACTCATCCGATCTCCATATGGCACCCTCAGGGCCCAACCATTTAGAGGTGTAGGAAGAGAGAAAACCATTGCTTCCACCTCCTGTAGAAGTCTGGAGAATGACCAAGTGTTGGAGTCTTCATGCTCCAAAATCATGAGTGGCCAAGAATCATACTTATATTAATGAGAATAGTAACATAGTAATACCTGTTTGTTGATCTACAAGTGCATGCAGGTGCTTTACAACAATCACTACCTCTCCTACAAAAAGAACATTTACCAGAATTCTGGAGTCCTGTGGTCTGACTCTAGTTCTGATATAAACTCAACAACTTTGGACAAGTCATGTCACTTATTTATAAAGCAGAAATAAAACCAATTTGCCTATGTCATAGGCTGGCGGTGGGGCTTATCTTAGGGAACATATGAGACAGGGCTTTGCAACCTCAAAATTCCTAGACAAATACAAGATTATTATAATTACTTTATCTTTGGAAGTAAAGACCAAGATGCTCCAGGTTTTCCAACAGTACTTTAATGACTTGAGTCAGAAAAGGAAGGAAGAGGAAAGTTGATCAACTCTGGACCTCACAGGGAGCTGGAGCGAGGCTGAATTGGCAAGGAAGAAGGGGACTTCTTCTGGGGTCCAGAGTTCCTGTCCTCTGCCCTACAGTGGCCTTTCTAGGTAGGTGCCCCACGCTGGGTGGTAAACTGTAAAAGCCTGCAAACCCAACCCGCCCTGTGCACTGCTCTGACCATGAGGACGGCTCATCTCTGTCTCCATGGAAATGGAACGCAGGAGCACAGACACTCATTTCCAGTCGAATTAATCTCACCTTGTCTGACAAAGGAAACCACAGTGTTAGCTAAACAGCTATGACTTATGATGATTTACAGAAGCAACTGTCCTAAAAAGCTCCCAGGCTCTCTCTGTTCCTATCCATAGCTGCTAACTAGTGGTGTGCTTTACTTCTTTGGGTTCTGATTCCCCCTCTGGGGATCTGAAAGGATTGAGTCAGCACTTTCAAAGGGGTATATTTCCCAGGGCCCTTCCATTGTCAGGAGGTGCCCGTGGGCTGCTGCTGAGGGTGAGGGAGGCCAGTGCTGAAATACAAGCTGGAAAACCACCAGATTAGATGATCTCCTTGATTCTGTCTTGCTTCTAAAAAAGAAAACATTTAATTTTTATTCTGATGCAATGTAAGACTCACAACAATTCGTAAAAATAGTATGGATTGTTCCCATACATGCTTCAGCCAGCCTTCCCCAGTGATAACATCTCACAGAGCCACAGCACGTTAGCAAAACCAGGACCCTGACTCTGCAGCAATGCCATTGACTAGAGACTTTAGGGTTTCACCAGATCTTGGATGCGTAATTCCAATGCATATATTCTTAGTGTACAGCTTATGAACCAAATATACTGTTTATTGAATGGGGGATACAGTAATATTTGCTGGGTCGATACCATGAATTCAAGCAGACCACCACCAAAGGAGTGTCTGCTGCTATTTATCATATACATAACCCACTGGATCTCAGGACAGGGTTGTGGGAGGAGTCGTCCAAAGATTTATCTGCAAAGTCGAATCAGAATATTTTCTCTTAATAAATAAACCACATGCTATTTCCAAACATTTCTGACCAACTTTTCAAAACCAAATGATTTCAGGGCATAGGCCGATCGAGGGCTCACCCAAGTGATGGTGCCAGCCAGGGGTCAGAGCCATTGAAAGGTGTGTAAGTCATGGGCTTCCAGGTGGTATGTGCAATCCTGGCTTCTCCTGTGTTGCTCTGGCTGTGCCCTCCACCTGGCCCAACCATATTATGCCAAGACCCCATATGCCAAAACACCAAAAAATGGTATTAACAAAGCTGTTTCCTCCTCTTGGGAAGCCTCTCCAGACTCTCCAACACCAGTCACAATTTTCCTCTTTCATCTGGCCTTCCAAAACACGTGATCTCTGACTTTAATATGCCTCTTACACATCCTGCTACTTCTGAGGCTTTACTTCCCTTTCACATTTCCCTCATTTATCACACACATATGCATATCACAGACAAACACCTGAAGGACACACATCAAAGTCCAAGAGCTGACCCTAAAGCTCACCACTGAATCAAAACCAAGGTTAAAATGAAGTTTTTGTATCAACCTTATCTCCAAGCTTCCTGGGAAGCTGGAGTAAGAAAGGAAAAAAGAAACATACCAAAATCCTCTAGGATTGCAAAGCCACCTGGATGCAGACATCCATCTTATTTTCCTCTAAAACTACTGGTCTCCCACATGGTGAACTTTCAATAGGTGTGCACTAAATCTTCAACAAAGCATATTTTTATCACTGTTCACCTGAGAATTCTAGATAAAGCTACCCCACATATTAATTATGGTAAAGTCTGGCCTCATTTAGTGCAATAACAACAAAAACGGCTGGTATACTCTAAGTCATCACGGTTACCAAGTTAGTAACACTTCCCTATTTAACACAATTCATGTAATTTTTTTTTCCTTCTCTAGACACTGGCAGCCTCTCATTAAGTGGAGTATGAAACCTACTGTCACATGTCACAAGTTTGACATGATATTATAATGAAAGAGGGAGCCATTCGGCTCCAATGTTTCTGTCATAGACACCGTTGGGGGGAGAAAGAGAGATTTCTGACTAAACCAATTTTCACAGGCACAAATGAAGTCTAACCTACAAATCTAAATCTAGACCTCTTAGAAAAAAGTACCAAACAAAAATTTCAAGTTCTACCGAAAGCATCTGCTGGTCTGTTCCTCATATCTTGGTTTTATAATACAGCAACTTAATTAGCTTTCCTTGGAGACATTGCTCTACATTTCTACCAGAACTTGTCAGTCTTTTGTCAAAATCATCACAGCCACCATCATGATGCATTGTGCTAAGAATAAACCCATGGGTCTGTGCTGCACAAAATTTTGATACTGATAAGCCCCTGAATGTCCTAGATGCCTTCTTGTGTTATCTAGAACCATCTGGAAGGTGTGCTTGAGGCAAGCTTCAAATGGTGGCCTTCAAGGTTGGCGTCCACCATGTCTAAGGTGAAATCTCCAGAGAGGTTGAGGCTCCCCACACACCTGGAGGCAGGCAATCAATGGTGCCTTTTGATGTTTACATTTGAACAGACTTCATTTCAAATGCCCTTTTAATTTGATGAGTAAAATAATGGCAGGTTTTTGGCTAGAGGTCAGCCTGCCTTGAATGTTCCACTCAATTCTGAATGCCCTGAAATGCCCCACAGGATTCTCACAGAGCACCAAAACAGCTGTCATGGAGGGCTGTTTCAGTTCAGACTTTAAGAATTTCTGGAAAAGACTCTGTTTTTAATAGTAAAGCCTGCAGGGTGGCTTCCTGAATCGCCCAGAGCAGTGTGGTTCCTTCAAGCTGCTCCTTCTAAATACCAAAGAAAATTCTCCACTTTCACCATCTGATGTGTTCTCATGAATCATACTTTAAGCCAAGCCTAGGTCTAAATGTCACCCACATGCTGACTATACAAGTGACACCAAAAACATTGCTCCAAGGGTAAATCTGGCATCATTTCTGTGATCTTAAATTTCTTGGGAAGCAGTTTTATTTTTTTTTCAGTAACTTTTAAAATTCCTATTTAAATTCTTTTTTGTTACCACGAGAGTATTACTAAAGCCAGATCATATGACCAGGGTGATTTTATGTAACTTGGATATCACCATAATTATTACATTTGATACCACGTACTGAGAAAGGCTCTCACATCCCTTCTCGGGCTGTAGTATCAGCCTGGTTGACTGTATTTGGGTGTAAGGAATGTACTTGGCTTTTGATTACACTGGTCTTGTTGAATGTTGCCTATTCTAAGGAAGAACCAAAGAACTTACATTTCTGGTGAGTTAAATTTTTTATCTTAATGTAATCCTACTTTATTCTGATAAATAACATTCATCCCTACAGTTGAACTTGTCAACCCAGGCTTCGCAGGTAGGATTCCTATGGGTCCTTTGCCCAGTTCTGCAAGAGGCTGTAATCATTAAATAAAAAGCGGCAAACTCTTTAAGAAAAGATTCTGCGTAAATCTCTACCAGCAAGACAAGGGCTAAATAAACCATAACATATTTATACTATGGAATACTATGTAGCAGTTAAATGAACTAGATCTTTTTGTAACAACACGGACAGATCTCCAAGATAAATCGTCTAGTGAAAAGAGCGAGCTGCAGAATGGAACATAAAATGACATTTATGTAAAAGAATCAAAGACAACCCCCGGACACAGAACAATAATACAGCTTCTCTCCCTCTCTCTCTCTCTCTCTGTATATATATATATATGTGTGTGTGTGTATGTGTGTATATATTTACTTATTTACATATGCATATATAAATAAAATGCATCTGGGAAAGTGTGGTGACAATAAATTCCGAAATGACAGGGAGAGGAGACTTTACACTACCTGAAAAATTTTAAGTTAAAAAGAATGAATTCATATACATTATCTATGCAACCCAAATTACCTTGAATCCCAGCTGAATATGTTTGGTTCTGTTTCAACCAGATGGTGAGATGCCATTAGAGGGAGAGCCTACCCATGTCAAAGGAACTGGGGTACAACTGCTCTGTGATAAACGGACTGTGTTAATAGCTTCTCTAGCAATCTGCTGAGGAGGTGTCTGTATGAGCTCACTATGCAGATATTCAGAACCACTAGGCCATCAATGAAATGGAAATCTTAATTAAAAGTTATAAGGTAGCCATCATCTCCCTACTTGTAATCAATTTTATATGCTGCCATCATCTCAGGACAAAAACCTGACATATAGTCATGTCCTGTCAGTTACAGCTTTTCAATTCCAAAAGAATCTTTGACGGTTTAGTATGAAGTGCTGGTATTAAAATGTTTAAAATGTGCAAATATTCAAACCACAAAGCCTATTATTCATTTAAAAATGTGGTGCCTCCTACTTGGCTATCAATTTCTTCATTTCATCTCAAAAATTATTTCCTGGCGAAGATTCCAGGTGTGGCTCTGGTCCTGTCTCAGTTGGGAGAGGCAGAGTTACACTGCATTAACAAATCACGAACTTTTTAACAAATCACTCCTGATTTTCAGTGGTGCAACACAATAAACATTTATTTCTCACTCTTTCTTCTGGGACCCAAGCTGAGAAAGCAGGCCCTATCTGGGATATTGCCAGTCTCATGGCAAGGGACAAATGTCAGTACCACTCAATGGCTCTTAAATTTCCAACTTGGAAATGATGCCATCGTTTCTGCTCACATTTCGTCAGCCAAAGCAAGACACACGGCCAAGTTGGGAATCAGCAGGGCAAGTGTATATAATCCTCCCCAGGAAGGGGCAGCAAACATTCTGAGTAATAACATAATCCACAAAGACCCAGAAAAAGCCCAAAGTCTACTGCCATTTTACATTATTTGAAGAAGGACAAAAGAATGGATTAGAACTTCAAACTTTAAAAGCTTGTAGGTTTTAAGGTCAACTGAATATAGTTTTAAGTTGGAGGTATCAAATGAACTACCTACCTTTCAGATGTTAGATTAATTTAGCAGCAAAGGACACCCCCTTTCTTAGTGGCTTATCACCACATACATTTATTTCTCTCTCATTATATAAATCAGGGCTGCAGAGCAGGAACATCTGCCTGCTTATTCTAGGACGAAGGGATGAAGGGACATCCGCTGTCTGGAATACATCATTATCAGGTAAAGAAAAGCAAGAGGTAGAACTGAACAATGAAATCTGTTAATGCTTCTTGCAAGTGGCTAGTTCCCACCTCTCCCTCCCTCATTCCCCACACCCCCTGCTCACCACTGGTCAAAGCAAGGCACAGGGGGATCCTGACCCCAAGTGGAAATGCTCCTTGTCCAGTGGGGAGCTGCAAGCCACATGGCAATGATGGTACCCGTCATCTTTTTATAGGTGGTGGAGCAAATGGTGGGAGGCAATGGAACCTTCCATAGATGCTCCTCTGCTTCTCTATCTACACCACGTACTTAGGAACTCATTGACATGTTTGTTTCCAGGATAAATCGTTATTTTTTCTCTTTCCTGTAGTCATATTGACTCTTCCAAGGAAAATCATTCAAATATTGTTTCTCTGCCCATTCAATTAGGCATGGTGATTGCTTTATTTATTTTTAAGATTGTATTTGAGAGAGAGAGAGAGAGAGAGAGAGAGCATAAGCAGTGGAGAGGGGCAGAAGAAAGGGAGAAGCAGACTCCCTGCTGAGCAGGGAACCTGATGTGGGAACTCGATCCCAGGACCCTGGGATTATGACCTGAGCCGAAGGCAGATGCTTAACCGATGGAGCCACCCAGTCACCCCCATAGCAACTGTTTTAATTAGCTTTATGATAACCTTTTGAATGGTGATCTATTCAGGAAAATCTCACATTTAAAAAAAAATTTTTTTTCTAAGTTTTTATTTTGAAAGAGCTTTAAACTCACAAGTTGTAAAAATAGTGCAGAGAGTTCCCAGGTACCTTTCACCCAGCTTCCCCCGCCCATCATAACAGCATACAAAGCCAGAGTGGATGATCAAAATCCAGAAACAGATATTGACACAAGATCATATGGATTTCTGGGAGGCCTGGGTGGCTCCGTGGTTGAGCATCTGCCTTTGGCTCAGGGCATGATCCTGGAGTCAAGGGATCAAGTCCCGCATCATGCTCTCTGCATGGAGCCTGCTTCTCCCTCTTCCTGTGTCTCTGCCTCTCTCTCTCTGTGTCTCTCATGAATAAATAAATAAAATCTTTTAAAAAATCATGGATTTCACCAGTTTTCACATGCACTCATTGTGTGTATGCGCATAATCCTATAAAATTTTTATCACATTTACAGTCATGATAAGAAGAATTCCATCATCACAAAAAAGCCCCTGGTTCTACCCCTTTTATAGTCACATGCTACCCACTCCCACTCCTAACCTCTGGCAAACATTGATCTGTTCTCTATTAGATACATTTTTATAGCATTTTGTTTTAAAGCACCAAATAATGCTTGTGATAATTAAAGATCTGGTTAGCTCCAACGCCATAGCTTGAAAGGAAAATAAAATAGGACAAGAAGCATCTTAATTATGTGAACCCTTGCCAGCCCTGAACAAAGTTATTTGTTTCCAAAAAAAAAAAAAAAAAAAAAATCATGGCCAAGTTTATAAGACTATCTGAGAACAAATCAGAGATAAATGGAAGCATATTTATTCAAGAGCTTCCAAGATCCCATCATCTCTGTTCAATCTAGTAAAGACAGAACTAGATTGGTCATGTGAGGAACCCTGTCTGACACTCTAAGACGGTGTGGGACAAATTCTGAAGCTTCGCATTTCATAGTAGGGAGATGCTGCCCTTCTCTTTGTCATGGACTTGAAAAAGTATAAAGTTATTTGCAAGAAGGCTGATTTTCACAGCCCCCTATGATGCTGTAAGATTCCCCAGCAGCTGGTATTTGTTCAACTGATTAAACACAGAAAACGAGGCAGAAGGTGTATCCCTGTCCGTCTCCTGACTGCAAAGTCCAGAGGGGGCAGGATTCTTTCTTTCTTTAGGTGCATCTCATTCTTTCTCCAGCTCACTCAGTACTCCTAAGAAATATTTCCCAAACAGCAACCCCTCCTAGCTGTGTTCAGAGAGATTTTACTTCCTAGGGGCACCTGGGTGGCTCACTTGATAAAGCATCTGATTCTTGATTTCAGCTCAGGTCATGATCTCGGGGTCATGACATAGAGCCTCACATCAGGCTCTGCACTGGGCGTGGAACCTGCTTAAGATTCTCTCTCTCCCTCTACCTCTTCCCCCCAACACACTCAAAAAAGAAAAGAAAAGAAAGAAACAGATTTACTTTCTGATGGCCAATGATCTTTTCAGTTATGACCTAATGTGTTTTTTTTAATGTGCAATTTATGGCAAAATATCTTAGTCACTTGTTATTTTTCAATTGTTTATCTGCACGTTCACTTATGCAGATAAAGTTAGATTCATAAGAAAATCAGAAAATACAGTTAAGTAGAAAGGAAACTATATATATATTAGTGTTTTGACACATTTCATTCAAGAAAGATGAGACTGTTTTCTTAGGAATCATATTAAATAGACTGGGTATTTTTGTTTTTAAAAAGACAACTCATCTTAAGCATCTTTCCATATCATGAAATACAATGCAGTATCTCATTTTACTATATATTTCATCACAAGGAGGTGCCATACATAATTGATTTACTCAATCCCCAAGTCCTGGACATTTACTTACTATTCACCATGACAAATAACACTACCATAGTGTCTGTGAACACACACCGCGCAAGTGTCCTATTTCCTCAGGATAAAAGTCACAAGTAGAAATCTTGGGCCAAAGGGATGAACGTAAAATATTAAATTTAAAAGCTACCTATCCGTTACAAGCCGACGGTCTGGGTTTGATCAAAGCCACTCTGGTTGTGCTAGATGGTTGCTGAGCTGTTCGGCTAAGCTTTCAAGTAACTAGGATTTTCTATCTTGGCTAAAAGGTGATAATATTACTCTTGGCTTTTCCCTGATTATTTTCAGGTTCAGGCATTTAGGATTTCCCTGGTTGCTCCCTGACTGCTGAGAACCTCCAGAAAATGGTGCCATTTTGTTTTTTTCTCTCCAATGGAGGCTGCTCTCTTCTTAAGGCTATGCTATTCTTTCCACCAGTATCTTTTTTTTTTCCCACCAGTATCCTTCTGTTCTTCCATCCCCTCCTCCCTTTTTTTTAAATAGTAACCAACCATTTGTCACTTAAGGATGACTGGTCTAAAGCCATAAAGCAGAGCATATTACAAATTAAAAAAAAATCCCTATTTCTGGCATTTAGCTTTCCATGGATGCACTGGGCTTGGTTTGGTAGCTGTGCCTGGGTAAGACCTTCCACCTTGGGCCTTCACTTGGGAGAAGCACCGTCACGGGGACAACTGTGTTGTCCTTGGGCAGTGTCTGCCTCTGCCCTGCCCCTTTTCCATCCAGGCATCTATGCATTTGGTTGCTGTGTGCTGGTGGTTCTAGGGTGCGCACATCTTCAACAGACATATTCCTTTCTTCCGGCACCTTTTTTTAAACAATGGGAGGTAACACGAATGCACTTTCCTCCAACTGTGACTTTAAATGCATCCCGGGCAATGAATGCCTCCCAGAACTCTGCCTGAAGAATAATGGCAAAAATAGCACTTGTTCAGGCATCCCCTAGGACAGCACCAGAGATCTCCGATCCTACATCTTAAACTGCTGGCACTGTGTGTGCAGCTCTTACAAAAATCTGAAGTCTGCCTTTGGGATGGCAGAAACCTCGTACGCACGTTGGAACTGTGGGGTTTTTTTTCCCTGGGTTTTGTTATGTAAACAAACATCAAGCAAAAATATCACTGAGAACATGCTAATATTTCTCCTGGCAAAGGGTGTGCTACAATTAAGGCAGAAATTCAGCACTGGCTGCCCCACAAGTGGTTAGTCTCAGGGCTCGCTTCTTCCCCCTGCAGAGGGAGAGGGAGGCTGGTGGTGGGGGGAGGGATGTGTGGCATTTAAATGTGTTTATGCAAACACCGATAATCAACATTCTTCTTATCTGAAGAGACAGAAATATTGCAATAGCTAGTATTCTTTAAAAAAATTTTTTCCCTCCTATTAATTGAGTTAACCTGAGAGGGGGAAAAAAAATCAACATTGGAAGGAAAAGGGGATATATAACAAAACCAAATGGCAGCTGGGGGGGGGGGTCCCCTATAGCTAGTTTGACGGCAGCCCTAGCCCCCTGTTGCTCTATCTGTATGCAGACGATGCAGAAACATATTTCCAGTTTCTCTATTTATCCATTCTTTCCAAGAGGACGCTGCAGTGGGCGCCCACTTTTAAGTCTCAAAGGGCATGCATTATCTCCCTTCACCTCGTGATATGGCCGTGGAGGGTCCCAAGGACAGTTCCCAGTTTAAAGATGAAGAAACTTGGGGCACCTGGGTGGCTCAGTGGTTGAGCTTCTGCCTTCGGCTCAGGTTGTGATCCCGGGGTCCTGGGATTGAGTTCTGCACTGGGCTCCCCACAGGGAGCCTGCTTCTGCCTCTGCCTACGTCTCTGTCTCTCTCTGTGTCTCTCATAAATAAAAATGAAAAAAAAAAACCTTTAAAAAAAGATGAAGAAACTGAAGCTCAGGATTTAAGCAGGACCCATGGTTAGTGAGCAGTGAAATCAAGATTTCAAGCCAGGCCTTTGACTCAATTGAATGGGTCTGACTCTGTCCTAGATGTTGAACCGAAGGCAGACATAGTAATCGACTGGGCATGAAGGCTCCTTCTGGCATCGAAATGAATTTGATACATAGTGTAGATGCCCAAGCTTATGTTTTCCAAGTAACTAAATGGACATAAAGCAAAACACTATTCCCCCTGCCCCAGCCCAGAACAGAAAAAAAAAAAAAAAACCCACAAAAAACCCAACAACAACAAAAAAAACCAGGACAATATGTAAAGCAGCAGCCTATCTATCATGAAATGGAAACAAATATTAACAGTAATCTCTATCCTTAATATCTTTAGATTCCCATTTCTACCATTGCAGACATGTCCAGCCTGGAGGATAAAGCCAGATACCCTTTAATTCCGCTAGAGGGGAATAGAATGACATGAAGGGATGCGAGTCAAGCATTTTAAAAGACTGTCACCATTGGAGTAGACAGGAGTCTTGCATTCACCGCGGTCCTGATGAATTTGTGTTTCGGAGCGTGTGTGGCCCTCTCCTTTACAACCATCTCCTCTGAAGAAGTGAAATCAAGCTGAAATCTTATTCAGCCTCTATGATCACGTGCGATTCAAACATTCTGTTCTTTCTAGAAAGTGATTTTTCTATTCTTCTTTATCAAGCCTACAGCGTTTGACAGCCAAACCAATGTAATTTCACAAAGAGTCTAATTGGTGTGTGTAAGTGGATATGTTCTGCATGAATAGAAATTTCAACAGGGAGGGTAGTCTGTGACATAAAACACCGTGGGAGACTTGCTCATGATCTACAGAGAGATGAAAGATTTATTCATCAGGCAAACGAGAGGCCCAGCTCGGCGCTGTCCAACAGAACCTTCTGCAGTGGTAGGAATGCCTCCCACCTGCTCTGTCCAATGCGGGGACTTCTACTGAGGGGCTGGGTTTTTAAATTTTCATTTACTTGTAATCCATTTCAATTTAAAAAACCATAGGTGGCTAGTGGTGACCGTGCTGGACAATCCAGATTTAGAACACCCTTCCGGAGACACCCTGTTTGCTCAAGTTTATGCTTTCTCCTTTTTTTTTTTTTTTAAACATTTTTTAAAGATTTTATTTATTCATGAGAGAGAGAGAGAGAGAGAGAGACAGAGACACAGGAAGAGGGAGAAGCAGGTTCCACGCAGGGAGCCTGACGTGGGACTCGATCCCAGGCCTCCAGGATCTCACCCCGGGCCAAGGGCAGGCGCTAAACCCCTGAGCCACCCAGGGATCCCCAAGTTTATGCTTTCTTCCACCTCCTCGTCAGAAAGTCCCATGATGGCAGACACACATGGGAGGGAGCTTCGGGTTCTTTGCAGGTAACTGGACATGTTGGACCATTAATCAGTGACTGGGTAGCTCTCCTGATCTAGTCTTTCATGTGAACCCCACTCTGCTGTCCTGAGCCAGGACTTACAGCCACATATCTAGTCTCCTGATGGCTTGGGCCCCACTCCACGAGCCCAGCCTGACCACATTCCTTTATACCATTCGCTGCCTGGCACACACCATTCCCGGGCTCAAAAAACCTCCCTGCTGCCTTGGCCTAGCCCAAATCCAGTTTGTCTCCACAGGACTCCTTGTCAACTGCCTACTCCACAAGCATCCTTGGTGTCTGCTCACAGGCCTGCCTCCCCTACTGGGAAAAGCCCTTTCCTTGCCCCTGCCTCTTCCTAGTCAGCATGTCTTCTACACATGCCTCAAGGCCATTTGTGGGCTGCCTCCTCCCTGAGGCCTCCTTTGACAATCTTCACTACGGTTTCCTTCTTTTGTTTCAAAGCTGGCTTCCAACCTACCTACAATTTTCTAAAAGTTGATAAAGGATCTTTGTCATTTGTTCTTTGCATATATCCTTTATTTGTCCTCACCTCAGGGCCTTTGCACTTGCTGTCCCTGTGCCTGGAACCAGGCACCCCAGCTCTTCACATGGATGCATCCTTGTCATTTAGGGCTCAGCTCAGCTTCCCCTTTTCTCCTGAGCAAGGAGGTTTTCCCTGATTCTCCATCCAAAAGAGCCCTCCCACACAGTTATGATGAGCACTAAGTAATGTATAGAATTGCTGAATCACTACACTGTACACATGAAACTCCCTGTATGTTAGCTATACTGGAACTTAATTTTTTTTTTTTAAAGGATTCCTCCAGATATTCTGTATTCAATTATCCTCACTTATTTCTTCTCTTCACTTAATCTGAATTATTTTTATTAGTTTTTACTTGTTTAAATTCTGCTTTTCCTTTAAAATGTAAACTCCCTGAGTAGAGGGGACCTTGTGTCTGCCTTGTTCTTGGCTGAACCTCGAGTACCCAGAATAGGTCCTGGCATAAAGCAGGCTTCTCATGAACTTCTCTGGACGGAATGGATGCTGGATTCCCTCCCAATGGACGAGAAACTTAAGAGGTCAGAAATCATATCTTATCCCTAATAGGAGCTCAATACATGTTTGCGGAAGATCCTGACAACAGCAACACTTAACCTGAGCAACAGCCTTCAACCAACTCTCTCAGGTAACAAGCCCCTAAATGAAGTTAAGTCTTAAACTAATCTTCCAAAGTTTCTAAACAGACATGTTACTTTATATATAAAGTTACTTTATATATATATATATCCCAAAGGATTTTTAATTGCATTTAAGGATGCAATAATCAAGTCATAACTACATTGTTACCCATTTAGGAAAGTCCTAGAACTTTTCATTGATTTTGAGTGTGACTTTTACTGCAGAGTGGGAGAACACAGGTTTTGTGAAGAGGGAGCCATTCGACTTCTCTTACCAAAGAAATGAGGTATGGCAAGGCTTTGTCACCAGGAAAAGACGAGGAAGAGAATGTTTCTGAACATTTGTCCTTCACGAAATGGGAAGAGAAGACTGAGCACGCAGTAGAGCTTGTGGTTCTAGTCCTGGCATTACACTTTCTTGAAAGTCAACGGTGTCTGGGGAGAGGTCGGTGCCACCCGTTTACGGAGCAGATCGCCTGAGAAAGGTTCCTATGGTGTGTCATCTTCTGTGTTAAGAGAACTACCACGAGTCTTCTTACAACTCACTTTAAAATGACTTGGCTTTACTGTTATTCTGTCCTGGAGCTGTGATTAAAAGAAGTGAGCCATCTTCTGGGGTGGTGGATCTGCTCTGCTGGGCTAGAGTTCTGGTTATAAACGTATCTGTAATTGGCTTTCCTCTGTGACTGCTAATCTCATTTCGCAGATGGAGATGGCCATTGTCTGCGTGTGATTAACTAGGAACTCGGTATCCACGAGAAGTCTGCAGGCAGGCTGCAGATGTTAGGACTGTTATTCCATGTACTTTTTAAGACCCTTTTCTTAATGCGAACTCTGACCTTAGTTGCCAATCCTTGCTGAGATTTAACGCAGCAAACACATCGGTGTTATTCTGACACAACTCAAAATACAGCCTCCAATGATATTTTCCTGGTCACTTCTGGAACCTCTATGGAACTAGAGGAGGTACTAGACCAGCTCTTAACCCCTGCCATTCTTGGAAGTGTCTGGGCCATTTCCTAAGAAAATACATCAACATAAACACCAAATCAGCTACAAGTGTCTGTCCTTCTAAAAAATGTACCCTGTTCATCAATGAAGCATTCACGTTTAATGCTTTCACATAACTCTCATCCTAAGAGCTACAGATTTCATAAAGAAATCTGGTTCTAGGGACACCTGGGTGGCTCAAATGGTTGAGCATCTGCCTTAGGCTCAGATCAAAATACCAGGGTCAGGGATGGAGTCCCACATCGGGCTCTCTGCATGGAGCCTGCTTCTCCCTCTGCCTATGTCTCTGCCTCTCTCTCTGTGTGTGTCTCTCATGAATAAAAGAAAAAAAAGAAATCTGGTTCTGATGAAGATGTAAAGAGACTTCTACTTCGTAAATGGAGCAAATGATCCTCTTGCTTGATATACCAAGTGGTATGTCACAGGTGATGAAATTTAATTGATTACACTAAGTTTTAGAATAGTAAATTTAGAGCAAAGTAGGTCCTTTAAAAAAAAAGATTATTTTCTATTTGAGGGGGAAACTTGGAGGGAGAGAGAAATCTCAGTCAGACTCCCCATTGAGTGCAGAGTTTCATCTCATGACCCTGAGATCATGACCTAAGCCGAAATCAAGCTTAACCAACTAAGCCACCCAGGTGCCCCCACCAAGTATGTCTTTAGGCATGAAGGATAGGAGAAAAACAGGGCTTGGAGATCTAGGAGGTCCTCAATGAATAGAATGCCACAATGGGTAGAATCATGATTTTGATGAACTTAGAAATACACAGACACACCTTGAACTGCAAAATTATTACCAAGAAAATGCCATTTCATTTCATGTAATTCAAACACTCAGCCATTCTCTTGGGTTGGCCCTGGTAGGTCTCTGCAGCCTGGAGCTCCAAGGTTTCATGGACTAGTGCAGCTCAATCCAAAATTTTGGGAACAGAAGGGAGATTCCTTACTTGACAAACATCATGATCAACTTGAGTCTTCTCCATGGATTTTGTGGCTCCTTTCTGGTTAGGCCATCAGGGGTTAATACGTGTTAGATGCACACGAAGTCTTTGAAAGAGCCTAAGTGAACTTGTGCTGATGAATGGATATAGATTTACTTTTCCTCCATTTCCAGAGGACAATTTCATCATGGAACTTCAGAGCAGAATTATTTTCAGATGCTCCATGATAAAATGCATTTCAAGCCTCAAGACTATTTTGTTAGCTGCAAGACAGATCTATTTCCCCTTAATAAGACATGTAGAGAATAATTAATAGAGGAGTTCAGGAGAAATTGTGACTTTCCAGGTCTAGTAAATGCCTACACTTCTTATGGACAGTTGACAGCAAGGCATCTGGACAGGACACAAGGCACTTACAATGCCAGAGTGCTGCTGAAAATGTGCTCACTTTGACTTCTTAGAATCACTCAGCTTCCTTTGACTGGGACATGCATTTCCTCCCAGCAGACACTACTAGGTTCCTGACCAAAATCCATTTTTCCCCCCTTAGAGATGTCTGGGTTTTGTTGGAAAGACATGTCTAGCTGAAGAGATACACTTCCTAGCTTCTTTTGCAGCTAAAGGGTAGCCACATGCTCCGGCCGATGAGATGCAAACACAAGTCTGCTGGTCACTTCCAGGAAAGCTGTGTTTTCCTGTTACAGTTGCTTCTCCTTTTCCATCTTCTTAGCTGGAGATGAAATGGCTGTTTATGACCAGAGATGATCCTAATCCCTCTCTGGAAATGGAGATTTTTGGCAACTCTCTTAAAAAAAGGAGCTGGATTTCTCCTTATCTCAGGAAAATAGGCATGAGCTAACTAACAGAGGTTTCCCAAAGGTGGCTGAGCAGTTTTGTGGCTTTTATCCATTTCATCAAATTTTCACAGATCTAGAGAGGAGAAGAGAGAAGGGCTTCTGCTTCTTTCTCATTGCTATTGCTATTCATGTGACAGGGTGACATGCACTGCTCTTTGAAAGTTATTCTGTATGTGACCCATGTTTATGGATCTGTGTTCTCAACGACCCCATTGTGGCCATCTGAGGGAACATGTAAGTGTGGCTGACCTGAATTTTTTCCTAATTACCCAAAAAAGCCTGTTTTCTGAGATGTTTTGGGTTGTTCCTAAGTAACAAGTGCCCATATCTCAATTTAGCTCCCTTATTACTTTATAACCTCATAACGGGATTAGGAAAGCAAAGAAAGGGGGAGAAAAAAGGCTTCTGGATATTCTACAGGCAGCTTTCCTTCTCTCCTTCCCTCCATTTCAGAAATCTGAAAGGTACTATAACAAACATCTTAAAACATCTGCTTAATGAGGTTTTGCCTTGAGACACTGAGTAGGGGAGAGAGAGAAAGGATGGGTTTCAACACAGTTGAGCTTTGCCAAAACCCATGGCAAATTTGCACAGCCTTGCCATCCCTCAAAGCCTTTTTTATTTCATGGATGAAGATAATGATATTCATTTGAGGGGCATATTATGCCCTTCTGTTGCATATACAAACCAGCCTTAATGGATATTTTAAAAAATTCCCCACGGGGAAAATAGGCCATGTGGAAGTGCCAGGCATTCAACTGTCACTTCCTCCCAGGGAAAAAAAGAAAAAAGAAAAAAGAAAAAAAAAAAACAAAAAACAAAACAAAACAAACAAAAAAAACCCCCAACAGTCCTACTTAGATGGAGCGAGCTATTGCTCTCACTGTTAAAAAGCTCTTAACGGTTTTGCCTACACATTTGGCTTTAGGGCTTCCTCAAACCTATAGCCACCTGCTATAGACTAGTTTAGGATAGTTTACACAGACGACAGGATGGAGGGAAAAAGAAGAGAGACTCCAATTTGTTTCCTTTTGCAACCAGCTCTGACTTCCATAATTCCATATTTAATGAGACAGACTTCATTGTAGTCATGTCAGTGAGGAACGACTACGTCTGCCATTTTGCATCTGTTGGTCCTTCAACAGACTTAGAATACCACATGAAACTGCCAAGGCTGTAAGATCTTTTCACTCTATAAGCCTTAATTTTCTCGGCTCTTGGGGGGAGGGGTATGTGATATTTGGGACTAATTATGCTCAGTGGGATCAATTTCACTCCTATGGGCTTCCCCTTCCTTACCTACTTGCCCAGGAGAGTCTAAAGATGCTAGAAATAAAAGAGAACAAAGATGATCAATGGATGGATAAATAAATGAATGAATGGATGAGGGAAGGAGGTAGCAAAAATTTATGCATGAGGAAGTGGGACACACTCTCTAGTTAAAACTCTTTAGATATGCAGCAAAGGTCTATGCCCCTAGCCTATGTCTCTGCAGAATGCCGACAAGGGGTACACATGTAGTACATTTCCCAGACTATGAAATGCCTGAGTCAGACTCTTATTAAAATGCATGAGTAAAGTCTCAAATTCTGTAATCCCTTGTTACTTGATGTCTGCTACTTATTTTCCACAAGCAGAACTGTTTAATGCCCAGAATGTTCTCAAAAACTATACCTGGAATGAAAGTTTTTATCATGATTTTAAAAAGGAAAGTCCTAAGAGGTCCAGAGATAGTTAATCTGTTCTATAAGTGAAATACTTGCAATATGCATATGTAGAGTATAGGGGAATAAAGATGACACATGCACACCTAGGGAGGAAATAATGAATGAGAACACATGCAAGAATGAAGGAATGAACAACTCAGCTTAATGGAGGCAATCCCAACATCTCCAGACCAGACTCTTTCAATAGTGCACTGAAAGAATAAAGTCACACTTGACTTGAAAATTAATGTAGCATTTCTTCTGGCCCTAATCAAACAGGTGACCATGTGGGGCCAACTGAACTTTTAGGAGGGCAACAGGTATCTGGTACTCACTAGACCTTAAGACATTAGCCTCTCAGCCTAATAAAATCTCCATGTGGGTTCAAAATAATGACAATGTATCTCTCATTATAACACAAGTTCCCCCTATAGCAAACAGTCATAAAGGCGCTTCATTTTCAAAGTCTTTTATGTTCCTCACAAGAACTTGGCCAAGGCAGGCCTGGTGGTCATCAGATGGTTGAATGACCGAATTTCCATATGGTTTTTAAGATGTTAGGGGGAAAGCTGTGCCCATCTGTGTCCACAGTTGGGAAGCCGCCTGGTGGTTTCTTCCAAACTTGGATTTAAAGGGTTTTGGTAGCTGGAGGCAGCTCTGACTAGTCTGGCAGTTCCCTCCCTGTCAGTTCGTGCATAATTCACCCAAACGGATGGAACAGGCCCATTAGGGACAAACCCTGGCCCTGTTTCCCCTGGTTCATCATCAAATTTGTTCTCTCTTTTGATCTCAAATCCTCTCCTTTGATATCGACGAGGCTGGTGTAAGTCAGATAGCAACATGAGGTAGCTGGTGGCAGATGGACTGGGGCCCACCTGAGGGACAAAGTTAGGCTTCCAACCCAGCCAGTGAGCCAGGAGTGGGGAGTCCAAGAATGAGACTGCAAATGTCAAGAAAAACAGCCTATACCTGGTTAGGCTGAAAGACATGAAACAGACCAGATATTCCACATTGAAAACCCAGCCCATCATCCAGTCCCCATCAGGCCCTGAGATGAAACAGCTCCTGAACATCTGTGTCCTTTGATCTTAGGCTCTTTGCATTTTTCATTAGGTAGGAAGAGACTGGGAATGCCATGTTGTAATGCGTTCTGTGTCACTTTTCCAGGGGCTGTAGTTTATAAATGTTCTGTTAATCAGAGTTATAAATGAAAATTAAAAGGAATTTCCTTCCTTCCGTTCTTCCCTCCCTTCTCTTCTCTTCCTCATCTTCCTCTCTTCTCCGTGTGTGTGTGTGTGTGTGTGTGTGTGTGTGTGTATCTGTGTGTAAAATACGGTGAGCTCTTCAGGCCTGTGTCCTTGTCTTTCTCAACCTCCCACCCAGCCATGGGAAATCTAGAATTCCTCTCCCCTTAAGCAGCTGAAAGCTTCCCACAGCCTGTGAGAACTACTACTCAGCTCCCAGCCCCCTCTCCTGCCTCACCTTCTAGCCATTCTGCTCTTTTTCTTCCGGTGGGATCCCTCCGGAACATAGGCTTATGGCACTTATCACAATTAGAACTAATTAAGTGTGTGATGATGGCTCAGAGCAAATCGTCTCATTGGAGTGGAGAATCCACCCGGTGGTTTCCTCCATCCAGGGATGGGCTCTGGTCGCTGAGGACAGAGGTGCCTCTGCATGCAGCTCCAAACACCGCTGGAGCTGCATAAATCACGGCGGTGGATGGAACCGGCCACTGTGCAGTTTTCACTTTTGTAGCCCCAATGCCCTACCGAGTGCCAGAGACACAGCAGACATTTGAAAGACATCCATGAAATGAACTGAATAAATGAGCAAATCCATCTCAGTGCTCCAAAGACTTTCTTCATCACTGCACCTGACTCATTCTACATTTGAGCAAGGATGTGCTGAAGGATACTCAGCTATCAGGGATTGGGGCAGAATTAGAATGTGAGTCTTATGGTGGAACGTACAATGTTCTTTCTGTCATCATTACAGGGGTGAGGATGGGAAGACAGGGGCCCAAACAGCTACTTAAATGTGAATTCTATCTAACGTGTGGATTTATTTCTACCTAATTTTTTAAAAAAATTCATTCTTCCTAGAAGTAAAATTCATGGACAATCAACAAGTAATGATTTGCTAGATCCCAGCCAGACATGTGGATTGGGACCTCAAGAAGGGCTGTGAATTACAAAAAGACATTCTATTTTTCTTGTCTTCTAAAGCCAGGATTCAGAACAGTGATGAATGTCTTATTGCCTCAAATCTCACTCAGCAAAGTGACTGACCAAAGCATGGAGCATTTTATTTTTCTTAGTTCTGGATCTATAAGTAAAACACTGCATGTTCTAGTGCAGCCTTCTGTCCTAATGTGCAGGGGGAAGCCAGCATGACCCAAGGGAAGGGGTTTCACCGAAATCCTGAACAGACATAGGATCATGACACCTGCACTGTGATGCTCTGTTTCAATGGTTATGGCTGGTGGATTTTCTTTCAACCAGAGGCATTACTAACAAAGCTTTGCTTCCTTTTCCCAGATGACATGCAGGCCTGAAAGGACCAATGGTACAGTGGGAGAAGATGAGAATGAAGAAGTAAATTATGTTCTTTCAGGCTTGAAGTATAGACAGTGCTCTACTGCAAATGGGTGGTTTTATCATTTCCAAGGCTGTTGTTTCTAAATCAGGATATTTTTATCCTAGAAACAGGGCTAAGTCTATGGTTCACTTTCCAGATTAGACCTTTCATCCTAAAAGTGCTAATCTTCAGAGCCCTACCGAATATAATCCCATTACAGTACAGAATGTTGGTTATGTACCCTGTCTACTCAATCTTTCTCCTTCATTATAGAATCCCTATTTTTGGCTGGGCACACTGAGATTTGTAGTGAAAGAAAACACTTCTCTAGCAGCTAATTGTGGCCATGTGACAAATAAGATATAAGTGTAAGGACTGAGGTGCCTGGGTGACTCAGCTGAACGGCCAACTCTTGATTTTGGCTCAGGTCATGATCTTGGGGTCCTAGATTTGAGCCCCACTTTGGGGTATGGGCTGGGGGGGGTCTGCTTCAGGATTGTCTCTTTACTCTTCTGCCCTTTCCCCTACTGTCTCTCTAAAATAAATAAATCTTTAAAAGAAAGCATGAGGACTTGAAAAGCTGCTTAAAAGGTGGTCAGTCATCTGGGAGTGGTACCATTTTTGCTGTATTGGGACATGTACCACAAACATGAGGGCTGGAGCTTCAGCAGCCCTTTTTTTAAAAAAATATTTTATTTATTCATGAGAGAGAGAGAGAGAGAGAGGCAGAGACACAGGCAGAGGGAGAAGCAGGCTCCATGCAGGGAGCCCGACGTGGGACTCGATCCCGGGTCTCCAGGATCAGGCCCTGGACTGAAGGCGGCGCTAAACCACTAAGCCACCCGGGTCAGCAGCCCTTTTTGACTATACACAGAAGCCTTGGGCTCAGACAGTGTGGCAGAGACGGAGCCCTGTTTCTGACAACACTAGAGCTGCTCCATAAATCTTGACCTTCTCCCCTCAATGCTCCTTTTACATGAGAGACAAGCAAATGCTCTTATTTCATCTTTTATCAGTTGGGATTTTTCTATTGTATACAGATGTGTGCAATTCTTAACTGACAGGTCATGAATAACAAGGTCTTGATGCAAAATTGGGATGTCTGCAATACATCTATCCTTAAACCCTCTCTGGCAGTAATGACTAAAGGAACATGCATGCTCATGTTCCTAAGAAAAAAAGTTACCATGATAGGGATTGGCATTTGTGGAATACTATGTATTTGACGAACAGTATTTCTTTGCCACAATGTTGTTATAAGTTAACTGTGAATAACAGCCCCACTTTCACAAATAAGGAAACTGGGATTCACGTTGAAGAATCTGCTCCAAGTCAGCTCTGAAGTGGCTAAGAGTCATATGTTTGACATGAGACTTAAGTACAGGTGAACAGGTAGGAAATGGTAACATTTTAAAGGTCTTACCAACAAATTTAATAAATTGCTATTATGTGAGAAACTAGCAAAAAAAGAAGGTAACCTGATAGAATTAAAAGAGGGAATATAAAGGTGCCTACCACATGGTAGATTCTCCAAAAACATCAGTTCTCCTCTGGATTTTTAAAAAGCCCTTCCTTGAAACAAACAGCCACTTCCCAATTTTTTTAGATGGATTTTGTTAGATTATTTTGCTTGGGAGAGGACATCCATGGAAATGTACAATAATTTAAAAAGATACACCTGAAAAATGAAGTGGCTGGGTTTGTGAACTGGGTTGAATAGCATGCATACAGCCCCCACCCAGATTCCTGTCCACCTGGGACCTCAGAATGAGACCTTATTTGGAAATAGGGTTTTTGCACATGCAGTTAGTTAAATTAAGATGCAGCCCTACTGGATTAGGGAGGGCCCTAAATCCAATGACTGCTGTCCTTATAAGAAGAGGAGAGAACACACAGAGATACAAGAAAGAAAAAGGCCATGTGAGGACAAAGGCAGAGAGAGATTACAATGATGTATCTATAATCCAAGGAATGCCAAGAATCGCCAGGGAAAGCAGGGAAGGATTCCTCTCTAGGGCCTTCAGAGGGAGCCTGGCTCCCTAACTCCTTGACGTTGAACTTTCCTGCCTCAGGACTGTGAGAGAACACATTTCTGCTGTTTTGAGCTACCAGCTTGTGGCAATTGGCTCTAGCATCCCCAAGAAACTCATACAGTCTGGAAACATTTAAAGCATCAAAGGGCATTGACCAGTGGAAGTATTTATTATACTGAGATCCATTTCTGTGTATCTGAAAAATAACTCTGTAGGATGCTATGCCTTTGAACTTCAGTTTTCATTCCTCACAGTCACTGCTGTGGTGTCTGACTCAATTCCTAGGAGCATGCGCCAGGCTCTATGATTCTGGCTGAGAACTCTAATGGTCAATGCACTACCTCATCTGTTGACGCTGTACTCATGGCAGGGGTGGGTGGGGAATGTCAGCTGTTGTGTGTCAGATACACCAAAAAAATAGCTGTTAATTAGATTCTGGGATCAGATGTGAGTTTATCATGGAAATATAAGCAATCCTTGTATACAATTGCAACTTGCGTATATTTGCCTAATTCTAAACTTAATGTTCTATTCTTCTGAAATTAACATAATCAAGTTTAGTATACTTATGTTTGGAATATCAAATGAATAAACATGACTTTATACACACTCCATAGTTTTACAAGTCTGTGATGGAAAAACCCAATTATGATAATTTAAAGACAGAAACGATAATTTCCTTCAACTGTCTGCAAGAAAAGAAGGTTTTCTTCTCCTGGAAAAATTCACAATACCACAAATGAGATACTTATCTCTTGAGTTGCCATACAACTTAGCTAAAGACAAAAAACCTCCAACGAAAATAGTCCCAATTGCACATATGAGTTTTGAATTTATATAACATGAAAGATCTATAAATATTAAAATGTTCTCAATGTAAACAGTTATCTCCACTAATTTAGTATTACCCTCTGTAGGTCTAGCACCTATCCTAGCAGGCTATAAAAGGATTCATGATTCTATATATGTGCTATATTTAATATATTTATATTATCAAGGTCAGATTTCTCCAATACCAGAACAATTCTGTAAAAGTAGGTTACACAGAACTATATCATAAGCCAGTCAAGCTATTTATAATGTCTCTTCAGTGTTTAAAATATTTATTTTTCCATTCGTTTTTCTACTCACACAATGAGACATGCTTAAAATAAAACAAGTACTCTTACAATATCAACAATGAAAAGATAAACAACCCAATTATAAAATAGGCCAAGGATTTGAATAGACATTTCTCTACAAGAGACATATAATGACCAATGAACACATGAAAAGATGCTCAACAACATTAGCAATTAGGGAAATGAAAATCAAAACCACAATGAAATGCCACTTGACACCCACCAGGAAAACTAGAATCAAGAAGATCTGCAACAACAAGCATTGGCACGGATGTGGAATGGCTGGAGCCCTCATACATTACTGGTAGGATTGGAAGATGGTACAGCTGCTTTAGAAAAATTTTTTAGGGGCACCTCAAAATACTGAACAAAGTTACCATACGACTCAGCAATCTACTTTCTGGTCTATCTTCCAGAAAACTGTGAATGTATATTCACATAAAATCTGCACGGTTATGTTCGTAGCAGTATTAGTCACAAAAAGTGGACACCAAGGCACCTTGGTAGCTCAGTCAGTTAAGCATCTGACTCTAGATTTCGGTTCCGGTCATGATCTCAGGGTCATGAGATGAAGCCCCCCCCCCCCCCCCGACCAGGGCTCTGCACCAGGCTTAGAGTCTGCTTACGAGTCTCTCTGTCCCTCTCTCCCTTTGCCCCTCCCCATCCCAAGAATAAAGTGGACACAATCGAACATCTATCAACCGATGAATGGAGAAACAAAATGTGGTATATATACTACATAATAGATTATTTGGTCACTGTCAGGGAGCAGGAATTCCTGTCCCCTTCAACGGTCCTTCCAGCTGGACTGAGGATTAATGTGAGACGGATTAACAGGAGAAAATAAAATTTAATAGTATATGCATGAGGAATCCACATAGATGTGGAAATTCCAGAGATTGGCAAGATGAGGTATTTATGTCAAGAAGAAGGGGGTAGGGGTCTGGGATTTCTGAGGAGAGGAATGCACTTCACAGGGTGATAAAAAGAGCACATATCTGGCAATTAGATCTTTGCCATGCCACACAGATGGCTCACTTACATAAAATTTCTCTCTGCTAATAACCCTTTTTCTGGAAAAGACCTCCAATTTAGATTCTTCTGTGTAGTTAAGGGAGGACAAAAGTTCCTTTTGAGCCTGTAGGGTTTGTTTGGACAACTCTGTGAATATACTAAAAATCACTGAACTCTTTATTTCCAGTAGGTGAAGTTCCCCGCCCCCGCCCCCCGTGGGTGAAATTTATGTTATGTGAATATCTCCATAAATCTATAAAAATATGGACAACTTTTTAAATGGACATCTATAACAAAAATGTAAAGCAATACTTATTTTCATTCGTATTTAAAAAAAAAAAGAAACTCCTTGCCAAAGCAAAACATAAACCAAGGTGGCCCCTATGAGAGTTCTTTTCAACTCAACTGTGGGGTTTCCCATTCTCCTTCCTTCTCCTTTTCCTCAGCTCTTCCTTTCCTCTCTTGGGGCTTCTGGTCAAATCATCCAGACAGTTTGACACATTTTGAACAGAGCTGGACAGCTGCTTGAGGAACTTGATAACTTGTTATCAAGCCTCAAGACTGGAGGCTCCCACCCATGACTGGCCACAGACAGTCTAGACTGGCTTCTCTCACCTTCTAGTCTTTGGCTGGCCTCTCTCACTTCTGCTCTGCAACTGCTGCGCTATTCATCAGACACTGCTTACTACAGGCATGCACCACTGCACTCGGCAAACCCCTTTACCTGATCAGTCACTCGTTCTTGTATCATTGGACTCACAAGATTGACCACTGGGCTCAGAGGCAGAGTTGAAGCACCAAAGTCTGTGTTTGAAAAGCCAGTGATTATCTTGTAACCCAAGGGAACAATTGTAAGTGCATACAGAAGAGAAAAATTTGTGAACAAATCTTGCAAAACTCCATTTTATTATTTTTTTTTAGAGAGAGCAAGAAGGAGTGGAGGGAGGGGCAGAGGGAGAATCTTAAGCAGGCTCCATCTCACAACCCTGAGATCATGACCTGAGCCGAAAACCAAGAATTCTTGGGGGGAAAAAAACATTGAGTCATACATATTTGGTTTCTTTCTTTCTTTTTTTTTTTTTTTTTAAGATTTTATTTATTTATTCATGAGAGACACAGAGATACAGGCAGAGGGAGAAACAGGCTCCATGCAAGAAGCCTGACTGGGACTCCAGGATCACGCCCCAGGCCAAAGGCAGGCGCTAACCCACTGAGCCACTCAGGGATTCCCTCATATTTAGTTTCTTAATGTTCTTTTAAATTCCAAGAAGATCACCAAAACGATTAGTTTACAAAGGCAATGTGGAGTTGAAAGCTCAGGCCTGTGAGGCAGAACAGGAGTTCTAGATCTCACAAATGAACTCTATGGCCTCTGCAGTTTCTCATCTCTTACGTGGGAGGAGTGGATTATGCCTCCCAAGGTTGGCTGATTATCAAGATCACCTGGGAACCTTTTTTGTTGTTGTCTTTTCATGATGGAAACTTTCAAATACATGTAAAGAACAGAGAGAACCATGAATCCTGAGTACCCATTTCCAGCTTAAACAATGATCCACTGGCGTGTTTTGTACCACTGAGAATACCCTTACACTCTTTCCTCCTCCTTCCAACCCTACTGCAGAGCTTTTCAAAGATACAGATTCCTGGACCACACTCCATGCATGGGCTTCTGATTGATCAGGTCTATAATAGGACCTGAGAATTGTTTTTGTTTCTCTTAAAGACTCAGTTTGGAAACCAATGACCTGGAGAGCCCCTGAATTTCTCTCTAGCAACACAAATTCTACTAGCTTAAGATGTGCAAAGCAACAAATGCCATAGGTCAAGTTTATGAAATGATAAAAATACATCTTATGTACAGTATATATACGTTATAGGGCATTAAACCCTGATGTGACAAAGCAGCTGACAGTACTTGTTTCAATTTCAGCATGGACTCAGAACCTCAAGAAAGGATAATCTTCACTGCAGGCTGTGGAGAAACCCCCAGCGTTCCAGAATTTAGAACTGCAAACTACAGATGATTCTAACTACTTGTTTGGAACCAGAGTGAAGTCTGCCACTACCAATGTGAGAATTTAGGTGTGCGGGAAATATTGCAAAGCACCCAAACTTCAAAATGAAACCAACTCATGTGCTTCAGGACATTCTGAGATCAGCTGACAGGAATCAGTGCCAACATGTGGACAAATAGGCACCACCAAAACCCCAACATACTGCCCATACAAAGGGTTTGCGGTTGGTAAACATTTTTCTGACAATTTTGTCTTGAAGGTACTTTCCTAGGACCATCTTAGCTTATAAATTAAGCCAGCGTTCTGACAGTGTCTTGTCTAAAGCAAACCATCCAGATCTTTATAGGCAGTTGCATTCAAAAACCAATTTTTCAGCCTCCCAACTAGAATACAAAAAGCCTTAGTAAGGAACTTCACGCTGCATTCCTACTCTGAGATCACCAAAATCCTAAAAATGGAAGGGACTTCACGAACTATGTAGCTACTCAAATTGATAATGAATCTTTTCATTTAAAAAGACCACTTTAATTTCTTTTAACTGGTGTGTATGTGCAATCAAAATGACAACGTCCACTAATTTAAATATAAATCCAGAAAAGTGAGACCTGTTTGATCCTATGGGATCCCAAACAGCTCCTGTACTTTAAGATCAGACTTCGTGGACCCACGAAAAGAGCCGGGCTATGTGTGAGCAGCTAGCTGGAGGCGGAACCCAGAAATAGCAGTCAAAGCTTTGTGTGCATCCACTTATAAAGTACCCTGAGCTGACTAAGGAACTAGATGTGGCTACAAGAAAAATTGACTTTTATAGCTTGATATATATTTCTTGGGATCAATACCAACACAAAAAGAGGAGAAAATGACATGGTGTTTTCTAAACTAGACCTCAACAATTACCCTAAAATTTTAAATCAAGCTGTGTTTATGAAAGATTCAGATTTTTATGTATTTTTAACGGCGGGGTTGGTATAGGCAATTCATGCCTTCCTCTCTCAAAAGGGTAACTTTTTAAAACATAATTTATAGCTTGCTTGCAACAAAGTCTCTGCTTCACTGATTATATATCTGAATTTTTGCCCAAAAAATATGCAAATTGGAAAAGAGAATCATTTAACCCTAGAGTAGTTTGGCAAAAGTACAATTAATCCATGGTGTCTTAAGCACATTTTTCTCATTAAGATAATAATGCCTAATTAATATTTCAATTTGAAAGCCAGTCAAGTAAGCCTGAATCATTTGGGTTTTATTGATTGAAATAATAAGCATAAAATTAATAAACACTTTAGGGAACAGAACTCTTAAAAAAATAAAGTCCATTTATAAAAATGTTTTAAATTTTAAAAGTAACTATCACAAAATAAAAAAAACACTTCCCAGAATCTCACCACGACAACTCAATCACTGATATTTCCAGTATAATTACTTTTGGTAATTTTAAACAGGTTTCTTTTTGTAAAGGTATAGAGTAACTATACTTTTAAAATCTTACTTTTTCATTTAATATTAGGTAAATTTAGTCATGTTGTCACGACTTTAGAATAATTTTCAAATGAATGGATAAGTCATAATCTGCACCATTACTTCATTACTGAAAGTTAATGGACATATCTCAATGGACATATTCATGTATATATGAAAATATACATTTTATACTTTTGTATTCTTTTCTTAGAAGAGATTAGAATAGCCATAAACACGTTAGAGCTCTTGATATGTATTGCCAGACAGCTTTACATGAGTAGTACCAACTTATAATGCAAGCAGAAATATAGAAAAAATATTTGATAGACTCTCCACCAGCCATCATGCATATTAGGTATTTTAAAACAGTTTTTTTTTTTTTTTTTGCTAATATGTGGGAGTGATACTTCATTTTCCTAGTTACAATATTTTTGCCAGAATGCCAGAATAATTTCTATTTGTTAATCATATATATTCCGAATATTGTGAGCTCTCTTTTTGAATTACTTTGCCAATTTATCTACTGGAGACCTTATAAATTTGTATGAGCTCTTTACTAGACTTCTTTGTCATTTTTTTTTTTTTAGTTTAATTTTGTTAAATTTGATAAAAAGAAGTGTCACTAAAATGGAGTCAAGAGGTTCAGCAGGGGGAGCTCTCAGGCTCCTCTTCATCAACAGCAGACCCAATGGAAAGAGACAGACCTTGCAGGTGGCTACTGCTTTACTATGGGGGTAAAAAAAAGGAGAGGCTTCTCCTCACCCCCCAGCCCCTTGCCATAGCCTAGCCAACAAGAAGCCATACATCCAACTCCCACTTTCCTAATGGACTTTTTGTTTACAATAGCCTTCCTATGTCCCCCTTTCATCTATAAAAAGGGTATCCTCTCCTTTGTCCTGCAGACTTCCCTATGGTTTTGCCATACCTTGTTTGTCCCAGATTGCAATTCTCTCCTATTCTTGAATAAACCCATCTTTTGCTAGTAAAACAATTGGCAGATTTATATTCTTATTATTTTTTTAAAAGAGCAAACATGCACACAAGTGAGTGGGGATTGGAAGAGGGGCAGAGAGAGAGGGAGAGAGAATCTTCAGGCTCCATGTTGAATATGGAGCCAAACACGGGGCTCAATCTCACGACCTGGAGATCATGACCTGAGCTGAAATCAAGAGTCTGATGCTTAACTAACTAAACCACCCAGGTACCCCATTGGTAGTTTTATTTTTAAGGTGATGATTTTTATTATATTTAACTCCTTTAAACTCTCAGGTTTATTTTAAAGCATGGTATGAAATGAGCCTCTAAATATATTGTTACCTCCAATTGTTGATGACTTTATTCCAAATATCTTTTATGGAATAATCTTTCATTTCCCATGGATAAGTACTTATAACAGTAAATTAGTAAGGAGCAGTTTAAACAATTCAGCAGTATTCCCACCCCCACCCCACCTAAAGTGAATAGATGCTTGGAAAAATCTGGGTGGCATAGAAAGAAGAGACCAGAATGTCACTGCTATTCATTTATCTTACATGATGACTATACTTATATATTTACATGTGTTTATGTATATATACATACAATGACTATAGCTACTTCACTGTGGTTTTCATTAATCCTTCCATAGACATCTGGTGTTTTCCCACCAACAGGGAAGCCATGTTCTGATGGGAAAGGCACTACTAAGCTTTGGAGTCCCACAGGCCTCTTTCCCCATTGATGAACTGAGGGAGCAGATGGAATTCTAAACCACTAGGCCACAATTTCTTAGCTGTAAAGTGGTGACAATCATGCCTTTCTCAGGGTGTTAAGTTCCTAGGCTTGCCTAGAATGCAGTAGGCATCTAATAAGTGGTTGTTGTCACCAGTGCCATACACTGACCCTGTACTTGGAATAAAGCAATGCAGAACCCAGTGCCTCCTATAAATACAAGGTCTAGTTCGCAAACCCTATGTGTATATGATCCTGGGGCCATGTGATAAGTACTCTGATGAGCTATTCACAAGGAACTTGAGGAGCATGGAAGAAAAGATACCCATATCTAGCAGGAGAGGCAGTGATGGCTTCACAGAATAATCAACCCAGCCAAAAAGTTACTCTTTACCAACCTATTTCAATATCCATGTTTCTGCCTAAGCGACTTAGCATGCCATTATATGCGACTAATAGGTCTTGGTGGTTAAAGGTTTACAAAAATCCTAAAATTGAAAAATCAGAATTGTAGTTATTTTACATTATTATTCAAATTTTATGTTGTAAGCTGATTCCAGATAGTTACTCCCTCAGAGAACACAGATCAATTTGGACTTTGAAGCGGGCTGGGGATTTGGCTAAATCAAGTCATACTCAAAATCAAGACTTACATCTTTTGAGAAGCAGATGCTATTGGCACGCCTTAAGAGAACCCTAATTAAGTAGGGTTGTAGGCTTGTACTTTGTCCTGAGCATATGCTACTGAAATGAATTCCACAAGCCATTTCTTTACTCAGCAGCCAGGCAGGCAGGCAGAGTTTCATCCAGGATCCACATCCACTCAGCAAAGGGACAGAAGACCACCTCAGCTATGACAAGTATCTTGTTCCACCACCTTTCTCTTATACATAAAAGCAACACATGGTAAAACAAAATACTGCACATGGCCTTCAAACACCATTTTTTCTTCTAGAAAGTAACTCTTAACAATATTCAGTACTCTAAGATTTGCATATGGCTTTGGGAAGTGCTTTATTATGCCAGGAAGCCTTGCTGTCTCCTGGGCCATCTTCTTTTCCTCACAGATGTCGCCAAAACTTGCCTGAAGCAGGTTTTTATTTGGAACTAATATCTGTTCTTTTTTTCTTTTAACAAACTCTGTTAAATCTTGTTTGCAGAGATGGTTCACGACAGCAAGATTCTGTTCTGGTGCATGTCATGGAAGAGAAGCAGGCAGCTGAAGGTGGAAACAGATGGAGAAGATGGCCTCAGGAAGTCAAGGAAGAAGGTAGAAACTCTAGTGCCCATGGATGGGTGAAAGAGAAAACGCTGTTTACACACACAATGGGACATTACATAGCCTTAGAAAGGAAATTCTGACACAGGCTGCAACACAGATGAGCTTGGAGGATATGCTAAGTGAAAAAGCCAGCCACAAAGGACAAATATTACATGACTTTGCTTATATGAGGTCCCCAGAGTAGTTAAATTCAGATACAGAGATTAGAGGGGTGGTTGTCAGGAGCTGGCGGTGGGGGGCTGGGAGTTAGTGTTTAATGGGGACAGAGTTTCAGTTTGGGAAGACAAAAGTTGTCTGGAGATGGTCATAATGGTTATACAACATAATGTACTTAATGCCACATTAAGGCTAAAATGGTAAATTATTATATGTATTTTGCCAAAATTAAAAAAAAAAAAAAAGGAATAGCTAGACCTCCAACTCAAGCTACCCAAGCCCACTCAGAGTCATCTTGAGCCTTCACTATGTTCATTTTAAAAAGATCTACAGGGGATTCTTATATGTGTGCCTGCCAGTGTATAAAATAGCCGAGACCTAAAATTCTTTACTTCTCAGCAACCAAAGAAAACACAAATGACATTTTCAAGGCTACTGTCATTCCTTGTCCTAAATTAAAAAACAAGTCACGTGAGGCCTTTGGGACAGTGGTGTTCTCTCGTTCCTTGTCCTCAGAGAGGATGAGCTCAGGAAAGGTCTCAAGGCCAGAATTTGGAGGACACACAGCAGAGCCATACAAAGCAGCAGGCACTGGCCTTCCACTTATCCCGTCACAGAAAACACCTTCTGGAGACAGTCTCCAGTTGGTGCTAAAGAATCCCAGAGCAGGAAGGAGGACTCCAGATGGTAGTATAAGAGCCAGATTCAGAACCAGAATCTCTAAGGTCCACCCGTCAAACCCCACCCCTGCTTCATGTTCAAACCCAGAGAGACTTTTTCTCATCCTACGGCAGCTGAATTACATCATCCCTTGTAATAAAAAAAGGAATCGTTTTAAGTTTAAAATTTCTTCAATTTCTTACAAAGATCTTGAATGCCTGACAGAAAGGACAATCTTCCTCTTTCCATCAGGCACCCAGGAAGACACTGATTACCCCGGAAAGGATGGGAACATGTGGGGGCGGGCTTCATGTCACTGGGCACCAAGTGGGACAGAGCCCAGCTCTGAGCAGGGAAGCGGCAAAGGCAGGAGGGCGAGGGAAAAACACATCCAATTGAACCTTCCACGACTAAATTGCAGTTCTGACTTTTCCTGCCCTGTTCTCACTTGCTTCTTTTTTTATCTTGTTTTTATGGGACTCAAAGAAACCACAACAAACAGCAAAGGTATAAGGTGGAAAATATGCCAGAAGGTGCCCATCAAGAAGTAAAATAACACTTATCAAGCCCTGGGAGATGAATGACAGGAGCTGCAGCTCCCCCCACCCCCGCCCCAACTAATTACAGAGCCTAAGAAAGAAAAGCTCACGCAAAGGAAGCATCCCTGACAATGTGCGAGCTGGCTGGTTCACAGGCAGCTGTGCAAATGGGGTTGCCCATGAACGTGGGCATGCCCCGAGGCAATCTATCACCCATCTCTGTGGGAAGAGCCAGTTCGCTTTTTGGCACTTCTGATTCTCCAAATGTGAAAAATGGGCCTGTTGCCTTTCCAAGGGTCTATGCGGTCAGTCTGGGCAGTCAACAAAATGGAGTTTGGTGCTTGGTGGTAATGGACTTAAACTCCTCTCCTAATGCATGTTTACTATGAGAATGTAGTGCACTGAACCCGTAGCTCAAAAAGATAGGCCTGGGTCCTGACCCTGTTACCTGGGAACATGACCTTATTTGGAAACAGGTTGTTTGCAGATATAATTACATTGAGGCACTTGAGATGAAATCGTCTAGAATTTAGGCTGGACCCTGACTCTGAACCCAGTGACTGATCTCCCTATGAGAAGGAGAGGGAGATTTGAGACAGAGACCCGGGGAAGAGGCTCCCTGCAGACAGAGGCAGACCCTGCAATGATGTGTCTGCAAATCAAGGGCTGCCACTCTGCATGAGAAGCAGTGAGAGGCTGACAGCCTGGAAGAAACGCTGCTGACAGTCTGATTTTGGAATTCTGGCCTCCAGAACCGGGAGAGAATACATTTCTGTTGTTTTCAGCCACCAAGTTGTGCTAATTTGTCATGGCAGTCCCAGGAAACTAATCCAGATGTGCATTCCCTTGGTAAGAGACTTTAAAAGGTTTCTATCTTGGTCCTTCATCTAGGAATGTGGCTAAGTGAACCACCCACAGTTCGGTGGCCCCACTTGAACAATGCAATTTTGTAGCAGCATATAAGATGTCTGAGGCTCCCTGCAGCAGAGAGGAGCAGAGTTCCACTGTAATTTGTAGCTTAATTATTTTCCCCTGGAAGGGAGAGAGTGTCTTTTCGGATTTGAGGAATTTAACTATACATATGCCAAAGGAAAAGTGCAGAAGTCATAAACAAACCTAGTCTTCTAGGATTCCTTTGAATGTGTCAGGCGATAACACACTCACAAATATAACCTTCCTGAGATTGCCTGAGTTTGCCCTTTATTAAAGTTACTCAGACCACTATCATGACAAAATAGATTCCAGAAATTTTTTACTGAACTAAAAATAAGGAAGCCATCTGGGAGCATAATCTATGGCCTTGTTTGTTCTATGGAGCATCATCAAGCAGGAGCCCAGTGTTGGTAAACAGAAGCCTAAAACCCACAGTCATTAGACCATCCTACTTGACCAACACCTGCCAGGATAGTTGGCACTGTGAATGCTGGGTGACATCATTGGGTTTGAGCTCTGGAAACTCATGGCTTTCTTTTAACTGTGTCCTTGGATCTCTCTGAAATATTCTACTAGGGGAAGGCGGCCAAGCCTGCCAGTCCTCCTGCACAGTAGACCATTGGGGGTAACAGGTGACATGGAATAGACTCCCACTCACACTAACTGTGCCTTCCCGGGCATCTGCCTTCCAAGGCATGGGGAGTGTCACAGTTCAAGCAGCAGAGATTTCCTTCTCCCACTTTGGGAGAGAGCAAAAGGACAGGAATCAAAACCACCTTCACATCTGTGACCAAGGTTGCTATACATCCTCTGGTAGTCATTTGTCTCCTCTCTGTGATAGAAACCTCTTTCGACCCACTCCCTTTCCCACCTACAAGTTGCGGGCTGTTTGGTGGGGACTACATTTGTTAGCCTCTCTCATTGTTTGAGGTTTGTGCCCACCCGGCAGAGAACACAAGTCCTGTGTGACTCTAAGCCACTGAGCTTCAATAAACCACCCCCTCCACACCTTCCCTCACTTCCATGCAAACCAGCTTCAATGATGCAAATAAGGAAAGCATCCCTGGAAGTGAGCAGAGCACCAAAATTAAAGAAATGAGGGTCCCAGGCAGCCCCGGTGGCTCAGCGGTTTAGCGCCACCTTCAGTCCAGGGCGTGATCTTGGAGACCTGGGATCGAGTCCCACGTCGGGCTCCATGCATGGAGCCTGCTTCTCCCTCTGCCTGTGTCTCTGCCTCTATGTCTCTCATGAATAAATAAATAAAATATTGAGGAAAAAAAAAAGAAACGAGGGTCCCTCAATGACCATATGCAGCAAAGCGGCCCTGCCAACCTCAGGACTGCTACACAAGAAGACAAACTTCTAACCCTAGCCACTGTAATTCAGCATCTCTTTTTGCAGCTCAGCCTTCACCCTGACTAATCCTCAGGATAAGGCATTTGAACACTAAATAAATGCTTCTTTATGCAGTGAATTGCTGTTCTTTGGCTGTGAACAAACAGAAAACAAATCGCAAAATGCAACTGCATCACAGTCTCCTTCCGTACAAGGCTTGGAGTCAGTTTAAATCACTCAGTGAATTAAGCAACCTACGAGGCTCAAAGGAACTTCAGGAGGACCTGCTCCAGTGTTGCCTGAATATGATTTATCGTGTTTATCTTATTTATCTGAATAAGTCATTTTATCTCTCTCTCTTTTTTTTTTTTAATGTGGATGGGATCTCAGATGCACAAGAGAACAAGAAGAACAAAGGAGGAAGTTTTTCATGAAGTTATGTAAGGCAATCTTTGGAAACATACTGAGTTTATGTCCTTTATTTCTCCCTCCCTCCCTTGAGGGAAGAGGGAGTTGAAAAGGGCTTTCTTTGATAAAATGGTGGTTTGGTCAATAAACGGAGCTTCTAACTCATTTTCTGTAAGAGCAGACCAGCTCTTTCTTCAAATCTTATTCAGAAAACAAGCAAATCCTCATGGCCCATAATTAAATTCCCAGAGCAGGGCACTTTTACTAGGAAACAGCTATTTAGGAAGTTCCAGAATGATGAATGAAAACTCAGTCTTAAAACTAGAATTTGATTTGAGGTTGCTCTTAACTTGCTGATGGAAGGAATGCTTCTCTATGCTCTGACAGTTTCCTCACAAGGATTAACAAGCTGCAAATAACAGTAACAAAGCTTCCAGACACTAAGCATTTACCACCACCAGGTCCTGGATTAGACACCTGATATGCCTTATTTGGTTTGGTTCTCAGAAGGACGGGATGATCATCCTGATTTTATGGATGCAGAAACTCTAGCACAGGGAGGTCAAGTCACTCGCTTAACATCACAGGGCTGGGGTTTGAACCCAGATTGTGAAAGCAGAGCAGTATCCTTAGGGTGAATCTAAGCCCCCCGGCAGGTTCTTGGGGCTGCCATGCTTCCTTTCAATGGGGGAAGGATAGATCATTCCAGCACCAGCATCCCTGATTCCCTGATGTCCTCTGGGAGCTGTCACTCATCCGATGCCCTTGTGTCCACTGGAGGACAACATTAGCAATACTGTTTATACAACATTTATGTAGAATCTGACAGTCAGAGAACCACTTTTCCATCCATTCTGTGACTTGAATCTCACGTCTGTAAGGCAGATAAGGCTGGTGTCATCATTATGCCTGATTGATGAGGTGCAGACTGCAGAACTGGGAGTTACGTGATTCACCTCAAACACAGGTGAGGTTGTACCTCTAGTCAAGGTAAGTGATTTATATCATTTAGACTGAAAGCTAATGTGTGACAAGGGTTGCCTTGTGTATCATCCCAAGACCATTTCGGTCCTCCTTCCTCAACTAGAGATCAGCCTCCTCCCTCCCAGTGACAGCCTTCTATGTCCTCAGTCGGCTACCTCTCTGCTCAGTGGCTCTGCATAGCAGCCCAGATGGTGAGCCCTGATATCTGGGACTGAGATCATCTCAACATCTCCACGTTCCCAACCCACTGAAAGTGCCCAGCATGTGACAGGTGATCAACCAGCATCCCAGGAATGAGTGACCCACATGGCCCTCCCCCACCACACCAAACAATCTGGGCTACGTACCAACGTCTTAGAAATGAGCATGGCTTTAGCACAGTAATTCTGGGTCTTGGACTTTTTTTTTCCACAAGGAAGTAAAAATATTTATATATATCCATGTTTACTTCAAGGCTGCTTCTTACAGTCAAAAAATGAAAAAAAAGGAAAGACAAACAGTCAGTATTAAGGAATCTTTTATAATCTTCCAGGTACAAGGGAAAGCTATGCAGCCATTAAAGTTGACACCATAGAAACATCCATTAGCCTAGAGATTTCCAATGTTTAAGTGAAAAGCATGCAATCTAAAACAATAAGTACTTTATGACACTTTTGTTATCATATGTTATTCGCATAGTCATGTACATATTAGAAACACTTTAGCAGGATATAAGTCAAAGTATTAGTTTTGCTTCATGTCAAGTGTAGAATTATGCTTTTTTGGCACAGTTTTGTAATAAGCAGCAACTTCTTCTGTATTAAGAAAAACATGTCAGGCAGCCCGGGTGGCTCAGCGGTTTAGCGCCGCCCTCAGCCCAGGGCATGATCCCAGAGACCCAGGATTGAGTCCCACATCGGGCTCTCTGCATGGAGCCTGCTTCTCCCTCTGCCTGTGTCTCTCATGAATAAATAAATAAAATCTTAAAAAAAAAAAAAGTCTCCACTTAGGGAGGATGACAGCTAATCAACTATGTGCTGGCGGATGTTCAGGTTAGGTTCAGGCTACCCTGAACCTTCCAGAAGTCACAGGAACTAAGGGCTCAATGTACTGGAAGTGGCCAGGCTGGTGTTCACCTGTGACCTGAGTGAAATATCAGCAATTAATTACTGATGTTCCAAATAAGTGAGTGTAGAGAATCTCCAAGAACAAAGGCATTTTCCTAAAGACAATACTTGTAAAATACAAAATAAATCAGAGACCTTGGAGAAAAAAAATTAGAGATATGTATGAAAGCCTTGTCCTGACGACACCTAGATAAATGGGAAGTACTACAATCCATGCCCTTAGCATGCCACAAACTAGTCTCAGAAGCAGAATTAACAGACCCCTTTACAGATGCTTCTCTTCAAGGCCAAACTTCTTATCCTCATTTCTCATTTTTCTTTCATAAAGATATTTTAGTGAAAATGTCACAGACCCAGGGAAGATACTTGCAAATCATATCAACAAAAAATTAGCATCCAGAATATGTAAAGAAGTTCTACCAATTAGTGAGAAAAGAACCACCTCTCCCCCAACATTTCCAAAAGTAGAGGAAAAATATGCCAAGGATATAAACACACAACTAGAAGCAGCAGCCTGATGGCTAGTAAACGTGTGAAAGGGTGCTTAACCAACCCTCTCACCCAGCAATTACAGAGAGGCAAATGCCTATTCCACACCTGTCAGGTTAAAAAACTTGGTGAAAATTATAAGAGTATTGATTGGTTGGGACGTGAGGAAACAAACTTCTAACCCAGCTGGTGAATGTAAATGGGTGCAGGCACTTTGGAAAGTTGCCAAACCCAAGAAAGATATGCCCACCTTATGACCAGCAGCTCCCCTTTCAAGTGTGCCCTGGACCTATAGAAATTCTCACATGAGCACAAGGAGAACCGAAGGTGTATACAGCAGTTATTTAATACAGCTGTTTAATACAGTAAATGTGGAAGCAACCTAGCTGTCTACCAGTAGGGGAATGGACAAATTAGTGTCATTATGTAATAAGTAAAACCAATGAACTGGATCTACCTGAATGTAGATCTCAAATCTACTATGGCTCTCAAATCCATGGAGGAAAAAGAAAACAAGTTGCAAAAGAATTTGTATTGTATAATACATGCCACATTTAAAACACACAATATGGGGGCACCTGGGTGGCTCAGTCAGGTGAACGTCTGACTCTTGGTTTTGGCTCAAGTCATGACCTCAGGGTCATGAGATCAAGGCCCAGATTGGGCTCCACTTGGAGTCCTCTGGAGATTCTCTTCCTCCCCTTCTCCTTTGTCCCTCCCCTCTGCTCATGCACTTTTTTTAAAATCTTAGAAAAAAAAAAACAACACAAAATTATGCTAGATAATTAGCCAGATCTTTATACATGTGTTGAAAAAGTATACGATGATGATGCACATCCCCTTCTGAATGTGGTTACCCTGGTAGGAAGGGGGGAAGAAAAAGTGATGAGGAGTGAAAAGATGAAATAAAATTTGACACAAGAAAACGTTACTAGAAAGACACTTCCACTGGGCTCTGGGCACATGGAAAGAGAGGAGGCCTCAGTGATGCCAGGAGCGTATAGGTCATGTTCAGCTTCCATGACTCCAGTTCAGGAGTTTGCTCATTTTATATTCTAGGAAGATGGAAATCTCTAGATTTTTGAGTAGACATAATCTGCTGGCCAGACAAGACCGTACATGATGGCAAAATATGAGCAACATGGCAGCCCTAAGGTAGAAATGGCCCTTCACTGTTAACAATGCCTCATGTACCCTCTCTGTCTCCATATCTTCAACTGTGAACTGTGTCAATCTTTGGTACCAGTGGCCCTCAGGCCCACAGCTGTGGAAAGGGGACCCCTTCTACCCTCTATGTCCTGACTAGGCCTGGCACCACTGTGGATATGGGTATCTAGTCAATGTTAACTGGTAACAAATGATATCACAGGGAAAATCTAGACAGCAGTGGAACACTGAGTCATCCAGGGAATGAGCCGCTGAAGGAATTCAGTAAAAGTCCCTTTGAGGTGAAAGCAGGATTCTGTTATTTAGCATCAACAGAGCAACAATCTTCCATCAAGGATCAAACCTCAAGGGACAGGCAGGTATAGATGGCTTCTTTTAAACCAACTCCTAAGGGACCAGTTACTTACTGGTCCAAGGTCCAAAGGGTGAAGCCCTTTCTGCTGATAAAAGTACAGACAATTCTTGTCCTTTTTGTCTTCTGCAGTGACCACTAGACTCTCATCACACCAGTTAAGGATATGATTGGGGGAAATGCTGCTAATTCTATTACCTGAACATCTAGAATATTTTTTCTTTTCTTTTTTTTTTTGGTCAAGAGAATTTTTTGAAGCCCTACTAGGTACTGAGTCCTAAGCTGAAGGATATAAAAAACTAAGTAAAGGCCAAGTGGATAGCCATATTCATTAGATGCCTTGGGGTGGATTTAGGGTTGCCCCATTTGTGATCTTCAGTGGCCTCCTCGAGGCCTGTTCTCTGCTGGCTCACATTAACAGGGTTATAGTACCATAGCAACCACAGCAAGGACAACCACAAATACATGGCTAGGTGCTGCCAAAACTCTTCACATGAATTCACTGAATACTGTCAACACCCTAAATTGATAAGGTGTCAATTCTCTGTCCCCCACATTTGTCTAGACTCACCCGACAGATTTGTTGTCAAACATAACCCATCTGAGAGCAAGAAAGTTAATGTTAAGGTCAGTGTGTGACAGATTTCTGACTCGAAGACATTTATTAAGTTCCTGCTATAATTTGTGCATCGTGCTGACTGCTTGGACACATTTTCCCATATGCTCCTTAGGACCCAATGAGTTAGTATCACCTCCATTTTACAGGAGAGAAGAGCCAAGGCTGGGATACATTTAAGAACACCTTCAAGGCCACAGGTGAGTGGGGAGCTGGTTTCCAAACCTAAGCTGCCAGCCCACCACATCTAAGGCTTGCTTACTTCCACTCCAGAGTACCAGAGTTCTAGGGATGGGGAGAGTGTGTCACCGGGTGGAAAGCCCTGCGTGGTAGTCAGCTAAAACATCTCTGAAGCCAACAGTAGTGGGTCCAGAAATGGCCCCCGAAAAAAGTCCTAACCCCCAGTATTTGGGAATATGACCTTCTGTAGAAATAAGGTCTCTACAGATGTAATTAAGGATCCTGTAATCTCTTTAGATGGGCCCTAAATCCAATGACTAGTATTTTCAGAAAGAAGAGGGAGAAAGATGTAGGGAAGAGGCCACAGGGAGGCAGAGCCTGGAGTGATGCTGCCATGGGCTAAGAAACACCCACAGCCGAAAGAGGTGAGGAACGACCCTCCCTTGGAGCCTCTGGAGAAAGCGTGGCTCTGCTGACACTTAGATTTTGGACTTCTGGCCTCCAGAACTGAGATTTGGATAAACTTCCATTTTTTTAAGCCATCCAGTTTGTGGCAATTTGTGACAGTAGTCCTGGGAAACTATCCTCAACCTGTACCTCACAGACTTGCTTAGAGCCAAGCCAGAATGACATGAAGGCAGAAAGAATGCAAGAGACCCACGGGACAAGGGACAGGGAACTCCTGTCCAATTATGATTTGTCTTCCTTCCAGCCCACCTGACAGGCTTCTGCTTTGAACTCAAACCAAAATCAACGAGAGAAAAACGCCAGCACGCTTAGAAAATGTATCACCTGCTTCTTAGAATATTCTCACCTACTTAAGGCTTTAGGCTGTGGGTCTTAATTTTATGACACACACCTCTGCAATCTTAGAGTTGCAATGAAGATAATTTATTTTGGTGACAGATCATAATAGCTTCGGGCTCTTTTTTCCCCCCTTGCCTGTTTAAAAGACAAATCAATCTTTTTTTTAAAAAAGTACTCATCACCCATAATCCTACTACCATAACAGATTTCTCATTTTCAAAAATTACCTCTCGATTAAAATCTTTTTTCTTTGCTCCTTAACCAGGCAAAGTGATTATATACATATACATATATATGGCTTGTGGGTTTTTTTTTTTTCTTCCTTTTTGGCTCATTTAAACAGGGACCCAGGAGTTGTTTGATTTCCATCAAATACATGTGAGAGAAGCACTGTAATTGCTTAAGAATATTTCCCCCAAAGAAACTAGCCATTAACAGTGACTTCCTCTAGGAGAGTACTTTAAGACCTCCTAGAAATAAATCCAGTTTGCACAGTATTTAAGCCTTTGTCACTCATTCTTAACCCCTGCGTTCTAGCATGTTTTGGAGCCCCCAAGCAGAAAAAGACCACTTCAGGAGTAGATGTCTATTCACTTAATCCACCCGAGGTGGTAGGTATGACTTTCCTGCACTTTACAGACACCTGACATGGGACTCGATCCCAGGTCTCCAGGATCAGGCCCTGGGCTGAAGGCAGTGCTAAACCGCTGAGCCACCCGGGCTGCCACATTCTTAAAAAAGCTCACATTCTTAAGAGCCCAGTTGATGGTCTGACATAGGTTTCTCTCCTCCACTTTAGGTCATTTTAAGACTAATTAGGAACAGCAAGGTAGATTGGATGGCCAGGTGCAGTTACAGCTCACATCCTGTAGTCATTAGGGGAATAGAAAACTATAAAGTTTAGACAAGCTAACAAAATCCTAGAGGTAAGGAGGAGTTAGGGATGTAGAAGCAAAGTACTCCTCTTAACCATGAACATCTAGAGCCATTTCTGTAGGAGGAGGAGGGGAAAGTGCAAAGATCATGTACTGGGCAAAAGTTAGGTAAGGTATATAAGAAATATCTGCGAACAGGACATTGTCATCAAGGGTGATATTCCAAAATATGTAACAGCTCCCACAGCCTGGGCACTGGAGCTCTGATCAGTCAGACTGGATTCTCCTATCTGTGCCTGCCTGACACAGCCAGCCACGCTGGTGCAACCAGCTGCATACCCTTCTGGACTATCCTCCCATCCCATGCAAGATGAAACCGGTCCAGGGAAGTAACTCATCCAAAGAGACGTAGCAAGAAGACGGCTGGGGATTCTACACCATGGTGCCCAGATTTACTGAGAAAATGTCATCAGCTCAAGCTGAGAGCGTAGAGGAATTTGAAAGTTTTGAGAGATTCCTCTCAAATATGGTTAAAGTTAGAAAAAAAAAAAGGAATAGTATTTTGTAAGTGAGCAGCATATGAACTTCACATTTCAGCATCCATAAATCAAGTTTTCTGGAGTGGAGTCATACTCACTTGTGCAGATCTTGTCTGGGCTGCTTTTGCATCTCAGCAGCAGAGCTAAACGGCTTCCACAGAGACCACATGGGTAGGAAAGGCGAAAATATTTACCATCTGACCCTTTCCAGAAAAAGCCTGCCAGTCGCTGGTCTAGGAATTTGGGATAATTTCTCAAATGATAAAATAAACAAGGCAGTAGTGTATATATAAAACAATTTTAAAAACCGCAGTTATTATAATCACTAAACTCTATAAATTCTAAAGCGTGGCTTTGTGCCAAGTGTGTTTGATCCTTGATGGAGGACTTCCCTCTGATGAGACCGCCTTTCCGCTCATTTGATTTTGATCTCTAGGAACATGTGATAGATTGAAGATGAGGGAAAAGACTTTTTAAATCCCAAATTTCATCTTAGATGTACATCCGCCTACACGCTGTAGGATTCCATTGGTAAAAACTTCAAAAACAGCCAAAACTAATACAGGTTGTCAGGAGTGAGGGTAGCCTTTACTTTTTTGGGGAGGGTAGCATGCTGTGACGTTCTGCTTTGGGAGGCGAGGGCAGGTTACGTGGATGCATTCAGGTGGTGAAGATCCACCTTCATGCTAGTGAGACTGCACTTTTTATGAAGTGTGTTTTAATGTCACCAAAAGTTTATGTTAAAAAAACAGGCAGCCTCTCTGATGCTTGGCTACATAGATGGTAACATGATTGGTGTTTGTTCTCTGATCCCAGACATGCTGAAAACACATGGAGCTCTGAACCCAAACACTGCTCCGTGATGTCATGGTGAGTAACAGGCTCCGAGGCCCACGAGGGGAGCCAGGAGGGTCAGCCTGTTCCCATCCTGGCCAGGCCCCCACTGCCAAAGTCTCTGGGTCTAGGAAAGCAGCAGCACCAGGATACATGGGTTGGCCTGCCATCCTTCTCTGACTTCTTAAGAGTGTGAAGTTGGAGGAGTGATCCCAGCCATTTAAGCTATTAATGGAAAGGAAATTTTAACTTTAATGACAGACCACTGGTACCCCACAAGCAATTTGTTTTATTTAGGGTATAGGCTTATAGAAATTGTTATTCAAGATGCTTGTCAAAGAACATGAAGGTGGATTTTGTTCCGGAGCACGACTGTAGGAGGGATAGGAACTACCACGTGGGGTTCCTCCACAGGGGACGGAGGTGGCCTCAAGCCTGGAACCCACAAGAAGCAAACTTCCTTCAAAGGAGCAGGGTAGGGGGTCAGTGGCTGGAAAATAAACTACCAGGAAGCATGGGGGGGCGGTGGAGGTGAGGAAGAGTTCCAGCAGGCAGGCTAGGGCAATCAGATGTCCCCCAGGGGATGGTGCTGGCTGAAGAGCTCCAGCACACATGCAGTGTGATCGGATATTGAAGGTGGGAGTTCTGCATAAACTGACCCAGCAAGATTCTTGCTACAACCAGACAATGCAGACACACAAACCCCAAAGTCAGGGCTAGTTGAGAAGACAGTTCAGAAGAGAGAACTCTGAGTTTGGTCAAGGAGAACCTTTGTCAAAGCCACAGCAACTTCACAGTGTGAAGGTCACATGAGAATGGACATTAACTTGAACCACAAAATTAACAAGATCCTGGACTTCTTACCCTACAAATTCATCTTGCTTCTATTCTTTAATGTATTTATTACACGCCCACGTGTGTGGGAAATCTTGAGATGCGGGACTCACCGGGAGGATCTTGAGGAACTCCAGCAAGATGAAGTCGATACACAGAGACACAAGCACCAGACTTTGAAGGACAAGTAGGAAAGAATTGGGTGAAGGAGGGATCCACCCACTCCCATTTTTACCCCTAAGCTAGTAAACCAGAGTGCATACTTCTCCTTGCTTCATCCCTGTGACTCCTCCAGGGCCTTCACAAACAAGTATACTGGCCACTTAGAAGTGCAAATGAGATCCTGTCACTCCCGAAACTGCTGACTGGGCTTCTTCGGCTCGGCTCGCTCTGTGCCTTCTGGCCTCGCCTTGCTGGACCAAGGTGCAGCCACACAGGCCTCTTCACAAGGCCCTGACAGGGCCCAAGCAAGGGAACGCAAGATTATGCCATGACTAGTCAGGGTCAAATCCCACCACCCTACAAGCCTCTCCATGCCGCAATTTCCACATTTATACAATAGGGATGACTAAAGCACTCAGTGCGAAGGGTTTTGGGAGCCAGTACAGGCCAAGACCTTAAGCTGGTACCTGGCATGGAGCAAACAACAGCAAGTATAAGCTTTAGTGACCACCACTGCTATGATCAATCCTCTCCTTCCTCAGGGCCTTGACCCATCTTGGTCCCTGCTACTGGAAAAATCTTCCCTTGGGCTCCCACACATACCTGAAGACATTTCCCACCTAGATTTCAGCTTAAATGATGCACTACTGACCCCTGGTCTATCACCCTCATGGCTCCTGGCACCATATTTACTCATGTAATTACTGCTGAGATCACTTGAGGTCCATCTTCCCTACTAGTCTATATATTTCATGTGGGGTAAAGTCATTTCTGTCCACTCTGTTGTATCCCCAGCACCACTGTAGGTGCTTTATTTAGGTGCTCACTGTAGAACATGTGTGTGAATACATGCCAGGTAAAAGGAGCAGCCCACACCAGAAATGCAAGTAACCCCTTGTGAGGGAGACAGAGAAGTAGAGTGAGGGACAGAGCTGGAAAGAACAGTTAAGTCATAAAGGTCAGCCAATGGAGCCACTGGAAGATCTGAAACAGAAGCATGGGCATCAGGGGTATGATTCACGGTGCAGAGGGGGCCAGGGCAAGACTGGAGACACGCGGTCAGTTGGGGGGTTACCACGGCAGTCACAGATCTGGATGAGCCACCACGCTGGGATGTAGAGGTGGGGTCTGATTTGCAGTGATGAGAAGGGTCACCAGAACTTGGGGACTTATGGAAAGAGCTACATTTTTAGGATGACTAGGAATCAGTGTCATTTATTTTCTTCCTTTTTATTTACCACTTGGAGGAAGGAACAGTTTGAACAGCCAAACCAACCCCCAATAGGTTTATGGCCTCATATATATTTTATGTTCTTGTTGATCAGATGGCTTGCTGAGCTCACCTGGTCGAATATGTGAGTTTCCTGGACCATCACTCTAGGGAGACAAATATCAATGGAAGGGCTCCTCTGTGATGGATTCCTCTTCCACTTTATCCTTCTCTAAGGATTTGAAACCCATTGAGCTGATGGGATTCTGTAGGACAAACTTGTGTGGATGTGACCTGTGCGAGCCCTCCCCACCCCAGCCTGTGGGGTGCTACCTGCCACAGGTACAGAGTCTCAAGGGTGCTGACTTGGGCAGGGGTGGGGGTGGGGTTGCAAGATGAAACTCTGGGACAAGATGAAAAGCAAATTACCAACGGAAGACAATGGATGTCAGGTTTTGTTTGTTTGTTTGTTTTCCAGTGCAGCCTCCTCTTCCCTCACAGATGAAAAGAAAACCAGTTTCTGAGTGTGGCATTTGGAAGGCAGCTGGGGAGAGCTGGGTGAAGGGTTAAGAGCTAAGTGACTGGAGGCAGCGTCAAAGTCAAACACGTACCCTGCACTCCAGGCTGATCTCTCAGGCCAAGGCAGGAGGGGCTCAATCAGCAGCTCAGTAGGTGGGGGGAGCAGAGCGGTGGGGGAAGAGGGAGGCAGGCAGGCGGTGAGGATCCAAAGCAAACACAGGAAGGACAATGACTCACAGGGAGGCTTTGGGGACAGGCTCAGCGCAGCACTCTCCCCTCCTGTTACCCTCATTCTCTGCTGTAAGGATAAATGTGACAGGGACTCATGGTTAGGATGCTGTTGTGCAGTCATGCTTTGGACCTGCTTCCTTCAGCTCCAAATGCACGCGCACACATGCACATGCACACACACACGCGCGCACATGCGCGCGCACACACACACACACACACACGTGGAAAGACCTAGTCCTCCCCCATACAAAACAAGCATCTCCATGGGCTAGAAATGGAGCAGAAACCCAAAGCCTAACTAGAGTTGAAGCTACAGGTTGAACGAGCTCCAGGTCTGAAGCAGCCAAGGGGATGGGCAGCTGCAGCTCCTGCAGAGAGACACACAAAAATTGGCCAGGCAAGGAGCAGGGAGGGGGGTTCGGTTGCAACAGACTGGGATAGAGACCCCCACCCACAAAGATTCCTTGGCCCAGGCCACAGGCCACATCCTGGAAGGTCCTCGACTCTGGAGTCCTCATTTGCTGTTAGTCTACTCCAGAGAGGGAGCTTGCACGTCTCACGCCAGAACCAAGAACAGAAACAAAGCCCTTGACAAGTGGAGTAAGGGACAGAAAACCCCATCTCCGCACCTCCGACAGCAGGCCCACTGTACACTGCCACAGGCATCGGATCCAAGGCTCGTTATCCCACCATCTTTCAACCCTTTTGGCTAAAGACAGCTTGGATCAAGAGCTCATTGCTGTTTTCCAGAGAAACACCTTAAGGGCTTGAAAAGGAAGACATGAAAGAGCACAAAAGTCCTCCATAAACACTTCACAAGTGACACGAAGATCTGAGGGCCCCTGGCTCAGGAGACAGGACAATGGAGCCCGGCCACCGGCTCTGTGCGGGATCCCCACCAAAGAACGGGTCCTCTAACTTACATGTGAGCAGCTGAGCAATCAAAGAAAATGAAATTTCAAGCCTGGTCAAGCTGTACATGGATATCCAATTTCTCTTGTCCTGTGACAAGTAGAAATGAAATTTCGGGACAGAGAGCATCTTCAAGCACCTCACAAAAATCAATAGGCAGCAAGTCATATGCCGAAGAAAGAGCCATGGGCTCTGGCACTTCAAAAGGCACTTATTTCAAATTATAGGCTGGCCCAGAATTCAAGTTCTTCCTTCATCTTAATGATATCTATAGTGGGGGCTTAAGCTCCTCTCATGCTTCAAATTAATTTCACAAGGTTGGAATCCAAGTTTCATACTTTTCCAATCTCCATGGAAGCTGGTGCTATAACTGAAATGAATTTCTCTTAGTTCACCTGCCTACTATATCCTTTGTACGTATACAACAGTGCACATCCAACTGAGTATCCTGATGTTTGACAGCGTTGTAACGGATCTTCTGTGTTGTGACAGAGTCTTCTGAGCCAACATTTGGAACCACTATAATTTATTGTACCTTTACTCCAGCTTACTGAATGATTAGGTGTTTCAAGTTTTATGTGCTAATATTAACAACTAACATAGAGTGCTGTTTATCCAGACACTGTCCTTAAGTGTTACTTCATTTAACACAACACAACATGAGGTGATAATAGGCAATGTTTTCAATGTTTTCTATGTGTCAGACAGGGTTCTGAGTGCTTTACATACTGAAATTTCATTTTAATCCTCACGAAACATTCAGAGGCAGAGATTGTTGTCATCCCCATTTAAGGATGTGGAAACCGAGGTTAAGTTAGAGGTTAAGCAACAGATTGGTAGAAGGCCATCTGGATTCAAGTATAATGGAGATGGAGCCCATCCTCTGTAGAATATGCCACTACTCCACCGGGCTGAGCATTTCAACACAAACAGCTTACTAAATATCGGTTCATTCTGGAGCATCTGGGTGGCTCAGTGGGTTAAGTGTCTGACTTCAGCTTAGGTCATGATCCCAGGGTCCTGGGATCGAGACCCACCTTGGGTTTTCTGCTCAAAAGGAAGTCTGCTTCTCTCTCTCCCTCTGCCTGTTGTTCCCCCCTGCTTGTGTGTGCATCACACACTCTCTGTCAAATAAAATCTTAAAAAAATACATGGATTAATTCTTCAATAAGCATAACTGAAGTGGCCAGGTCAAGGCTCTATAGTAGTCCCCCTTATCCCTGAGGGATTCATTCCAAGACTCCTCAGGCATCAGTGGATGCCTGAGACCATGGAGAACACCAAACCTTATGCTGTTTTCTCCTATACATATAGACCTATGACAAAATTTAATCTATAAGTTAGATATGGTAAAGATTAATAACAAATAGAAGGGACTTGCCCTACCAGATTATCAAGGCTTTTTATAAAACTACACTAATTAGGAATTTAGGATTATATTCTCAAATTCTATTTTTTTAAAAAAAATTTTTCAAATTATATTTTTTAAAAATTTTATTGATTTGACAGAGAGAGGGGGAGATAGAGAGTGAGCACAAGCAGGGGGAGTGGGAGAGGGAAAAGCAGACTCCTCATCAAGCAGGGAACCTGATGTGGGGCTCCATCCCACGACCCTAGGATCACAACCTGAGCCAAAGGCAGACAACTAGCTGACTGAGCCACCCAGACACCCCACAAAACTGCCATTTTAATTGTACCTCCCTTGCCAATCTTGATTTCATTATAATTAAATCGGTGGGATATTTTTTCACAGTTTTATTACCCTTGAGGCCATTTTTCTAGATGCTTATCTACAAGTGGTATTTCTTTTAAGAAGGTGAAACGTTTTTATGGGCTAGGTGTATATTCTGGTGGTTGGATACGGCCCTTCAAAATGAAAAATACTTAGGAGGTGAGAGCTAGCTCACTAAAAACAGAAAAGCATAAAGTTTGGAATAATGGAAGCATAAAGAAATATGCTTATATTCCTTTATAAGCATAAAGGAATAATATTGTTTTGTTATAACTGCTTATCAATATTTTTCAAACTATCCCTTGAATTTTGGGTTATTTATTTTTCATACTTTTGGATATTGTTAGAATCTCTTATACTGAACATAATCAGAAAAAACAGACTTTTTCAAATGGATGTTTGGGGGGTAAAGGTTAGTGCTTTTATAGTTAGTGCTTTTCACTTTCTATACTAATAGATCAGTCACCTAAGAGTCCTTGATTTCAGTGGAATAAGAATAGATCAAGAGTTCTTCAGGGTGTATTATAGTCTTAAGAGATTTTTTCTTTAAAGCAGGGGAGGGACCGAGGGGGAGAGAAACTTAAGCCGACTCCACCCCTAAGCCTGGAGCACGATGTAGGGCTCAATCTCAAAATCCTGAGATCATGATCTGAGTCGAAATCAAGAGTCAGATACCTAACTGACTGAGCCACTCAGGCAGCACCCCTAGTCTTAAAGATTTATAATGTAAAGACATTCCGGAAATGAGGGCTTACCTGCTGATGGCAGGGCTCTTAAATCAACTGACAATGGTCAAACTCACGTTAAGAGTATTTTTGTGCATTTTAATAATTTTTCATATTTCCTACAGTTATCCCATTGGTCAACCCATGGACCAAGTGTTCTTACATAAAATGTCACAAGAGATTCATAAAGTTCTATGGTAGACTACAGAATTTATATAACTTGTATAAATTATATAAATATATATATAAATATTTAATATTTTAGTCAAAAAACCTCAGAGAAAAGGTTCAGTGCTTAGGAAGTTAGTTAAACATGGACAATTTGATGAAGAAACATTTCTGGAAAGCTGGCTCCTCCTGGATGTTTTGTTAGAGTAGGTACTGATAATATTTTTCACAGCCTCTCAAAGCACAGCATTCATTTTGGAAGCTGTATAAATTCAACTGAAGGCTAATATACTGGCATCGAGAGGTACCAGGGATTTAACTTATTTTGTTGAGGATCTCAATGGCATCAACACAGCCAAAGAATTTTCAGTGTGCTGAAGGGAAGAAGACCCCAGTTATGGGGGGACGTGTTGAGATATACTACCATCATAACATGTACAGAATGTTCCTATACTCTAACATGGACTAATGTCTGTGCCCAACTTTCAGATCTCCATAGTAAAAGTACATCACCCTTCCCACTCCCTGCTTCAGAGGGACCTCCCTTTTATCTGTCCTATATATTGAGTCTCAGCAAGAGGTTTCATTTGTAGACATATACATCTGTCACTAAACAAGTTTTCAAACCAAAGGCTTAAATCAATAGTCTGTTTTCTGAGAACAATTTCCAAAGAATTCACCTAGGAAGGTTGTTCAAATAAATGGAGGTTGATTAAAACATAGGTTTTTACTCATTCTCACATGTATTTCTTCTTTTTTTTTTTTTTTTTTTTTTTTTAGAAATATATATGTATTTTAAAGGATTCAATAGTACTTCAGTAAACAAAATCAAAGCATAGATACAGGATGAGAATATCTTAAGTTATAGTCAATATCGATGGTTTAAAGACTTATATTTGTGTTTATATACATAACATGCTTATATATATAACATGTTACAGCATAAAAGCACACCCAACTTTGTTCTCTTAAGGTAGAAGTTAAATACATATTTGTTGAGTGATATTATCTCTGGGTGTCTGTTTATTGGTTTGAGTGTGGGTTCCAGGTTTCCTTGGGTCTCTCTCAAGGCCTCATTTCCTTCTTCAGTACTTCTCTCTCTTCCTGTTTTCCTTCTTCTTACACAGAACTGCCATTCTCAAATTTAATATCCAATTTTCACCACTTGCTCATGTCACATGGCTCTTTGAAATGTTACTAAGATCCTGACAAGTACTTTTAATAACAAACAGAAGCCAAAAGATCACACAATTCAGTAGCTATTTAAAAAGTAGAAAACAATAATAAAAATTCAGTTGCCAACTTAGAGGATTTTATACATCATTGAGTATTCTATTTTATTTCCACTGTCTGAAATTTCTCACTCAAGACGACAGATTAATTTCTAAACACTTATTTTATCTCTTTGCTGGAAAGAAACAATTTTTTCTTTGACACACTGTCCTAGGGGAATAAAACAAATGCTTTTCCAAACCAGAGCACAAGTCTTTCCTAATGTCAGTGTGTGATAATTCAGATATAGTCGCAGTCTTTAAAATTTCATAAAAGTACTGTTAAGATGGTGGTTTGGGCCGTTTTGCAGATGGTCCATCTGAGTTAGTTCTGTTATCAATGTTATTTTCATCTTCTGCATCATCTTCATCATCACCTTCTCAGGGCTCACTGTCCGCCTCTTCCGCAGCCGCCGCCTCCCGGTCTTGCGCTTCCTGCTGTACCAAGGGGTCGAAAAGCTCGGCCACCAGCTCTCTCATCTGGGCCACGCCCGACAACAGGCCCTGGAAAGGGTCAGCGTCGGCCGTCGCCTCACAGGGCACCCGCAACAGCCGCTGCTGCCCATCCAGCCCGACGTACTCGCCCAGCAGCTCCATGACGACCGCAGAGCTTCCACAGCCAGCGACCGAGAAGCGCCACCCGGAAGCGGAAACCCACATGTATTTCTTCTGACCAATTCATTTGATGGAAGGTCCCAAATTAGCTTTTTCTTCCATCAAGGAGAACATTCCAAATATCAGTGATAAAACTTGCAATGATCAAGCAGTATTTTGCAAGTGAAAAAAAACAAAAAGGCAACCTACAAAATGGAATATATTTGCAAATCATACGTCTCATAAAAGGCCTATACCCAAGTCATATAAAGGACTTACACAACTGAAATAAAAAAAAAAAACAGACCCAATAAAAAATGGGCAGAGGACTTGAATAGACATTTTTCCCAAGAAGAAATATAGGTGGCCAATGGGCACATGAAAAGAGGCTCAACATCTCTAATCATGCAAATCATGCAAATCAAAAATGCAAATCAAAACTACAATGAGCTATCATCTCATATCTATCAGACTGGCTATCATTCAAAAAGACAAAAACAAGCACTGAAGATCTGGAGAAAACAGAACCCTCGTACACTATTGGTGATGATGGAAATTGATGCAGCCACTACTATGGAAAACAGGATGGAGTCTCCTCCAAAAATTAAAAATAGAACTACCATACAGTCCCACAATTCCACTTCTGGGTATCTATCCCCCCAAAATGAAACCCCAATTCAAAGAAATATATGTACCCCTATGTTCACTGCAACACTATTTACAAGAGCCAAGATATGAAGCAACCCAAGTGTCTGATAAAGATGTGATATGTACACACACACACAGGAATATTATTCAGCCATAAAAAAGAATGGATCTTGCCATTTGCAACAAGATGGCTAGACCTAAAGAGCGTTTATGCTAAGTGAGATAAATCAGAGAAATGCAAATACCATATGATTTCACTTATATGTAGAATCAAACAAAAACAGAAACAGACTAATAGAAACAAACTGTTGATTACCCAAGGATTGGTGGGGGATGGGGGAATGGCAAAATAGGTGAAGGGGATTTTGAAATACAAACCTCCAGTTATAAGTCATGGGAAATATAATGCACAGCATAGGAAAACAGTCAGTAATATTATAATACCTTTGTATAGTGACAGAAACTAGACTTACAGGGATCATTTCATAACGTATAAAAGTATCAAATCCTACAGTACACAACTGAAATAGGATGTTGCATGTCAATTAAACTTCAATAAAAATGACTAAGCAGTGTTAAACTCATTTTTAACTTGGAATATTATTTAACAGGCAAGTAAGTTTAAACATATCTGTATTAACAGAGAAAAACTACTTTTGGAAATACAGGTAAAAAGACCAGTAATTTCCTGAACTGACTCCTAGTCTGTATATTAAATTACCCTGTGTGGTCAAGCAATAACCTGAAAACAGAGAGATAAGTATATACAATCCTGCCATAGAACAGGATTTAGGAATAAGATAATTTTATATGTTAAGATTTCCCTAAAATTCCTCCATCGTGTTGACTTTTAAAAACTGTGCTTTAGTTTTCACACCTCGCATGTCTACAGATACTAAGAAGTTTAAGAAGCATATGTAAACATGATTAGAACCTCACTGGAAGTTATGGTTTATGGAAGGAGATTATTCTATCATCACAGATATCACCCCATTGGATCCTCACAGCAATCTTAGAGATGGGGGTATGATTTCCAAAAGTAGCTTCAATGCCACTGTAGTGGTGGGGGATACCTACAGAGAAGGGCTGAAAGACTTACTCCAGATCAGGACTTAGAAGCTGAATGTAGAACCCAGGGCTCCTGGGTTCCAGCCCAGAGTACACATCCCACTGGATTATGCTGTCAATCTGCTAATGAAAATTTCATTCCCAGAATTCAGGTTGAAAAGTGTATAGCTATTTAAATACTCAGCTCCAGACAAGCATAGTTATATCAAGACGTTACATACAATTTTAATAGGAAAACTGCCAAAACTAGCAAAGAATGGCAGGGAAGCCCGAAAAAAGAGCTAAAGCAGAGTCTTTCACACCACAAGCAAGTGATTTAGCAATATCACAATCTCACTTTCTACTCATTGGCATCCTTCCTCCGCTTACCAATGCTTCAAAAGCACCATGCAGACGCTATCACCAAATGGCACAGTAGCCTGGGTGTTTGAAAACATTTCTAAAATAAACTTTTCTTTCATCAGGTATAAGAACATTTTTACATATATATAATACACAGCCTGATACATTAACACCTGAACCGCTCCATGTATCCACCACTTGATCAATAGTCACAATGGAACCTGAACCCCAGAAGTTCCCCTGTGCTTCGAGTTACCATCCTCTCCAAGAAGGTAGTGATTATCTTGATGCCTGGCACCACTGGTTCTCAACATTATGACTGAGAGAATCACATTTTTGTAATATAGTATTCCATTGTAGGATTATATAAAAAAAATCCATTCTACCTGTGAGGGACTTTTGGATTGTTTCCAGATCAAGGCAATTATGAATACAGCTATGAATATTTTGTATGTGACTCTTGCTACACCTTGGTATGCATTTCTTTGGGGCACGCACCTAGGAGTGGAATTGTATCACAGGGGTTATTATGCTCAGCTTCTGACAATATGGACCATTTCCCAAAGTGGTTGTAATAAGGTATAACCCTGCCAGCAGGTCTTTCTCTACTTAATATTGTGGGGTTTTATTCTTTACAAGAGTGGTTTTTCACTACAGATTGCACTTCCCTGATGACCAATGAGGTGGAGTACCTTTTCACGTGTTTATGGTTCTTGTGCATATCTTCTTTCATGAAATGAACAAATCCACTGCCTGTTTCTCTACTGAATGATCTTGTTGCTCCATAGGATTTTTTTTAAATATTTATTTATTTATGATAGTCACAGAGAGAGAGAGAGAGAGAGAGAGAGAGAGGGGCAGAGACACAGGCAGAGGGAGAAGCAGGCTCCATGCACTGGGAGCCCGACGTGGGATTCAATCCCGGGTCTTCAGGATCGTGCCCCGGGGCCAAAGGCAGGCGCTAAACGGCTGCGCCACCCAGGGATCCCCCATAGGATTTTTTATTCTGGACTCAAGCCTTTTATTAGGAGTGTAGTAAACCTCTTCCCCCCCTGGTGAGCTTAACTTCCATTCTTTCAATGGCTCAATAAATATATTCTCTTAATTTTAATGTGGTCTAATACATTAACCTTCATGATCAGTATTTTATGTACTGTTTAAACATAATTCCCTATCATTTTGTTTTCTAGAAACTTTATGGTTTTACAATTACAAGGAGATCTATCTAACCAGATTTTTTTTTTTAAGATTTTATTTATTCATGAGAGACACAGAGAGAGGCAGAGACATAGGCAGAGGGAGAAGCAGGCTCCATGCAGGAAGCCCAATGTGGGACTTGATCCCGGGACCCTGGGATCACGCCCTGAGCCAAATGCAGATGCTCAACCACTGAGCCACCCAGGCATCCCAGGGATTGTTTTTTTTTTGTATAGGGTGTGACTTGGTTGAGATTTTGTTTTTGAATATGGATGCTCATTTATTGACCATCCTTCTGCTGCTCCTCAGCAGCTGAAGACAGAGCTTTAACATAAAAATGTTGATTTTAAATATACACAGAAAAAAAAATGCCCCAAGACCTCAAAGTTTCCATTTTCCATGAGTATAAGCATCCTCACTTAATTCCTGTCTGAAAAGGATGGCATAATTCCAAAGATGAAAGGCTTTTTCCCAATTCCACACCTTCGTCCAGTCATACAAAGTTACTCTTCTGGACTGGCGAGCTCTAGACAACAGAACACGAGGACCTGATTTTCAAATCATCCGAAATGAATGACTACAACATTCTTTGATGCTGCAAGGACTCCTTCTATACTCCTCAAAGCCCATTTCTTCCATATTGTTTTAAAAACGTCCATACTTCATTACCTCTCCATCTAAAGAGCTGTCCCAGGGAAGAGCAGTTGACAGAAGGAGTTAATGATCATCAGATTTCTGCAGCGCATGTTTTCCTACTCTTTGATAACCCTGGATAGGAAATGTGCATTTCTGAGTGAATATGCAGGCTCCCAGTCGAACAATAATGGGTTCCCTCTCATCTACAGCACCCAACAGCATCTCCTAGAACAAGCTGAAGAGCCAAGGGATGGAAATGCTAGCCTCTACAGAAGTGGAGACTCTCATTCTCCTTTTTTTAATGTAGGCCAACATGTTAACTTTTTTTCATGTGTAGTGCTTCTTTAGCTCTGTGAAGAACATTTTCTCAGGAAACAAGTACAAGTAATGGTCTCCCGTGACCTCTCTCTCTTTTTTTCCCCATCCACCAGCTAAGATTTTGATCCTATCGCAGTCATGGAATGAACTCAGATTTTTGGACATCTTCCTATCTGATGAGTATTTTCAAATATTTCCTAGATGAACAGTATATTGAGGTTTTCCAAAACAGTGCCTTGACATCAATTTCTTAAATATCTAACTCTGGGGCTCTGTGGAATTCCAACTCTTCTGTGATAACACAGAGGATTTGCTTTTTATTTCCATGAAACCTCGAGGAAAGAGGGCAGGGCAGGACAGGCAGAGGAAAAGGCGGAGTCCTGAAATGGGAAAGGGTGGAAAGAGAAAGCAGTGGATGGTTGGACCAGAATACTATGAACTACAGTGTCCGTTTCTCCTTCCACTGAGGATTCTAGCAACAGCTTCAACAGTTGGCTGGAGTGAGAGACCTACATGGAGCCTGGTAGGACAGTAAGCATGCGTGGGGACCAACGCACTGCTTCCTTAACATCCACAATTTGGTAACAATCCATAAGCAGGGATCAGTCTCTCTTACCACACACAGACACGCTCTGGAATATTCTGGAAGTTGTCTAGTGACACTGCATGATGTACAGCCCAAGCTGACTTCTTATCCAGTCACCTGAGCACCCCATTTCCCATTTGCTAAATATTGCATGTGAATACTCAGAGAAATCAGCTGCTTATATTCATACTGAATTTTGCATACTGAGCTAAATAAATGATTACAGGAAGTTTGGTGTATCACATATGCACCCTCCTTTCCCCTTGATATTTACCTGCTGTGGCAAAAAGGTTTGCTTTTGCATTTTACACATTAAGTACAGGTTGCACTCCTTACTTGCTATGGAAAATGTTTAAACAGAAAATGTGACAAATTCTAATATTTCCACTGAGGCTTCAATTATGTGGAAAATTTTTTTCTAAATTATAAAATATCCTTTCATGAAAGCATCTTCCCCCAAACATATCCTCTCTCGTCAAATGCTGGCTCTGATGCTTGTTGCCAGCTGTGTGCCTTGGACACTATTCTCTTTGTATTCCTTTGGTCACCTCTATAATAGGGATAATAAAACCTCTGAAGGTAGTTGTTCTAGTTAAGGCATTTCTCACAGGCTTGGAAATATAGTATTTTTCTTAATGTTGGTTATTATCGCTATGATTACACACACAGGTATATCTGAGAATAGCAGCTGAAGACTCCTAGAACCTGGAAAAATGTTGGGCGACCCACTGTAAGTGATGAAATGGACCACTTGGGTGGCTTTCCTTCTATTTGTCCTCTTCATCCTGTGTTCCTTCAAGGTCTCCTTCCCAGGGTGCTCCAAACATATCTCAATAATCGCTCTTTTCCTTCCCCAGTTTTTGGCAAGGAGAAAGTACTGTGGTTGCCGTGATGGCAAAATTACTGAAGGTCCGCCATTTCTCACAGAACCCTTGTAAATCTGGGTAGAGAAGGTCCACATGTTTTACTATGTTTTTATTGTAATAAAATATATAGGATTACCTAGATGACTCAGTTGGTTAAACATTTGACTCTTGATTTCAGCTCAGGTCATGAGCTCTGGTTTGTGGGATTGAGCCCCACACTGGGCTCCATGAATGGCTGGGAGTCTGCCTGGGATTCTCTCCCCTTCTCCCACTCTTTCCCTAAAATACACATACATACACACATATATGTATACATATATTTCCCCAACACATTTATTTCATATGTATGTATACATATTTTGTGTGTGTATACACAATTTACCATTTTAACGATTTTTAAGTGTATAACTCAACAGTGTTCACTACATTTACACCCTTGTGCACCCCTCAGCACTAGCCATCTCCAGAACGTTTTCACCTTCCCAAGCTGAAACTCTATATAATCAACACTAACTCCTCATTCCCCTCTCTCTCGAGGCCCTGGTGACCACTGTTTTACATTCTGTCTCCATAAATTTGACTATTCTAGGTACCTCATGCAAGTGGGTTCGTACAACACATTTGTCTTTTTTAAAGACTGGCTTTTTCACTTAGCATAATGCCCTTAAAGTTTATCCAAGTTGTAACATGTGTCAAAATTTCCTTCACTTTTAAGGCTAAATGATATTTCATTATATAGATATACCATATTTTATCAATTCATGCATTGATGGACAAGTGAGTTATTTCTGCCTTTTGGCTATTGTGACTAATGCTATGTACATGGGTGTATAAAATATAAGACCTTGCTTTCATTTTGGGGGAGTATGTACCCAGAAATAGAATTGCTGGGTCATCTACCTTGCTTTTAAGAAAGGCATCATCCAGGCAGCCCCAGTAGTGCAGCGGTTTAGCGCCGCCTGCAGCCCAGGGTGTGATCCTGGAGATCCAGGATCGAGTCCCATGTCAGGCTTCCTGCACAGAGCCTGCTTCTCCCTCTGCCTGTCTCTGCCTCTCTCGCTCTCTCTGAATAAATAAATAAACCTTTTAAAAAAAAGAAAGGCCCCATCCCTGGGTGTGGAAATGATACATGCAACACAGAGTCTAAAGGACTCAGTCTCTTCACCTCACTAGCAAACATTTTTAGTGGTATGACTAAAGCTAGCTCCCCTTTTAGGGTAAAGCATGGCTTCCCTCTGCCTATTTGCTTGCAATGAATTCAAAGCAGCGTTGAGCTGTACTTCAGTTTCACAAACTGACAAGGAAGTTGGATTTCTTCATTAAAACAGACTAATGAATTCTGTATTCAAAATTTTAAATCCTAGCTCCATCGGTAAACACAAGCTCTTTCACTAATCTTGGCTGAATTAAAAAGCCTGTGACAATGATCATTTCCACACATCTAACCCTACTACTACTTTATCAGATTAATCTTCTCAGTCTAATTTAACAAGTTTCAGAATTATTTTAAATGGTATGTTTTGAGGAAAACAGTAGTTCTTATTCTCCACAGGCCCACCTTTTCAGGCAGTTGACTCATTAATACTTTAGACTCCAGCAGGCTTTGGCTGAATCAATATTTAAATGGAATGTGAGCACAAAGGAAGACAGCTGACAATCTCCCTAGACCTATGATTGACTTCCAGAAGGCCTCCAGACTCCTTGGACTGTTCCCTGTCAGGCCTGAGACTCTCACCCAGGTTTGCCTAGAACTACCTCAGGGGCTTTGAAAATCTCCAAGTGCGAACCCAGACCAAGTGGAAAAAAAATGCCAGAGGTGGGGTTGACAATATAATGTTCTTCAAGTGATTTGAATGTATAGCCAGAATTTGAAAAACACAGAGCTGGGAAGGAAGAGACTTTGAATGGTTACAAATGGTTTTGTACATTAACTCTTATAAATGGTTACAAATGTTTTTTTATTTTTTTTTCTTTTTATATTAACTCTTTTGATCCTCTCACTAATTTAGTGTGGTGGGATGGGCTCATGCTAATTTTTTTTTTTATATATAAATGGGAAAACAAGACTCTGAGAGGTCAGAGAACTTGCCCAGAGCCACCAAGTCCCAGCCCAGTGCTCTTCCCACCACAAGCTGCTTCATGAGCATGATGAGAAAACTTCTAACAAAACTCAGAAACCTCTTCCCCTCTAAAGAATATATTGATGATGGGCTTGAAATGCAGCTAACCTTTTATATTTTCCTGAGCCTGACTAACAATGTATATGGAATGTTCCTAATTCATAGAACTGGCTTCAATTTCACTTCATATTTTAGATCGCATCCTTGTTTGCTCATCTTGATTTCCCAACAATTTCTTTATATTTCTTATTTAACTGTTATACAGCTCTCCTCAGCATTAAAGATGCAGCTGTGCATCTTTGGAGAATTGACCTTGGCCAAGCACAACCACCTTTCTCAGCTCTCCAATCTGCAAATAACTGATCTGCCTTTTATTTGGGAGAGCACATCCTCATGTATGAGGAAGAGCCAACATCCTAAATTAAACCTTCAACTCCAAATCTGAACCAGGAATCATTCAGCTGTGAGCTCTCCCCCCACCTCCCCGCCATCCCTCATCTATATGCTCCAAGCCTCTGTGGGCCATCTTTCAGCTCAGTGCTTATTAAAAGAGAAGGGGAAAGTGACACTTAAAAACACTATAAATAGTGAATCCACAATCTATCTGCCCCAGTGGCCAGGACTCATTAGATCTGAAACAGTTTGGCTTCTCATGCAAGAGACTGGAGCCCAATTACCACAGTTCCCATACAAAAGAAATGATCTTGGTAACATTAAGATTCCACTTTTAAGCTGTTTACTTGAAACAGTCCTGGGGTTTTAACTGGCTTAATCCTTATATAAATTCTGAAAGGATTTTTTAAAATTAGATCCTAGAAGGATTTAAATGAAGATTTCCAAAAGTATCACTCAAAATTCTCAGTGAAAGAAAGCAAGCTGGCTTCAGCTGACAGTTTCTCTCTGGCTCTGCCCCTAACTGGCTGTGTATCTTTGGATGAATAACCCATAACCTTCCTGAGCCTCAGTTTCCTCAACTCTTTTTTCTTTTTGGTCTTTTTTTTAATTTTTATTTATTTATGATAGTCAGAGAGAAAGAGAGAGAGAGAGAGAGGCAGAGACAAAGGCAGAGGGAGAAGCAGGCTCCATGCACCAGGGGCCCGACGTGGGATTCGATCCTGGGTCTCCAGGATCGCGCCCTGGGCCAAAGGCAGGCGCTAAACCACTGCGCCACCCAGGGATCCCAGTTTCCTCAACTCTTAAGGGTGCTAGAGGGCTTCTGAAGACCCACCTACTCAGTCTGGCTCGAGGGTTCCTTTGCTCAAACCTTCCAGGGCAATAGCTATGATACATCCAAATTGGGGGGGGGGGTCCTCAGCTGTCCCCTCTGGAGCCCAGAGGGTTACCATGCTTGTTTATACATAATATCACAGCAAGGGAGAGACCCTTGAGCACCAGTTCTCATCAACACAGCTTCTGCTTTGCATGGACCACTGTCTGCCTCTTGTAAGATCACTATAAAGCACGCCCAGCCCAAGGTGTGTTGCTTGGAGCTGCATAGCACGATGTGCCCACAGGGAGCTGATCCACAACCCAACCTTTGCCACCGCCACCCAGTGGAGGGCTCTGCTATCTTCTACCTGAGTAAAGCATGTACCTACTGCTCTTCCTCACATTCTCTCTTGCCCGTTTTCTCTTTTTCTTTCTTCCAGGTGGTAACCAGGGTCACCTTTTGGATCATCTCACTCCCAGCCAAAAACCACAGCACTCCCCTTTGTTGCAATTGGAATGGAATCCCTCACCCTGTCTCTGCCTGTCTCACCTGTGCCTTGTTCGTCCTTGCCCAGGGTGTTCCAGGTCCACCGCCAGGCTCTGTTCTACCTGGAACGCACTTTCCTCTGCTCTTACCTGCACCAGTTTGACACATTCTAGGAGACTCTGTGAGGAGGTCCCATCCTAGCAAAGCCATCCCCTGACCTCCAGCAGGAGAAAAGCACTTCTCTACTATTCCCTATCAGTGCAGCTATCCTGGCCTAGGTAGTGCCCAGCATGACTTGCAGTAACACATTTGCCTGCATATATGTTCACAGTCTCCCCACCTAGACCACAAGCTCCAAGAGGGGAAATGTCCACATAGGCTCCAGTGTCTACACAATGCCAGGCATGTACTTGCCGTTAAACAAGTATCTGGTACATAACCCACTGACCAAAACAACAGCCATCAGAGTGGGCCTCGAACCCAGCAGTGAGGGGCCCCATCATGCTTCATGGGAAGTCCTGAGCACACGCACAGCTCATCCCATGCTGGCCACAGCTATAATGCTCTTAAATACACCGAAGTTCAGCAGCAGTGGGCTTTATTCCAAGGTGGGGGTCGCATTACAGGCATACCCAGATGCCAGCAAATTAAAGTGCTTGCCCGTGGGCATCTGGGCTGCACAGGGATGGCATCCTCTGCCTCGTCAGAATGTGCACCCGTGAGACTGGATGATGGATCCAAACTGGCATCGCACAGCGTCTGTTGTGCATATGAACTCAAAACTCTGTTCTCTGGCTCACACTCCCTCACAGGCGCCTGCAGAAAAGCTACCATAGATGGGTCTTGCCGCTCATTCAGGAAAACAAAAAATGTCAACAGTTTGAAAGTAGAGAAGGAAAACCCATTGTGTCTGCTGAAGCAATCTCTGTGAGCCTCACAACAGAGCACCGTAAAAGAGGTACTGGCCATTCGCTAAAAATGGTTCAGAAACCGCCCTTCCCCCACATAAGACACAAACCCGATTTTGGTACCTATCACATGAGAGCTGCTACACCTATGATTTTACTGAATACTTGCATTTGAAAATCCTAATGAGTAATCTTTTTCCCAAAAAACTTTAAGGCTTGAATAATCCATTAGACTGTGTACATCATTTTTAGTGTTGGATCCTGCACCCATTCAAAGAGTAACTGTGCGATCATGAGTGATATGTCTAAGAAATGTCAAGCAGGAAATCTGCTATTGTAAGTAGAGCCCATGAATAAAATATATTACTAACAATTTTAGAATCGTAATTTGTATCAAGTTGCCTGCCTTTGTGCAACTTGCTTCACAGAGAGGAGTCTCTGAATAATTCATTACGTCCTTAACCAAGTCCCTTAAAAAAAAAAATCAGAGACATTGTAGATAATATTCTAGCCCTTAAAATGATTCCTATCCATCCCATTTCCTACCAGTTCCTACTGGTGCTTCCCAAAGCACAGAGGGAAGAAAATCATTTGGTCTCTGAATGGCACTGCAGACCAGAGGCTTACAACTTTGTGAAACCAGCTAGTTTCTACATTGCTCCAAACTAGCCTGCTTGAGTCCCACCCTGGTCCTACGTGGTCCTTCCCTGGGGAGCAGCGGGGACCATACCCGCTTCTGCACCCAACTGCCTTTCCTCTGGGTATAAACAGCTTTGAGCTCTTCACACTTTCTCTTCCTTTAAATATTTCTAGTTCTTTAGCTCCAGGAGTCAAGCCTTCAATAATGTCTTTAAATAATGTATTATGGACTTAAATGGAATTGGATAGCTCTTGTCACCTAATGCCCATGAAAGCTATTGTCTTAGGTTTAAAAACAAAAAGAAAATCCTCCTCAGGAGTTAACTCATTGGTATATGGCTCCAGGTGCAGATGCATATTTAATAGATGTTTTCTGGTGATAAAAAATCTTGAATTTTTAAAGTACCTTTCAGTGAAAGACCCAAATGTGTTTAAAATGGAACGCTTCCAGGAAGTAAACAGAAACTCGATGCCCGAAGGTGTTCTCTCAAGCTGGCAACTCAGTCGTAAAGAACCCTCTTCTCAGGGATGGCTTGCCCAAGCTGAGCTGAATGAATGCCTTCCTGCTTACAGAACATTTTTCGTGAGAGCAAGTGGCAGAAAATTGAAAATTCATTTGGCAAAATAAATGAGAAGGATATGTATCTAATGATAGGAACAAAAAATAATTTGTAGCCTTCATTGCCAAGGTATGACAAATGAAATGCTTTGTGGACTCTTCCAGGATTCCACACATTTTTAAGAACATCTTCAACAGCATCTGGAGGGGAAACCCTTCACCTAAGGACAGTCTAAAACTACTACGGAAACTAAGTTTGTCAACTGTGGTATTTCATAATAGAAATGTCATAGTTGGTTTTTTTTTTTTAACCCAAAGACTTTGTGTTCTTGTAACTCAAATATGGGTAGTTTTCCAGTATTCTTAAGTGTTTCTTAAAGGGCCAATGAAGCTACGAGTCACCACGTTGCCTAGAAATTACTCAAAGTTTAGAAACTAGGATTCTTACAAGATAAACTCCTAAAGGAGGGAAATTCTCTAAGACACTTGCAAAGAGTACCTAACCACACTGGGTGGGGAAGCAGCAACCCTGTTTCTCTGTTCAGAAATGCCCAGGTGATACAGGGGAACATACAACACAAAAGGGAGTCAAGGAAGAGAGTGCTTTCCTCCAAAAGATTCTGCAACGTGCTGGAAAAGCAATGGTCTTGGTGGTGATGGATCTTTGGGTGGCAGTTTCCATAAGGAGGCACACGTATGCTGCAGCAGAGAAGCTTGGTCATGCAGAAATGGTGACAATGGTGTTCTACATGCCTGTCTTCCCTCTGTGTTTGCCGATCCACAACGAATAACAGCCCTGAAAGCCCCTGTTCTAATACAGCACTGGCTCTTCAGTAAAACACCATTCCTGTACTCAAAGAGCTTGCAATCTACTTAAAGAGACAACTGCCTGATCTTAAGTATCAGGGGATGGTATCAACACAATATTGTAACTGTTCAAGGGTAACAGATAATTCCAGCTGGCTGTCCATTCCTGTAGCAAGGAGAGGCCTCCCTGTCAAGGGGTACAGAGCTTGAATAATTAAAGAATTTATAAAAATCTCTCACAATCATAGTAGGCAAGCCCAGGAGACATGGAGGGAAAAAGGGTATTAGGAAGTGACAAATAACTGAACTGCCTTCATACCTACATAACTATTTACGAAGGACCCAAAGTCTTTGATTCTACCTCACCCGAGGGTAGAAGAATCATAATTTTAAAACCACTCATTTTGAGGGCATTTTTATTTTAAGGCTGTATATGCTTAGATGTGCCCTGACAGACACACCTGGGATCAGAGAACTGATGGGTCCTTAAAATAGTTATGCGCATACTCGATTGTGCACGGTGGTAGGCAGCTATGGACATGGCTCCCAGTGAGTTCCCATCTCCTGCTTTCCACATCCTGTGTGGTCGCCTCTCCTTGAGTGTGGGCTGGACCTACTGCCTTGCTTCCAACAGCAGAAGTGTCAGGCTGTCAGCTCTGTGATTAGGTTCTAAGACTGTGAATCTTGCTGGCATTTCTTTTGAGGTTATAGGCGTCAAGGATGCAGGCAGGAAGCCCAGGAGTTAAGGAACTGAGGGTGGTTGGGTTTCCAGCGTTGCCTCAGTCCAAGAGCCACAAGAAACAATCCTGCCAACAATCACGTGAGCAAACTTGGAAGCAAATTCTTGCCCAGTTGAGCCCTGAGAGAAATACACCTCAAGCCCACAACGGAATCGCTGCCTATGAGACCCCAAGTCACAGGCACCCAGCTAAGCTATACTTGGACAAACTGTAAGATCGTAAATGCTGTTGCTTTAGGCCACCAGGTTTTAGGGTAATTGGTTATGTAGCAAGAGATAACAGATTATTTAATATAGATCTACAGTATTTGGCATTTAAAAAAAAATCTCATGGTCTAGGCTTTTATATAAGAGCAATCAAATTTTTCAGAACTTGTACTATACCCTTAAGATCTAGGTGCTTTAGAATACGTACATTATACTTCAATAAAGGAAGGATTAAATCCTCTTATCTCCTATATAAATCGGGATTTTTATTAAAAAGTTTTGCTTAAATTGATACCTGTACCCATATAATTTTCCCGGGGCTGTCATAAATAAATTATTCCCAACCTTGGTGGTGGTGAACAGAAATGTATTCGCTCATATTTCTGGAGGCCAGAGTCTGAAATCAGGATGACGGCCAAAACCAAGGTGTCAGCAGGGCTGTGCTCCCTCTGGAAGCTCTAGGAGGGTATCTGTTCCTTGCCTCTTCCAGCTCCTTCATTCCTTGTGCCCCACACCACTCCAATCTCTGCCTCCATGACCACAGCACTGCCTCTTCTGTATGCCCATCATCCCTCTGCTGCTCTCTCATAAACACACTTCTGACAGCATTTAGGGCCTATTCGGGTAATCCCGGATAATGCCCTCATCTCAAGATCCTTAATATCTGCAAAGACCCTTTTCCTAAATAAGACTGTACTTATAGGATCCAGGGATTAGGATGTGGGGATGTCTGGGGAGCCTTTTTTCAGTATACCACAGAGCACCTATTTTTTAAAGATTTTGACTGAAAGAGCATCCGTGCACACAAGCAGGGGGAGCAGCAGGCAGAGGGAGAGTGAGAAGCAGGCACCCCACTGAGCAGGGAGCCAGATGCGGGACTCCATCCCAGGCCCCTGGAATCATGACCTGAGCTAAAGGTAGGCACTTAACCTACTGAACCACCCAGGCGCCACTCACAGAGCACCCACTTTAATGGGCATGATGTAAAGATTAAATGAGAAAACACCTGTGTGATATGCTTACCTTGGTGCCCGCTATATGATATATAATCAAATACTTGTTAGAGTACCTGTCCATTCAGATGTGTGCTGAACTTTGGTTAATGGTAGATCCCTCAAACGGTGTAAGTCATTTTCTGGAAGGAAGAACAGGAAACAGTTCCACCAAGGGGCAAAGAGTCTTGAGAAGAAACATCTTCATGTGTACTGACTTGAATCATCCCTGGGAGGCTAGTAGGAGTCTGCCCTTCACCTCAGCACATTTTTTGTTATTTTCATAACTAATGAGAAATGAAAGCAGCCTTGTTTTTTGCTTCATAATACTCTACTGCCAAGAACTTCAAGGGAGTCTACTGTATAAAAGCCAGCAACAGGGACGCCTGGATGGCTCAGCCGTTGGGCTCCTGCCTTCGGCTCAGGGCATGATCCTGGGATTCAGAATCAAGTCCTACATCGGGCTCCCTGCAAGGTGCCTGCTTCTCCCTCTATGTCTCCACCTCTCTATATCTTTCAGGAATAAATAAATCTTAAAAAAAAAAAAAAAGCCAGCAACAAGTTCACTCAGGCTGTAGACCCACTTTTACAGCTAGAATTGGTTTGGTTCCTCTGATCCGAAAAAACCGTTTGGAGAGTTGTGTTTGAATAATGACTAGGGATTGTGGGCAGGCCTAAGAAGAAAACGTCGTTAATGTCTCTCAATGTCATTAGAATTATCTAAGAGATGTTTGCATAATCTTTCTAAGTGCTTTGATGCACTAGAATAAAATACCTTAATTTCTCTGCTTCTGAAAAATCATGTGCTAATGTAAATAATTCAAGTCAAATTTGTGGTATTGGGGGTTCATTATTTCCAACATCAGCTTGGAAATCACTGTATTTTTTAAACATCTGGAAAATACATCCATGTCTTTCACTCTTTGAAACTATCAAGATGATTAAACACTGAATCGACAAAACTTTGGGCGCAGAGAAGTAATCACAATACCTGCCAAGCATAAATTTAGTTGTTTTCCCTACTCCTTACTGAACACTATGTGCAGGGTGAAACCAGCAGTCATTCCTAATTTTCAGTGTACATTTACTGAGAAGGGATTAGGAATCTGAGGCTGTCCTAGACGCTGAGAGACAAAGGACTCTTACAAAGTCTGTCCCCTCTTGGGAAGGGGGCAACACACCGTGCAGTGGAAAGTAGCAGGCATTAGGACTGAGGTGTGCATCAGCTACAGAAAGCCACTGATGCCTCCACTGGATGGTTCAGAGGAGGAAGGACTTAGGTAGGTTTTGAAAGGGAAGTAATTCCTTGGCAGGTAGATAAGGTGGGGAGTAGGGTATTCAAGCTCTATGAGCAAAGGTACAGAGATGTGACACATCCTGTCATACTTGGAGAAAAAGAGTAACTGAGAAATGAATGTAGAGAGGTAGGTAAAGGCAAGGTCACAGATTGCCATGGTAAACTGACAAAACCAGACTACTCAGGGGACAAGAAATAACGGTGGGCTTACCTCAGTAGTAATAAGAATATAGGAAGTACATATATGGGAGAGATGCTATAGGGTTTTTTAAATTAAGTTTTCTATTTTAATTCCAGGATAGATAGCACACAGTTTGTTTCAGGCATACAATATAGTGATTCAACAAATCTATGCATTACTCTATGCTCATCATAACAACTCTTAATCCCTATTACCTATAGAATTTTAAGCACAGGACTTGATGCTTGACCATAAATGGAAGAAATGGGAGCAAACTGTTGTAAGGGGCTTACACTGTATCTGTGCTATATCACTGGAAGGCAAACAGACTGGTTAAGGATAGATATTATAAACCCTAAGCAACCACTAATAAACAAAACCAAAGAGGTATATAGCTAAGACTGTAGGTTGAACTGTATCTCCCCCAAAAATGTATCTCAAAGTCTTAATCCCAAGTACATGTGAATGTGACCTTATTTAGAAATAGGGTCTTGAAGATATAATTTAGTTAAGATGAGGACATACTGAATTAAGATGGGCCCTAAATCCAATGACTAGTATCTTTATACGGAGAGGTAGATTTAGAGATATGCACAGATAGGGGAGGACTATGTGAAGACAGGCAGAAAATGGAGTGATCGATGAAGTTATAAGCCAAGGAACATCATGGATTGCCAGCAACTAATAAACTAGGAAGAGGTAAAGGAAAAATTCTTTCCTAAAGTCTTCAGAGGAAGCATGACCCTCCCAACACCTTAATTTTGGACTTTTAAGTCTAAAAACTCTGGAAAAAAAAATTTAAGACACTCAGTTTTTGGCATTTGTATGGCAGCCCTAGGAAACTAATACAGCTAAATAAACTCATCATGAAGTAAATTAGAATAACTAAAAGTACTCTGTTATCCCAAAAACATAGCAAAGAAGGAAAATGAACAGAATGCACCATCACAGAATGATGATTAAATGTAAAAGTTACTACCATTACATGTAAAGAGTATAAAGACTCCAATTAAAAGGCAAAGCTTGTCACAATGGATTAAAACAACAACAAAAAACAAAACAAAACAAAACCACCAGAGGCATCTGGCTGGCTCAGTCAATTGAGCATCTGAGTTGATTTTGGCTCGGGTCAGGATCTTGGGGTGATGGGATCAGGCCCCTTGATGGGCTTTGCACTCAGTGGGGAGTCACAGCCTGCTTGAGATGCTCTCCCTCTCTTTCTGTTGCTCTTCCTGCCTGTGTGCTCACTCTCTAATTAAAAAAAAAAAAAAAAGTAACACCAAACTGTATGTTATCTACACGAAACATACTTCGAATTTAAAGACATATGTTGGAATGCCTGGGTGGTTCAGTGGTTGAGCATCTACCTTCAGCTCAGGGCATGATCCCGGCTCCTGGGATTGAGTCCCACATCAGGCTCCCTTCAGGATGCTTGCTTGTCCCTCTGCCTATGTCTCTGACTCTCCTCGTGAATAAATAAATCTTTAGAAATTGATATAGCATGTTAACAAAAGATAGCTAGAAGGAAATGAATGTAGAGAGGTAAGTAGAGGCAAGGCTATATTAACATCAAGCAAAGTAGATTTTAGAGAAAAATTAACACAGCTGAGTAAGGTATCATACAAAATACAACTCAGGGTAAGAGTGAATATGCTGCATCTTTTTTCAGGTGACATTACATATTGGTTACTTCACATTTTCTACTAGAATCTGTTTAATATTAGGATTCCTCAGAACACCTTCCATACTGAGGATGATTCTTAGAATGATCAGATTTTAAAATGCTCTCCCCTTTGTTGTATAAACCATTACAAAGTTTTGCTTCGCTTTTCCCCCTTAAACATAGCCAGCAACACAAAGCAAACTGACACTGACAGAGCCTGGGATGCTTGAACGATTTTTTCTGATTAACTCTTCCTATATTTTAGCTCTGGCAATCTCTGGCTATGGATGTAAACCACTAGGAGCCTGTACAAAGAAAAACATGACAGGATGTAAGACAAAAGTCCCAATACATGGACATTAATATTTTTTCTTAAATTTAAAGACAGACAGTGTTGTAGATAAATTCTTTACATTTAATTCTTGGAGCCTGGACAAATAGAAGCAACATTTTTGAAAGCAAAACAAGAAAATCTTCCATTTAAGCCTAGAAAAATGTCTGGCAACCAATCAATATTTGTTAATAAACGCAAATCATGTAACCTTAAGCGAATGATTAACCCCATTCCTCACCTTTAAAATGGAGAACATAATAGTAACTCCCTTAGGGCAACTGTGACAGCTTAAATTATACTGGAAATTATTTCTTTGAATGAAGACAACCTAAAATACTATAAAAGGCTTCATGTAATTCTTGTAAGAGAATGTCCACACGTTCTGGATATTTTGTTTTTTATGTACCAAGTCTTTTTTTTTTTTTTTTAAAGCCAACACATGAACAAGTATTTCTGAAATGTACTGTAAGGATCCCAACTTCTCATAAATATAGTTGAATATTTTCTCATTCACCCTAATGAAGAACCTAAACCAGGGTTCATGGTATTCTGGTCTATAGCAATGGTATAGTGAGTGAGATATGGCTTTTGTTCCTATATTAAGTGCCCTGGAGCAGTGTTATTTCTGTATGATTACTGGGCCTATCAAAATTTAGTCCTGTTCTCCCTGAGTCTACTATTTCCCTGCACCCCATTTTCTGTTTCTGAGGATGGCCTTTTTGGGGTAACGGACTTGGGTGCTGGCATGTCCTACAGAGTAGGGAGCGTGTGCTTCCTGATTGCACTTATGATTGCCAATGTCCAATGCTGTCCCAGTCTGACTTCTGCATCACGCTATGTTGTCTCATATTGATACTAGCAGACAAGCTGGAACGCAAACTCTTTGAAGGGCCTCAAATAAGAGTTGATACCATTAAAAGCCTTACCTCACGGTAACTTTTAATGTCTATGTTTTGATACCTTATGGTTTCTTATTATACAAATAAGAAAACGAGTGGCGTTTTGGTAAGAAGAGCAAGAGAGGAGCTACATGGTGTTTAAGCAATGCCAGGAAGCTAAGAAACACTAGCATTCTTTTGAATGTTCAATTAGTACACCTGAACTGTTTTAAGGAAACTCCTCCCAAATTGTATTTTATATATTTTCAGCTCCATTCACAGCTCAGAAACCTGCCATCCTAGGAAAGAAACGGGCAGATGACCATTTATGAGGCAGAGTTTGTAATATGTCAGGTGCTAAATCAAGCATATTACACATTTTATTACTGATTATAAAACAAGAATAGAAATTATGGACATGTGTAGCTTTGAAAATTGTGAGAACAGCATAATTCAACTTTAATTGGATTAAATAATTGACTTCAGCTGTAACTCTAAGGTATTTTAGAACTATTACATTTTCTGAGTAATTTATTTGAAGAATGCCTCATTGACTCATCGAATTCCACCTTTAAAATGGTACCCCGATTCTGAGAAAATTACATGCACATGCTAGAATAAAATGACCTATCAAACAATGTAATTTTAATTCAATAAAACAAAATACAATTAATTGGTACTTTAGCATGATGATAGTTCTCAAGGGAAACAAATGATGCATAGTACACAATAGCACACCATTGCCATGTCCCAATTAACGGACTCTCACTTACCTTTCCAGCCCTCATCAGTACCACAGGCCTCTGCTGGGGAATCCTGCCCAGCTATTGGTTTCTGAATAGTCCTCTCGCTTTGTAACATGGTGCCTCTCCCCAGAATGTACTGCCCTGCCCCCCTGCACCATAGCACCCCCTCATCCAAGGCATCTTCCCAGATCCTTCATACCTACTCTCTTTCCTAAGAAGACTTCTTTGGACAGAGATAGTCCCCCCTATGCCTCACCTCCATGATACTCAGTACTTCTCATTTGGGACCTTCTGTGCTCTGGCTTGACGACAGCAAGCTCATGGTTAACCAGCTGCCCATTTCTCATTCACATCGGAAGCTTTTTAGACTAAGTACCACTATGGTCTGTCCACGGAAACTAGCATGAAGCTTCTGCACACAGTGATGCTAATAAATGTGACCTGAGTTAATTAACCACAAACTGTATCATGGAAAACCCAGGCATAACCAAAAGGGAAAAAAGAAAAACACATTCTATTTTTAACACAGATACAGAACAGTTTCTTATAACCCCTCTGTAGTAATTTTAAGGTTAGGAAAAAAATGTTTGGCTGAGTCCACTCTGAATAAACTCTTTAAACGTTAGCTAGTAAGTTTTAAAAAGCATGAAATGACTTTTTTTCCCCTGTGGTTGTCTACAGAACCATAATAATTGTGATACGAGCTCAGAGTCACTATAAATGCCGGATACTGAACTCCCACTATGGGATTCCACACGGTGGTTTATTATCAGCCTCACAAAGAACAAATGTCGTCAATCTATCTATAAAAATCTACTGTGGGACTCAAAAATGATTCAGGGGCTCATACAACCTTAGGGCTTTGATACTTAATTGATAACTGAAAAGCACACATTGATGGAAAATCTTAGACTCAAGAGTTTTAAACATAATTATACATTTTTACAGGGCATTTTCCGCAACCCCCAGAATAAGTATTTAAGCGTGGTATACAGTGGCAATATTTTTACTTAATTTTCAACATAATTAGCCACCTCCCTTTGTAGCTTTTGTATACAGCATGCACACGGAGTTGTGCATGCTTCCAAAGTGCTAGGAGCTGAGGACTGGAAGGCAGCTCTACTTTGCACATGTAATTCCTATTCTCAAAACTGCAGCTGTCACCTGCTGCCTCTGGATTTGCCTGTTTGGAGGGTAGGAATTATGCCTCCACATCCAGCTCCAGGAGGATAAATGAGCTTTGAATCCCAGTTACCTTTTTATCTGTTGCAGAAATTAATTTAAGCCACAGAGAAAGAAAACAAGAGGAGCTGAGCCTCCAAAATCTTTTGGTGTCCTTTGGCTATGCAAAAGTTCATCAGTCCCTCTGAAGAAAATGAGAGACAGGAGCAGAAATTGGGAGGTGGCAGGGAGTCGGGTGGGGACCAGCAGATGCACGTTCTACAAGACCTTCTTACAAAATTCTAGTCTGCAGCTCTTATCTCTGCAATGCAAAAACAGCACACAGCAGGTTCAAATCTCGTTAGTTTTTTTTTTTTTAGAGAATACCCTCACTGTCACATCTTTATTCACCAAGCTTTCTTACAAGAGCCATTACAAAGAATAAGCCAGACTCCACTAATGTCCGTTTCAAACCTTCATGATCACTTATAGCCAGAATGGTCACTGACCAGCACTGTGCCGACCAGAGGACACACACGGGGTAAGTGACCAAGGGCCACTCCCCACCTCCGTGGAGTGTTACTGAACACCTGCACGTGCCTTGCCTTCTCCAGCTCTTCCCCACAGTAGGGTGGGATGGGCCTGAGTAGATGGAGGCTCTGTGGGTTTGGAGGAAAACGCACAAGGAACCTCCCCCCCCCCCACCCCGTGAGAGTCCGCTCTAGCGACCGAACAGTGTGCACCACTAAGGACCGTTGACTCCACGCCTGTCCTACACTGTCACCATCACCGGTGAGGCTGGCCATCTCATTTTTATAAAGAGGGACAAACACAAATGCAGAGAAGGGAGGGAAGGGGTCGGAAGGAGGCAGAGCTGGGGATCTGCTGCGGGTCTAATAAACTCAACAGTCCACACTCCCTGACTCCAAGCTGTCAGTAGAAACCCAGATGTTCTGAGCTGGCCCTCCCTGACGACTGCCGTGGCCCTAGCGACGTGCTGGGTGCCCAGGGGTGGCAGGACCCCCCAACGAGACACCGCTCCAGGTGCCGCTTCGAACTGCTGCCCCTGTGCCGCGGCAGCTACCAACCGACTGCTTTGGGTTATTTATGAGACAGTCCCCCCCCCCCCCAGACGTCCATCTTCAGAATATTCATTCCCCATCCCCCCACCCCCCCAGGAAGCAAAAAGCCGGCACAGGCTGTCCTTTCCCTTAAGCGCCCAGCCCGGCGGCTTCTGCAGTCAGCTGCCTCCCTCCACCCCCTCAGCGACAGTCAGGGCTCCTGACTCGGGCTGAGCCTGCTCTGCGCTCAATGTTACCCTTTGTCTCCGAAGCCCTGGGCTGGCGCTGATGGCTGGGAAGCCTGCACAACAGTGATGAATCAGAGTATTTATTTTTGAGGTTTTCTCCAAGCTGCCTCTTCATCAGCTCTTAAATAGCAGCATTCAAGCTGCCACAGACACTTCCAGAAGTTTTCTGGCCTGGGGTTCCCAATGGGGAAAACTGTGCCTTCCTGGCTCCGTAAGCCGAGTCTAAAGGAAAGGGACAAACTACGAAAAGCCGGGTGGCCTACATGTTTAAATTGATTTTTGAAATTATTTTCAAATCCCTCAGGTTGCATGAACAATGGTGGATTTCTAAGTGCGGTGACCTTTTCTAAAACTGTTTTATGCTTTTCACTCTTCTTTAATTGGTGCCACCTAAGACCACACGTTGCATTTATTTGGGGTGTCTGCGCGAGCTGTTGAATCCAGGGCAAGCCAACTTATGCCTTCAAATCTGAATTGTAAGAATCCTCTCTGGGCACAATATGGTTTTTCTGATGTAAAAACCTCATGTAAAAGTTAACTGTTCTTCAGATTGAAATTTTAAACTCAATCATGAAATGATCAGGCTCGAAGAAATAGAAGAATAATTTACCAGTGAGAGATTGGTTCTTTCTAGCTGCATTTGACTATTAATACCAAAGATTTTTCTCCGCGTAAAGCCTTTATGTATTCACGCACACCCCACACTCAGCTTGATACTGTGAAGTGTGCAAAGGAGTTTTTGTACAAGGAAGCAGAGGCAGACATGGGGGCAAACCCAGAAAACCAACAGTGAAAACTGGAGAACACTACATAGAAATATGACATCAAAATAACACAAAACAGGGCAGCCCCGGTGGCTCAGCGGTTTAGCGCCACCTGCAGCCCAGGGTGTAATCTTGGAGACCCTGGATGGAGTCCCACGTCAGGCTCTCTGTATGATGCCTGCTTCTCCCTCTGCCTGTGTCTCTGCCTCTCTGTCTCTGTCTCTATGAATAAATAAAAAAAATAAAATCTTTAAAAAAAATACAAAACAGTGGGCAGCCCAGGTGGCTCAGCGGTTTAGCACCACCTTCAGCCCAGGGCCTGATCCTGGAGTCCCTGGATCGAGTCCCATGTCAGGCTCCCTGCATGGAGCCTGCCTCTCCCTCTGCCTCTCTGTTTCTCATGAATAAATAAAATCTTAAAAAAAAAAATACAAAACAGCCTCCAATAACAATATTTTAGGGAAACTTCTGCATTTTTCTAAAGACTGAGATGACATGAGGAAATTAAATCTTCATTCCATCAGAATTTTATCTCGTGACTTTTCCAGGGTGACCTGAAGACCACATGGCATTTGATCACACACAGAAATGGTCAATACAAAACCTGCCAAAGAATGTTAATTTTTAAATGGCACCCCAACACAGGCAACCTAAAGAACCCCAACTACAGACCCCATAAAATCACAAAGGTCACTTAGTATTTTATGATTTGTGATTCTTACCACACCTGCTAAATCCCATCCTTGGGTCAACAGAGTAACAAAAGTTGAGTCTGGTTCAAAACTTCTTTCTCAATGATTATTACCTGGAAGATTATGCTAACCTGTGGCCCTAAGTAATTTTTACCACAATTTACGGTAATAATTTACTTTGATTAGGGGAGCTTTGGTGAACTGCTGTTCTTTAAAGCAAAAAAAAAAAAAAAAAAATTGCAACTTTCTTCCCCTTCTGATCATGGGTAGGCAAGAGTTCTCAACATTTGGATGCAGTCTTAAATTATGATGAAAAAGGGAGTGAGGCTTCCTGAGGGTAGAGCTTAGAAAAAAAGAGTTGGAGCCCAGAGAATGAATTACTGAAACCCCTAACACAGATTTTGATCACTAACTGGAGTGAACTGCAGAGAGAATGTCCAGGTTCATGCGTTAGACACAGTGGAGGTATTTTAGAGGCGTGCTCCCGGGAGGCAGGTCCAAGTCATTCAACTCTATTCATCCAGCATCAATTGTAGGGAATGGCTCCAAGTGGTTCTTAATCTAAGGAGTCCTGGAGGATGGAAACCAACTGGTGACTGGGCAACCACTTTCTTTCCCTGCATCTGCCCCACTCTTCTACAGGACCCTCTCACGTGAGTCACTGGAGCAAAGTGATTTCTACAGAGGAAGAGCAGTTGGAAGCTGTCTTGTTGGCCCTTCTTACTAATGACGATGATACTAACAGTGACCACCATGACCCTTTACTAGATGCCTGACAGACACCAGGCATTGCTGTAAGTATCCATTAATCTTTACAAGAGCTCTATGACAAAGTACTATTACCCACATTCTATAGAAGAGTGAGGTTCAGCGTTTAAATAAAATTTCCCAAGATCAAAACACTAGCAAGCAGCAGAGTACAGATTTGAACTCAGAGCCCAAATGTCAATCATTATGCTACACTGCCTGGAGCATCTCACTTCCTTAAGGAGCGGATGTTGAATGAACAAAATCTCAGACAAGCTGCTTGGATATTCTATTCCTGTTCGATTTTGAATTTGAGTGGATGTTTTTTCATTCTGGGTGCTCTCAGAGTTCTGGTTATTGCCTCTCCCTCCTGCAATTTTTGAACCTGTCACTGTTCATTTCTGAATTTGTGGCTACAGCAAGTGAAGGGGGGTGGTGAACATGTTCAATTATCAGCCTACCTCTCAGGAGCTCTGTTCACAGGTTCTGTAGGGTGGGAGGCTAGAACTAAGAGCTCAAACAAAGAACAGCTACCACTTTCAATTACGTATGGCTGCAATCCCCTCTTGGAAAAGTTCTTTCAGAGCTGCTACTCTTTGGCTTCTGAGGTTCACTGTTATAAGAGCTAAGTAGCTCTAAGTATAGAGAATGAATTCTCTTGCTTACCACCACAAGAATAAAATCCATCCCCATTTACCATAAAATCTTAAGTCACAGAATCAAAGAAAAAGAAAAGGGACTCAAGGCTGCCAAAGTTCTAACAGGTGGTTGGCAGGCTATAAAATTAAGGTGGAGAATCTTTCTTGATCATCCAGGTCAGTGCTTAATAATGCTCTGGGCAGAAATTAGTCTACATCACATATATATATTTTCCAGGGTACATGTTAAATGGAATGATACAGGGCCACCTAAAACCAAACTGCCATCTTCTGAAATCCTTGCGAATTTGGAACAGTAAACCTCAGTACAGCAGGCACTGTTGGGGCTACATAATTTTATTTTGGTTTATTTTGCCTTGCTGTCAATTTAAATACCCAAAGTCAACAATGTGCCTTTTTTCTTTTTCCGTATAGGCATATGTTAACATATTAAGTACACCTGTGTGGAAATTACATAACTTTTTTTGGTAACAGCTTTGAGACATAATTTGTATACCATACAATCCACCCATTTAAAGCATACAGTTCAAGGATTTTTAGTATATTAGCAGGTTGTACAAACATCACTACAATTTCATTTCAAGAACATCTTTATCCCCTGAGGGCACCTGGGTGGCTCAGCTGGTTAAGTATCTGCCTTTGGCACAGGTCATGATCCCAGGGTCCTGAGATCGAGTCCCACATCAGGCTCCCTCTGCTCTGCCCTTCTCCCTCCACTCGTTCTCTCTCAATCCTAAAAACATCTTTATCTCCAAATCGAACTCCAAATCCACTGGCAGTTATTACTACCTTCCTCCTGCCTCCTGACCAGCATCCTTGGCAACAACCATTCATCTACCTTGTCTCCATGGATTTGTCTACTATGAACATTTCATGTAAATGGGACCATACAACATGTGATCTTCTGTGACTAACTTTCACTTAAAACATTTTCAAGGTCCGTCCACATTAGGTAGCATGAATCAGTATTTGATTCCTTTTTACCTGTAAGCAAAGGTTCAGGTGGCAAATTCAGATTATGAATTTAACTATCATCGTCAAGTATTAATTTACTTATCTCCAAAGATAAATTTATAATCTAGAAATATGGATTAAGAACCCAAATCCTATTCTTCAACCTATCCCTAGGAGAGCATGTGGCTCAATAAAATTTGACCTGAACGCATTTTAATTTGCCAGAAACAACATAGGTTTTTTAAGAGTGGCAAATTCTACTGATTCTGGAGCTTCCGCCCCCACCCCCAGCCCCCAACTCCCTTGAGTGGGTAGACACACAAGCCCTCCCAATTCTTCTCAACTCACTGATGAGGGAATTAGAATTTGACTCAGTTCTCAATCTGTAAGGTGAGGATGGGGGGCAGGGGGAAAGCCACTCCTGCCACAGTCCCAGGGAAACAGGAAGCTAAGAAATTAGGCATCATGGGATGGTTAAGTGGTTAAGCATCTGACTTTGGCTCAGGGCATGATCCTGGGGTCCTGGGATCGAGTCCCGTATTGGGCTCTCTGCAGGGGGCCTGCTTCTCCCTCTATGTCTCTGCCTCTCTGTCTCTCTCATGAATAAACAAAATCTTAAAAAGAAAAAGAAACTAGGCATCACGCCCACAGCTGAAACTGACAGACCAGCAGCCACATTCTCCACCCTGTGACTACCTACAAGTAAAAGGAGAAATCCCAAATAAAAGGCCATTTCTACTCCCAATAACAACGCCAAGAGGAGGGCAATCTCAGATTTCTTCCCTACCTGGGAGCATACCTTATTTACATAAATATGGTTTCACAGATAGGAAAGTAAAACCGCCTTAATCCCTGCTAAACGAGATGTGTCTTTTCTATAGAATTTCCAGGAAGTTTAAGAGACATTGCTTCTGAGTCACCAAAACTCTATCGTACCCTATTTGGTGGAATTTTCTCCAAAAGGTATGGATGTTTCCCTGTTTAGAGGGGCACAGGGAGGGAATGAGGGGAATAGTCCAAGTTCAGTGCCTGCTGTGAGCTAAATGCTGTGCCTTTGCCCTTCTCAGCCCTACGACAAACCTTTGAAGGTATAGAATTTAAATGTATTCTTAGCAACCCGTGGGATTCTTGCAACTGCTGGTGGTAGAGACACCACGAATGACAGCATCCCTTTCCCACAGTTGAAAGGAGTTAAAGAAGTAGCTCAAGGTCACAGACCCAGGAAGTGGAGAAGCCACTTCAAACCCAGGCTTTCTGACTCTGAAGTTAACCATGTTAAACACTGTTCTAATAACATTCCAGATATTTTGATTTGCATTACCTTTCTTTCCCCAGACTGCATAATCTAATCTAAGTTGTAACTTCATAAGGCATTTCCTTGTGGGGTTTTTCTTCCCCCCTAATCTTGTGCATTTCTCTGCGGCTCTTCTGTGAATGGACCTCCCTTGATGAATAGAGAATCTATCCAGATTTCATAGGAAGGCTCTGGCCACCAGACACACCATCCGCGTTCAGTAGACATGTCTCCTGTCAGAGCATCTCAATACCACAATCACACAGTATGGTTATCCGGGGCTATGATCAGCAACAGGCTGAAAGGACTGCAAGGAATAAATGCCAGGATTAGAAAAGTAGGGCACATGCAAGAATTTAAAAATAATAAAGGTTTCTAAAAAGCAAGGAGTCAAACCCAGGTAAGAAACAGAAATTGTGAGTACATAAATACCAAAGGGCAGAAAGCCAAGGTCCAGGCAAATAGTACCCCCAGGGGCGAGGAGAGAAAGAAAGTCACAAATGCTGACCTTCCCATACATTTCCGGCATGGTGCTATTTTTACCATGTCTTCACTTTTTTCAAAGGTAAGCATTTTAGTACAAAAGAAAATGGAGAAAACTGGAGATCTGGCCTCAGTGACACAAATGCCCAGCTGCGTGGGCCCCTCTTTAAAATGACGGGACTATACTAGAAGACTCTGTGATCTCATGATGCCTAAGATCCCTTAACTGTTTCTTGTTGAGAGAACAAAGAGAGGACAGTAAAGGAGCAGTGAAGCAGGCCCAAGAGACCCAGAAAGGGAGGGACAGAGCAGATAGGGACCGGGCACCAGTCACAAAGAAAAGGTCTCTGCAGCTCAGGTGCTTTGCAAAACCCCCTAAGGGACACATAATATGCCTCCTACTCTGATAGGACACCACCAACCCCAAGGAAGCTAGGCTGGCGCCAAGCTGGTGGGGACATCTACCAACAGGTAGAGAGGCCTGTGGACACCAGGAGAGAGAGAGGATTTGGGTCCAAGATAGGGCTGGTTAAAGACGCTGCCCTGCCTATTTATTTTTCATTAACTATCCCTTAAGACATCAATAAATATCTTTTCCTGCCATGTGTTGGCTTGAAGTAAGAGCTCCCGGCCTGAAGACGGGGAGATCAACAGATGGCCTATTTATACTCAAGAACATTTTAGTAGGCCTCATCCTTGATGCGTTTTTCCTCCATCTGGCACAATACAAAACGACGTGTCAGAGGCAGTATAGATGGACAGTGAAGAGTAGCTCCAGGAGTGAATTCGCAAACCAGACCACAGAGGTTTAAAACCCGGCTGTCAATAAACCGTAGGTGTGGGTTACTAAGCCTCTCTAAGCCACAGTTTCTTTAGTTGAAAAGCAGAGATGAAAATAGAGTCTGGGGATGATTCAAGGTACCAATTCCTATCAAGTACGGAGGATGGACAGTACCTGGTATTTACTATGTGTGCAGTGAACGTTAGCTTCTATCACTTACGATGGTGTTAATATTCATGTAAAGCACTCGTTACACTCTGGTCTCACTGATACTGAAATATATTCAAATTGTAATCCTCTGGCACAATAAAACCAGCATATGTCATTAGATAGCCTAAGTCCCAAGCATCCCTCCTTTGTTTTGTTGTAACAATGAGGCAGGTATGGGTCAAATTATCATAAATCTTGAACTCTATTTGTCCATTTCCCTCATGCCAGAAGTTTATTATTCAAACACATTTGGCCCGGAAGTTTGGAAAGATCAACTTGTGACTTTCAGTATGCAGAATATAAAACCCAAGAGGAAGTTAGGCATTTAAGGATAAAACGCAACATTTGTCAGATTTCCCAAGAATCGACTGAAGACCATGGAATTTTGCATATGTGCCAGGGACCCCAATTAGGCCCTTTAAGATGGAAAAACTGCCCTGCTGCATGGCTCTCATCTGATAGGGATATGCAAATGAGTCTTTGACACAAACTCACGGTCAGCTCCCCCAGAGAAGAAAAACAATCAAGGTGAATGTAATCAAAACTAATCATTTTCATATGGTGAGAGATGAGATCAGAAAAATGTCAGGAGCTTCATCTTGCCTCTAAATGACAGAAAAACTCAGGAAGTTGAAAGCTTCATCTCCCACCTTGAGAAAGAAAGTGCTCAATAAATACTTCTGCCTTCAAAGAAGGGAAGGATTGGCTTCTGCCCCACCGACTCCAACAGCCTTCAGATAACTTGTTTAAATGCCGGAGAAGCAGGGCTGCCCTTTCCAACGGCTTCTGCAGTGGCAGAAATAAGCCTGAGCCATCACGGCAGCTCTCCAAAGTCGACAAAGGCCTTTGGCTAGGAACCTTTAAAGAGGAAAAGGTTCCACCAGGCCCCGGTGGGAGGCAACATGAAGGCCCTCCTTTGGATCTTTACCCGTTGCTTATGACCAACCCACAAGCTACCCAATTAAAGCCTCAGGAAAAACTGATGGGCAAGACTGATCTAATGCTAGGAAGCAGCAGAAGCCTGACCCTTAAAACAATCCTTCTCTGCCCATCTAAATTAAGAATTATAAACCAAGTGGCTAACATACAGATGCCCAGCCTCAGGGGGGATTTGTTTCAAGACACATGCCCTGATAACTAGCATGAAGCAAGCCTTCTAGAGGAAGACATAGCTTTGTCTGATGTCAAGGCAAACACGGGAACAGAAGAAATGTTTTTTCTCTTCAGCAAATCAAACGCAGTTGCACTGGTGAAAAGACAGTGTTGGTGAAGGGAAACAGCTCATTTCAGGAAAAGAGAGCCTACTACTTTTCTGTAGGTGTCTGGACATCCATTTCAGTATCATCCGGTAACGAGAAAGGAAGAATAGGAATCAAAAGGTTATTACCTAAGAGATACGTCACCAAAAAAGCTCTAATGTTGGAAGTTTCTCATGCCTTACAATTCATTTTCAAATGGCTGAGGTGTTGCTCACTGCCTAAGGTTAGAACTGTATTCAAGTATCTCTCCAGCCATGGATTTCCCTTCACTGAAAGCAGGAAGGCAAACGTGTCTGTCTTGTGCTAAGAGACACAAGTTCCCTGGTTCCCCTCCATGGTATGCTGTGTGTACAAACCCAACTCCACCCCAGAGCGGTGGTTTAGTTCCTGGGAGGGAGTGAACCCTCACCCTCTCCTTCTCAAGGAGGGAGATATCTGCTGCTGCTCGGGAGGCAGTATGGGGACTTGTCCAGGGCCACAGCGCCCTAGGGCAAGGGGCAAGCCACTCATCCATTGGTGGGTGAGAATATGAGCCCACGCCAGTCCTTAGAGCTCTATCCCACAGGAAGAGGGAAAGACAGTGGGGTTGTAACTCAATTAAAAGATGAACAGAGACTTACAGGGTTGAAAAAAGTCAATGGTGCTGGCAGGGAAAAAAAAAAAAAAGACAAAACCAGTCTGGTGAACCCCCCCCCGCCCCCCGCCCAGCATAAGCTGGTGGCTTATGCCATGACCGTGTGAAAGCCCTCTCATGGCTCCTTAATTCCTTCTGTGCAAAGGTGGTTAAGAGAGACCAGAGGGGCTCCAACTGGAGCTAGGTCTTTAGCACAAGTGAGTCACTTGGGGAGGAAAAAGCCCATCCGGAAGGCAAAGCCATCTGCAGTCTTCCCTCTTGGAAATTCACCCCAATCTGCTGAGAAGTGGAACGCAGTGCTCTGGCAGCGAAGGAGCTAAATAACGCAGGAACTTGCCTGAGGAAGGCTCTGGAGCTGCTGCATGCCCGGTGCCTCACTCCTGGCCCAGGAGCGGATGCAGCTCCTCTCCAGGGATGTCAGATGCCACCCCCTGCAGATGCAGGCCCCGAACTGTGAAGGCTTCAAGAGCTGAGCATGAAGATCGTTTTAAGAAGCCAGCCCGCTTTCTGAGCCCTGGCGGTTGGACACAGCCCTGCCGACGTCCACACCATGTGCCGTCCGCTGACACTGCGCTCAAGGGTGACAAAGAGGCGGGCGTGAGAAGCAGCCACGGGGACACAGGTCTGAAACCTCACCGGCTGCTGTCCCCTTTCTGCTCCCCCTAAAGGCAGACAGGGAGGACGGGAGGCTACGGGTAAGGTGGTTGTGAAAATAGGCCAGGTCGCTTCACCTGGAACAGTTACCACCATAAAACAGGATAGAGCCAGGGAACCAACGGCCCAGCAGTCACTTCTGCCTCCCAGCATCTGCCACCAGGAGTCCACCCTCCCCAAGCCAGGCAGGGAAGGCAGCTGGGCTAACATGGGGCTTAACATGGGCTATCATGTCCCAGCTTCAAGTTGGGATCACCTGGGGAGCTCGGATATAATACTGGGGCCACCAACTCACCCCTTTCCCCCACCACACTCAGAGACTGGATTTAAGTGACCTGGAGAACGCCCAGGCCCCAGCCCTTGTTCAAACAGTTCCTCAGTTGATAGCAAGGTGGAGTCAGGGGCACAGCATAAGGAGTCCTGAGAAAAGGCTTCCAGGCTGCCGACCCTCCTGTTTGTGTAGAGCACCCCACCCTTCAGCTGGTCTCCCACAGAACCAACGAATACTGATGTGGCTCCTATGTGGGTTGCGTCCCTGGCCCACTGATCACAGGCTTCTGTGAAGCCCTGCAATCAAGTGCTTGCTGAGCGAACAGGAGACAGCAAAGAGTCCCACCGGGGTGACAAACATTACCGAAAAGATCCTAATGCCAACAAAAATCTAGGTAATCAATTAGGCAACTGGAAGTATTGTCAGGAGAACATGAGAGGGCCCAGGTGGTGAGAGAGACAGGGACTGAGAGATGAGTGAGTGAGCGAGCACAGGTGTGCACATAGGCACAAGCTTTGGGGAAGGGGTACTCTGGCTTCCTAGCTGCTTATTCTAGATCAAAGTGGACAAAGTGATTGTTCTACGTCTCCACCACTTCCTCCAATATTATCACCTCTGAAAGGCAGAAAAGGAATGTTAGCCTTTCAAGCTGTGTAGCTGTATAAGATTGTAGCAGAATCCCAAAAAAGGAATTCCTAGATTCTCTTGCCTGGTTTAGAGAATGCCTTGAAGTAGGCCAGGGAGCCCTCTTCCCTTGAGCTTTGAGATACATGTGGTTCTTCCCTCTCTCACACACACCAAAAAATACAGAAGGTTTGGGAGGCACTACCTCCCCCATGTCTCAAGAACAGAGGATGCTGGGAAAACATCCATCTTATCCCAAGTGGAAATTGTCCAACTGAGGTTTGTGAAAGATTGCAAAGGTCCTGGTTCTGCTTTTTATATCTAGTCATCTCGGCAGCTGGAAAAAAAATCTATTGATAATATTTTTCTGCCCAAGCATTTTTAGTTTCCCTGTGTGTGGGGGTGGGGGAGGAGGCAACCGTGGTGACTGAGGCTCCGTGTTCAGCGTTACTTTCTGCCTTCCACATCTGCACCTCTCGATAAGATTTTATGTCACGGTCTTTGGCTCAATTAAGTATATTCATGTATTTGTCCCTCTTTCATCTCAAATCAAAATATGGTCTCAACTGCAATATACGTGCTCAGCCTGCATCTCCACTCAGTTCAAGATATTTGATGAAATTCAAGACAGTGAGGATCAGAATAAACGGATTCTAGCAACAGCCATCGGAGGGAACGGAACTTGGGGTAGGAGCCAAATTAACATCACCGACTTTCCAAGAATGTTTAAGGGTACATTATATATTACCAGATCAAAGCCAAAGGCACATGATTCATGATTTGGTTCACAGTGACAGAAAAAGTTAGGTCTCTCCCCGACTCAGTTTTCCTTACAGCATGTTGCAGATCTGGGAGGACTGAGAAGGAGCAAAGGAAAGTATCTGGAATGAGTCAGCTGAAATATCAAGTCTATTTGATTAGCCTGCACACCATCAGGCAGGGTAATCAGTAGCTTATTTTGAGGCTTAAGACGACAGTTGGACTCTGATTTATCTAGCTAAGCCATGGACCATAATATTCAAGGCCTTCATAGGAGGAGTCAAGGACTCTAGAATCCTAGAGGACTTTCATAGGAAATTTTCAAAGCGGTCTTCGTTTTGTTGCTCAGAATATGGAAGATTTGCCTTGGGACAAATAAAAAGAAATGGAAGCTTTCATGATCTCATTCCATCTGTGAAGAAAAATGCAAAGGCTCAGAGATTCTGGAATCCCACCCATGGACCACCCCTCCCACAAGGAAATGTTGAAGGGCTGGTGAACCTGCTGGCAGGTGCATGGCACTTACCAACAGCTCCATGAGGCACGTCATGGACGCCTTTCACCAGTGAAGAAACCAAGCTGTGCAAGGACACAGGACTCTGGACAAGTTGAGACAGGACTAGGAAAGGACTCACTGAAGTCAAAAGCACACAAGGGTCAGCTCTTGGGAAAGTGAACAGTTAGTGCCTGATTCACAACAGCGTCTTCTAACTTGAAAATAGTTGGACAGAATAGAGATGGAGAGAAAACTGGTATATAATGTCTACGTTAGAGAATATTGTTGTCACCTTACAGAATTTGACCCAAGTTTGCATACATGTATTTAGCTTCATACCTGCACTCAAATTTTTGCAAAGACTTTAACTACAAAAGTCCTAATAGTAAATCAAAAATAACATTTCAGCTCAGAGATTGTGTATTGAAAACCAGAGACTTAAGGGGGAGAAGTGCCTGGGTGGTCCAAGTCAGTTGAATATCCAACTCTTGATTTTAGCTTGGGTTGTGATCTCAGGGTTGTGGGATCAGGGCCTGCATCAGGCTCTGTGCTGGCTGTGGGGCCTGCTTGGGATTCTCTCTCCCTCTGCTCCTCCCTGAGCATGCACATGTGCTCCTTCCCCCCACACCCAAAGACAGACAGGAACTGGCTTCCCCATTAAGTCTGAAGCCATCTGCCACTTTGACACAGCAAAAACCAAACTAGAGAGCAATTCTGCGGGGTTACATATCATATTGAACCTCAAAATCCTACCACCTTTCTCTTCCTCTAATATGTAAAACACCCTTGCTGCCTCTTAGTCTTAGCCAACCAGAATAAATTCAACCACTCACCCAATCAATACATGGAAATTATAAACAGTTTATTTTTGCCCAAATATCACTTTGAAATACCTTCCCTTCCATTTGTATGTGCTGTACTAGTTTTCTATTGCCGCTGTAACAAAATACCACAGACCTAGTGGCTTAGAGTAGCACAGATTACCTTCAGGTCTAGAGGTCAGAGGTCCAACAGAACTCAAGGCTCTATAACCAAGGTGTTGGCCAGGATGCATTCCTTCTGGAGGCTTCTGAATCCCTGCCTTTTCCAGCCTCTAGAGACAACCTATATTCCCTGGTTCCTAGCCCCTTCCTCTATTTTCAAAGTGTAACTATGCAACCTCTGCTTTCATATCCTTTCCTGACTTTGACCCTCTTGCTTCACTCTTATAGGACACCTTGTGATTACACAGAGCCCACCCAAGATAAGCCAAAATAACCTTTCCCTCTCAAGATCCTTAATCACATCTGCAAAGCACTTTTTGTGATGAAAAGTAATATATTCTTAGGTCCTGAGTTCCAGGGACATCATTCTACTACTACTACTATTATACACACACACACACACACACACACACACACACACACACACATTACATGAGTACACCAGGGGTACATGTATCAATTCTATATTACATTTCTTATGGAACACTGTATTATAAACATTTCCCATACTTCCACAGATATACCAAGATACTATTTTTAAACTACCTAAAGTCCCACTTAGCATACATTTATAATGGCTTTAACTAAGGGGGTATATGTATAATATAATGGATATTTTCTTTTAAATTTTCTTTGTAGGGCAGCCCGGGTGGCTCAGCGATTTAGTGCCGTCTGCAGCGCAGGGCCTGATCCTGGAGACCCAGGATCGAGTCCCATGTCAGGCTCCCTGCATGGAGCCTGCTTCTCTCTCTGCCTGTGTCTCTGCCTCTCTGTGTCTCTCATGGATAAATAAATAAAATTTTAAAAAATAATTTTTTTTGTAATACTGTACTAAAAAAGTACTTTTACTAATTAAAAAGAAAAAAAAATTGATGCAGGAAAATAATGCTGACCCAAGAAGCCTGGTTCTCCCACCACACCAAAAGCTGACATTACTACATTTGAGCAAAGGTCTGCAGCATTTCTCTTGGGAGTAGAGGTGAGCAGCTTTGCACTTCATTCCACACGAAGCACAATCAGATTGTCTTTCAGCAGAACAGAAACAATCACCCTATTGTCTAACAGCATGAATGACCTACAGAGCCACAGAGCATAAATAGTAAAGGCAAAAGTAGCAACTGGCTCCCTCCTTTGTATGTTCTGTAGTCTGCAATTTGTTGGCTTGTCAACTTTGGCTTAAGGATTATAGCTTGTGGATGCAAATTGTATTGGCTTTCACTGCCAAAATTCAAGTGCCAGGATTATTTTATCTCCCTGTTTTACCTATTTTATAGAAACACACAAGAATAAGAATGCAACGCACACTGGAAAAAACCTAAAATGGGCTGGGGGAAAGTAGGGAGGGAGAGGTCACAATTGAATGCGCTTCACATAAACTATTTGGTGCCATAACATAAAACAGGTCAGCAAGCCTTTTCTGTACAAGGCCAGTTAGTATCTTCAGCTTTGCGGGCCAGCCTGTCACAAGTACACATACTCAACTCTTGTTACAGAGCCAAAGCAGCCATATACAATGCATACACTGAAGAATGGACATGGCTGTGTTTCTAGCGAATCACTGACCAAAACAAGTGTTGGACACGATGTGGCCCAACAGGCTGTCGTTTGCAACGCTTAGTATAGGAGGAGGAGGACAGGTGTCTTTGTTATACAAAGATCAAACTATACCCAAACTGTTTATACACCATCTCTAATTCATCCTTGTGCTTGTTTTTAGCAAGTCTTGGTTCTTAAGAGTCACAAAGATAAAGTGGTAGATTTCATTCCTGGCCCCAATTCTTCATCCTTCCCTGTTTCTATGCCCTTTTTGCATGACTTTGGACTTTCTCCCATATATTTCATAACCCCCTCCCCCTCTGACTTTGGGCTTAAGCCATGTGACTGGCTTTAGCCAACAGAATGAGGCAGAAACACCCATATGCCGGTTTTGAGCCGAGAATGAAGCACTTCTTGGCATTTGTGCTAGCCCTCTGGAGTTTGTCAGCTGCAGAAGAACCTATCTAGGCTATCCTCCCCCAATCAAAGCAGGATGAGAGGCATGAAGAGCAGACTGATCCCCAGACCCACAGTGAGAAGGCAAGGTGCCCAGCTGAGCTCAGGTTAAATCAGTCAGATCTTTTAAGACCTGTAGATTACGTCAATGATGATGCCATTATTGTTTCAAGGCCACTAACTTCTGAGGTGGTTAGACGATCACAGCAAATTGATATAGACAATATATCAATCATAAAACAAACTACTGGTTTATGTCACACATCTCCAATCATCTCCACAGAGAACATCTTCATAGAGAACCTACCTCCTTCCATGGGACAATTTATTGATATATACTTATTTTTTTCAGCTGTGTATTTACTTTAAAATTTGCTTTAAAATTCTAACTTTATTACTAATAAATGTTCTCAATATTTCCTTATAGTAACATGTAGCTGCATTTATCCTGATGAGACCAGATATCTAATGAGCAATACAGGTTCTCCTCTCATACAAAAGCATGGCATTCCTACAAAACCTTTCATAAGTTAAAATGGCATAAAGAAGCTATCTCCATTAATTTATATGGAAAATTCTTTGTTGTTTCCAGACCCAAAAAATAGCCTCTCTCACACTTTTCTCAGACCTTAGGACACATTTTACTAATGAATGCACAAATGAAATTGAGATAAAGCACTGATGCTCACAGACACAGTTCAAAACTCTGGCAGACTGACGCTGAGTCTAGTTCCCGGGGAAGGTGCTTGGTGTCACCACTTTTGCTGCTCAGGGAACACACTGCTTCCAGAAGGGCTAGCTGCAGGACCAATGCTGAACGCTATTTTTGCTTTTTGTGTAAAAGCAAACATGCTCATCGGATTTCAGTGCGAACAGGTGTTAATGTAGGTCTTATTTTAAGAGTGAAGTAGCATATCAAACTTTCGAAAACTTTACCTGTATACTTAACATATGCCATTTCCCAAATTTTTCAGTCATGGTGGTGGTTGTCTTTAGACCACTTCATACAACATATGGTTTATCATCACTGTAAAAGCAAACTGGAACCAACTGACTTTGCTTATTTATTTATACCATGATTAGCGAGGCTATTAGATAAAATGGTGTTTATAAAGCAATAATGCACAGGTAATATTCCCAGACCTCCTTCCTGAATTTAAAAACAAAAACCCCCACAATTTTTGGGGGAAAAAAAGAGGGAAAAGTGCATGGAATGACACCCCCCCCCCATATTTCTGTTTAATTTGTAGAGACAGATGTCAATTTTCCACTTTGGACTGAAATTATTGAGTCATGATGTTCATTAACACTTCTAGTAAAGAGACAAATCTCGTTCAATGAAAACTTCTTTGCCCCAATTTTGGTCAGGGTCATCTTAGACTCTTGCCTTTCCAAGTACACCCCAACTACCCACAACCATGAGAAGTGAGTCCATGTGCTCCCAGAAAACCTCTACCATCCAGCAATTGCCATACACATGCTAGTGGTTCATCTCTCCAAAGAGCACAGACCTAGAGCTAGCCACCAAACTTTACATGATTCTCTAGTCCAAAAGCTGGTCTCTTAGTGGATCATTTAAAATGTGAAAGGCAGGGCACCTAGGTGGCTCAGGTGATTAAGTGTCTGACTCTTGATTTTAGCTCAGGTCATGATCTCAGGATCATGAGACTGAGCCCTGCATTGGGCTTCATACTCAGTGGGGAGTCTACTTGAGATTCTCTCTCCCTCTGCCCCTCCCTCTGCATTCACTCCAAAATAAATCTTAAAAAAAAAAAAAAGTGAAAGGTATTTCTCAACACCAACACTCCAAAGTCTATGCAATTAATAACAGATGGAAAATACGAATATCTATAATACATACACAAAATGTTTACAACTTTCAATTATTAATAACAAAAACCATCTGCATCGATGCTGATGATGAGCACCTTGAGATTTTAAGCTGGTGAAAACCCATCCAGCTGTATCCATCTGGCACTGGATGGTCTACAATGGCCTCATTCCCAGGCATGGGGGATGGTGCTGGCTTGGTTTAGGAATCCTCAACCTTAGTCCTATAATCCTCAGGCTTATTCCAGCTTCACATGGTTTCTTAATCCTCAAGGAGGATAGTCAGGGCTTCTTCCTAAGGCAGAAGTTCCAGGAAAGCTGTAAGGCCTTCCACGACATCACTCTTACTGCATTCTACTGGCCAAAGGATGTTACAGAAGCCAGTCTAAACCCATAGCAGTAGACAAATGGGACTTCACTTCCCGACTGAAGCTGTGGCAAAGTCATTTACAAGGGAGCATGCAACAAGGATGGGAAGATCTGTGGTCATTTTTTTGCAATATCGCATATATGCTTGGCAATTATATTCTATTGTTTCTATATAAAAATGCATTGTAGTTTTCATGATTTAGTCTTCCCGCACAGTCACATAGCAGATTCTGGAAGGTGAGAGAGAAGTGATATTGGATAAAGGAAGACAGCCCTTGACATAAATTAGATTACTTCTCAACTGGGGCAATAGAGTGGGTACATTTCTAGGCTAATAGTGCTGGAACACACTCCGTGAGCACAGGGAGTTTTTGCTTAGCTCAGTGACGGATCCCCAGTGCACGGAAGAGTACCTGTGCCACAGGAGACAAGCAATGAAGATCTGCGAAACAAAAGAGTGAATGTTTCCTAGGTTATCTGAAGTCAACTGTTTGACTACCAGTACTTAGAGCAGAGCAATGACGTGCCGAGATGTTCCCACATTAGTCTTCCAAAATGACATTAACAGCTTCTTTAGACTAGAAATCGAACAAAAGCATAATGAAGTAGACCTTCGAAATAATTCCAACTGAACAAAAATGCTTTTATAAATGGAAATTTCTGTCTTTGTAAACTTCACGCGAATGTGAATCGTGAACAAATCAGCAAAACACAGCCTTTCACTTAACAATAGATCTTACGTAGTCCCAGGAATTGAAATTCAAAGATGCACAATAAATGGCTTTGGAAAGGAAGTGCAGTAAATGTTGTTGTTGAATGCTGGATGGGTAATGTCGGAGACACAAGACCCCTGGTGGTTATCTCATCCCCCACCCCCACAAGGAGGAAGCGAAGACCTCAGGGTCAAGTGGCTCAACCAAAATCACTGAGCTGGTTAGGGCACAGATGGGACAAGAATTCAAGCGTTCAAACCGAGCTCTGAGCTCTTTCCACTACACACGCCCAGCTGACAGTTTTCAGTGGTATAAACAAGCTTTTGAATATAAGCAACTATAAATAGCAATTAGTCAGAGTCTTGTATTAGATGCGTTGACATCATCAGCAGGCAACTCTGTTACAAAGCTCCTCTGACGCTCCCTCCAAAACCTCTCCAGTCAGTCTTCTTTGCTTCCCCTGCACCAGTCCAGACCCCCTTTGGTCCAGACTGCATCCCTCTTCCAGCATCAATCAGCAGTCCGAGCTTTGTCACAACGTTCCCTGTGCATTGGCTTTTCTCATCTATCTAGACCGTGTATTTATAAAGATGGGAAATGTGATTTTTCTAATGCTTTTGCATGTTACCCCCGTACTGACCTGTCAATGACGTTTTGCTTAAGCGTAATCACCATTCAATAAATATTAGCTATGTGACAGGCAGTGAGCTAAGCATTTTATATGCATGATTTCATTTAATTCATTCCTCAAACTCTAGATATTATTTGTCCTATGTCCACAGATAAAGATGCTGTGATGTGGAGAGGTGAACTGACCTGCTCAAGGTCACACAACTGGTAGGGTATTTGGTGAGGTGATTCAACACTAGGATTATCTGCCTCTGAAGTCTGTGCTAATCCTGGTCCTTCCCAACAAGCATGCTTGAGTTTGGAAAGGGCCCAGGAAATGCAGTGTGGAAAGTATCCCAGGTGATTCCAATGTGTAGCCAGGTTCAGGGGTCACTAGCCCCACCCTCCACAACCCTCCACTATTGAACAAGTCTACCCTTCCCAGCTCTCCTCAGGTCATGCATACCGAGTAGAACTGTGTTCTTTCCTGCACTCAATCCCTTCCACTGGGGTCCTCCATAGCCCTTTCTGGACACAGAGAAAACTGGGGGCATCAGAAAGCTATTGCAGGAGCAGTAAGAGGATTCATGAGGAAGGAGCCACAAGAGTCCACCAAGGAAGCCCTGACAGCACAGCCCGGGAAGGGGCAGAGTTCAAGGCCCCATTAGGTTCACAGTGGTCCTTGGTCCTCACAATGAATAATGCTCTATGCTCTCTTCTTTAGGACTTTTTTCTTTTAATGAGTCATCCACACATGCCATATATCAGCCAATGACCCAGCTACACAATCCCACACCACTTTCTCCAAGTTCAGAATAGACACTGTGGTTTTCACCCAATACCCTAAAACATCCTTTTAGTTTGCTTTGAGCAACTGGTCCTGTCTTCCACTACAAATGACCCCAGGGGCTCAGCACAACCACCTAGGAGGAAGTCGCTTGATCCCTTTTTGTCTTTTTGTAACAATATCGAGCACAAAACCAAGGTTTTCCAAGAGACCACAACCAGCGCTTCCCATCAGTCCCCAGGACTCTCTCCTGCTTCAGTAACTGCCCAACCCCTGCCCCACATCATCTTTTCTGTCTGGCTCTAATAGCCAGGAACTCCTTTCCACCTAACGTAGCTGAGACAGGCTCAAAGACATTACTAAATACTAAAAGAAACCTATATTACAGGACGCTAAATATTAAAAGGGGAAGGGCTATAAAGCAGAGGTATCTGGTCCTGCCATCGCTGGCTTCAGTGGCTTTGCCCCAGGTCACACACAGCCCTGGGATGTCTGTCAGCCCTGCCCCAACCTAAGCTCACTGCCTGTGTTCTTGCCTCCCAGTCCACCTCCACCAGGAGGATGCCAATCGCAGCTCCCTAACTGGATATCTTGTGGGATCTGTGGTCAGGACCAAGAGAAAGAACCCTGTCCCTGTCATGCAGGATGGGAGCTGAAATACAGCTGAGAGAAGACAGACTGAATAGTGGCTAAGAGGACCATGGGCTGGAGAAGGGCTCTTCCTGGACTGTTTATTTCAGGTCACACACAGACAGCGGTGTTCTCCCTGCACGCAGCTTCTTCCCCTGGAATCCTCCAGGGCCATTTGCTATTTCAAAGAACGTTCAGTATTTTGAAAACTGATGTAAAGTAGAAACCTATTTCCAAGTCTCCCCATTTCCTGGGCCAGGGCTCTTGCCTTTCAGACTGAAAGACACAATTTTTGACCCTATTTTCTTTGCTTCTACACGTGGTATAAATCTGTAAAATCAAGACGGGTTCATTCCCTCTAAGAATCTGAATTTGTCTCAGACTAGCCTTCTTTTCAGCACATAATCTTCTATCTTAGGATGCCTTAAAGAATACAGACTGAGCCAGACTAGATTCATCACTGCATAATTGGATGTTTACTTTTAGTTGTCCTAATTAGTCAAAGAAAAAGAAATCACGTTTTAATTTTCCTGAGAAAAAAGTCGAGCCTCATTTTGTCATTTGTATCACTCTTCTGGGATCCTACAGACAGTACTTATTAGGAAAATCAATTTCAATAAGGGAGAAGGAGGTTCTCTATGGTCACACACTACCCCTATCTTAGAGAGGAGCCTACATTTGGATGATGCTGAAAACTAGAAACAGGACTTTGATAGTCCTTATATCCCATATACCCTAATGGTCCTAATGTACCATCAGGACTGTATTTGTACTCCTATGCTATCTAAAAACATGAGTTAGCAATTGCCAGGTTCTTTTAAAGTCTGTGAATACACTTGCTAGAGAAACTGCAGACTGTTGCAGAAAGCCTGTAAATGTCAAACATTTTTAGTACTTTTCTTTTTAAGGAGGCAATTTCCAAATCAAAATTAGTTGAAGCTACAATTTGGTTTGTATCGAGTGGGCAGGTCCCCAAAGAGTCCTGACGATGCCACATGTCACACAATATCTGAAGCATCTCATAAATTTAGGCCTCTTGCCTCCTAATATACCAATGATGGCTTAAGACTTTTAAATCACTGCAGGGTTTTGTTTTTGTTTTTTTAATATTCCAAAGCAGGTGTTTGAGAGTACCCAGGAGAATTTTATTGTGTCTAAAATAGCAGCTATAAGTGGTACTGGAATCATTCTCCTTTTCCTGGTAAGTCTGTGGGCAAAATCTTTTGAGTTCTAAAAGCCCAGAAATAAACTATCGCTTAGGAATAAGAATGCAGGATACTAGAGGCCGAGAAGCATGTGTTCACTTATTTCTTTAGCCCAACCAAAAAATATAATTATAAATAAATCTGGACACCTGGCATTTAGGAGAGAAATGGCTGCTAATTGCATTAACGTTGGTAAGTTGAATTTGGCCTGCTTTTTGATAGCAAAAGAGATTTTTTTTTTTTCCATTCAAAGTCATCCTGTTTTTCCAATACCTCAGATATCCAAAGTCACCGGACTCACTACTCTGCCTGTAACAGGGGAGCAGGTAAGCTGTGTGAGACCACGAATCTCACATAGCAACAAGAACTGTCAACAAAGGTAAACAAACCCACCCCCAGAAACAAGTCCAAGACTAGCTGTTCTTGGAGTGCATCACCTGGAGAGCTCATTAAACAGACTGCGGCCCTGTCCCCAGAGCTGCCGACTCAGTGCATCTGCGGCACTGGAGTATTTGCTTTTCTAACAGATTCCCAGGTGATACTGAAGCTTCAGGTGTGGAATCCTACTTTGGAAAGTGCCTCCCAGGGGAATATGCAGAAGGGGTGGGGCAAGCACCAGCATTACAAGTTCCTTTACCATCATTCCCCCGTGGCACCCTTGGTACAACTGACAGGTGTATCACCAGTTGGACAGAAAGGAAACAGATCCAGGGAAGTTAGGATATTGGCTGGTAAATGATAAGGCAAGAGATCATCTCAGGGCAGCACGAGTCTGCCACACATTCCAAGTGCTTCACCCCACCTTCAACCCCAACCAACAACATCACACTCACTGCAAAAATACTCTGCAGCATTATGAGCTGATTGCACCATCTTAGAATGTACAAACTTGCTAATAAAATATCCTAAAACTTTAGGTGTAAGAGCATTCAACCACAATCATGCACAGCCCACTTCTCAGCTCAGGAACCAATTTCCACCTGTAAACAGTTGTCGGGAATTTCCAACCACCCTCTAACTTTTGGCTCACTCATTTCCTGTACTACTCTACCAACTTCCAAGATCCTCATTTCTCCATAAGTCAACCCTAACTGGGCACATAAGGACTTGTCTGGACCAAGGATGTACCACACCTGAAACAGAATAGTGTATGCCACTGCTTGTACCTTCAAGGCTCCTGTGGCTGAGGACCCTGATTTTTATTTATAGGTGTCGATAATCTTTAGTGTAAGCTCCAAACACAGAGCTCCATCCAAGCTTTGTACAACATGCATTGTAGCACGATGCTTAATAACGGCTCCGTGTTGACAATGACCTGCAGTAACTCTCCATATCAGGGAGTCCCTTACACTGGATAACAAAGCAACTCCGAGATCTGTTTCCATGACAACAGCAGCATCACACAGGAAAGAGCAGGAAAGACTACAGAAAGGCTCTTTAGAAATTGCTACCAACACACACACACACACACACACACTTTACGAGACTAAAAACAATGTTCCGGGCACTAGATTTAGGGTTAAAAATCTTTTGGTTCTTGAATGTTACTCTCTAATGGTGTGACTATTTTTAAACATCTAATAGGAACTGATTGAGAACACTATAAATACCATCCATCTGCCAAATTTCAAGAGGTCTAAAATTAGGTTACCAGGTTCATCAATTTCCCTTAGAAGATTCTAGTAGAAACAGACCAAACCTTTCTGGTGGCAATTAACAGTGAAATGCTCATAGTTCTAATGCAATGGTAAATAAGTTGTATTCATTTAAAACCTAATTAGTAAGAAACTCCAGAAACCATTTTTCCTGAATAAAATTAAAATGGGAAACACCTTATGAGACAGGAGTTTCTTAGAAGGCCCTAACAATGTGCCACATACTGAAAATAACTCACAGCAGTAGGTGTTAGAACTAAATCATACGCTATAAACAAACAAAAGATGAAAACATTAAATTTTCCTTTTCTACTATGTTCATCATGATGAGCCCCTATGAATGCCTGCTTTTCTCTCGTGGATGAAGTGGAAACAAAATGAAACCCCCAATAACTGGAGTAGCCTCTCCAATACATAATATTTTTTTGGCCATGATTTTTGCCTCATGGGCCATCAAACAAGAAAGAGCCCTCTTGCTAAAAATATCCTAGCACATCAGCCAGAATTGGGACCTATTTTTTTCTCAGTCACTGGGAGGTAAGGTTATTTCACCTACATGTGTACCAAGTTATTTTTAAAACTTGCCTTGTTCTTCTCTAGTTATTCTATTTCAATAAACAAAAAGAACCCAGGGGCCTGTTGCATTCACATTCGCTGTAAGCATCCTGGCTGATCTGTGGTCCATGTCAGTAGCATCAGTACATTCAGAAGTAACTTTCTCCCTTAAAGCCAGAAGGCATAAAGTGCTTCATAGAAACAGTTCGGCAGGGAATTTTCAACCTTGTCACAAGCACGGAAGTCAGACACCTAGACTAGATGGTACTTGAAGAGAACTGTGTTGTTACTCATGAGTCTCAATGACCATTTGTCCTGCTAAGAGGCGACAGCTGGCTCAGGGACAACCTGTAAGAGCAGTGTCACTGTAAAGTTAAAGCAAAAATTCTGTGTAACATATCAAGGTTAACTCAAGCAAGGTCTCACCACCTCTATCCATTTACCTGCTAAGTCAGTAACTACCTATGTATTCAGAGCCAGCTACACACCAGATTCTGGATAAGCAGAGAGGACAGAGAGGAGACAAGGGCTTTGCTTTGCCTTTCACTGGTTACTGTGTATGGGCAGAGATGGAGAAAGCTACAGCATGGTGTTAGAAATGTCTTCAGAGAGACACCCACAGAAAAGCACCTGGGTGGCTCAATCTGACTCTGGATTTCAGTTCATGTCTTGACCTCAGGGTTGTGAGATGGAGCCCTACATTGGGCTCCGTGTTCAGTGGGGAGTCTGCTTGAGATTCTTTTTCTCCCTCTGACTCTGCCCCTTCCCCTGCTCATGCTTTCTTCTAAAATAAATAAACCTAAAAAAAAAAAAAAAAAAAAAGAACTAAAGAGGGCCAACTAAAGTGGTGGGAGAGAATAGGGAATGGAGTGGAAAGGTTTATATAGGGACAGAAGGAAGACTAAGACTAAGAGTTGGTCAGGTAGACATCTGATAAGGGGTTAATATTCACAATATAAGAAAGAACTCTTACAACTCAATAGTAAGAAATTTTTTAACGGGAAGGTATGAAATAGACATTTTTCCAAAGATGACATACACATGGGCCAATAAGCATATGAAAAGATATTCAACATCATTAATTATCAGGGAAATGAAAATCAAAACCACAATGAGAGGGGCACCTGGGTGGCTCAGTCAGTTAAGCATCTGACTCTTGATTTTGGCTCGGGTTATGATCTCAGGGTCATGAGATGGAGCCCCGCATCAGGCTCCATGCTCAGTGGGGAGTCTGCCTCAAGATTTTTTTTTAATTTTTATTTATTTATGATAGTCACAGAGAGAGAGAGAGAGAGAGAGAGAGGCAGAGACACAGGCAGAGGGAGAAGCAGGCTCCATGCACCGGGAGCCCGACGTGGGATTCAATCCCGGGTCTCCAGGATCGTGCCCTGGGCCAAAGGCAGGCGCTAAACCACTGCGCCACCCAGGGATCCCTGCCTCAAGATTCTTGCTCTGACCCTCCCCCACCTCTCATCCCCACTTGCTCTAAAATAAATCTTAAAAAAACAAAACACAATGAGATAGCACTTCATACTTGTCAGGCTTGCTATTATCAAAAAGACAAGAAATAACTGCTGGCAAAGGTGTGGGGGAAAAGGGAACCCTCGTGTACTCCTTGTGGTACTGTAAGTTGGTACAGCCACTGTGGAAACCTTATGAAGATTCCTCAAAAAATTAAAAAGTCCACAAGCATATAATCCAGCAATTCCATTTGCAGTATTCATCTGAAGATAAAAGCATTAACTGAAAAAAAAAAAAACTATTTTCACTGCAGTGTTATTTATAAGAGCCAAGATACAGAAACAAACCATCTATCAGTGGATGACGGGGTAAAGGTGGCACATAAAACGGAATATTATTCAGCCATAAAAATGGAACTTTGCCATTTGCAACAACACAGAATGACCTAGAAAGCATCAGGCTAAGTGAAATAAAACAAATACTATATGATCTCACTTGTATGTGGCAGGTTAAGGGAAAAAATGAGCTCATAGATACAGAGAACAGACTGGTAATTGGTTGGGGGGGTGGTGAACAAACGGGTAAAAGAGGCCAAAAGGTACAAATTTCCACCTCTAAAATAGGGGATGTCGTATATAGTGTGGTGATTGGTTAATATTGTACTATATATTTGAAAGTTGCTGAGAGTAGTTCTTGGTTTTTTTTGTACAAGTAGGCCTTAAAGTCCTCATTACAAGAAAAAAAAATTTTTTTCAGTATGTATGATGACAGATATTAACTAGACTTATTGTGGTGACCCTTTGTAACATTTACAAACATCAAATCATCACAGTATACACCCCAAATTAATAATGTTCTATGTCAATTAAAACCTCAATTTAAAAAAAAAGAAAAAGAAAAAAAGAAACTGGTCAGGTGGCAGGGGAGAAAGGCATTCCAGAGAGAAAACTGCATCCTTTGAGCCTCACCTCTTCACTTGAAGTATGGCAGAGCCATCTGTGTTCCTCCTGGGTAAAGCAGGACCAGCATCCCTTGTCACACTTCCTGGAGCTCCCTGTTCTGGAGTCCCTCTTCTGTTATTAGAAACATCTACTCTTTGGAAGTTCTTTTGGAATTTATGCTACACTCTGCCTTCATAAAATGCTTAGTCATTGGGTCTCGGTCAACCCCTGGTGTTCCAAAGTTAAATTTACCTTTCTTCCTAGGATAGAAGGTAGCTCTTATCAATTCCTACAACTTTTCTTCAAGCTGCACACACCTAACTAATGTTCTGGGTCTCTATCCTATAGTGATTGTACCAGATTCTCTCAATACCTCCTTAAAATCTGTATCTTACACGGCACTTTGGATTCCAGATGATGACGCTCCCATGGAGAAGTGCTGCTTCTTTCAGCTTGTGGGATGCTCTGCTGCTGCTGCTGCTGCTGCAGAGATCACAGCTGCTTTAATAAAAAATGAGTTACTGATACACTGTTTTGGTCCAATCAACCCTTACTATCAGGAACTACTATGTAATAAGAATATGGTAATTGAATAATTATTGAAGTTCAAATTATTTCACTATGAAAAATAAAATGCTTTTTACAAAAGCACCTTCACCAAGGAACTACAAGTGTCTAAAGAAAAAGAAGAGGCTTTATCAAAACTCATCACAAGATTTCATTCTTGTCTCCCTTTTCTATCTACAGATCAAGAAACTTAGTTTGATTGTATCTGAAAACTCAAGACATGTGAGTAACAGAATCATTCCTGTACTGAGATGAAGTCATAGCAAAAGAAAAGGACACAAGCATAACATGTGAAGGCGCTTATGTCTAAAAGGCGGTGATCCAACCTTAATATAGAATTCCAAGTTAGTTGCCTAATATTAATTCTCTTCTTTATTACTGAACTACCTTGAATTCAGTCTAGGTAGAAATATACCCAGCTTAAAACAAAACAAACTCCAGGGTTGCCTGGGAATGGAGTTATAGAGTGCCTGGGTAGCTCAAGTCAGTTAAGCGTCCGACTCCTGATTTCAGTTCATCTTGATCTCAGGGTCATGAGTTCAAGACCTGCACTGGGCTCCACACCTAAATAAAATAGACCACCTCCAAACTCTGTTCTAAGTAGGAGTGGTTATGCAACACAGTTCTGGCCAATATGGAAATTGCTGGATTGAGTTTCTGGAGGAGTTCATTAAAAAGGAGTAGACTCAACAGGCACCCATGCTCTGACTTCATTCCTTTCCTGCTCAGAACTTGGATGGGATGGTAACACAGCAACCCCCTTATAATGAGGGAAGCAAAGGGAGAATAAAATCTGTACCAGAAGATGGCCGAACTGAAAGGTAGAATGAGGCTGGATCCTTCATGGAACCATGAAGATGCCACATGAGCCCTGGACTCCCAGATCCACACATTTTGTTACAGGGGGAGAATGATGGCTCTTATTACTCAGGTCCAGTCACTGTTTGATCAGGTTTTCTAGTCCTCCCGTTTGAACGCAAACCTAAACTGATACACCGAGCATGAAGCCGGCTAGACACCTACAGCAAACTGCTTCCTTATCACACAGTTGAACAAAGAACTCTCAGATATGTGGGGGTGTTCCATTTGGGTAATGTTCCAGGAGATCACGGCACTTTGTCATATTCCAAAAGAATCATACAGTGACTTCTCAAAACGGCATTATTCTAAACAAGGTGAAATCTTGAAAGCACCTCTCCAAGTCCAATTATCTTAACAATCAGGCATCAAATGATTTCAATTTCCTAGGCTCCCTTCTAAGTCCTGCCCCAACACACGAATTCTGAGTTCTAATCATAGTACTGCCTTTATAGTAAGCCCCTGGCACCCAGTAACATCGAAGCACTTTTCCATACCTTTATACTCATCATTAATGGCTGCACATATGCTATCACACCAATGTATCACAACTTATTTAACTCCCTACTATTCAAGAACGTTAGGAGAAACTGATGACTGCAGAGAGGAATCTAAGAATGAGGACACTGCTCCCAAGTCCATGTGCAGCCAGGCCATAACTTTCCATGGGAAGATCCTATTAGATATCAATTATTCTCAAGGTTTGAAATTCAACACTTATTCCACTTATCCAGAATGGCTCACATTCAGAATCTGGTGGTTAATCAGATAACTCTAAGCAGCACTGATCAGATACATTTTATGTTGAATTTTATAGACCACATATTAACATCAGAATTATGAAAAACCTGTGTTTTCTAGGAAAACACATTCAATCACATGGTAGGCCTTAGGGTTTAATTGACATGGCCCAGTTTATGATACTAAATGGCATGGCATTATAATCGCAGAAGAGGAAAAAATATCTCCACTGATTCTTAGGATGTTTCCTTTTAGTTCTATTGTTGGAAGGAAACCAAACTCTAAGATTTGTCTTCTCCTTTGTAACAGTAATAGGTATGTGGCCAGCCAACAAATACTCAGCACTTAATGTGCCAGGCACTGTTTTAAGTTGAATAGAAGCAGAAGACAGCATACCTGCACTCATGGTGTTTCATGCTGGTGGAAGAGATAGAAGTAACCAAGTAAATACTATGGTTTCAAGTGCTGACAAGGGCCATGAAATATACGAAGTAGGGCAGACTACTAGAAAGTGAGGGGAGGGTGTGATCTGAAGAGGCCTCTCCAAGGAGGGGTCATCTGAGAAGACCTGAACGGTGTGAATGAGCCTCACTGTGGAAGAACCCACCAGAGCAGAAGACCCAAGGCTCAAATGAGCCTGGCATGGTCCAGTCAGGGAGATAAACAGGAGCAAGATCACAATCACCATAAGCCTTGGTGACCAAGGCAAGCAGTTTATGTTTTATTCTAATGGTCAGAGGCAGCTACTAAAGACTTTAGACAGAGCAACCAAACAACCGGATTTGCCTGATATATGCAGAATCTCATTCTAGCTGCATGTAGAGGATAAACCACAGGACACAAGAACAGAAATGAGTAGCCAACCAGGAGGCTGTTTTCTGGACTCTTCCAGTTTGGCTCCCAGATGAACAGAAGTTCACTAGGTGAGAAGAGCATTTAATTTAAGGGCACAGCTCCAAAACTGACAGCAGGTGCATGTACTGGTAGAGGAGGTCTGTTTCACTTACGTATGTGATTCATTTTTAAGTTTTCAACTTACCATCTCCCCCCATTCTTGTTCTGTACATTACGTTACTCTAAATCATCAATTCGTAATGAAAAAGCATAATTAAAATGAATTACCTTAATCTTAGTGCATCATTCAAATGTAGCAAATGCAAAGAGAGCAGACCTGCCTTTCTAATTTTAAGAACCTGCTGTGTGATCTCTTCTTTTTCAAGCTTCCCTGGTCTTTTGTGATTAATTTTAGTAACAGGAGAACGACCTGTTTAAGAACAAATGAGTCATGATACAGCTTAGTATCTAGAAACCTAAAATCACCCTCCTCCACAGAGAATATCATTTTCAAGTATGAAATCCTCATGTTTTAAACATTTATACTCCATGTTAACTCTACAAGGCTTCCAGCCTCGAAAGAGATGGGGAGGGATAGGCTAGGAACTCGCAATTGTAGAAAGCAAACATGCAAATTGCCTTCTGAAAGGTACTTCAGTATGTTTTATGACATAAAAAAAACCCACCTATAGAAGTTTATAATCTGTGTAGTTCAAAATAGTCTTTCATTCAGCAGCTTCCTACCAATATAAATTTCTCATAAGCATGAAGAGCAACCTCTGAGTTGTGTATAAATTATCCATCCTGGCACAGTTGGGCATATAATGGATATGCACCTAGAAAAGCAGTGGTCAAAATGGAAAGAAATCTGATTACTGCCACCTAAGGTAGCAGCATTCTTGGCTATGTCACTTTCCTTCTTCAACTGCAGTTATAAACCTTTTCCAGATTAACTGTACAGTTAGCAATGACTTTAATGAATATAAATTCAAAATACATGGTGGACAAAACAAGGATTTCCTTTTAATAGGTTGTCTTTCCCATTAACCTTTTAACAGAAAAAAATAGTCAAGTAAAAAAAAAAAGCCTGGTCACGCAGAGAGCACAGTTCAATAGACATCTTGCATAATTTTGTTAGAGTCCCCCAACCCCCCGCTCTCTCTCTCTCTCTCTCTCTCTCTATATATATATATATTTTTTTTTTTAAGTTCACTTTCTAAAGACAGTAACTTAAAATTGATGGTGGTAGCAATACCAGAAATGGCTGGTATTAATTCTGAGACAATCTTCTGGAACATTTTATGGATATTTTATGCAAACCAAGGAAATTATTTTTTATTTTTTTCAGGGGATCAGGGACTTCATTTCTTCTTCATTCACCAAATATTAATGATCACCTCCCAGGAGTCAGAAATCATAAGTATTGGGGATACAGGGATGAGTAAGATTTAGGGAAAAGAAAATAGTGTAATAGGATCAAAATAAGTCTTCCTGTGGTAAATTGTTACATCAATGACTAGAGTGATCCACCCTTCCCAGGATCCACACTGTGTATGCTCCCTATGATGCTTAAGTCTGTGTGTCAACCTGATTGGGCCACAGGGTGTCCAGATATTTGGTCAAATAATGGTGTTTCTGTGAGGGAGCTTTTGGATAACATTAACATTTAAATTGGTGGATGAGTCAAGTAGATTGCTTTCTCTAACGAAAGCCTAAACAGAACGAAAACACTGACAGCCTCCCACCCTCTAAAGCAAGAGTTCTTCCTATCCAAGGGCTATAAACTAGCACAGGGTTTTCTCCCCACCACCTATGAACCTCAAACAAAACACTGGCCCTTCCTGCATCTTGAGCCTGCTGGCCTCTGTACTGGAAATACCTATTTGCTCTCCTGGGTCTCTAGCTTGCTGACCTGCCCTGCAGATCTTGAAACTTGCCAATTGCATGAGCCAATTTCTTAGAAGTCTATTTGTGTGATAAACAGATGCACAGCCTATTAGTTCTGTTTTTCTGGAGAATCCTGACTAGCCTACTTTCACAATGACTCTGGGCTTCACCACGTGACTTGCCTTGGCCAAGTGGGACATCAGGAAACATGGTGCCAGCAGAAGCTTAAGCGTGTGTACATTTAGGCTTGCCCTCTTCAAAAACTATCAGCACCATGTAAGAAGCCTGTGCTACCCTCCTGAAAAGGCCAACATGGAGAACCAAAGCAATACTGGCCAAGAGCCCAAGCTAAAAGCCAGTAGAGTCATCTTGTGTGACCCTGCAGAGATCTTTGGAAATTGTTGACAGTGTTTCATGTGTGTATATATTTATATAAACATAAATATAATGACTAGGTTACCACTGGCTGACAACACAAAGGATGAACTAGAGGAAAGATAGTCCAGAGCCGATAAGACCAACTCATAGAACACAAAGGGGGCCTTTGTGGAGATGGCAGCTACGAACATGGAGAGGAGAGTCAGAAGCAGAGCCCGCAGAACCTGGAGACTGCATGGATGTGGGAGACAGAGGAGATGGAGGCAAGCCAAATGATTCTGAGGCTTCCGGCTTGGGAGACTGCACAGATGATCATCTGGTGTTATTCCAACATAGATTAGGAGGACAGGAATGAGCACTGGCTTGGGTAGTGGAGGAGATGCAGGGAGAACAGGCAACAGTAAAGAAAACAAGGATGGTGTTGTATATCTTGAGTGTGACATCCTCAACAAAAACCTGAGCATTCTTTCCACATCAAGGAAAATTACCTGGGGAATGAAATATATTCTTCTTGGAACCTAGCTTTTTCCCCTTGGTAAAACTCAATGTGTTTCAGGAATCAGATTATAAAAATAGAAATGTTGGATGAAGAATGATTAAAATGGACCTTCCCACTGTCCATCTCACCTCTTGCTAGTACCAGCCACCATGACTGTTTGCTCATGGATCCTGGTAAAACGTAATAGAAACAGCTGTCAGAGAGGGGTACTGCCTCACTTGATTCATCAGTCTTAGCCACTATCAAAGGCATATACAGAATTCCTAGTTAAGTAGGCTCATCTAATTTTGTTTTTGGCCCTTGGTCTCCTTGTAAATAAATGGATGGCACAGTGATAATGCTAGCTAGAAAATCCTCTACAAAGCTCCCTCTCCTAGCCCCAAAGAAATGTTCTTTCTCTTTTTGTCTACAGAGTCTCCTGCTGGAAATTTATTAAGCAGAAAACAGCCAAGGTGAGGAAGGTACCAGCTAATTGAATGGGACTCGTACTTCAGCTTGTAAAAGGGAGTGACTCACTAAAATCCAGGAACAAGCCTCAGGCATGAGCCAAAAAGCTCTCTGGGCTGGCTTTCAGCTTAGGGTAAAGCCACTTAAAACAAATCTTTCCAGAAACCTACAGTTCTGGAAAGTACTACCTTCCACCTTCTTGAGGAAAACCCAAACTAAGTCTGCAAACCACTCTAGGCTCTCACAGGGTCCCATCATCAGCCCTACATGCTCTTCCTTCACTAGTTCACTTTGTCAGCCTCACTTGTGAATGTTTTTTATTAATATCTGTGGAACTTATTTCAAATTTCTCTTACCATTTTAAAATTTCTCAGTCACCCTGACTCCAGATTCTAGTCATGAAAATAGAGAATTTTCATTGGCAGAAAACCTGCCCCTTAAGTGGCTTTGTTGATTGACCCACTTGATATTGAGGAAAGAGAACAGGGTTGGAAGCAGAGGCTTGGTCCAAAGCTTAATCAACTATTTACAGCAAGTCATTTAGGCAACCTTCAGCCTCGACTTTCACATTTATATAATGGAATTAATAGATGCCTAGTATATTTATGTATGCTAGCCACTAAAATAATTATCTGAATAATGCTTATTCGTGTGCATGACTTCCAACTAAGAATAAGCTATTTGAAGACAAGGACTGTATTTCAACCTTTGTACCCCGCAGTACCTGGCAATAATAAATACCCAAGGAGCATTTAATGGTGGCATTTAGTGAATACAAAGAAAGCACCAGACATAAGACAGACTAAGTATACTATAGGTAATATCATGAAGATGTCACTACTTATACAGCAGAATTTCTAGCTCCAGGCTTCCAATGATTTCAGCTCTAGTAGTAGGTCCCTTAGACATCACCAACAAAGGTTCTCAGGAACAGGTTAATCTGGTTGTTTGTAAATCATGAACTGTCTGATATTACTAAGCCCTTGCACAGGTCAAGAAAAGTAATAAGGAAGCTATTGTACCAATTCTTATCCTAACCAGTCAAAAGCTATGGCCCAGGTCCACCATTTTCTAAAGTTGCAATACTACTTTAGACAATGATTTGAAATGGCTTGTGAAAAGTAGGAACATCCATCAAGTATGTTTCTCCCGTCCCTCTCAAGGAGCCCTAATAATGCTGATGAAATACCCATCCATAGGTCTTGGGGAGATTAACAATCCACGTATAAATAAAAGTAAATAATTCAACCCCAGATACGTACAACTAATGGTCAAATTAGATAATCAGACGACCTTCCACTCTAGTTCAACAAATCTCTTTCGAATACCCATTCTGTGCCAGGCTCTGCGCTGAACTCTTGTTTTTCAAAAGGAAGAAACACAGGAGGTCTCCATGAAAAATTTGCTGTGTAGGCAGGATCATGCAGCAGTGCAGGACTTTTTTTCCTAAACCAACATGGGTATTAACTGGAAGTGCCCCTGAGGGACTACATGATGATTCCTATAAGCTTCATATGCAAAAATCTCCTTCAAAACGGATGTCTAGAAACAGTTTATAACTCTCCCAAGAAAATACTCTTCTAACCTTATCAACTTACCTTTTGGACCAAACCCTGTACCACTCACCCGAATCACTGCAGGTTCAGATCTGGCTCCACTGAACTTGGCTACTTCCCCCAAATACTCTCAGAGGCTGACAATTTGCCAAGAGTGGAGATTTTGAGAAGAACGTGCTACTGGCCTTACATGCCATTCCAAGAGTGGAGTTCCAAAGTTGTTTGAATCCCAGCAATTTAAACCTTTGTATTGAGTTGAAAAGCACCCCCCCCCCCCCCCCCCCCCCCCGGGGCACCATTCCCTCCCACCCCCATGAGCCAAAACTTGTGAGCTAAAGACAATGGAGGTGCCACCACCCAGCTATCTCCTTCGGTACATCCGAACTGCGGATGCAAGGCTTTGAGGCTATTTTTAATTCCTAGCTAAATTAATTTGGCGCAAAAGTAGCAGGAGTCCCTTCCCTTGGAGGAAATACTTCTGTTACTGTGAATCTGGTACATAAAATAATCCACCCACTGAAGAGCAGAATTAGCACAGGAGTTTTTTTGTTGGGTTTGTTTCCCTGAAATAACTCCGTTTTAAGGTTTCCTGTGGCATCACAGCACGTGAGGAATGGTACCTGTGGGCGACCACAAGGGGTGGTTTCAGGACCCCACAAAAGGCTTCCTTCGTGGTTTGTCTACAGGGTATCTATCGGACCAGGCCACACAGAAGACAGGCATGTCTCTCCCTTGCAGGGGCTCCTTTTACAGGTCCTCTTGCTTACATGTGTCACCTGAGTTTATGTGCCACTGGATAGCAGCATTTGGCAAGAGACAGAACTCCCTTAAGCTAGCAAGAGAAACAGGAGAATGCCAGTCCTACTGGTTTGTAAGAAATATTTTGAAAAGAAATCAATCTTAAAAATCTTAAGACAGCTCTAGGAGGCCTTCCTTCCATTTTCCATAAGGTGGTCGCTCTCTCGTTGCACCTTACACTCAACAGGATTTTATTTCTTCCTCACTTACAGCAGCTAGCCTATGCAATCTCATTATTTGAGAGTATCATTATTTGCATGTTTGGCTCATCTTTTTGGTTGTGTGGGGGGGGGGGAGGCGGGGGTGTACCAGGAGGGCAAGAATGTTCTTTACCTTCATATCTTCATAGCATGAAGCCCTCGGTAAGTACTCAAGGAAGGAATGCCATTTAGGGATGCAAACAACTTTAAATACCATCAAGTTCAATCTCCATATCAATAAATAAGAAAACCGAGGTCTAGAAGGATTTTCAGGGACTTGGCAGGGCAGAAATCCCAATTCCCACTGCAGAACTCTTTTGACCTCACTTTGGCTGAATTTTAAATGCAACTTTTTAAGCACCTGCACCTTTCACAAATCTCCCTTTGTCAGTTCAGGAATAGATAAGTGTTTCAGGTAGAACTGGGTTTGCTCACAAAATTGTCTTATTTCCATATTAAATGTTAAAGTGTGCTTTGAGAAAATAGAAGATTCGCTAATTAAATTTCTACGTTTATTTTAAATGTTTTGAGTTTTGTTACAAATGAACCTCTGAAATGTTGAATTTTAAACAACTCAGCAGCCTTTTTTCATTTGCTCGGTTTCTAAGACACCGGAAAGAACTCGAGAACGAGAGGATTCTCAAGTCTGCTGTAATGAAGAGAAAATAATCTTGCAACCTGGACATACAGCCTTCCCCAGGTCCCAGCCCCACACCAGGTCTCACTTTTGGCTTATACAGCCACTGATGTGACTGTTTCCAGGTTCACTCTAAGCATTTATAGTCAGTGCTCTTGAGCTTCCCCCAATGACTCAGTTTTACGGTCTTTGCAGACCTGACGATGTACTCAGATCAGAAGTAAGCTTCCCTGGCCTTTTAACAAGTTAATTTCTTCATTTATGCCCTTCTGAACATTCTGGCAGGCACTCGCTAACTCGTGATGCTGTCTGCATGGATGCTGGTTGTTTCCCAGGTGAGGTACACTAATGACCCAGGAAGTTATTTTTACATTTCCTGAATACTGTTTAATTGCATGGCTCAGAGAGCAGAAGTACCAGGTACTACTACAGGTCCAGTTTCTCCCCAGACAGGCAAGGGCACTGGTGAAAAGGTGCGAGGCAAATCAACACAAACAAAAGGAACACAAAAGTACAGGAAGGGAATTGCCTAGGGTGGGGGCAGGGGGGCAGGTGTTAAGCCTTTGAACAGGTCAGCGCCTTCCCTTCTTCCTCAAATGCTCACAGATGCAGTGCACGGAGCAAATATTCCAAAGATCATGTTGAAAGAGTTATCTAACATTCATGTGGTTGTATGCATATCCTGTAAAGACTGTACGTACTGAAAAGGTGTGGGTGTTTGTTTAGGGCTTTCAGGGCAGCACTGAGATTGGGAGGAACGTCTGAAAGGCTTGCTTCGCAGTGCTCTCCCCCTTAAGGCACATAAAGTATGGGGGGGGGGGATGAATACACACATGCATACATCCTGGAAGACCTGAAGATGCCTGCTTTCCTCTTGCAGGGAGGGCTTCACGAACAGATGTAATTTGAGCAGAGACCGTTCTAACAGGCAGGAGTTCCAGACTGAAGGACAAAGCAGCTGAAATTTTAAAAGGTGAAGGGCAGGAGTCTGAGGCAGTCGGCCCCTCTGGGACCAGCCCCCAGGTCCCCTCACCCCATCACGGCCAGAGCAAGGAAGAAGAAAAACATCAGCTCACGGCATCAGTGGCAGCTGAAGAAACAGAAGCACAGTCAGTTCTTCCCAAGAGCAGACTCGCACCCCCCACCCCACCCCAAAAGGCAAGGCTTGTCTGTGTCCTACTTTATGCCTTAGTGGGGACGGGGCTGGGGCAGAAGGGACGTTAGCCATTTCTAAACATGGGACGATTTTGTTTTCTTTGTCGTCTTACAAAATCTTAGATGCGGGGCAGGAGTGCTGGGCAGAGCACTTCTGAGGCCGCACCCCTGGCAGCACAAATCCTGTACCAGCTCAAAGTGCCTTTCCAACACAAAGTCTTACGTTTTCCTCCTCTGTCCTTGGCGTGCATGAGGTTGCACTTGAAGTCTCGGAGATGCTTGGCTTTTATCTCCATATTGGGAGGGAGTGTCTGGCAACAGAACTCTCTGCATCCAGAGGGGGTAGGGAAGGAGGGCTGAGAATGGCCTGACCCATTCTGGGGCAGGGGTGGGGGTGCAGTAGGGGGAGATGGGGTCCTTCCACCCTTCAGTTGAACCCAGACACCCCTTCACCTCCTCAGTTTCCCTACACTTCTGCATCCTTGCAGCTAGCCCGCTCCTTGAGTCTTGAAGATGATCTCTGTTCCAAAGAGTTTTTAACTCTTTCCATATGGCTCCTTGTAATTGGGGCAGTGCTATTTCACACTTTTCACAGCACTTGTCCTTTCATCCTAAAGATTCAGGACCAGGTCCAGTGTCTGTGCACTACACACGGTCTGTCCCTCTTCTCTGTCCCCATGTGTGAATGCCCTGGGGTCTGCGGAGCTGACATCATTAAGCAGCAGGTGAACTGTGTGCATCTTAAGCGTTCACCACACATGAAACAAATCTCAATCTAAAAACTTTTAGATTTTCAGGGGGAAAAAATACAACTTAAGAGGAAAAAAACTACATATTTTGTGTTTCCTGATCCTTCCATTCCATTAACTGGCCTTTCCCATGCCTGTTAGCATTTTTCTAAATGCTTAAACAGAACTTTGAAGGATTACACCATGGTAATAGTAGCAACTTCTCCACTGACAGGACAATCAGGCCACCACAGAAGACCCTCCCCCCTTCTTTCCTTTCACAACCTCGAATCATCCACAAACCTCTTGGACACTCAAGAGACCTGTTGCAGTGTCCCCTAATCATTTACATCTTTTATATGCTTTGTTCTCCTCATCTAAAAAATAAGGTTAACCTAGATAAGTCTTCACCACTCCTTTCAGCTCTATAATTCTAGGACTTTAAAATGTATTCAAGAAAGATAAAATAAAATCCTACCATCTCATCTCAGCTCTGTGTCCTGACACCTTTATGGTTTTCCAACTACCTCTCTGGTGCAGTTTAAGTCTGGGCACCTTGCAGATTTGTACAATAAATAAAATTGCCCTGCACACAGACACACACTTCTCATGCCCCGGCTGCACAAAGCCCCAACAACCAAAAGGCAAATTTTCTTCTTGGAAGAGAACGCACAGACTGTTCAAGTACTTTTTTTCCTCTCATATTAAAAAAAAAAAAAATCCTCTCTTATCTTCACTTTCACAGATATTAAGATGTGAGACAGACCATCTATAGCAGGTCAACACAACAGGGAGTAGGGAAAACCTCAGAATGAACACATCAGCTCACAGGTGTGCATCCCATTGTATCTTACCAACAGACCATCACTAAGGCTTCCTGCCTGGCTTGGGGTTCTAGGAGTAGAGTGGCTACATAGCGATCATCAAAACAGGGTAAGAATTTAACAGGCATGAACTAATCTGTAGCAGGCATAACCCAAAACTTCCCCATGTAAACATGATAGTCCTGCACGAACTGGGATGTATATCAACTCTTTATGTGTAGTATTGAAAGCTTATAGAATTCATGACATAAGCAGAGAGCTAGCCTACAGCCCTTCTAGGAAATTGCTAGAACATCACTACCTGGTCGTCTTCCTCCTACTTCTCTTCCTGCTTCTCCTTGGTCTTGCCTTCCCTCTTTTATCCAATCCACTAATGCTCTCTCCTGGACCCTAATCTCTTCTTCTCATTCTATGTACCCCATTCTCTAGGCAAAATGATCCACACCCAAAGCTTAAAACTAACGAAAACCAGAGGAGGGGAATCTTTATCTTTAGGATACCCTCTACTTTCAACCTCCATACCTGCATTCATAGACAACGGTCTTCTCAATGCCCGACTTAAACTACACATGTCCAAAGTGAAACCCTTGATCTGCCCTATCATCCTATACTCCCCAATACATTCTCCCTCCATGGTCTTGATGGCCTCCATCCATTCACAGGTTTAGGCCTGAAGCCCGAGAGTTTTTCCTCAACACCTCCATCTCCCTGATCCCCCACCAATGGCCAAGGGCTCCAGATTCAGCTCCTCAATGCATCTTGAATGAGTTCACTCTGCCCATCCACACTTCTCCTACCTCCCCCCCAAGCTTCTGCTACCTTGCCCTCCATGCTGATTCTTCATCCTTTGGTATTTCCCCATTTTCACTCACCCCCTAACCTGGTCCATTTCCCATAAGGAAACCAGAGAAATCCTGTTACCATACCAAAAGGATCAACACATTGTTCCTAATTTAAAGCTTCTTTCAGGATCCTTACTGCTCCTAAGATTGTGTTCAAAATCCTTAACTACACATCTGATTACCAGCTTGCTCTTCTTCTCTCACACACTAAACTTCCCACATCAGGGCTTTCTCACTTGCTTTTCCCTTGGCCTGGAACGGTTTTTCATGGGGCTCCATATGCCCTAGCACATACACACACATGCACGTTTCCCTTGTGCTTGCCTATCTTGTTCTGGAAGCTTGGTTTCAATGCCATTTCTTTGGGAAAGCCTCTGATCACCTAGAGGAGGTCTCTTAGGTAAACACATTCAGAGAACGTTTACCCTATTTTAATTAGTGATATCTTCCATGCCTATCTTTCCCCATACTTTGTACTTAATAACAAGTATTTGGGGCACCTGGATGGTTCAGTTAAGCATCCAATTAGTAATTTTGGCTCAGGTCATGATCTCAGCGTCATATGACTGAGTTCCACACTGGGCTCCATACTCAGTGGGGAGTGTGCTTGAGATTCTCTCCTCCTCTCTCTGCCTCTACCCCCATTTCCCTGTGTGAGCTCGTGCTCTTTCAAACAAATAAATCTTCAAAAAAAAATACATATAGTACTTAAGCAAAAGAATGAAGAAGTGGAAGGAGGGAAAGAAGTCAGGCAATAACTACACCCCTATGGCCTGCCAATCCCCTATCACACCCCATTCCTGCTGGAGCTAAAATGGGAGAACAGAAGGATGGATTCAGAATAATGACCAAGGTGGCCAAAGAAACACCATGTGATGCTTGAGGCCAACTTTCAGGAAAGCTGGTACTTTTTATCTACACCTATTTTTACCTCTAGGATGCCAAAAATGTGGAAACAATATTCCTGAAAGAAGGGGAATGTGCAAGGGTCAGGTGGAGCACACTACTTTTTTGTATATAGGTGGGTAGTTCATGGACGTGGACCTTCTGGTCTGTGAAGACAGAAAACAGGATTATCTCTGAAGCTCCCACATTTTGAGCCTTTGCAGGCCATTGGTGGCTCTGAGCCCAAGGCTTCTGCTCTACGGCTTCCTCCAGCTTCTTAACCAAAACACAGCATGTTCCCAGGTGCTCAGGGTGCAACAGTAAGTTCCTTTGTTACATGTCCGATAAAACAACATAAATATGAACCCCTAAGAGCTCACCATGAGTATGCCCTCTTCAGAAAAGGGAAGAATTCAGCCCTGCCTGCTCTGAGAAAGCCACTTTGAAATCTGTGTTTCCTGATGGGAACAAGAGTCAAAGGTAGGAATCACACTTGGAGCACGTAATTTAAGTATTTGTGACTGAAGTGATCCAGCAAAAGCAATTCAGAATAGAAGTGTCTCCTCCTCAGGCCTCCCCTGCAAATTTCTTTTTTCCTGTTAAAGTATTTTCCATATAACAGCCCAATTTTCCACTCAATATATTTTAGATATTGGGATTTCCCAGGCCTCCTGACTCCCACTCTCCTTTGCTGATCCCATTTTTCAGTAAACAAGAGATGCAAGAGACGCTCACTAGAGACAGACGGAATTAGGGCACAAATAAAATTACGTGTTCACACATGGGCAGCTTCAGAGATCAGTTGTTCAGTGGAACAGATGCTAAATTATTTAAATCAACAGCAGCATTTATAATACATAATGAAAAGAAAGGATCTCATAAAGCAAAGTAGAAAGAGGCATGTTACGTTGGCCAAAAGCAAGGACAGTCCTATTAGTCAACCAACTGTTAGGGTGAACGGTAAAGGGTGATTTACTTTTGTTGTGAAATTTGTTAACATTTTCAGAAAAGAACCACACTGTGTTTGTGAAAGCTCTCACTATAAAGTTGGTGAATTTAGTCCATGTGGTTGCCCAGAGTGGAAGAGTACAAGCTAACAAATTCTCCTCTGACCCTGAAGTCTTCTTGCCATGGCTCAAAAGGACTATAGATCTGTACATTAGTACAAGTCAAAGTTGTACAGGACTCATTGGCAAGTCTTCCCATTAAGGGTATGTGCCAAAACAACAGTTGTACAGGCATTAAAAAAAGGTGAAGTCACAAATCTCCATTAAATCAAATAACAGCTTCCAGACTACTTACATCAGTGTCGGGTCCCTTATCCGCACCCGGACAAGAAAAAGTGACAAATTCATGGCACCTCTTGTGAACCACAAAACAGCAAACTGGTGGAGAGAAAAAGAAAACTGAAATTAGTAATTTAAACACACAAGCTTTGTTGTCCAAAACAAGACTATGTCCTATTAGAAGTCAGTTTAATTTCACTATAGACAGAATCTCAAACAGCAATCAGAAGGCATTTTATTCAACTCAGCTTGGTATTATGTGGACGTACAGATAACAGAACCATAAAATGCCATGTCTGACAGGGCCCAAAGAGACCTAAACACTAGTTTATTCTTTAAAGTTGAGGGAGAGAGAAACAGGGCCAGAGTTCATAAGACAGTTTCCCAAGATATAAAGCGTCAATCTAAATTTAAACTACTTTGCACTGTCCTTTACCAATACACACACACATGCATATCAAGATCTATACACATCATACCCTGTGGGGAAAATTAAAACATAACAGGTCATACCTAAAGGGATATCTATGTGGTTGCAGAACTTCCTCAGCAGAATTCTGAATTCAAAGAACTCATTGATACACAAACCTAATCTATAGAAAACACCCCTTTGAAATGGAAAAAGAAAAAAAAAAAGGTGAACACCTTAACACCTTCTTGTATGTCCTTCTTGTTCCAAATGTTGTCACCAGCTGAGGGGAGTCCCCACAATTTGATCCAATCTACTACACGGCAAATATTTTCAGTAAGTTCAACATGGTTTTGATAAACATTCAGGATGGATCAATAAAAGAGCTGTTACAATTAGTAATCCCCTAAAGGGCTTTATGGGTAATATAACGTGAAAGACACAAAAAAATAAATGACCTAGTCTATCCTTTTTCAAAAGCTTATAAGTTTACTGAAGGGTATGACCACTGTTCTTTGTTGAACAACCCACTAAAAAATAGGCCCACCTAAATACTGGGTAAGCCCTATCTTATGCTACAGAAGGCGGCTAGAGCTCCCCAGACTCTGGGCTCTTTTCTCCCCTCAACGATACCACAACTCCTTGCACATGTGGCCACAAATTCAACTGAAGAGGGTCAGTTGTTTCAGTGAGAGGGGAGAAGATGGCAGGTTTGCTGAGAGCTGAGATCCCAAGAGCAGAGTAAGTATGAAGCTTCATGCTGAGAATGTAAGCAGAGGGCTTTGAGTGGCCATGAAGACATTCAAGAGGTTTCTCATAAGCATTGGCAGCGACTGAAAGATTTGACCGGGGTAACATGCACAAAAACAGTGCTTTAGAAGGCCAAATGGTAGGAACAGGAAGACTTTAATGGACCAGATTTGGACCATGAGGTCCAATTAGAAGCCTCTTGTCTAGTCTGCGAATGAAAGTAATTGCCCATCATTATTTGGTCTGCTAAGAAACGGAAATAATAAATGCCAGAGAAATTTCAGAATGGACTAGACTTGCCAACAGACCGGATACTTCTGAGCATCCTATCATTTTGATGAGTCCCTTTCATATACAATATCTGAGTCCTCACAATGCTATGTAATATGCATCAATATCTATAGTTTACCAAACAGAAAATATCATTTCCCCCCTTCCTTCCACTGTGTCCTAAGCCATTGACAGGAGCAGAAAAGATATGAGGCAATGCCAAGATTTTATACATGGGTGACAAGAAAAGGAGTATGTGGAAGGAATTACACTTAAAATAAATACATTACATGTAAATATGTGTGTGTGTACACATATATGTGTGTTTTAGATCTATAAAATAACCAGAGGGTGAAGATGTGGGTATGCCCTGTCAGGGTAATGGATAAAGGATGGTCGTTTTAAAAGTTTCCTTTTAAGATGGTCATAATACAATGTCACTAGAAAAATACTTCTTTAAAAAAAAATGTGGGTCTGGTATGAGCAAGCAGAGTCAGATATTGGAGAGAACCATCCATAGGAAGGGACAACTGAAGAGGTTTTGAAGAGCATCCTTCTGGAAGCAGAGATGCCCAAGTAAAGGGTTCTCCTTGGCTGCCTGCCCTGGCCATTGTACCTGTCCACCAGGAGGGCAGGAGAGGACAGTGAAGCCATAGAGAGCTAGCTCCCAACTGCCTCAGCAGTGCCAAGACACTGCAAAGGGCAGCACTTAGCTCCTCCAAGCCCTCAGAGCAGCTTTTTCACGATGTTTCTGCTAAAAGCATCTCCACTGCAACCCTCTCCAGGATGGATAATAAAGCAGAGCTGTGATGGCACAAATTAATCTCATCTGCTCACTCTCCCCAGGCACAAAGTCATTGCTCACTCACTAGAATTAGAAAGATAAATTACGAAAGGAAAAGGGTCACAGGAGCATTATTTCCTCATCATAGTTTATTATGGGTATGATGTTTTGAAGGGAAAATGAGCAGATTCCCTCTTTAATCGTTCAACATACTGGGGTTTTTGTTGCTTTTTTTTTTTTTCTTCATTTTAAACCACCTCTGCATTCAGGTGAACACTTAAGAAAACCTGTATTTATCAAATCCATTTGGATGGTTTTTTCTATCCATCCTTTCTATTCCCATTTACCTGTAAAGGCACTTATAAATCTCTACCCACAAGTATTTCTAACATATGCCTCAAAAAAATCTCATATCCAGTTTTATCCCAAGAAGCTCCAGGCCCTCACTATACAGTATATAATTTGCAGAAGCAGTAAAAAAAAAAAAAAAAAAGTCCCACCTACCCCCAAAATTACTTCCTCCTGGCCTACCTTAGCTACCTCCCGCTCCCTCCTGCCTTACATGAAAGTCACATCTAGAAATGATTAGATTCACCCAACAGGAGGTGGAAAAAAGAGTCCTGTGAGAGCTGCTCATCCATGTGAGCTATATGGAGGATAAAGACCCTGTAAAGCCTGTTCAAAGATTCAAGATTCAGAATGGATGAACTTCAGAGAAAGAACAACATGCCCACATCTAGGTGACTATGGGAAGGCAAGAGAAAGCCCAGTTATCCCCCGTCCTCCTATCCCATCTCTGTCCCCACCCCATGGGCAGGGAAGAGGAGCCCTGCATTGGCAGGCTCTGGCTGCATACAGCATTTGTTAAGGAGAGGCCATCCCAGAAAGCTGTGCAGCGACCAGAGATTCCAAAACGACGGATGGTGGACCTTGACCTTTGGTTTCAAGTTCCAAACGAAATCGGGTAATGCATATTTTGTAAGACAATATATTGCCAACATTTGAGAAAGTCTTGCTAGGGTAGCTGAAGAATGAGGAACAGATTGGCTCTATAATAATAGAAGAGAATGTGTTGGGTTTACCTGGAGATGGACAGCATAGTTTCCCCAGGCTAAAAATTAGGAACGGTTTTTATTTTTATTCGGAATTCTAAACGTCTTCATCTCATCATGCTATCTAGAGCCAGGGGAGCTGGGGAAGAGTTGAGGGTAAGGCAGTTGTGTCACCCAGTATGCATTTCAAACATGCTTGTCTGACCTTGGCAGGCAGGAAGCGGAGCCACACACGTCAGGGCAGACTCTTTCTGTTCCATGACCTATCCTGGAGCTGGACCATTGGTGCTTAAACAAGCCTTTGCTTAAGCAAGCACAGGCTGGCCAATAAAACTGAGATGAAGCCCCATTCCCCAAGACTTCGGGGCATGTCTGCTTATATAACCAAATGATAGGTTTTAAAATATGAAGCTGTCCTGCAGCTTAAAGTCACAAAGTAAATCTTCATTCAATTATTTTCTAAGCACAAAATCGCCTTCCTCTAATCCTCTATGTGATATGCTTATGCTACCCAACAGTGATGGATGACACATGAAATGCAGAATCACATGAAGCAAAGGACGTGGGAGGACAAAAATAAATAAATAAAGACCACAGGTTTGGCCAAATAGTGATTCTTAACATTATCTGGCTTTAAAATTGAGGGTGCTTCATCAACTGATCCATATCACATGCTAATCTTACTTACGGAAGTAAAGCTAAATGGAAATTAAGGAAGAGTGTTCACCATCTGTCAGAAGTAGATTTCCAAGACAGAATAACAGTTACCCCTGTTGGCTCAAGAACGCACAATGACTTCCAAAATATAGAGGTGGGTGCTGATGCTGCCATGTTGATGTTAACAGTGGTTTTCACTTGTGCTCATTAAAGTGAGCAAAACCCAACCAAGAACAATCTGAAAGCCAAACACTCAGTGAGAGAGAAACATTCCCTTCTGACACTGTACCCCCATGAATTTGATCAGAATTGATTTAACTCTAATGGTCTTGGCTCATTAGACACCCCTGGAGGAACTGTAGAGAGCTTGGTTTCTGCGCCAAATGTCATCACGCAGATGGATGACTTGGGGCTCTTGATACCAGAGAATGTTCTCCAGAGTGATCTCCGGCAAGTGGCAAACCCAGAGACATTTATCATTATTTTATTTAAACAAAGAGCTTTACTAAAAAAACAAAAAACCTTGTGGTGAATTGATGCTACATATATAGGAATCAGCTACAGCTACCTGCTGGTCAACGCAAACTGCTCCTTACAAATGCTCCCAACATGGATCACACATAAATCAAGTAGGTGCAGCAACAGCTCTGACAGGAGGGAAAATTCTAATTGAAGGTGATTAGTCACCACCTCATGCCCACTAGGAAGGCTATTAAAACAAAACATGTGATGGGGAAGATGAGGAGAAATCGGAACGCTTGTCCATCTCTAGGGACAATGTAACACAGTACGAAAGGCAAACACAGAACTACCCTATGTTCCAACGATTCCACTTCTAGGTCTCGGATATTTGCACATCCATGTTCACAGCAGCAGCAACAAAGTTGGACACAACTTAAATGTCCATCAACAGATGAATAAACAGAATGCAATATATCCATACAGATTGTTCAGCCTTAAAAGGGAAAGATTCTGACACATGCTACAACATGGATGAACTCTGAGAACATTATGCTAAGAGAAAGAAGCTGACACAAAAGGAGAGATTACTGTATGATTCCACTTATACAAGGTGCCCAGAGTAGTCAAACCCAGAGACAGAAGGTAGAACAGGGCTGGGGAAGAAGAGTGGGGAGTTAGCGCTAAAAGGGTAGAGTCCTATTTGGAACAACCGAGTTCTGGAGATCGATGGTGGTGATGGTTTCACAAGGCACTGTCAATGCACATGCCACTCAATTGTATATTTGAGATGATCAAAACAGTAAGTTTTAGGGTATGTATATTTTACCACAATTTATTCATCAACCTGGAATGATATTTATGAAATTAGAAATGAGAGAGCCTTGCAGTCCTGCATATGTGAATTTTCTGTAGTTATTTTTGTTCACAGCTTAGTTATGAAACCAAGAAAGAGTTATTTGCTCCGATCGCATAAAATTTTTAATAAAGTCAGTGACCAAATAGAGTGGGGACATGGGGGAAATTCAGAGCAGAGTACTCCCATGACTGCTGGAGACCAGAGACGTGTCCCACCAACCCTCCCATCTCACTCACCAGTGGTGATTGTCAGTAATGCTGATGGAGACCAGGACTGTCAGACTGAAGGCTCAGGCTTTTTTTTTTTTTTTTAAACCAAATCCTTGTGACACTCATGCTCAATCTATGTGTAAAATGGGACTACCCCTATGTACACATGACATGGATTGCCATGTGCACTGAAGAGAAAAAATCTATCACTTTCCGTTTCTCTTCAAGAAATCATTTCTTTTCCTTTTCACCCTCTGTGAAATCACCCACCTGATTTCAAAATTCAGGTCAGAGTCTGATAAAATGGAACATATGCATAAAAACTCCCTGTTACCCAAAATGAATGGGAGAGGGTACGCATTATGTAACAAATCTCCAAATCAAGAAATAAAAACCTACTACAGGTAATCGTCCAATTTTGTTTAGAACAGAAGACTGGAAGCTAGCTGAGTTTCCTCAAGTTCCTTTTTTTAAATACATGAATGGTTGCCATCATGTGAGGTGGTTTTAATTAAATTTTGCTTAGCTGGAAGGGATTAATGAAAGGTAGCGTCACATCAGAATACAATGAAATGAAAATCTCTAAGGCAAGTGAACCACTTTCAGCTTTGTAGGGAAAGTCATGAAAATTTGAGCTTATGTTATATTTGCATGCTCAAAGAAAATTATTGGTTTCAAATTTGTAACAATGAAAACAGTCTTCTCGTGGGATACATGTTCAAGTTGTATGAAAACAAATCAAGTAAATGTGCTTTATCACATATTACCAGAAGGGATGACATTCTTCAGGCAGCACAGATTCTGCCTTTAAGAATTAGTGCGCATGCTCCTGATAAAGTCTCAAAACCTCCAGCATTCCCCTTTCTGGTCAGGCACCTCATCCCTCTCCATCCCTCCCCCAGGAGAATCATCTTTAACCTGTTCTTCTTCTCTAAGGTCACCAAGTCCTATCGATGGCACTGTGTGTGTGTGTGTGTGTGTGTGTGTGTGTGTGTGTGTGTGTGCGCGCGCGAGCTCCTTCCTGGTTGGATTCGCGATACATTTTTAGAGAAAGCAGAAAGACTGAATACAAAAGGCGTCTCCTGGTTACTGGGTCAGATCAACTGGGCAAACAGGGTTGCCATCTCGCAGCTCAGAGTAGAACCTTAAGGGGACACAGCATGTAACACTAAGGAGAAAAAGAAACCAGATCTTGGTGTTGGCACAGCACTCCCCTCTAGACTTTTCAGATACGTGAGCCATCAAGGACCCTTTCAAATACTCTCTATATACCTATTTCTCCAATGTATACCGTGTAATTTAGTATACCTGCATATGTAAGATCATAGCACACATGCTTTTATGGTGTGTGCCCCTGTACATGGGATTTTCTGTACTTGCAGCCAAAAGAGATGTAAAATGACAAAGGGTGAATTGGCAGGTTGTGGGAAATGAAGGAGGCCAAGAGATAAGAATGAACTGGAACCCCAAAATTCACAGCCTGGGCAAAGTGAGCACCCTATGCTGCTGGGTCACTCAAATAGAGGTGTCAGGCAAGCAAGCAGAACTTCAGGGTTAGAGGTCCAAAGGCAGCTGGGGGCATGCAGACCAAATTCTGAGAGGTGTCTGCATAGCTGAGATCTGAAGAGAAAATGGTGGATGAACTCTAGGTTGTAGGGAAGAGTCTTGGGAACACCCACATCAGCGGCTGATGGTGAAATGGAAGTAGCAGCTGGGAAGTGAGAGGACAAAGCCCTGACTTAGGGGACTGGAGGAAGTTGAGGGAAAATGAATTTCAAGAACAGTTGGGCTATCACTGGTATAAACGATTCTTCTAGAGCCAAGGAGTAAAGATTAGATTTGAGAATGAGATATGGCCCCTTATGGCCCAAAAGCCACACACTTAGGAGACTGATAATGACAGCACCACAATGACATAGGTCAACAGGTCCTTGATACAGAGCCTCCCTTTTACTTTTTCTCATATTCTTCAACCTAGAACTGAAACAGGATATACTTTTCTGATACCATCAATATACATCAGTAACAGTCTTAATTCCTTAAGTCAATCTAGTATAAAGGCCCAAATGTTTTATAGAAAAAAAAATCCCTTAAAAATATATGACAAAACTCAGGCTAATGTGTTTTAAGGAAAATCCTAAGGCTTGATTTTTAAGCCCAGACCCTGCCATGTTTTTGTGATTTTGAAATCGAAAGAACCCAACTTCCTTTTTAAGTTCCTAAGGGCATAGAAAACCTTAATAACTTGGCAATAGGACTCTCTATCTGAACACTGGCCACCCAACATGCACTTCGGGTTTCCTTTTTGATAAATTACATCCATTCTACCCAAGACTTTATCAAGCCTGTAATACCAGACTTCTCTCAGCAGTATTTTTTCGAAGACTTTTTAAGCAGTTAGGTTCACAGAAAATTGAGGGGGAAAATAAAGAGATTCCCTGTAGACTCCCTGTCCCCACACATACATAGATTCCTCTACTTTCAACATCCCCACGGAGAGGTACATTTGTTACAACTGATGAACCTCACTGACACATCATTATCTCCCCAAATCCACAGTTTATATTAGGGTTCACTCTAATATATTCAGGTCTTTTATTTTTTTCAGTCTTAAAGGACCCAAACTGGGGTCTACGAGACTTGCAAGGAGTTAAGAAGGTGAGCTGGGCTCTAGGAGGAGGCCTTCCTTCCATCCCTCTTCCAGCCTAAAACCTCATTAATTCCAGGACAGCATGACCTGCTTCCTCTGCTCAGAGGTAACTCGTGTCTAAGACCATCGGTCTGAATTTTAGGGACCCCAAAACTAGTCTCAGCAAAGTGCATGCCACTTGTTTAACAGTACCCCCAAACCTTTCCCAGAATGGCAGGCAAAAGAAACTTCAGCTCCAGAATTCTGAGAAAAGAGAAGATGGTAAGAACACAGCCCAGATGAAGAATGGACTCCTACCGCATAGAGGAAGCTTCTAATTTATAAATTAATTTCATCCATCCTGGGGTGGGTGCTCAACTGGGATACATCTGTTTTCTTTTTTACTAAGGTTGTAAAAAAAGCTACATTGTGACAGCATTGGAAGAACTATTCTGGAGACTACAAGAGGCAATGAAATGGAGTCTCTCCTTTCTTCCATCTCTAAATGTGTTTTTCTGAGCATATCTATGTATCTTTCTGGGCAAGCCTTTTGGGGAATTATCACTCATACGTTTTTCATTCAGTTATCCAGCAAATATTTATTGGGTACCTACTATACACCTATACTCTGGCAATACATGAAGGCCTAGGGGTAGCCAAGACCATTTCTGCTCACAGGGAAGCTCAGGGTCTAGTTAAAAGAAAGATGTACAAAGGAGTTGGTATCTCATATCCTTTCTTTATTCCTCTGCCTCTCCATCCCCTTTATCTTCCACTTTTTTTCCCTCCTTTAATTCGTTATAATGTAAAAGCCAGGGTATATATTTTGTAATATTTATCACTGAATAGTTATGCCTTTCTCAATCTTAATATAGCAAAAGTATAACATCTATTATCTTAAATTTAGACAAGTGGAAATACATTATGTCTCCAACTTGTTCCAACAGACTCCAGCAAGAAGAAAAAAGATGAAACAAAACTGGTACAAGTCAACAATTATAGAAGCTGTGAGACAGGTATATATGGTCTATTCTCACTATGTTTGCAGGTGTTTGGATATGTCCATCATAAAAGGCTAGGAGAATAAGTTAGATGGGTTTTTACCCCAGTGGTTGAGCTCTTCTCCCCCACCACCCCAGCCATTAATCAAAGGCCACTGAGAAATTATCATGATAATATTGACAAAGAGCTGGTTAGAAAAAAACCAGAGCAGAGAATTCAAAAATAAGTTACTTTTACACTTAGTATGTCAAGAATAGTCTCAGTTCTTTCATAAGACAGACTTTAGGATCCTCTAAAAGTTGTCTTTCTAGGTAGTCTCTGAAGCACCCTCGGTGTAATACATTATTTCTACTCTTCTCTCCTACGCAGAATTGCCAAATAAAAATGTCATCTTATCATTTCAGGCATTACTCATCCTGTTATGGGTTGAACTGTTACCCCCTCCCCCCATCCCAGCCCTAAATTCGTATGTTGAAGTTCTAATCTCCAGAATCTCAGAATGTGAAATTATTTAGAAATAGGGTTCTTGCAGATGTAATTCATTAGCATGAAGTCATACTGGCACAGGGCAGGCCCTAATCTAGTAAGACTGGTGTCCTTATAGAATGGGGAAATTCAGACACACATGTGAAGATGAAGGCAGAAATTGGGCTGATACCTCCACAAGCCAAGGAATTCCAATGATTGCCAGCAAACCACCAGACATGGGGAGAGTCATTCTCCCTCACTGTCTTCAGAAGAAACCAACAGTGCTGAGAACCTTAATCTCAGATTTCTAACCTCCAAAATGGAGAAATACTTGGGTTAAGCCACCTAGTTTGTGGTTGTTAGAACAGCTTCAGAAAACTAATATGTAGGGGTGCCTAGGTGGTTTAGTAGGTTAAGTATCCGGCTCTTGATTTCAGCTCAGATCATCTCAGGGTTGTGGGATTAAGCCCCAGATCAGGCTCCACCCTCAGCATGGGATCTGCTTGGCCCTCTCCCTTTATCCCTCCCCCTGCTCGTGCTCCTTAGATCTCTAAAATAAAATCCTAAAAAAATATAGAAGAGAAGGCAGTCTCTCAAAAAGATTCAGTGAATGAAAGTTTTAATCAGAGCTATGTGTTGTCAAGAAAACCACAACACCCCACTTCCCAAATGGAGCCCAAGTTATGAAGAAAAAGTCTGAAGTGTCCAGGAAAAGGATTCATAGTAAATAAACTTCAGACTTCAATTAAGTGATATCAACAAGTAGGAAGGCGTTCAAGTCACTTTTCGCTGACAGCTCTCTAGGACAGCATACCTGTGCCCATGAAATTCACCTCTGTCACCAATGGTGACTGAGGGGACCTTCAAATCCAAAGCAGCAATGAGCAGTTCAAGTAAGGAATCAGTGTTCTGTTTCCACTTCCACTGGGAAAAGTAAGGGCCCACAAAGATTATGGGTGATTGTAAGCAAAAGTGGTTTTTAAAAACCTGAATTGTTTGGGCGCCCGGGTGGCTCAGTTGGTTCAAGAGCCTGCCTTCAACTCAGGTCATGATCCCAGGGTTCTGGGACAGAGCCCCACGTCAGATTCCCTGCTTAGCGGGCAGTCTATTTCTCCTTCTCCCTCTGTTCCTCCCCACTGCTTATGCTCTCTTTTAAATAAATAAGTAAAAAATCAAAACATAAAAAAAAATAAAACTTCAATTGTTGATATAAAATAGAAACCGTAACATTAAAAAAAAAAATCCCTGGGGCATTTGTATAGATTCATTTGCTCATGAAGATCCCTTGGTGGCTCAGTGGTTTAGCGCCTGCCTTTGGCCCAGGACGTGATCCTGGGGTTCCAGGATCGAGTTCCGCATCAGGCTCCCTGCATGGAGCCTGCTTCTCCCTCTGCCTGTGTCTCTGCCTCTCTCTGTCTCATGAATAAATAAGATCTTTTTTAAAAAAATTCATTTGCTCATGATTATAAATGACTTTAATGAAGTCAGAACTCTTAAAGATCCAACACAGAAGTATCATCAGAAGCTCAAAATTAAAGTCCTTGACTTTGTGTGTGTGTCCTACTTAATATACTAGCTGATATTTGCATTCAAGATAACAAGGACAAATCAGGAGAACGAGGCTTGTACAATGCTGGATTGTACATAAAAGACTTTCTCCATCTTTAGTGGTGAGATGACAGGTTTCCACACAAGTATGACACCACCCAGAAAACTAACATTTTAAATCCTCAAGGGACCAAGAAAGAGCCCAAGGAAGTCACCTTAACTCTTAACCTTCACGAGGATATTACTATTTGAGACATCACAGTCTGAGAAGAGCAGAATCAGAAGACTTCCAAAGAAACCACTTAGTCATTTTCAAACTGGGCTCCCTAAAGCTTTTTTAGGGGGATTAGGTGGATGGGTAATAAGGTCAGGATTCCTTTCTACCTCTACTCTGCTCCTGTTTAATCCTAGGCTACAGTTTTATTCTTAAGTCAAAGTTTTGGCAGTCACATGAAGAGTCAACATCCTTAGCACATATCTGTTCAGCAAACAAGCCATTTGGTTGCAAAATGAAAGTCAAGGCCAGGAGCCAGGCCTACTTCCCTGGTGTTTGTAATTTTATAGCTTATTTTGAAAATGGATCAGATGTAAAGTTGCATGTTCATCTATTCATTCACTCCTTTCAAAAATCTCTATGAAGCTCCTAAAGGCCAGGAAGGCTGGCAGGCATGTGAGGACTTTAGGATTTCATAAAGCACGATTCTGAGGGCAGTGGCTGCCCAGGGGGAGATGATGGCAATCCCAAGTGAGTTTTCAAGAGAGGTGGTGTGCTTTAGTGATGATAAGAGGAATCAGCAGGGTCAGCCTACAAGAAAGGCAAGCAGACAGCTGAGCGCCTTGAAACAGGAAAGGTGGGAATATCTCACAAAGGAAATTTGCCATAGCCTCTCTCACAAGTCAGGAAGTAGCTGAGACAAACCTATTAGGGACTCCAGGTTGTGGCTTTGGTGGCTATAAAAATAGTAACTAAACAGAGTGTGGGCAAGTAGGTGGTAAAGAAACACAGGCAGTGAATGGAAAGCATTCGTTGTATAGTCTGGTCAACCAGTATTTATTGAGCAGTAGCTACATCCCAGACCTGGCTGTCTATGAAGATCAGTAAGGCTCAGGTACTTTGAACAGGTCCAAGGCTAATCTAGTAAACAGTCACAAACCAGTAATTTCAAGATCACGAAGGACAGTAAAGTCTTCCCAGTACACACTGGGAGCACCGAGGGAAGGTCTCTTCTCCCAGCCTCAAGTTTACAGAAGATTGGTGGCAGAAATGATGCTGTTGCTGAGGCTGAAAAAAGGACAAAAGGTTGAGGGACATTTTTTTTTTTAACATGATGGGCAGTCATCTGACAGCATCTGCAGCAACATCTATGTAAAATATGAAAATAGGCACGGACCGCCTCATGCAAACTACAGAGGCAGGTAGGAGGTCAGAGAAATTAAGCACTGGTGGAAAGGAATGTGATTCATATCAATCGAGAAAATATTACTCTTGGTCCTGATTCACAGAAGGAAATTATGAAGTTGTTCCAAATATTGGAACACTCATTTCAACACTCATTTCAGAATCCAGTGCTTGCTCCTCCCCCCTTTCCTTTTTGGTCATATAATTATAAAGCTCCTGTGGGTAAATTAGGGAAAAGTGCTTCATATTTTGGCTTAGATTTCAGTCAGTATTGGAACAGGGGTGGGAACCGTCTCAGAATTGAAAAGACATTTAGGAAAAAAAAAAAAAGACATTTAGGTTTATTTAGAAATGCAGGGATTAATCAAAGCAAACGTGGTATGGTGTCACTTCTGAAATTTGAGGGCCATAACACAGGGGTCATTTTTAATTCTTTGAGATGAATACCTGCAGAAAGTTTCCACAAATAAAATGCCTTTATTTTCTAGAAGGATTATGTTGAGTTTATGTGACAAAAATCTGTTCATATTATTATGTAAATTTTTACTCATGTAGCATTTCTCTCTGCTTATCTTGGAGGACAATTCAGAAAAAGCCATAATACACTAATTACCTCCCTTTTATCAAATATGTTGGGAACTAATAAAGCATCAGGGATGTGGAACACAACATAATTACAAAGCAATGAGGCTACAAGTTTCCAAAAAGGAAATTCGAAAGCATCTAGGGGATTCCAGTGCCCACAGTAACAGTGGTGAGCGTGTGGGGAAAGATTAAGACAAAGGCAAAGTTTTAGTACAAGGACATTAGGCATAGAAAGAGAAGAAAGAAAGAAAAAAAAAAAAGAGTATGTTACATTGATTAATCTTATGCCAGAAAATATAGCAAAGAAAATTAACAAATGACTTGCTATCCAAAATTTTAAGATCAAAGGGCTTTATTTTTTTTTAAGATTTTATTTATTATTTATTCATAGACATAGAGGGAGGGGGGGCAGAGACACAGGCAGAGGGAGAAGCAGGCTCCATGCCGGGAGCCCGACGCGGGACTTGATCCCGGGACTCCAGGATCGCGCCCTGGGCCAAAGGCAGGCGCTAAACCGTGGAGCCACCCAGGGATCCCCGATCAAAGGGCTTAAAAAAAAAAAAAAGATTACATCCATTTATGCATGAGACAGAGAGAGAAAGAGGCAAAGCAGAGGGAGAAGCAGGCTCCATGCAGGGAGCCCAACATAGGACTGGATCCCTGGTCTCCAGGATCCCACCCCGGGCCGAAGGTGGCACTAAACCGCTGAGCCACCTGGGGCTGCCCCAAAGGGCTTTTAAAATCTATAAACACAATGCTTCAAACTTACATTTCACAATCACAAAATAGAGCTATTTACTGATTTTTTAAATGTACATGGTTTTGCATGGGGAAGACACTGTAAAGATATGGACCACGCGGTAAAGTGACTGTGTCTAGGATAGTGTTTGGGAAGATGTAATTTCACTTTTTTGTTCATCTGCATTTCCTAATTTTTCAACCATTAATGTATTAACTAAAAATATAACTTTAAAGATGATACAGCACCAGGTTGCAAGCCCGTTAAGTGCTTTCTGATTCTTAAAAAATTACTCAGTGCACACCTAAATGTGTTGTGTTGTATGTCTATTGGGTATTTAATACAATTGCATGACTCACACAGCTAGGTGTTCAGCCATGGGGGATCCAGAGATTAGAAAATAACTCTGAAATATGCTTGAGGACAGTGGCTGAGCCAAGCACAAGAACTCTAAAACAAAGCATAAAACTGTTAACATCTAATCTTTGTTTGCTTAAAAACCTTTTGTTCTGTCATAAAAAGGATGCTTTCTTGCCATTTTCGACAACATGAACAGATCTAGAGAATATTGTGTTAAGTGAAGTAAGTCAGAGAAGGACAAATACCATATGATTTTACTTATATGTGAAATCTAAAAAAAAAAAAAGAACAAAAAGCAGATTCAGACTTATAAATACACAGAACAAACTGATGGTTGGGGTAGGGTGGCAGGGGGGTGGGGAGAAGTGGGCAAAATGGGTGAAGGGTAGTGGGAGATACAGGCTTGCAGTTACTGAATAAGTCGTGGGAATAAAAAGTACAGCATAGGGAATATAGTCAATGGTATTAAAATAGCATTGTATGGTGACAGATGGCAGCTACACTTGTGAGCACAGCACAGCTACACTTGTGAATCACTATGTTGTACGCCTGAAATTAATGTAACATTGTGTGTCAACTATACTCAAAAAATCTTAAAAAAAAAAAAACTTTGGTTTTGCATAACAATCCCAGACTTAGCAATTTTTTTTTAAATGATGAGAGATGCGCACAGAGACATGTGGCACAGACGCTTTTAACCACATTATACAGAATAAAAGAAACTGGAAAGCAGCTAAGAGCCCAGCAGAGGCAAAGTAGGTTAGCGGGTGTCCATTTGATAGATGTAATTACTCTACAGCCATAACAACTATGTGGTAAGAGAACATTTACCAAAGAAAGCAGGTAAGCATCTAGGATGTGTTAATAAAAGTAAAACTGGCTACAAAATCAAATGGTAAACACTTTTAAAATGCATGCACTGTTCAACTCATTAACGAGGGAACCATTAAGTTGGTAAAGCTCGTTCAACAAGAATTAGAGTTCACCAAGCAAGGCATTCTGGGAAAGGTCTGCTAGGTTTGAGAATGGGAGTGACAGCTAACAGGAAAATGAGAAGGTCTTAGAATGGACTGTGCTTGTAGCTGCACAATTCCACAAATACAAAAAAACCACTGAATTGCTTCTTTTAACAGAGAAGACTATACACAATGTGAGTTCTATCTCAAGGTGTTCTTTTGCTGTTTAAAACTCACATTTTTCTATTTTTTCAGAATACAATGGACATATATATAGCACTATGTGAGTTTAAGGCCTATAGGACTTATTTATACCGCAAGAGCATCACCACAGTAAGTTAACATGCATCATCTTATACAGATACCAGAGAAAGTTTTTCCTCGTGATGAGAACTTTGTTTCTGAAACTAAAATCAAACAGAAGCAGGTACCATACCCTCAAGTCCTTGGGCAGTCTTGGTAAGAGATGCCCCTGCAGGACACGGAGAGGACATGTCGTTCATTCACCTTTATGCCTCACTTCCAAATTTTTAAATCCATTTCTTAACATTGAGATGGTATATTTATGCCTTTTGAGATGCTCTTTGGAACTAGTGGTAGTACCAAGAAAAACGGAATTATTTTGAAATGAAGAAAACCTAAGTAAAGACAGAATCTGGCCAGGGAGGAAATCGAGGACCACAAGAAACCAGGCAAGGCTGGACCCCTGGAGGCCACTGAGGGGACAACCCTTCCTCCCTATTTTCTGTGAAGACAGAAAACACACCAAGGAATCTACACAGCTCGCCACTTCCAGGAAGAAGTAATGGGCCTAGAACTAGCCAGCACCTCACCACCTCCTTCCGACCCCCGTCCCTCCCCACCCCCAGACCCAGAGGCCAGACCCAGACAGAGCCTCATCCCAGCTGGTCTAGACCAGGTATGCCTTGGCTGATGTTCTCTCATGGCTTTTCAAAGCCTCCCTCCATGCCCAGGGCCTCCCCTAAATCAGGCATGTCAGGAAGCCTGGCCAGGATATGGGTGGGGGAAGGGGCCATGATACACAGAAGCACAGGCCCCGAGGGACAAGCCAGCAGTACTTGGACCTGCTGCCCCCTCAACCCCAAAAGCTGAAGAGCCCCAGAAATGTGCTTAAGTCCCAGGAGAATCAACTACCAAGAAACCACAGCCTCTTCCGTCCAGATGTGGAAGAGAACTAGTTAAGATTACATAAGGGTCCACCACAAGCAGGGAGGGGGGTTCAAAAGTACTTCGCCAATAGCAATCAAAACCCTCATTCCACAGCACCTCATTCCATGGACATTAATCAATACCTACAATGTGCAAGTATCTGTATCCATGAAAGATGCTTTCTGACAAGCAGACAAGATAAAATGTATCCAGTTTAGACATGAGTAGAGAGGTGAAGGAAACATGATTTATCTTCCGTGAACCCACGGAAGGCCAGGTTCCCAAACTGGGGGGGGGGGGGGATGTGGAATGGTGGGGCAGCGACTGGGAAAGACTGTATATACCCTAAGTGACCAAATTAGAAACACAAAGAAAAAAATCTAAAGCTAAACCAGGCTGATTTCCACAAATTGGATGCTATCAAGGAGGACATCAAATAGTAAGGATAATTCAAATTCCCACACTTAGCTTTGGAACTATAGAAATACAGAGATTGATCAACAGCACAGATGAAAACAACGGCACTTTAATTGATACAATTCATGTAGTATAGATACCAAAAAAATCTAGAAGAGGCATTAATAGATGTATATAACCTAGGATGGAGGAGGAGAGTTCCACACAAGCTTTCATTCCTCCTGAGACATGATTCAGGGTTCCAAAAGTTCCCTCCCTCATTGTGTTTGCAGTCTCTTTCATTTAGGGGAAACTTAAAACCACATCCTAAAAAGAACGTAGATCCACCTGAAAGGGAAGTCTTAACCTGCAAGGTAGCTGTCTGCAAATACTTGAAGGTCTGATATTTGCAGGAAGGATTAAGCTTGTTCTGTTTGTCCCTAAAGGATGGAAACCCTATAGGACCCAAGAGTGAAAGTTATAGGGAATCAGATTTCAGCTAAGGGAGGATGATGTAAGGGCTGTCTGAAAATGAAGGAGGCCTGTGGAAGTCAGTACTAGTGATCACAGGAGCCGGCTGTTTAGGCAGAGCCTGGAAAATTGCTCTCAGGAAATACTGGGGAAAGCTTTCAAATACTCTACATAACTCAGATGACAGACAAGTTTTACAGTTTGTATCAACCCTGAAATCCCCAAACTGCCAAATCCTACCCAAGCAACATAACCACAGTAATCTTATTTATAAAAAGTTTTAGTTCCTATTAATCATTTAAGTTGAAAGAAATGAACTTCTGGCACAAAAACACACGTCTAAAGTGGGCTCTTCAGAAAAAAGAAAAAAAAATATATTTCCCAGGATGAGGTGATACCATCAGCATGTTTTAAAGATACACATTCACGGTGGAATGTGTATCTGGAAGCTGCAAGCTGGGCCTTTTCCCCCCGTGACTCCACACAGCTATTAAATGCTCGCACACCGTAGCCCCAGTACAGGGCACCCCTCAGCCATTTCTCAAGAGAGTGGCTGAAGAATGGACTTCTGCAATTTGCATAGCGACAGAAGCCTTTCAACTCGACTCCTCTGCTGATCAGAGGTAGGCAGAGACAATATTCCCTGGGCATCAGACGGGAAAGCCACATTGTCAGGAGTCCAGGGTCCCCGTCAATTTTTCAAGTTCTCCCGTGTGCACGCACACCTACATAGACAATATCATTGGAGATTTTTTTATAGCGTCAGTAGCACCACTGGTGTCATCTCTTCGTGATCTGGGCATGCTGCTGCAGAGGGATCTCTAAATTGTATTGCTTTGGGTTACTTGAACCAGGTTCATCACATGAGAAAATAAATATGAATAGCAGTTTACAATACTCTTACCGAACGACTTAAGGATGAGGAAGCTGTGCAAGAGAGAAACAAACTGAAGAGTCACACCATTAACCTGCAAGAAGCCAGAGTTCCGACCCTGCCTGTCTGATTCAAGGGATCAAGCTTTCTAAAAATTTTTTTAATTTTTATTTATTTATGATAGTCAAAGACAGAGAGAGAGAGGCAGAGACACAGGCAGAGGGAGAAGCAGGCTCCATGCACCGGGAGCCCAATGTGGGACTCGATCCCGGGTCTCCAGGATCACGCCCTGGGCCAAAGGCAGGCGCCAAACCGCTGCGCCACCCAGGGATCCCAAGCTTTCTATCACAATGCTGCTGGGCACTGAGTAAGCACCCCACAATCCCAGCTACTCAGGTTATTATTAGGTGGAGCTGTTCAGGTCATTATCATGCTCTAATTTTCCCCCACCATTACACCTGGATTTGAATAACAGGAGGACGGGAAAGGTCTGGCTGGACAGAGGAACTTCATGTGACTGAGGGCCTGGGCACCAAGGTGTTCCATTTCTGAAGGTCAGGTGTTACAGGGAGGGTGCCTGAGCCCAGGTGTGAAGACCACGTCCTGAAAAAGGGCAAGGCAGCTCCAGCTAAGAGACAGGGAGCAGTGTTCCCAGTGAGCAAACTGGGAATAAGCCCATGCCATCAGCAAAGGCGGGGGAGAGCCAGATAACCAGGGAACCCGAGGTTGGAGGCCGGACCTCGTAAGAATGCAGGGCCAGGGGAGACGGAGTAGATACAGGCACGAGAGCCACTCAGCCCCAATGCCCGGGTGGAAGGGCTGGGTAGAAGGGGGATGTGGCCTACCTGTATAGTCAGGTAGGAATATTTGATGCCTGAGCAGGGGGAGGATGGAGGATGGGAGGCACGACATCGGCATTTCTCCCAGCTCCGGGCAATGGCCTCCCCAGTAAGAAAGAGGAGAGGGAGAGGGTTCTCAAGGGCTCTGACTTCAGCCTGGCCAAGAACAAAGGCTGCCTCTTCACCACCCATCAGCCAAATCTGGGGTCTGAGCACTTCAGATTGTGGCGGGAAAAGCTATTGCCTCTTAACGAGGCACCAATTTTTCTAAACATCAGAAAGTGACCTAAAGTCATTGTGCACCTAATCGGATTCCCTTGCTACTTTACGTCTGGGATCCACACGTAAGCCTGAGAGCTGGTCCTCTTTTCCAAAAGCCTCTTTGGCAGGAAAGTGCCCGGGTGGAGGGGGGCATTTGTAGGCTGAAGTCACTGACAGGATATGGATTCTTGATAATTTGAAGATATTCACTCCAAGCAGCCTGCCCTTAACTCTGCTGACTCCTCACTTCCTATTTGGCAACCGAGCACTAAACCCGGGAAGTAAATATGAGGTCAATTTTGTGGAAACACCTGATAATGGATTTTCTGTTCCCTTGACAAAAAATAGAAAATTGGAGAAATGCTAACAGGATTCATGGGGTAGAAGTAATGACTGAGACTATTTTCACCCTGCCACCCTCAATGAGCAAACACAGGATGTGTGTCTGCGTGTGGCTGTGTGAGCTGGAAGCAGGCAAGACCTCTCTCCCCGGTGATCACGGCCCCGGGAACCAGCAATGAACAGCTTGCACCTTCCAGGAGCTATCACCCACAACCTGGGGCTCCCTGAAGGTTGCCTCATTGGTTGTGGACAGAATCTCAGCCTTATTGATCACACTGATTGATTCAATTCTGATTCTTTGGCTTCATCATCGTCTTTCCTCTCAAAATCCTGTACGATAACTGAGTATGTTTGCCCTGAGCCATACAGTGATGCTCAAGGTAAGCCGTTTTTTTCCCCACCGGTGGTCAGGTGCCAACTTTAACACACTTTTCATGAAACCAAGTGGAGATAGGACAGGGAGAACACCAGGCAAGAAGACATGGTTTCCTCGGTGCATTTAAGAAATCAGATTTAACTTCTCAGCTTTTCATTTTTAAGAAGTAACTTCCACTGGTGTTTTATATTCCTGATATAGAACACTTAGAAAACAGTCAATTTGTTTCCAACTCATTCAGACTCACCAGTCTGAAAATATGTTTTAAAATGGCTCTGCCTAAAATCCTGGAGGGAAGAAAATCATTGCTCTGCTCCGGGGTGACAATATTTTCCAGCGACCTTCCTGTCTAAAACACAGTGTGGCAACTCCATTCCATTCAATATACCTTTACTGGGTATCTGTTATGTGCCAGACCCTGGCTCTGCAGGAAATGAATAACCCGAGGGAGCTCATGAGCTAATTAGCAAACACGCACTCAGCAATGATAAACACTCGGAGCGGTATAAGTTGTCAGCGGCGGCTACAATCTATTGCACTGCCTGAGAAATATATTTGATCCAATCTTTCTTTGTGTCGTATTACTGATTACCACCACCACAAAATAAACTTTGTTCTGGTGAATGCTACTCATGGGAATGAAAAAAAAAGTTAGGGAAATGAATTATTAGGTCAGAAAATGTAAAAAATGAATCTCAAGTTTCAGAGATTAGAGAGTATGCCCAAAATAAGGTTGACGTTCATTTATTCAATATATCCTCACGCTCTAGAACTCATGGAACACTTTGTGTAAACATAAGACAAACTGAAAATACAGGTACCAGATGCAGGTCAAACATAAGGAAAGCTTTGGAAAAGGTGTTGCCCCTCTCATTTGAAACATATCCTAGAGCCATCTAATTAAACGCATACTTAGTTGGAGCTGCTATTTGCTAAATTAGCCCAAGAAGGGGAAGCCAATCAGAAGACTGCTTTTGCAACTTTTGATTTACTATATTCCCTCACCTACTCAAGTTGAGCAACACTGGCTTCCAGGCTGCACTGCATTACCTTTCCTGGCCTCTCTTAAAAATTAAATCTAGAAAATCAAGTCCTTCAAAAGGAGAGGTCTTGGTATTCAAAGAAAGGGCTCATAGGACCCATTAGGTCAGAATTGTGTGACACGTGGGAAATTACCAGGTCTGCACAGATCAGGTCCCGAAAGCCAGCTGGGGCCAGGGAGCTCCAGCTGTGGTTCGGGCTCTGCCCTGTAGAAATGCAAACTGGTTCAGGTCCATTAAGCATCAGCTCTGAAATATGTCAGGGGAATTTCTTTCTTGGTATGTGACCTGAGGGTTTCATTCCTGTGGCCTCTTCCTGGGACATGAAGTCAAAATTTGTTATTTCCTCTTCCCAAGAAAAGTCCATTCTGAAAGCAAAAAAGCAAAAAACAAAAAACAAAAAAATAAACAAAAAACAAAAACAAAAACAAAACACAACCCACCTCAAATGCATATGCATCAAAAGATCTATACTATGGGTTGCTGCCTAAAAGAGCATGATCTTTCCAAGTCATCTTTAACCTCCCTGATTTAAAAAAAAAAAAAAAAAACATACACATGGATCCTGAGGTTTTTGCTTCCTCTAAGCCTCACACACTGGACTTTGACACTTCCCCATCCCAACAACTTCCCAAATTTTGCTTTCCTAAAAGCCATGAACGCTTGGACTTTGGGGCTGGGAGATTTGACCCAATTGATCACAAATGTCCATGTCAGAAACAGTCTGGGCTACTCAACCGCAGGCTTATATACTTTCAGACAATTTATCTCACTTCCAAATGCTGCCTCAATAACCCAAGTGACAGAATTAGACAGCTTGCTGGGCAATTGGTGCTTCAAAAGGCTTCACAACCTAGTAAATCCCCAACTTACAAAATCACATGATATATATGAGCACATGAAGAGAACATAGACCAGTTCAACAGACAGCTAGACCAATGGTTTTTTAATTTTTTTACTTTTTAAAGATTTATTCATGAGACACAGAGGTAGCCACATAGGCAGAGGGAGAAGCAGGTTCCCTGCAAGAAGCCCAATACTGGACTTGACCCCAGGAACATGACCTGAGCCAAAGGCAGATGCTCAACCACTGAGCCACCCGTAGGCATCCCATAGACCAATGGTTTTTTTAAAAAAAGAAACCAGGACTACCTGTGCTAAGGTGGTATACTGGGGTTATCGCTCAGTAAAGGACTTGCCTTTGTTTTCGGTAATATTCATTTCTATCTAATCTTTTATCCACATGTGTGTGACTTGAAAAGGAGAGCTTCCATTACTTACTCCTACACGTCACCATGCTGGCTACAGAGCAATGTGGGTGGAGAACTGTGCTCCAAGCAAGCCCTTGTGAAGTGATGGGTCACCTTTGTCTTCAGTATATCAGTCGATCACAACTGAACACCTGGAAGCCAGTGGATAAAGGAGCATGTGCATGCCCACCCCCACCCCAACACCAGCCATCACCAGGACATGCTCCCTCGCAGGCTTGAGATGCTGGGTAACTGGACATGGCCCCCACAGGAGGTAGAGAGGGAAACCACCCACAGGGATTGCCCTGCAGTTGGAGACAAAGCATCTGCAGGGAAGTGGGACAAGGGGGCCCTGTGGAGAGTCTAAAACATGATCCTCACATCCTTCTTGGTGCTGACTAGCCAGAAAGTCTAGGTTGAAAGTGATGGTCTGAGAAGGAAATTGAGCTGAGCTACTTCCTCTTGACATTTCTGCTAGGAAAAGGAGGAGAACAAAAGCAGAGAGAGAGAGAGAGAAAAAAAGCAGAGAGAGAAACTGCAAAACAGGTAGGGAGGTAACTGAGGGAGGGAAGAGGCACAGGTGAGTGGGAATTGGGGCTTTTCTAACCACCAACACCCAGGGTTCTCTCTCTCCAGTCTTCCTTTCCTTTCCCACCCCACCCCACCCCCTTCCTGGACAGTTCACTTTGAGGCTCTTGCTCACTGATGCCATAGCTGCTGGGTTTCAGAGCACATCCCCTGCTTGGAGAACCAAGAACTCTGGGCATTTATTCCAGGTCAGCTTCCCATTCAAGAGTGCACCAATAGGTCAGAACACAGGACAGCAGGATGCCTGCTTCTCAGCTAGACATGCTCTGTCACTTGCAAAAGTGCTGGAACCTTAGGAAAACATGAGTTATAATTTTCCGGGAAAGAAAAATAAGCCTGCAGGAACAAGTCAGCCAGCTGATTGCAAAGTGCTGCACGGAGGTAACAAATGTGAGCTGAAGACAGTGGGAGACCCAACCAGCCACCCAGATGGGAACTCGGAGTCCCTCAGCTGTCAAAACTCATGGTGACACGGCCATAAGGGCATCTGCCAGGATTCAAGACAACAAAAACTAGTTTGTTCTCTTCTAGTTCATGTTAAAAAAAGAAAGAAAAGGAAAGGAAAAAAAGGAGGGGGAGAGCATGCTACACATTATATTTTTTAAATTTTTACTTATTTGAGAGCGAGCTAGTGAGCATGAGTGCACGAGAGGCAGGGAGGGAGCACAGGGAGAAGGAGAAGCAGACTCTCTGCTAAGCAGAGAGCCTGATGTGGGGGCTTGATCCCAGGACCCTGAGATCATGTGCCCCTTATCTTTTCTAATAGAGTAAGGGCACAGTATAAACCAGGAAAGAACAAAGTCACTCTACAGTTTTCATCCCCATAAGCCAAAATACCAAACAGATAATATGTACATATGTGGAAAAACTATCACTTCAAAGGTATCCTATCTTCACCTTGGGTTGTAGCTGAAGAAGTAAAATGAAGTAGCAGTGGGTGACCATATGGCTCCTGGAAGCAGTTAAGCAGCCGCTAAGAGCTACTGGATGGCAAACCACTTCTATCATACACGTTCTCTGGAAGTGCAGCCACCAGCAAAGCAACATCACTAAGAGATAACAGTCACATCCAACACTCCTCAGGAGGGAAGAAAACTTAAATAGTGAAACCACAAATAAATTTAATTAAAAAACCCACTGGAGGAGACTACAATTCATTACAGAATTCTTTTTCTGCAGAACAGCATGCTTCCCCAGCTAGCAAATTCACAATGAAATTTAATGCATCATTCAGTCAAAAGTCCTTGTTTACAGATGAGGAAACTAAGTCCATCAGTAATGTGACATGTGTGTTTAACAACTCTAGATGAGCCACACGAGATCTGGTTATGTCACATGCAACACAAGTACTGTTAGCATGATCCCATTCGACATGTTGGTGTCCATGAGCCTTAATTGCTCTTCATAATGGGTTGGCAGTATGCTATGGCTTAAATCCAAGTTGATGAGCCATAACATGCACAAGATGATCTCCTCAAATCCCTTCGTGTGAACCAGGGCAAAATGTGCAGTCATCACTTTCCAAAACTCTCAAAGAAAACAAGGATTTAGTAAACAGAGAGCCGAGAGCCAAGAATGTTTTTGGGGAAACAGCAATACGCAAAAAACTCTATTATAGGTTCCACTTGAACAGTGGTCTAGTTTTGCTATCTTAAAAATTTCTTGCTAGGGATGCCTGGGTGGCTCAGCAGTTGAGCATCTGCCTTCGGCTCAGGGCATGATCCCAGGTCCCTGCGAGGAGCCTGCTTCTCTCTCTGCCTCTCTGTGTCTCATGAATAAATGGATGAGAGCTTTAAAAAAAATTTCTTGCTACAATGAAAAATGATTCCTCATGGTATTAAATGTGACTCTCAAATTTAAACCCAAGATGAGACAAATTTTCATTTTTCTCTATGAAGAGGTCACAATTCAAATTCCCATACCGACTTCCCTTTCTTGACCCCAGAGGTAAAGAGCCTAAAGGGGGTATCCTGTATATACCCCTGAAGAGAAGTGGAAGTGAGGAAAAACTTTTAAAAACAAAAGTTTCTATGTTTTGTGTCAAAATTTAATTAAGAATGATGTCTAAAAAAAAAAATGATGTCTAGATTTTATGGGAAATACCCCATTTTCAACAGGAGAGATTTCATCTATTTTTAAAGGTTCAATGTGGTCAAATTCTGGCAAATAATACTGTACTGAGCACTCTGCCCTATTCTGGGGTAAGAAGAAAAAAACATGGGAGGAATGACATGGGTGGGGATGCAAAGCTACCTGTTGTTCAATGGGAAACATTTTCCAGAATAACGCAGAGCCCCATTCTCAGCTCTACAAGTGAAGACACACAAGCCCAGGGAGGGCTTCCCAAGGCCACACAGCCTGTAACCACACAGGTAGACTAGGTGACAGGGCTCATCAGGTCCAGCTCATGCTGTCTCCACCTGGAACACATGGGACCAGCCTGTTTCTCTCAGCATTGCCCAAGACCTTTTCCCCCACTCTTCCTCCACATATAAATTCTTTCCACAGGTGAGGTTCATGATCCAAAATTTCATCCATGGGTGAGGGGGGGGAATGCAGTAACTCCTATTTCTCAATACAGGGCTCTACACATAGCAATTGCTCAACACGGATGCTGGTACACTTAGATGTGCAGCATTTTATTCTGTGTTTCTTCACTTCTGATTTAAGAATGATTTCTTTCAGAGAACTATACATTAGGTTATACAACCTGAGGTATTTGTATGAAGATTGTGGTGGGGGTTTTTTTATTATTATTATTTGACAGAAAGAGAGTGCGCACATGCAAGGGAGCAGCAGGCTTCCACTGAGCAAGGAACCCAACAGGGGGCTCGCAGGGCTCAACCCCAGAACCCCAAGATCATGACCTGAGCTGAAGGCAGATGCTTAGCTGACTGAATCACCCAGGAACCCCAAGAGTTTGTGTTTTCTCATGTTGGATTTTACACAACACAGTTAGATTTTTCACATTCCACACAATGTGGAAACACCCCCAGAAGTGTTTTAAATGCTACTGGCATCTACAAAGTTTCTTGACTGGTAAGCACCACCACAGAAAAGAAACAATGGCCCCATAGAATCAAAGCTATCTTTGTTCATCATCCATATACCAACTTTTCTCTCTACATAGTTCTGCTAAAGGGCCAACACATTAGTTGTCAAATTTCCTGACAGACACACTATTAGAATAAGCCAAATAGAAGAATTATTCAACAATAATGAGTTCTTGGGACAGCACTGAAGTTCCCTTTTCAGCAAAACAAACCTTACTACAAAACAGCTCAGAGGACTAAAATTCTGTGTATGAAAAGGTAAAGGCTTAGTCATTTATGTTCTGTAAATACTAAGTCATTGTGGGTAGGTCTACTCAGGAGTCCACTGGTCATTCATTCACATATTAAGGTATTGGTTATGTTATTGAAGTAACAAACTGTGTGTCTGCCAAAATAAGAAAGCCACCTCTATCTTTTTAAAATGTTAGTTAAACAGAAACAAAATTATATAATCCTAGAAGATAACATAGGGTAAAATCCAGAGGACCTTGGGTTCGACAATGATTTTAGATACAGCACCAAAGGTACAAACCATGAAAGTAGTAACTAATAAGCTGGACTTTGTTAAAATTAAAAAGTTCTGTGCATAAAGTCACTCCCTCAAGAGACAGAAGCCAAGCCACAGGCTGGAAGTATTTGCAAAAGACACACCTGTTAAAGAACTTCCCTAAAATATACAAAGAATCCTTAAAGCTCAACAATAAGCAAACCAAATAAAGGGGGCCAACGAAAGACCTTAACAATGCCTCATCAAGAAGATACTCCACATCATTTATCAGAAAAATGCAAATTAAAACAATGAGCCATTAGGATAGCCAAAATCTAGAACACCGGAATCAGAAAATGCTGATGATAATGTGAAGCAACAGGAAATCTCTAATTCACTGCTGGTGGAAATACAAAATGGTATATTTTGTAAGACAGGCAAATTCTGGCAAAACCAGACCCAAGCAATCACACTGCTTGATCTTTACCCAAGGAACTGAAAACTTATACCCCCACAAAAACCTGTACATGGATATTTATGGCAGCCTTATTCAAAGCTGCCAAAACTTGGAAGCAATCAAAACACCCTGCAGTTTGTGAGTGGATAAAGAGTGATATAGCCCATGGTCTTTTATTCAGCACTGACACAAAATGAGGTATCAAGACATGAAAAGACACGGGAGGAAACTCAAGCGCATATTACTCAGTGAAAAAAGCCAATCTGAAAGGATGCATAAGACATTCTAGAAAAGGCAAAACTAGGGAGATAATAGAGGCAGGAGAAACTATCTGTATAACACTATAATGGGGGATATATGTCAGGAAACATGTCAAAACCTGAAGAGGGGCACCTGGCTGGCTCAGTCGGTAGAGCGGGTTACTCAATCTCATGAATTCAAGCCCCATGTAGGATTGGAGCCTACTTAAAAATTTAAAAATATATATACATATGTTGGGGATCCCTGGGTGGCTCAGCGGTTTAGCGCCTGCCTTTGGCCCAGGGCATGGTCCTGGGGTGCTGGGGATCAAGTCCCATATCGGGCTCCCTGCATGGACCCCGCTTCTCCCTCTGCCTGTGTCTCTGCCTCTGTGTCTCTCATGAATAAATAAATAAAATATTTAAATATATATACATATATGTATATATATTTAAAGATTTTATTATTATTTAAAGATATACATATGTATATATATATATATGTATATATACAACACCATGTAAACTATAGACTTTGGGTGATAGGTCACCATAGGCTTATCAACTAACAAATTTATCACTCCAGTGTGGGATATACTGACAGGATAGACTCAGCATATGAGGGGCAGTGGGTTTATAGGAAATCTCTGTGGCTTCTTCTCCATTTTGCTGTGAACCTAAAACTACTCTAAAGCCTACTAAAGGAAAAAAAATCAGACTCTTGAGGCTAAGAATTTAATCATGCACAATTTAATTCCTGGGTAGTTACAAGTTTGCTCAGCCAGCTCATATGGCTCAAGTTGTTGATCTGACTTAGGATGGTTTCAGAGAAAAGTAAGGGAAAAAAATGGATATTTATGGAATGACAGATGTGGCAGCAGTTTCTGATGCTCACACTGCTCCTATCCTAGCAACAGAGATATGACGGGAGCGCTATGAGACCATGAGGACACAGGGATCTGAGGAGCTCCAAGGCCACCATGGGAGCCAAGCTAAGGGGGAACCACTCTGCCCAGTAATACTTCCAAAGCCCCAGGCCAGGCAGCAACCCCTCCGAAGTCTACAGGTTATCATTTCTTAAAATTGCCAGTAACTCCTTAAAAATGTGTGTGCGTGCCTCTGTATTTACAGATGTATGAATGTGCATGTGTGTAATTCTCCCTTCGCACTCCATAGCTAGTATTTTCTAAGTTATACCAACAATAAATCTCTGGGCTTATTTCCCAAAAAAAGACGACATTTTATGCCTCTAAGCTAAGAAACAAACGTTTTTATAGAAAGCAAACACTGTAGGTGGTAGGTAGGGGGTATCTGTGTTTTTGTAAATTGCCTGTAAAGAAGCTGCCGTCATTGGTGATGATGACCTTTATCTTGGCTTAGAAAAGAAGTATCCAAAAAAGGATCAGTACTATTTATGTGCTTTAGCAAATTAAAAGAGGCTACCGATGGAAGTCTTATCTATTTTGAGAAGGACACAAACAGAATAAAAACGTTCACAGATTCTACAGGTAAAATTGTAAAAACTAAAATACCTTGTATGCAGATATAACAAAATATTCAAGTACCAGAAAAATGGAATTTCTATACAGATACAAATTGTCTTTTTATGGTGAACCTAGCTACCGGTGCCTTTTTTTGTTCTCCCATTAAGCAGTACCGGCACGGATTCCAGGGCCAGCTGGCTGTTTTTTGGAATGAAGAACCTTATGCTCCTTTCCAGTCTGACACTTCCTCCTTTGTATCCTTCCAGACAGAAGTGGTCTAGGGACAATGAGGAAGAAACATTGACAAACCAGGCTTGTTCTTACACGCTCTTCCACAAACTGCTAAGCCTCGTTCAGCCTCCAACCACTAGAGGAATGTACGTGTCAATCCTGACTTCAGAGTGGAGATCCGAACGGTAAGAGTCATGGAATCCGCTACACGCCCTTGCCCCACAACCAAGGTTTCATGTCAAAAGCAATGGAAATACAGATGTGAAGAAGAAAATGGCTCAGAGGCCTGAAACACCTCAGGGATGTCTCACAGAACATGCTCAGTAGTTAGGGACTCTGTCACATACCCATTATCTGGGGCACCAAATAAATGAGTTACTAGGAAGCCCCAAAAATGCTTCTACCTCAAGCAGGTGGCTTAGGTCAGTGCTCTTTAATATCTACTATCAATATAAACTGAAGTACCCAGTGAACACTGTTTTCTGTTAAGAATTTATCTCCGAATACTCTCCCCTAGAAAATTTTATATCCTTTCAGCCACTTACTATCTATGACATGAGCTCTCTGAACCTCAATTACAGGGATACCTGGGTGGCTCAGTGGCTGAGCGTCTGCCTTCAGTTCAGGTTGTGGATCCAGGGATCAAGTCCCATACTGGGCTCCTAGGAGGGAGCCTGCTTCTCCCTCTGCCTATGTCTCTGCCTCTCTGTGTCTCTCATGAATAAATAAAATCTTTAAAAAAAAAAAACACCTCAATTACTACATCTTGAAATGAACATAAGCAATTAGGGCATTATTACACTGAAATTGGAGGTCATTTTCTCATTTTGAATATCAGAAAATGAAGGATATCCACAACTATTCATAGTTCATCCTACACTGATGTTCCACCTTAGAACATTTTACTGTTGCTAGATGATTATCTACCTATACTTTAATGTGCAAGATAACACATGTTGGTTGAGATTGATAGAAACAAGTCTGGAGGAAGTTGGTTGAATTTTTTTTTTTTTTTAAACATACAGATAGGTTAGTAGTGGAGTATTTAAGTTTGCATGTGACCTTCAAAGTATTGGATGTGCTTTTTTTTTTTTTTTTAAGATTTTATTTATTTATTCATAAGAGAGAGGCAGAGACACAGGCTCCATGCAGGGAGCCCGATGTGGGACTTGATCCCCAGGACTCCAGAACCACGCCCTGGGCCAAAGGCAGGCACTAAACCGCTGAGCCACTGGAGCTGCCCTGGATGTGCTTTTCTACAGAATATCAGGACATAGTCTCAGAGAAAGCCATATGTATTTATTTCATAAACCTGTTTCTGTGATAAACCCTGGGTAGGACCTATGACATGTAGCCTTTAGCCACTGCTTTGCTAATCTTAAGCATCTCCCACATGTCAAATCCTGGGAATGCTGCTCCACTTCCTTGGCAAAGGAGACCCTGGAGCCTGGTGGTGTACCCTATCAACCGGCAGACTAGCACAAAACAGTAACAAAGATGCAATTCAGCTGGTTCTCCAAAGCCTTAGCAGAATGACTCACTGGGAATGACAAGACAAAGTTTAATTCCACCAAACCTCAATAAGCACCAAAGGCCAAGAATAGAGTCATTTTAGTACTTCCCCCTTTATGCACTGCTGAAATACAGAAACAACAAATGCACAAAACATACACACAAAAAATAGTGTGATGTGGGGGTGAGGGATAAGACAGGTGGGCTTTGAAAGGGTGCCATGCCTTAGCTTACCAACCCTGTAGGGTTTTTTTTTTTTCCTCTTCAACACAAACCCTTTCATAAACTGAATGTGTAAACTAAATAAAATCTCAAGGCAGTAATTTTTCCAAAAAAACCTACAAAGTAGGAACCACGACTCGATGGTAAGAACCATAACTTCAGTTATATGGATCATGAAAACATACAATGCACAAATCACATTCAATTCTATTAATTTCTAAATCCACAATGATCTTCATAGACTTCATTTATAGAACTCACTACACAACATAGTACTTAAAGCTAAGAATGCTCATTCCTTTGGACTTCCTCAGGAAAAAAAAAAAGTAAACCACCCCTGTGGACTGTAAATTTCAAAAACCGTGTTGGAAATAGGTGGAAAGCAAAAGTTAATTTAAAAAAAGGAAATCAACTTTGCAAGAAAAGCTTGCATCCAATGAGCAGGATGGAAAACCTGCTTTCATGAATGATTCATCTCTAGAGACTGAGGATGGATTACTCAAGGCCCTGCTGACATGACCCTTCCTGCACATGTAACAGCCAAACAATGCACATGGCATGCTCACTCATCTGGGAAAAGGAAAAAAAAAAAAAAAAACAACACAAAACCAAAACCAAAACCACCTGAGGAAACCAGTAGAGAGCAATACTTACAGAGTGGAAAAAAAAAACAAAAAAACCCAGTAACACCCCAAATAATTATTTGCTTCTAAGCACTCCCAAAGAAATCAGATCAATAAATATAATAAAAAGTCAGAAGAAACACTATCTACAACCATGCTTCCTCCCTTCTTGCTTCTTTATATCAACATGGAAGGACTGGACAAAGATTGCATTATAACTAAAACAAGACACAGCAAAATCTAGTTTATCCAGTGCCGTTAGAAGGCAGGTATTCCAGAGGAATTTTAAGTGATCTGCACTTATCAAAAATGTAATAAAATAACTGGGGGTGCCTGGTTGGCTCTGTTGGTTAAGTGTCTGACTCTTGATTTCGGCTCAGGTCATGATCTTCATGATCTCATGGGTCCTGGAATCGAGTCCCTTGTCAGGCTCTGCAGTGGGCATGGAGCCTGCTTAATTCTCTCTCTGCCTTACCCTGATCATGCAATCTCTCTCCAAAAAAAAAAAAAACACAAAAAAACACTATCTGCTAATATTTCTATGGAGTATTGTAGTAGATACCTTCCTATCTTTTCAAACAGGAAGCATAGAACAGTTTTATTTTTCAGCAAGGATTCATCATGCTGCTCTTTCAGGGCTTCGATGACCTCTTTGAGGCTTCTGTTGAAGTCTGATTGCCTTTGTCACCAGGTAGGTGTCCACAGACAAGAGTAAGGAAGCTTTGCAGACAAGTAAACCTGGGTTCAAATCTCAACTCCCCTACTCTGTAAGCGAGGTGAACTTCAAGCTGCCTTACCTCTGAGCCTCTGCATCCCCATCTATAAAATGGAGACAATAAACCTCATGTCAAGTGCCTGGAGCACAGTAGGCATTTAACATAGGTTACTTCCCTCTTCCCCTTTCACTTGCTCGAATCGGGTATAAACTGGGAAAGTCAGCAAACATGCAAAATGATTTTATATCATTTTACTTTTCATCATTTCATATATATTTTCATATTGAAGGTTCTATCATAAAAGTATTTATTCTCAATCTCAAATATAATAAAGTGATCTTCAGAAAGTTCTGAAAGTTTCCTCAACAGGCAACATAGAAGGGACTCTAGCAGGGTAGAACATACCACTGGGGGTTTTGTGATGGCTGTTTCTAGTACTCCGTTTTTGTTTAATTCTGGAGTCTAGGCTCTGTTCCAGAAAGTTGTAGATTTCTTTGAGCCTTAAATCAATGTTTCAGATAGAACTACTTCAATGGCCTAAATGGAAAGCAGATTCATTCACACAAAGATCCTAACCAAAGGAGGAACACACCGCATGATTCTGTAAGACAGGTTTTCTCTCATGGTTCAGTAGTATCTCAAATTTTAGAGGTTAAAATTGGTATACTCCCCCCGCCCCCAACTAGTTTGAGCTCTCCTCTTAGGCTTCCTACTCTTAGAAAATTACTGCCTTCATAACAGGGCTTTGTAAAGGTTGCAATGTTGATGTTGGGTTGCTTCTCCAAACCAACTTGATAGATGGAAGAGGACAGAGTCTTACATTCCAGTAAGAATCCATGAGGGCATCAGGCCTCACTTCAATCTGTAAAGACCAACGGAGGTCTGTAAGAGTCCACTAGATGATCCAGTAGCTAACTCAGTTAATGATAAAGACTAACCTTTGGGGGAGCTCAGGGTGAGCCAGGTACTCTGCTGGGGCTTGGTGGTGGCACTGTTATCACTATCATTTTAGAAATGGACACTCCAAGACGCAGTGATTTAGCAGAACTGAGCCATTTTAGTCTTTAAGACTTCCCTGTGGGTGCTAGCACAAACACACACACACACTTACACCCTCACTAAATAAGCCATACAATCTCTTCAATCCAAACAAAGAGGGCCCTACCACCTTCAGCAGAGGCACAAGTATGTGTTCTTGTGATTCACAGAGGCTCAAAACCAAGGGTTAAGAACTCATCGACTCTCTAACAAATACCTAAAACAGTTATGTTACAGGACAAGGAAAAGGTTCCAAGATGACTCTATCCCTTAAATTCTTACTGAAATATTAAATTACTATCACGATCACCCCAGGCAAAAAACAAGTCTCATACCCTAGTCATGCCAGGCACCCTCCCCTGGCCACACTGGTAGAAGCCATTGGCATTCAAGGCACACCCAGAATCGTGAAGCCAGCCCAAACCACTGGAATGCCTCCCTGACTGCTGTTATTCACCACTCTGCTTTCTTTTCAGCATAGAAAGCTATCCCTCTAAGGCTATATGTGCCTCTCAGTGGGGCAGCCTCAGGCAGGAGGGCAATCAATTATACAGCCAGCTCTGTCCAGGCTCCAGCTGCTCTGTGCCCTGGTCTGGGAAGCCATGGCAGGGGGGTAAGGGAAGAGGGGATTTTGTTTTGGGCTTTTGTCTTTCCTCTGACACCTACACTTAGCTCCAACTTAGACCCCAAATCATCTCTAACAGTGGAGATGTGAACTTCAAGCAAGCATAGAAGCTGTGGCTGGAAGCTGGCCAGTGGGCAATTTTAAAGTCTAGATGGTTCAAGGATCCACTCCAATCCACTGTTGAGAAAGATGGTATCACACTCAGGCAGGGTCTATTTCAAACACCGGATTCCTGCAGAGCCTTGGACAGAAAGGAAAATCAGCACAGGCCATTCAGAGAGCTTCAATGGAGGCTGGACAAGGAGAAACTAGACTGAACGGCTGTATGCACCCTCCAGTAAGTGAGCAAAGGAGACATGAGTACAATGGAGGAGAGGCAAGGATGTTGCAGTGTCCCTGGGTCTGCCATAACCATGCACCATCCAGTGGATGGTTTAATACAACAGGAATGAGTTCTCTTACAAGTGTGGACGCTGTAAGTCCAAAATCAAGGTATTGGCAAGGCTGGTTCCTTCTAGAGGCTGAGAGAGAACCTGCCCCATGGTGCTTCTCCAAGTTTCTGGTGGATCCCAGAAACTCCTGGCACTCTTTGGCTGGTCAACACATTGCTACATTCTTTACCTCATTACATGGCCTCTTTCCTGTGCTTCTGTGTCTTTACATGGCTTTCTTAGGAGGACAACAGACCTTGGATTGAGGATCATGTGGACCCAGTGTTACATCTCAACCACACCTTCAAAGTCCCTATTTCCAAATAAGGTCACATTGGGAGATTCTGATCTGGTCATGAATTTTTTTTTTGGGGGGGGGGGGGACCTTAGTCACACCCTAATACAGGGAGGACTAAGACAAGGGAAGCAAATAGATATGCAGCTAGGCCTGCATCCAAAGAAGTTTCTATGGACTCCCTATGCCCCTACTCACTTGCAGATGAAGAATGAAAGCAGGTACTTAGGTCTCTCCCTAGCCCTGAATTCTTAAATCCTAAGTGGAAGGAGAAATCACGCATGGGTCAGATCCCAGTTCAACAAAATGCCACAGCAGGGCCCCTCCTTTAAGGGTGTTCAGATGGATTTGTAAGGTTTGGCACCCCCATTGCTTTTAAAGGTTGATGAAGAGAAGAATCTTCAGGAATGTGGCCATGAAAGTCTGCGCTCACCGCTCACTGAGCCTTCAGCATTTCCCATCCTGTTCCCAGAAGCTCCAGTTCCAAATGTTTGGGGGGTTGGGGGAACTCTTTCTCCTCACAGAATCAACATAAATGATCATCCTTTCTATCTGAAAACCCAGCACTCCTGGCAATTATATGGTGTCTAGGTGGTGAGAAGAGGCACTTTATTTTTTTCAGGCACATTTGTGAAATGTGTGGGGAGCCAACTAAAATTAATGAACTTTTCTTGCCAAAAAGAATGAGGCTCCAAATTCGGTCACGTACTGCCAAACAGCGTGAATGAAGTCAGTTTGTGAGGAAAATAAGAACATTCCAAAGGAAAAATCAAATATAGGCAGTCTCAGACTCATTTATGCTGATCTAAAGATATTCCTCATCAGAGAAAAAAATAAGTCCATTCCTGTAGCTGAGTTGACCACAGACATCCAGCTACCCAATTATCACTCAGCATTTTTCTACCATCTGCCTCCTCTCAACTTCCACTTCCCTCTAGAAATCACCCTCACTGGCCCAACCTCCTGGCCCCTGTCCCAGCCCATGGTCAATGGTGGCCTGGTTGATAGGGATAAAGGAGCAGGAAAAGGAACCCTCCCACCGTCTCAAAGCAGCTCTCCTGTCTTGGGATTGGCTACCTTGAAAACTTTAAACTTGCCCAGATCCTACCTCCTCCAACCCCAAATACCTGAATCTGGGTTTTCTTCCGGAAAGTAGGCTTTGCCTCCTTGACCTTTATCATTACCTTGCATTTTAGACCTATACCCAACTTGTACATCTTGTCACTGAGGCAGGGCCCATCTGAGACAGCCTGCTCCAAAGTGCATTCCCCAGGAAACTGGCACACTGACCGAGGAGTCCACAGGGCCTTAGCTTGCCAGAGCTACCATGTGCAAACCACTGCCCCCGGGAAGATGGTGGGCCTGGCTCAGCTAACAAACTAATTTCAAGCTGAATGCAATTAATTTCATAATTGTGAGTCATTTCAGATTAATTCTGCTAAAATCAAATCATGAAACTAGGGCATGATGAAGAACTGTTTTAAGAAACCAGACATGAAGTCTCCATAAACACTTGGTTCACGTCTAACACTGACAGCTAACCATCCTATCAACTGTGGCTATCAACGAAAAGAACAGATTTAGCTCTAATACATACAGAGAATATCCCCTACAACTTTAAAAACCTGGTTGGCCCTGCTATGGGTCTGGAGAAAAAAAAAAAAAAAGAAAAACCTTAAGTATTTTGACTCCTATTAAAGTTAACTAGTCCTACTGAAAACCTAGGAGATACATACTTCCACCAGGGGGAGAGGAGAAAACAGACCAGATGTAGGTCCAAATAGACCAACTCAGAAGGTGTGGTAGGAAGCCCTGATCTGAGTGCCTTCCCCGGGTTGTCCTCCTCTCAAATCCAGTTCAATCCAAAACATGACGGGCTTCGAAAGGGAAGTAAGCTGACTCACCCCAGAGATCACAAAAGACAGAGAAGGATGCTGAGGAACCGTATGTCGGTGGGTGAGTGCTGGTTCCCAGTCTCCCCCTGGGCCTCCCCGAAGCCTCCCATTCCTATCAGTCCCAGAGCCTCTATTCCAAGCCACGAGGCCCACCATCCATGGTTTCAAACTTGAGATATTTCCATATCCATGACCACTGAGTCCACAGGAAGTGAGGAGAAGGATTCCCTGCTCCATTTCCCAGGCCACTACAGAGGCCTTCCAAAACAGGAACCCCAAATGCCTCTCTTTGCCGCCCACGGTTAATTGGGGTAGGTGCTGCTCCCTCACTACCTCACACATAGCAAGGGTTAAAGAAGCTCTGTAGGGTGGGACCCGAGCCATGACCAGCCCCATCATTTCTGAGGAATGACAGTGTCTGGGATCCAGACAGTCCTGCAGAAACAGGGCCTGGAGCCCAGGTGCAGGTTTCTGGGACATGGTTTTGGCTGCAGATGCACAGGCCCCATTCTGGCAGGCTTCAGTGCAACAGAGACAAGGCCTATATGTTCCTACTGAGTAAGGAATGAAACTGCTCCCTGAGGTTCAGTGGCTCAGGGGAAGGGAACCTTCAAGCCAGAACTGAGGACCATTCCCCATTCAACTCAATGCCACTGGGCAGCTTCCCTGGTTCAGTCCTGTGAAACCTCACAGGAACATGTGCCCCTTTCCATAGGCACCCAATTTAAGGGCTAGCCTCTGCAAACACCTATTCTGCACCTGAACCTGGGGTTCCTCTCCTGGTCCTCTCTGGGACCTGTCTCCTCCACAAACGTGATGCTGACATGAGGAAGAGCATCAGCCTCTCATGGGGCCATCTGACGTACCTAAACAGAAGATGAGGGTGAAGATCCTTCCCTTAGAATGAAGCCAGTGCTCGGATTTTCAATAAATCAAATTGTTCAGGGTCTTTGGATCATAAGTTCCCCCTGCAGCCCCCATTCCCTCAGTCAGCCCCAGAAGTGTCCCTGCTATCTGGAAGGGCCATAATCGACTTCACAGAAATGAGGGAAGTGGGCTAGAAAGTGAAATGTCTGCTGTAGGCTGCACCATAGGGAGCCCTAATCAGATTTATCCCAGCAATGTCCTATTTGCAATCAACTTTCTGGACAGCTAGACTGAGACAGAATCAAAAGGGTATTTTCCTGGAGAAGAACAATATTTCTGTCCCCTGGCCTTTATTACAGATCACCCTAGAGTTAGCCAAACGGTACAGAAAAACCCAAGCTTCATAAAAACTTGGCTTCGAAGCCTTTAATTCATGAACTGTGGCTGCCCTGGAGTGCTATAGAAAAACAATCTAGGGATCCTTCCTTCTTATTGCCACACACGCCCTGCCCTGCCTGCCTCACAGGGGCTTCCAAGTCCAGGCTCCACAGTAAATGGAGGAGCAAACAATATGATCAAAGTACAACTACTCCCCCCAAAATACCTGTTCGACTCTCTATCCTCAGAACATGACAAGTGAAAATCCTCACTCTAATCCTGTAGATGTATCTCAAGTAGGAAAAAAGTATATTAGACCATTTTATGAATAAAACTTAGATGGTATATGGCCTGCACATTATCAAAACAAAAGCATTTTTCACTTAACTTGTCCCGGGGGAAATTATTTCTAATTCTGTACTTAAAAGATTTTGAAACTAAAGAACACTCCTTGACACTAACTTCAATTATTTTCCATCATTAGAATCTCCACTTAAGATCAAATCTGAAACCAATATGTGCAGCTTAAGCATGAAGAGGATTTAATATGTCTCTTGGCCAGAGTAGCATGTACACCTTCCATTTCCTTGTAAAGATAAGTACCAACATCTACTCTTCTAAATCTCATTTTTAATCAATACACCACCTGGTTAATGAAGCATCCAAGAAAGAAAAACAGACACCCAGACACTCTATTCACTTTGTGGTTTCTTCTGAATCCCGTGAAACACATCAATTCTTCCTTTTTCTCAACACCACTCCACTCCTTTCTTTTTTAAAGGGGGTTGAGAGCCACAGAGTGGGTCATTCTACTTTGACCCAGCAAGCAACTACCATACCACATGGCAGCTCCAAACCATACTGTTTTTTTCCAGAGTTAAAAATGGGGGGGGGGGGGGGGGGATCAAGATGTTTTATTGGTGTATGAATCAGTGATTTTTGTAAGCAACACAGCACAATTTACAACAAATATACTACGGTACAGGAGCCCATTGCTGGGCAACCAAAATATCCCATTATCAGGCTGTACCAGCTTGTGCGCTAATCACTTTGCATGAAGGTGGATGCCTCAAACTTACAGGGTAAAGAGTAGCAAGTGTGTGGGTGAGAGTCACATGAGAAAATACCAACTGCTCTGGGCCCTTTCTTCCATTTCAGCTCTCCATTTCTTTCAGTGCTCCCGTTTTCCTGTGATGTGTCTATTCATCGCCATCTACCTCACCATAGAAAACTCTTCTTACTCAGCACCCTGCTTCCAAGTACCTGATGCTGCCCCTCCCACAGCAGGGAGTCAGGAACCAGCATTCACTCAGCAGACTGGGGGGGCGGCGGTAGGCATTTTTACTTTTATTTTTCTTAATTTGTTGAGTACGTAAGCATTAACCCACTGAGGTACTATTCTCTCCACATAGGAGGAAATTAAGACAAAAAGGAAAAAAAAAAAGACAAAAAGGAATTCTGCACCTCCTCCAGAAAGCCCTTCCCAATCCTTGCAGACAGGGTGGGATGCCCTCCCCTAGTACCACGAGCCTTCCTTAGCCGTTCCCTGACTACGTTCCTCCCTACAACATGAGGTCTTTGAGGGCCCGGCACAGCACAGAGCATACAAGGAAGGACACTGCTTAGTGAATGCTGCATGGATCAACTATGTTATCAAAGGTCACTGAGTTAATAAGGGACACCAAGACCTAATTCCACAGTCACCACTCTTTTCATCCCTCCAATGAAATTCTGGCAAAGCCATAAATGATACTTTAAAGAGAAAAACAAAAACACTCCCACTCCCTAAAGGACACCTCCTTGAAAATGAAAACCAAACTCCACGAGAAATCACTTCTTAAAAGTAATCAATACAGGAGTTCAATCCATGGTACCTCTAAACTCAGGCTCCTGGAAACAAAATATACCCTTATCTGAGGACGATCGATGAGCATTTATCAATGGGAAGTTTTATTCCTTCTGCCTTCTACCATGGTCATAGGCTCCGCTTGTCCACAACATGCTGTAGGAACACACCCTAAAAACAATAAAAGCAACAACAACCCCAAATCTTGGAGCAAGCCCCTGGTCCTGATCCCTTCATATTTAGTCCCCCTTACTTGGCACCTGCCGTTCTGCTTACAAAGGTAGCTGTACATACACATGCCTGCTCTCAGGACTAAACCACCTAACAGACAACACGCTTCTGCATTTAGCATAGTGCCAGGGACACAGAAGCTGAGTTTCAATGGAAGGAAAAGAGTTGAGGATGTATTACTGGATATGCAAAGATGTTTGTTCAATTCAGCAAAGTGAACCACGGCCATGTTAGGTTTGCTACTTTGTATATATGTTTTTCAAAGGCAAGATGACTAAGGCATTATAAGAAAAATACCTCAATTTCTCCACGTATTCATTCTCTTTAAAGCACATATAGTGTGCTTGCTGTTTTTAAAGCGTTGTGTTTTCTAAAAGCTAGGCTTTCAAAATACTATGAACAATGTAAAAAAAATAAGAATAAAGAACAGCCAGATTCAATAAATTTAAAATGTACTAATTTGTTTTGCCAGAATCTCTCTTTTTCATGTGTCCACAGAGGTGTTACAGGATAATAGATTGACCTCATTTTTCAAAAGCACCTTTTTAGGGGTAAAGTTGTTTGAATATTTTCACTGCTTATCTAGTTTAGGGTGGGGTAAGTAAAAGAGGCAGGGAAATCACAGTGAGTTCTTTTGAAAATACAGATTTATTACAATCTGAACAATTTGCTAATGTATTTAATCACTAAATTTGGATTTTTGTGCAACTAAATTTCAAAATAAAGGAACAGCACAGACACAGAGTCTTTTTAAAGGTTAAAAGCATTTACAAGGATAGGAGCTCCTTTCCAATCTGCCACCCTCATTACACCCAGCAGTTTAAGAGCACAGAGCATTAATAGGTCTCCAAGAGCATAACATTAGTTGAAACAACATGCTCATTTACATCAGGCACCTTCAGTTTCAAAACCAAACTTCAGCTTTCACTGAGCTTTGAAGCAGCAACACACACCCTTTCCTTTAACCGGATCTTGTTTTTGCAGCACCACATTTATTAGGACACATTGCATGACGACAAAAACGTCTTGTGATCCACATTAAGTTTAGAAACACATACCAACAAAAAGTAACAGGACTCCAGCTTGTTAGGAAAAAAGGGGCACAAAATGAAACACGAAAGTCCTCTTTCACCAAGACTGCATTCTGAAAAACCAAAGTTTTACAGTGCAATTCCAAGACTTAATTCAATTTGATCCATTCATATTTATTGTGTTCTCTGAGCTGCATACATAGCTAATGTACAGACAAGAAACAAACAAAACCTCTTCACACCTTGTAGATGCTCACTACCCAGCAGAGGCAATAAATGCATGAATAACCAAATACCCACACACTGTGCAGGGCACAGACAACACTTCGGGAAGTAGGCAGCGTAATGATGAGTCCTGCCTAGGATTTCAGAAGATGTCAGCTGCACAAGGAGAACCACTGAACAAAGGAATAAAAATCTTCACTCTCCTGCTCAGGACTGACCTGCCTATGCAGTCAGTCAAAGCTGCATGAAGGAGGCTGAGGGCAGAGCTTCCAGAGGAAACTCAACTGAGGCTTGAAAAGGATACTTCAACACCCTCACTCTCAAGTTACCCCTGATGCCTCTCAGCTGTCACCATTCCATACACACCTCAAGGGTAGGGAACTTCCCTGTCTACACTAATATGTGAAGGCTCCTGCCAAATACAAGGATTTATCCTCTTGAGTTCTTAGCCTGTCTTTTGATGGCTTGATATTAAAGCAATTCTGAAACTTAAGACTATGGTAAGCTACTTTTTAAAATTAAAAGTCATTTGTTAATAAGTGAAATAAGTCAAAGAAATACTTTATGATTTGTGCCTAAATTTAATCTAAATTATAAATTTAATCTAAATACACACCTACACAGATGTATACACCAAGCTCACAGATATTAGAAACAAACTAGTGGTTGCCAGAGGCAGCAGGTCGGGGATGAGGCAAGACGGATGAATTTTTTCTTTAGTTTAAATAAGCTGACTTTCTAAAAAAAAATAGTCTTTTCAACAAACGGTGTTGGGGCAACTGGATAACTGTGCAAAAGAATGAAGTTGGACATTCTACTTCGCATTATATATAGAAATTAACTCAAAATGGATCATGTGTCTAAATGTCCAAGCTAAAAACCTAAAACTCTTAAGAAAACATAAGAGTAAATCTCCATAACCTTGGATTAGGGGATGGTTTTATATATAGTATCAAAAGTATAAGCAACAGAAGAAAAAAACTGGATAAAGTTTAAAACTTCTGTGCTTCAAGGGATACCACCAAGAACACGTAAACAAAGAATGGGAGAAAATATTTGCAGATAACAGGTCAGATAAGGGACGTATACTCAGAATATATAAAGAACTCATAACTCAGCAATAAAAAGACCAACCAACTAAAAAATGGGCAAAGGATTTGAACATCTCCAAAAGATATGTAAACATCCAAAAAATTATGAAGATGATCAGTATTATTAGTCATTATGGAAATGCGAATTAAAATCACCATGAGCTACTACTTCCCACCAAGGAGGAGGACTGTAATTAAGGACAACCTATAACAGTGCTGGCAAGGATGGGGAGGAATTGGAACTACCATCCATCGCTGGTAAAACCGTAAAATGGTGTGGCTGCTTTGGAAAATAATTTGGCAATACTTCAAAAAGTGAAACACTGCTGCCATGATTCAGCAACTCCACCCTTAGGTATATATTCAAGAGCCTAGAATACATGCGGTGTAAGGCTGAGGACACACTTTTGCACTGCTCACGGCAACACGGCTCACTACCTCCTTACCTCACTCCAGCCTGTGGCTGCCTGGTTCTGGAGAAGAGCAGCAGGCTAGGTGCCAATTTAATAATAAAAACAAACAAAACTCTGTTAACTTAAAAATTTAATAAATGTATAGATCATATGTACATATTAAAAAGGATTTGCATTCCTCAGGAACAGCTGTGTGATAAAAAAAAAAAAGCAAAACAAGCTGGAAGTTTTCATCCTCGGAGTTCAATGCTAGAAGAAGACACCCCTGCCCCACTCCCCACACATACCCTGAACCAAATCCTCTATCCAGCTAAGCCGTCTTTGAGATCTGGGGGGATCATCAGCGCCTTGAGATATGCCTTCACTGCAGCCCCAGGAGCGTACCTCGGTTCTCAAGGCGACCAGGCCCTCGCTTCCTGGGGATGAGTCACAGGAGATGCTGAACAAGGGGCTGCTGCCTCCAAGGGACTGGTGTGTGCAAGCCCCTGTGCTTTAGGACTCCACTCAAGCACCGACACTGTAGGCAGCAATGAGTCACCCACATCTACAAAGCCCAGGGCCCAGGGGAGGTGGTGCTCTGCAGCCCTTCACTAGAATCTACATGAGGGTCATCCATCAGAACTCAGCCACGTCATCAGAGATACAAAAACTCGTGAAAACAAACCCCAGTCTGTGTTTTTTAAGCATAATTAGGACTGTCTCCATCCGGGTCCAGTGGAGAGAGAACTGAAAATGGCTGGCATCTTTCTTGAGCAGGGGTGACTAGGAAGAATGGAAATTATTTCACCTTGGGAAAGGTGGATCAGGATGTTGTTTCAATGCTCGGGCCAGCCACGGGGAAGATGGTCTCCCCCACGGGCCACCCGGGCTTCTGGAAGGAGGGTAGGAGAGCTTATCATGAATAAGATTTGGACGCGGTGCCTTCCCCAGAGCCAGGGCCTGCTGGCGCCAAAGAACCAGGGCTCCCAAATCCACTCCTGACATAAAGGGGAGCCCAGCTCTAACATGGGCAGGTTAAAAGCCCCACCGAGGGTAGACCGCCCAGCACCCTCCATCACAGCCACGTCATGGGGACAGGCCCGGAGCGTCTACGCTACTTCCTGCCCAGCACGCTCAGCAGAGCACTGAGCACCGTCTCAGGTCCCCAGCCACGGGTGAGGTCAGAGGTCACAGGTCCTCTGAGGGGTCATGCTCAATTAGCTCTTCTCCTCCCAGGATGGCTTTAATTAGGCCTGTGCCCTAATAGCCAGGGATTCCTCCTTGTGACTCTGTCAGAAACCTTCCCTTCAGAGGTGGTTGTTCCGAACGACCCCTCAAAGCCTTGCGCCACCCCCCCATCTGCTGCCCCCCAGCCAGCCTGGAAATGCAAATGCTGGAAGTGCTTCTGCTGGAACAGATCCCGGTTTGACTCGTTTTCTTTCTCAGTCCTACCTAGGTTTCGAGCCTGAAAGCATCCCGAAGCACCTGCACTTAGGTGGAGACTCCAACTGTAGGGACCTCACTTCGAAGGGAACCAGAAAAACAGGGACACAAGCTTACTCAGGAATCCCACCCTGGCCAATGTCTCACACGTAACACTGAGATGCAAATCCAGGTGGTGGATTCAGGGGCAGGTGCGTGTCACTACAAAGGCTAGTGCTTGTTAAGATCTCACCAGTTAGCGTGTGTGCACACGCACGCTCATGGGCACACACAGGTGTGCGTGGGTGTGGTACGTGTTCTGAGTAGTGAGGAAAAGTGTTTCAAGTAGTAGAGAAAGGTGCTCAAAGTCTCCAGAGACTGACTAGGATTTTCTAAAAATGCTAAGAAACAAGTAGGGAAGAAAATTATATTTTGTGCTTTAAAGCTTTATTCTCTCCACCAGGTGCAAACAAGGGCTTCAAAGGTAGGAGTCCCATTCAACAAATAATTCACAATCCCAAGTGCTAAAATTAAACTCCCACACAGGCAGACAAGGGAGAAATTTTCCCTGAAATTCACTGCCAACATGCCTTTCCAGATGAGTCCACTGAACCCCTACACCTCAAAGATAAGCCTCTGCCAACACACACACACACACACACACACACACACACACACACACACAATAACTTAACCAGCAACTCACTGAAACCACAATCTTAAATTCTGTTACACTCCAGAGAAACAGGTGTTCCCTGCATGGCATGAGGAGAGGGGCTCGGAGTCCTGACCCACCAGGCACCCAGTCTCAGAGTCTTTCCAGAGTCTTCTACGGGTCTCAGAGAATCCCAGATGCCAACCGTGATAAGACACACCTCAAAGAAAGTAAAGAACACTGCCCATCAAACCATGACATGCTATTGACTCTAAGACACCTGAGATTCCAGAATACTGAAATGTGAAAGCCTAGGCGTCTTAGAATCAATGAGATAGGGCGGCACTCGACAGGCTTAGTTTTTATCATAAGTTCCCGGACCACAGGAACCAGAACCTGAGGAGCAGTGGCAGCACCTGGGACGCCTACGGCAAATACTCCCATGACAACTTATGATCTGGCTGTCATGTGATAGGACCATGCTAGGAATTTCACATACTTGTGACATCTGAATCATACAATTACCCTGTGAGGTAGCCTCACGCCCCCCCCACCCCTTTTTCACAGGATGAGAAAGACTCTAGAAGAGTCAGTAACTTACTAAGGCTGGTGAGAAGCAGGGCATCAGTCCCCACTCAGGTCTGTCTGGGTCCAAAGCCCATGATTTCCCACCCCAGCCTGCATCGCAGAGAAGTCTGTCTCCAGGTGAAGCAGGTATAAGCCCACATGCTTATCCCCCTCCTCCCTCAGTATCATGCCAGCTTCTGGCAACCAGGGAGCATTTCTTCATTAGGTTGTGGGTGGTCAGGAATTTATTAGCTAAACCTCTCCCTGACCTTTCTTCCATCCACTGTATTTTTAGTCCTCTTATTAAATGAGCCACGCCTGCCAATGCTGAGCAACCCTCCACCCCCACCCCATCTAGCAGTGAGCCTGTTATCAAGGACTGGTTCTCGAATTTCAGGGGAGGCTGCACAGCAAGCCTTGTATTGACTCCACAGCACATCTCCCATCCCACCACAATCTGTCACTCATTGTAACTAAGACATCTACGGGCAGCTGAAAGAAAGCATGTAACCTGTTTAGTGAGTTGTTTATTAAGTTCCTCCTTCCACAAACTCTCGTGGGCATTCTCTGCAGCCAGAGCCAACAAGCCTTCTGTTTCATGCACAGTGACATCAAAGAAGTCCAACTTAGTTCCTCAGTGTCCAGTAGCCAGGCTACATTTCTTTCTAAGAGTAACAGATGCTGGGGGTGCTGAAGGGGCCCAGTCTGTTAAGCATCTGCCTTCAGCTCAGGTCAGGATCCTAGAGTCCTGGGATCGAGCCCTGAAGTTGGGCTCCCTGTTGGGTGGGGAGTCTGCTTCTGCCTCTACCCATCCCCCCTCTACCGCCCCATCTCTCAAATAAAATCTTATTTAAAAAAACAAAAAAAAGATGCCAACCACCTCAACTCAGTTGTGCCCCAAGTCACTGCTCGTTCATTACCTGTAAGCCTCAAATCAGCACCCTCTGTAAGCACAAGCATATTTTCATTTTAAAGTTCAGCAGGCTGGCATGAAACACACCAGGAAGGGCAGACCTTGCCTCAAACCAGAACACCTTCTCTATCCTTAGCCCACCCGCCCCCCTTTGCAACAATGGAGCAAGTCACTAACCTTCTCTGAGCTTCAGTCCTCTAACAACCAGTGGGAATTCCAGGTGGTCTAACAAGACCCTGTGTGTGGAATTGCCCCAGGAAAGCAGCATGCTAATGTGAGCTGATCACCTGAGAGCTACCGGTGGATAGAACTGCTACGTAGCTGCTCCTGTGTTCATGTCAGCAAATGCAACTTTGATAGGTTTCCCAAAATGAGAAAATTACTGGCTCTTAGGCAAAGAGATCTGGGGACTGCTCATGGCCATCCAATCCTTTAAGTTACCCCCCAAAAGTTATGCGCAAGTCTAGGGAAGAAAAAGCGGAAATACTTAAAGTCCATAGCTGAAAAATATTGAAGAGTTACACACACTAACTGTTGGGGTCACAGGTAAGTCCACGGCAAGATAACATCTGGCCTCACTGAGCTTTCAGCGTGATTGGACAAAGACAAAGGACTAGTTTTGAAATATAAATAGTTTTAAAATATATCCCACCTAGGATGAATGCTATGAATTAGATGTCTGGGTGATATGAAAGCAAGTCAAAGAGGGACCAGAGACATCTAGGGTCCAAAGAAAGGTCTTCAGAGATAAAGAATGTTCCAGCTGGAAGTGAAGAGGGAAAAAAAGAGGAGATAACTAGGTGAGCAGCAGAGAAGAGCATGCAATGCCAATGAAACAGCCCAGGAGAGGCCAGGGACAGAAAGACAGGGCATGCTCGTGCCACCAGGTGAATAAAGAGATGTCAGAGAACAGGGAGGATCAGAGGGCACATGGCCCGGTAGCCCACTCAGAATTCTGGACTTCATCCTGAAAAAGTAATGGAAAGCTTCTCAGTGATTCTAAGCAGGAAGCACAGAGTGGGATGGAGAATTTTATAATCCCTCAGTGGAATGGAAACGGACTGGGAGAGAAGGGTCCAGGGACTGATACAGGGACACTGGCTGAGGGCTAGACCCAGAAGTAACAGACACCATGAGGAAATAACGTGCTGGCGTATAATAGATTATCCACCCATCAACGCAGCATTACCAAACGCGTTTGGTGTGTGGTGGTGTGTCATGAATAAAATCACAAGCAGCTTACACTCAGCGTGGATTCCTTCAAAGAGAACCATCACCCAGGGATGACGCCACTGCCATTTATTATGGTACAAACATACAGACGCCTTAGTTACCAGGGCTAACAGATCACTTCAGTGTGAATTAAGTGCTCTGTCTTCACCTGAATTAAATTCAGGCAACAGAGAAACAGGCTACATATGGGGGAGGGGGGTGCAGGGAAGGCAGCCCAGCAACCATGATTTCGCCCCCATTAGAAGGCTGCTCACAGACACTTCACTTCCATTTTCAGGGGGAGGGCCTACAGATCCCCAGTGTGATCACTAAACCACCTGAATCGGAGAAGCATCTTCTCTAGATGAGAAAAGTCACATGAAGCTGTATTAAAAATAACAAACATTTCAAGGGTTTGGGAAAAAAAAAAATCAGCAAACAGATGGGGCTCCGGTTCATTTTTAGATACAGAAACAGACTTTGAAGAGAAAGGGGAAGTAGGTTTCCACCCTCAGGGAACAGCCTTCTGCCCCTGCTAGGGAAAGGGGAGTCGGCCAGAGCCGTGACCCTACGGACACCCCGATCTTGCTACTGCTGGTGTCTTTGATTCAAGCCACTGCATCCTTCAACCCTCCCTCACCAGCTCTCGTGGGGCTGCCCTCGATCCCTGGCTTCAATGGCCAGGCCTCCAAAAGGCCCCCCTTGACCACCACCCCCCAGACTAGGCTGTATGCACATTCAGTGCCTCATGCTGCTCCTTGCCACTCTGCCTTCAGGGTTCTCTAAGTATCGGGGTTTATTGGTAAAGGCCCATTGCCCCACTCAACTCTCAATCCTAGGATGGCAGGGGCCCCTTTGTGTCTCTCGAGTCATCCTTGCCCCCTCCCCCACAACAGGACTTGAGAGAATGGGAACTTGATGAGTACTTGTCAACTTCTTACATAACCATATTGGTCAACAGTATCTAAGTTGATAAAAATTTGAAGAATGAAAACCAGCCGTATGCCCCAGTAGGTCATCACCCTCTTCAGCTACAGAGGACCGGAAGTCTTTTCCACCTCGAAGCTCTGAGGACAAAAATGCTTACAACCATTGAGCTACACTTGCTTTTAGCTCTTACTCCCCTCTTCAGAAATTTGAGCTTATGAACTCAGTGTAATTGCAATCACTTAGAAGCCAATGGCTTGTAATATTTTAGGAGTCCGTGTTTCTGGGATTTCGTGGGAAAGGAACATTTTGGAAGAGGGGGAAAAAAAAAAACCAAGACCCTTAATTTAGAAAGGACATACAGATCACCCAAGTTCTTGCTGGGAGTGATTTAGGAAATCCATCAGCAGAAGAAGACTGTTGGGCTAATTATGGGATTTCCAGGGTGTGTAGGAGGGATGACAAAAAAAAAAAAAAAAAACCCACAAAAACACACAACCCTACAAAACCCTTCTTTTACATTTTTAAACATGGCAATGCTGATTCCCTTTTTCTGCCTCTGCTAATCAGGTCCTTCAGGTCAAACACATGAAAGGCCTTCTTGTCAAGTAATGAAAAATGGTGCTTCTCGCCAAAAAGAACATCAGCAAGACTGTGTGCACCAAGGTTTATCACATCCTCTGACAGAGATGCAGATAATGAGGAAGCCTGGTGCTCAAGTTTTCCAACTGCAGGCTTCAACAAACCTCAACCAGAGGGATCTCAAACCTTGAAGCACCAAATGTAAAAGAATAATGAGCAGCCCTGTGAGAACGACTTCACACTGCTTAAGAGAATGCATTTGAGAACCTATCAGCACTAAGCCAGCCAAGGCCATGTGTCTATGGGGCAGGAGCAATATAATTTTTTCACCTATCAAGCATGGGTACAGTAGTATCTAATTTATTACAAGTTGTTGCAAGGGCTGAATGATACCAAAGGAGACACAAATTATACGTACTTAGCATAACATTTTATGCTTTACAAACCAAGGTCTTCACCAAATGCCAGTTACTGCCGACAATCACAACAGCACTATTCAGAGGGGTTGTTTACGTCTCTGTTCTCCCCTAAATCTTCTCTTCTTGGTCCGCTCTCACTGAAGTACCTGGTTCTAGAAGAATGACTTCCCACATACCATCAGATTTCAGACAACTTGTTTCCTCTCTCAAGTGCTTCCTTTTTTGAAGCTTTTTGCTGCCAGGAAACAGTTCAACTGGATGTTTACAGATTTAGGATCATTCCACAAGGACACATGTCCGGGCAGTGTCCACTGGGAATACTGGAACTACCAGTGGCCAGAAACATGGAAATGTTTGCATTTGCCTTTGCCGACCAAGCTGCACTGCATATGGAGAGTCAGAGAGAATGAGATGCCTCAGGATGCTCACTACCACACGAGCACAGGATCCTGGGGTCACCACATTCTCCAAATCGCTGGGCTTTTCTCAACCCCCGTCACACTGAAAGGACACCCCTTGCCTCTGCTGCCACCTACACCCTGCTCCCTGTCCTCTTTGCGGGTTTGGGCATTTGTTTTCTCCTTTCCTCACCCCCAACAGCCCATACACATGGCACAGTAGCACCCCATCTAGAAGCTGTATAGTTGTAAAATGGCTTGATTTTATTCATGGAGTCCAAATAGGAAGAGAACCTATCAGAGGCTATTTACAGACATGAGCCAGTTCTTTGAAAGGACCAAGAAATGAAGTATTTTCCGAAAACAAAGCAGAGAGCGAGGTGAGCTCACCTAGGTGGGTCTGGATTGGCTACGTCATTATCCCCCTTAGCTCATCTATTTGAAGCTGGAAAAAGAAACCTTAGGAGGACTGCTCACTTACTCTGGGATTCAGAGCATGTTGACCAAAGCCATTCTATGGTAACCTGTTCCTCACCTGTACCTGCTCTGGGACTGCCGAACAAGCAGGGCCTCTAGCCTCGGAGGCACTCCAGCCAACAGACGGGGCATCTGCCAGTGTGAACAACGAGATCCCTTTGTGGGTTGGTTTCCAAACTCACGTCTTCTAGTAGAAATGACCTCTAAAATAAAAGCTATTAAAACTTCCTGAGTTACTTCTTTCCCAGTGCCCAGACGCATTAGGACAAGGAAATTTATCTTTCGCATAAAAGGAAAAAAAACAGCAGTTAAAAGTTCAAGAAGCAAATCAGTCACGTAAGTCAAAATTACATGTTTCCCCCCATAGAGAAAATCTGTCTACAGGCCTGTGTCTTTTCAAGATGCCTTCACACCTGTACCCCCTTCCCTCATTTTGGAAAAGATGGCCCTTTCAACCTGCTTGAGTTTTCCTTCTTTCTGTGTGTCCATCATGCTGCCAAGTCCCACCCCAGATACTTGCACATACTCCTTCCTGCACTTGTATTTCTGATGTCTTGCCTTCTTTTGATTGCTTTCCATCTGAAATGCAACCCCCTACTTCCCTGAGAGCGTAAAAATACTCCACTCATGGGGAAGAAGGGTGTTATGTTTGCTCCTATACCTCCTCTACAGGCCACTCATCATTTTTCCCATCCTCTCCTATCCTGCTTCTCATAACCCTTGGACTTGGCTCCTACAGTATCTCAGAACTGAACTGCATTAGCGTCTTTAACAATATCTAGGCCTAATCAGTGGTAAGGTATTTTCCCCCTCAACTTGCACTCAATTCTCAACATATCTGATTTGGACATCTTAAAACACATACACGCACATGCACACTCCCTTTCCTTGGTTTCCATGACAACACAGTCTCTTGATTTGCTTAATTCTCCAGTTATTCATTGTCCATCTTGGATTCCGCATTATCCTCCCTCTAATACATAGGGGTCTTCCCAAGGTACTATACTGACCTCCATTTGTCCTAGTCCCCTGTGTATCAACCTCTGCATTCACTCCATTGAGAAGATCCTTTATTCTCAGTTGGTTAATCTGTATCTCCTGGCTCTAGACCTTTCATCCTCAGCCCTAAGTCTGACCCTACATCTACAGTCTGATTTCAATATGATGAATACTAATAGTAATAAAACACTGACATTTATTGAGTGCTATTCCATGCCAAGCACTGTTCTACACATCTCAGATGTGCTTAAATTCTCACAGCCACCTTATGAGGCGATATTATCATTCCCATATAAGTAGGGAAAGTAAAACAGGAAAATTTACCCAAAATTGCACAGCTAATAACTAAGTAGTACTGGGAGTTGAACCCAGGCAGGTAGAGTCCAGAGTCCAAACTTTGAACCGGGGAGATAGGAGTTCCTCAGCTCTTTTGAGGACCGTGAATGATTTCCTGCTGCAAAGTTATTTCCAGCTTTCATGTGATCTTCATCCAAAATCAATGCCATCCATGCTGGCCCTCAAGCTTTGGAGACTTGAAATTTTTCTTCCCTTATTTCTTCACTCTAACTTTTGAACAAATCCTGATGACTTCTCCCCTGTGTCTGAACATGTGGCCTCACTTTCCCACTGCCAGCAGCCCAGCCAGCATCTGTTCCCTCTCACACTGCTACAGCAGCTTTCCATTCATTCCCATCTGGTGGAAACCTTCCAGCACATGCTGCCACCATTTGCATCACAGCTTTCCCTCAAGGAGCTTCAAGGATTTCCTTGCACCTGAGCTGGCAACTCTTCATGCCTTATCACTCAGTCCCTCCACCACAAGCCTCCCTACTAGGTAGAGTATGGGGTCCTGCTGGGTGGTCATGTCAAATATACACCTTCCTTCTCAGCACATGCCAGTTCATATGAAAATCTCTCCAATTTATTCTCCAAGATCCAGCTTGGAACTACCGCTCCTAAAACGGCTTCCATCCTTGCTCATGAGATCCATTCTACCATTCTATGTGTTTCACGCCTAATATGTATTGGTGGAAATATATCGTTTCATAATCCCTTTCTCTACTCGCTGACATTTCCCCAATTTAGCATCCCTCCCCCTCCCCCCCCCAATCAAGCTTGCAGACTGCTGTTTTGCACTTCACACCTCCCCTCTCCAAGAGCCTGGTCCAGTGCGAACAATCTAGTTTTTTGTTGTTGTTGTTGTTTTTTAAACAGGACAGTTAGCCCTTGTAGGTGGCAAGAGTGGTAGTCCAGCTGCAAGCATCTACAATTGTTTGTAGGAACACAGTGCATGTGTATCATCACACCTACATGACAAGTTGCCAGCTGTAAAGAATACTAAGCTTCTTTATGACATTTTGGGCTTTTTGACAACATACACTGCGCTTTAAGTAGAAGAATCTATGCTAGGAAGTCCATCCGATGAGATATGACTCCAGGACCTTAAATGGGCCTGAATAAGGAAAAAACAGGACCAAGAAGGGATATACACTTAGGCAAGGGTCCCAGGGCAGGAGGTCAGGATATGTGCTCAGATCAAAAGCTCAATGCAGTACTAGCCCATCTGCAACCCTGTGCTTAGGAAAATCTTGTCATTCTGAATTCAAGCACTCTGGACTCCATGACAAAAGCTTAGCATTTCAATTTATTTTAATTTCACCCACACATGCTCAGAGGTTACCCACAAGAATACAAACAATACTAACAGCCAAGTACAAATAAATTTGAAAATCACCATTAGGGTGAAAATATGGATCAAACCAAAAAGTCAAGATTGGGAGCCTGAAGTAATGCAGATATTTGAGCTAGGGTTTCTTGGCAGGGGTGGTTTCACTAATATTAAATGAACAATTTAATATTAAATTGCAACTGTGTTGCAGGAAGGCTCAAAGCACTTGATATTATGGCACCTTAATCCCACCAACAACTTCATGAGGTAGGTAGCATCCTTTTAACTGAAGCATTTTTAGGACGACTGGGTGCTACAATTTTAACCGAAGCACAGGGAAGTTAAGCAACCTGTCTAGGTCCACAGAGCTCAAACTGCAGAGCTGAAGCTTGGACAACCGGATTCCAAAACTATACTCAGGAGCCTCCCCAGGAGCAAAGCAGCAGCTACAAGTCTGGTTCTGCACTCCACCATCACATCGAAGGGTGCAACTGTCACAGTGCCAGGGCGCAGTACAGAACTGTGGAGCTTGGCTCCAACAGCTTCAGCAGCAGCACCTAGAGTGAAGAGAACCCTCTTATTTCTGCACTGCCCCCTACTCACCCATGGACAAAGCCTACAAGATCAATACATGATCTGCCTTCCAAAAATCATTTTCAAGACACTGATTTCCTTTTATTCAGCACTCCAAGGCCCGTGAGGTCTCACCAAAGCCCACACAAACTGCATTTGATAAAGCACATTATAAAAGTATGGTACAGAGGGGGCTGGCTTCCATCTACACTGCCAGCCCATCCCCTAAACAGATAGTCCCCCATCAAGGGATGAGAATTAGGACAATACAGCCATTGTCCATGGGGACAAAGCAAAGCTGTTGTGCAGATTAAGGAACAGCTACTATCTTGTCTCCCATTCACACTGCTCCAAGGCTCCAGCTGAAACAGAACTCATTTGTCCCCTAGCTCTACTGGCTTCTAATATGCCCAGGATAGCTGTAAGAGCCTCTGAAAAATTTGGTTAGGAGAAAAAGAGCAAGTGCCCAGAAGCCAGGTTCTGTCCCAGCTCTGCTGCTCCTACGCCAGGAAATTCCACCTTGTGTGCCCTGCTGGCTCCCTCCACAAATCAATGGAGCTGGACTAGAACAGAGCCCATTCATAAGGGAGCCAGGGTCCTCGGGAAAGTTCTGCAAAGACAACTCAATGCCCAGCGTCACTACGGGAGGTCCTAAGTCAGAGGTTTTGAAAATATTCCCCAGGTGTCTTGGATGTGAAGGTCTGGGCGCATATCTGGGCTAGAAGAACTCATGCCTCATCCCTGTTTTCCTCCAGCTGCTCTGTGTCTGGAGCAAGAAAGCTCACTTGGTGTTTCAAAGAAAAGACAAGACAAAGAAGAGGCTCCTCTTAACTGTGTTTATAGGAAACTTCTGTGCAGGTAATTTCATTACAACATGCCTCAAGGGCCCAGAGCATGGGCTGAGGGAAGCTCTGGGCTCCGGGGTTTCCTCCAGGGCATATACTACTGGGAACACACACATTGATTTACTCACTGTCTCCTGAAAGCATCCTGCTTATTGGAACATTTAATCTCTAGAGTTCTCTTTGCTTAAAAATAAAAATAAAAAAAAAAACACACAGTAAGGACATTTCCAAAATGAGGAGGAATTCTTCATTCTAGGTGGCCACCTTCCTCCACTGTAACCACATACATCAGAGCCTTGCTTTGGGCATTCCGACTGCATTATCTTATACCTTAGAACTCGCCTGGCTTGTCAAAGGGTCCTCTCACCGACAGCAAGGTACAGAACAATGCTGATTGTAATATGCGTCAGTAGTGGCTGGTCCCAGGCTCTCAGAAAGAAAATCTTACCTACTCATAGGCACTGGCCAACTCACTTTATTAATTTAACAAACTGTGAGAACCACTGAAGAGACCCACATGATGACGGCACAGTCCCTGGCATCACAACACTGAAGATCTCAAGAAATGACAAGGACTACCCTTCTTCTATTGGCCAACTGTAGGAACCTGGGAAAGCCACGTGACCTCCTGAAAGCCTTAGCTCTGGAGATTACCCAGTCCCATGAAAAGTCAGATCCCTCCAAATGAAATCTCAGGAAGGAGAAGAAGTAACTACAGGGAAGACTTTCCAAGGGGGGGAGGGGGCTCTCCTACAGCTTTGTCTGAGAAAGCATCAAAGAGGGGGAGGCGGTGGGAAGGAAGGGGGGGTGATTTGGGAGAAGGGGGATAAAAAAAACTGATCTATAGTCATGGCAACAAGAAACCACCAGTTTAACTGATCCTTAACAGCTCAGCACCAGTACATGCCACTCCTGACACTGTCATGTTCTTGTCAGGAAGCCAAGGGCAAGCTCACCCACATGACCTCAGCAGCTAAGGTCTACTCACTGCTACCTCCCAAGGCCTGCCCAGTCCCTTATTTCATGCTTCCCAAAAGCCTCTGTAGGATTGGCTCCCAGCTGGTCTCAACAGTCTACATAGCGAAGCTCTCTTTACTCACATAAGTAATTTCCACCTTTTAGTGCTACTGATATTGATTGCTGGCTGCTTCAACATGAATCCTAAGAATACATTCACCTGCCTTTCAGGGCACTTTCTGTCAAAGGACAGAGGGAGTGACTTGGAAGGGCTTTGGAAATGTTGAATTGCTGCACAAATGAAAAAGCATGAGGATTTGGGGAAGACAATGACTGGTATACCACAAGACAGGCCCTCCAGGTTTACCCAGGGCCAATTTGGCTTTGTTTTTGTTTTTTAATTTTTATTTATTTATTTATTTATTTATGATAGTCACACACACAGAGAGAGAGAGAGAGGCAGAGACACAAGCAGAGGGAGAAGCAGGCTCCATGCACCGGGAGCCCAACGTGGGATTTGATCCCAGGTCCCTAGGATCGCGCCCTGGGCCAAAGGCAGGCGCTAAACCACTGCGCCACCCAGGGATCCCTTGGCTTTGTTTTTGATTGAATTCCAACACACCATGCTCACCAAAGATTGAAAGCAGCAACAATATGCAGCAGAGGCAAGAGGCTGGCAACCAGGGCAGTTACACGAGGCCTCCAAAACCTGACTTGGGAAGCAACTCCATTTAGTCCTTGATTCTGTTTCAGAAGGAACTCCAGGGTGATCTGAGTTTGGAAAAGGAGTCATTATGGAAAATGTGAAGGTGCTGGTACTCTGGGGGGTAAACCACAGCCATCCAGAGCAAAATTTTCTCTGCAGGCCTCCAGAGAGCAGAGACAAAACTTACAAAAATATTTCTGATGCAATCAATTTTAGTGTGGGTCAGGAACCATAAGAAACAATGAACTCAAACTGTTTCCCCGCAGGCAAAGGAAAACACGAGTCACCTTTTCTGAAGATCCTAGTCTGTTCTGTTCCATCAAGAAAAATATGTAAAGATCTGCAGTATCAAAGGGAAAAAAAGAAAAAAAGGCAACAAAATGAATTCATTTCCATGACTATTGTCCAGCACAGCTGCACTGAACTCATTTACATATGCTATTAAATAGCCCTAATAAATATGAATATTGCACCACATAAAGCATATAAAAGGTTCATGTCTGAAATATCTGAAAGTATCAAAAACAAACCCAGTTGCCCAAAGAGCAGTGGCCCAAAAAGCAATGGTGACTTCAAATACATTATCATTCCTCCCCATTAGGAAGACGACAAATTAGTGGACAATTATGAGAAGAAACTCAGCATTCTGAAAACTAGCTATTAGTGGTACATAAACAGGAATACGTTTTCCAGTATGAACAATAAGGGCTGGCTGTGATTTCATTATGAACCCAAGGCCCAGACCCTGCTCCACCAAGCAGGTTCACTCTGTGAAGCAAATTAACATTCCACTTCTCCTTGAGTCCTGTGATTTCCTTGGAAAGCTGTGTGCCAGTCAGCAAGCTGCACTCTTTCCTCTCTGCCTGGAAGGTAAGAGATCTATGAAAAAGAACTGAAGCAATCAACAGTGATCAAGCAATGCCACTGGGAGCCTGCACCTAAAACAGTCATCTTCCACTCTGGTCTCAATCACTTGGTCATTTCCTTGTGTCCCTAGAAAGCCTCCAGAAGCCCACCTTCACTTCTGTGTGGGCAAAAACCAATAAGTAATGGTAGAAAGGCATAATTAACTTTATTTCTGAAAGTCTCCAGACCACAGATGAAGACCAAACTCTACTGGAGTTAAGTCTGGAATCAGCTCCAACCTACAACCCTTCTTGGGGTCAGAGCACTCCCCTCAGCCAAACACCTGAAGATCCACTCTATCCCAGATTCGGGCGTCATCCCCTAGAAGAGGCAGGAACATGGCAGATGCCTCAGTTGGCCTTTAATGAGTCTAAAAATGCTTTCTGACCACACCTGGAAGATGCTGGCTCTTCTGCAGCCCAATTTCCTGGAACCTGAAGCATGGTGGGGGATCTCTGTGCAGTCTTCTGAGAGGCTGAGGCTACAGCTGCCGGATGGGTTATCACACTCTGCCCCATATTTGATGCTGCCCCCAAAGCCTAGAAGCTCAAGAAACTTGTCATGAGGAAGGCAGATTTTCTCTCTGCATGAATTGCACCCAAAGCCTGAACTGGAAACCAGGACAGCAAAAGGAAGATGAGGGCTGGCTAGCTCTCAGCAGAATTCAGAGACCGTGCAAAAGAATATAGGTATGTACCTCTGTATGTTTATTTTTACATAAAACAAAGTATAACCCATGGGTCCTTGAAGGATGCAGGGAAAGAATATTCTATCCTACAGACCAAAGAGATGCTGGGCACAAACATTAAGCGTACATAAAATTGTATCCACAGTCCCCTAAATCTGTTAAAACTTTCACTTTTTAAAGCAAGCAGAAAACCAGATACAACCTACCCACCAACACACCTATACTTCGTTCTCCTCTGTGACACATTACTTCTGCTATCCAGTGTATACTCTGATGAAGAGAGTCTCCACTTCACTTTCACCTACACTTCGGCACAGGATGGAAGGGGAGGCAGGTACTTGGTTCCAATAAGGAGAAAAAGGACTAAGATAGGTGATAGCTTCCTTCCAAAAAAAAAAAACTAGGGATCCCTGGGTGGCGCAGCGGTTTGGCGCCTGCCTTTGGCCCAGGGCGCGATCCTGGAGACCCAGGATCGAATCCCACGTCGGGCTCCCGGTGCATGGAGCCTGCTTCTCCCTCTGCCTATGTCTCTGCTTCTCTCTCTCTCTCACTGTGTGCCTATCATAAATAAATAAAATTTAAAAAAAAAATTCAAAAAAAAAAAAACTATCAGTTGGACTTTGGATGAAGTTATATTCTTTCCTCATCTGGAAAGTAAATGGACTGGGGTGGCCATCCCTGAGACCTCTTCCTAGCCCTGTCTATGCCATGTACATGCAACCTCTAGTTTACTGCTCCATCAGTTCCTAAGTGATAACCACAAATCAAATCCTAGTAAAATAGAAAGTACTTATTTCCTCGATCCATAAGGATGTAAACTCAAGTTCTGTTTATTGAAAAGAAATGGTAAAAATACAACATACACATTGACACACATTTATCAGGTTCATGAAACCAAAGAGTGTCAAAGCGAGGCTGTGAATTTTCATTCTGGAAGAAGTTACTACTACTGGACAAGACTGATTAGGACATCTAAAATAAAGTCCTATAAAATTAGGAGTATAGCACTTTGCCAATACTTAAGGATGAAGCACCTACTGTATACCAAGAACTATGCCAACATTACCCAACCAAAATCAAAGTCCCTATTCTCAAGGAGTTTGGGCATGGCAGAAAAGAAAAGCAAGAACCACCACCACCACCACCACCCCCACCGCTGCAAAATCTCCCAGTAGCAAAAAAGGGAATCTTCCCTAAAGACCTTCAAGCTACAACTTCTTAAATAAGATTAGTTTGATATAAAACTTCTGAGTACACACTCAATGCACACAAATGGCTCCAAAGTCTTTGGGAGAGGCAAGCTTCAGCAGAAGTCCAACTTCACCATCACATCTTTGATGATCCCCTAACTCCTGGTCTCATCCAAATGAAATACCTATGGCTAATAGGAGTCTTCCTCTTTGAAATACCTTTCAACTTTTTTGAAATGTGCTGTTTCCTCTAAATGCTGATGTGATACCAATCCCCAACCTACCCCCCAATTTCCTGCCCTCCACCAAAGTGATCAAATAAATCATCCTTGGCTCCGGGCTGTCTTCCTCTGTCATCTCATCTCACTGTTCATTAGCATTTTGAAGACAGCTCAATGCCTTTGCTAAAAAATCAATGCTTTGTGCAATGGCCTATGGATTTGCCTTCTGATCATATATTCCCTGCCATCAAATCGATCAAGTTTTTCTACCCCTGCCAGCACCTCAGTGCCAATGGGCGCACAGTAGCATCAGCCAGAGAGCGGGATCTGCTGAAGCCAGTAACAAGCAGGCCATGCCCACAGAGAGAAGGTCTTAGTCCCTGTAAGGAAAGATCCTAGAAGGGTCACCAGTTGGGCATAAACTGAGGGTTTGACATATTGTATTCATTAGCTCTTTGCCCAGTACCATAGAGTCAGGGAGCAGGAGCAGGAGCCAGAGGCTATAAAATAATTTTTTCCTTGACTGGGACAAGCCAATTCAACATTAATTTTCATATTTAAGACCATCAAAATAGGTCGTACTTTGACATTTGAAATGTCTGGGTCTTTTATGTTAATTTATAACAAACGAATCTATCTTTTGGCCTTTTCTTCCTATCCCTTCAAGCATCTGGCTCCTGCTCTTTGCTACCACATGGAAACTGACCAATCTGAACTTAACAGTAGTGACTAATTGGTCTTAGAAACGCTTTCCTACTTGGTTTCTAGGACGTGCTGAATCTCTAATGCCTATCTTCAGTCCTGACCATACTTTTGACCTACAAAGCCCTTGTCTACACAACGATCTCCAGTAAATATGTACAAAATAAGGCCTGCATCTTTGTAGAAGAATAGAAAACCTAACTCAAAATGGCTTAAACCAGGGTGTTGTCACCCCTTCCTCTGAAGGGCCAGATATTTTTTTTTGGGGGGGGGGGGAGACTGTATATTCTCTTTCACAACTACCCAACTCTGATGTTACAATGCAAAAGCAGCCAGACACCATGTGAACAAATGGGCACTGCTATGTTCCAAAAAAATTTTTTACTAAAAACAAAACAAACAGGTGGTGGGTGGCCCACAGGCCAGTTTGCCAACCCCTGCTGTAAACAAAGATTATCTTACAAAACAAGGAAAGCTTGAGGCAGAGAAATCCCAGAGTTGGTTAATTCAGCCACTCAACCAAGCACAAAGGTCCTACTTCCCTCCACCTTCTGCTTTGCCATTTAACAAAATTAGCTCTCTTCATCGTCACAAGATGGCCCCACCTCAACTCCAAGAGACACATGGATACATGACAACATCCCAGGGAAGCAGAAATGGGTCCTTCCTTGTACCGTTTTTTTAAGCGAAGGAAACCTTTACCAGAAGCCAACCTGTCTGACAGGAATCACATCCCCAACCCTTAACGGGATTCCCACGAATGTCTTAGACCAGTCGGGATTTCCTAGAGTCACAAGGGCAAGGGTTGGGCTCCCCGCACCACCCACACCTGGGCTCCACCAGCGCAGATGAAGGGGAGGCTACTGGGTTGAGAGCCAACAAGTAGTGCCTACAACAATCTTCCTCCCACCAACCAGTTCAGCTCCAGTTTTGTAACCACTCAAATCTTCTACCTCTTTGTTCACTCCCATCTCTTTGCCCTGACACCTCTCAAGTCTGGGCCTTCACCATATATGGTCTGTGGACACTATCTGAAGTCTTGCTTCTGTCTTGTTTACTTGGGATAACGTGCCTTGCTTGACTGACCTTTACAATAGCGTCCCTCCTCAAATCGTCTACAAAGGCTCCATCAGGCAATGAAGGCCAGCTCCTCAGCTTGCACTAACGCCTGACCTTCTGCCAGCCTTTCCTTCCACAACCCTATGCCAAGCCTCTATGGTAGGACTCGTGCACCCACCGTTCTCACACATCCTGGCTCATGTTCTCGTCTTCTCTACTTACACTCCTGCTGCTGTCCCAGCCTGAAGTGTCCTCCTCCAAGTAACTACATCTTCACTTTCCAGTGCTAGCACATGCAGAAAAAGTAATCAAACAGTCCTAGGAGATCTGGGTTTGACTCCCTCCTAGCCCACTTGCTACTGCAGAGTGACCAAGCCACAAAGGTTCCTCATCCATACAGCCAGGGCTGTGAGTACTTCAGAGTCTTTGTAAGAACCAAAACAGGGGAAGTGATGCACGGCGCTGGCGCACGGTCATTCCCTTCTTCCTCCTGAATCATACCAGCTCTGAGAATCCTTTAGACCATTCTTGCTCCTACAAATTCACATCCCTTATATTAGGATTAACCTACTGCAGATACCTGAGGGCTTTCAAAATCTTAAGTTACATGCAAACAATTTTTTTTAAAGTATGTTCTGCGCCCAATGTGGAGCTTGAACTCACAATCCTGAGGATCAAGAGTCATACGCTCTACCAACTGAGCCAGCCAGGCATCCCAAAAATATGCTACTTTGAATCACTGGGTTTGCAAGAGGATAGAAAACCCTTGTTTTTCTGAGCCTGTTGCAATTACTTTCCATGTAATACTGTTTAGTTTCAGAATTAGGTAAACAGGCCACAGAAAGCCTTATGCTTTTCATCCTAAAAGGTATTATGAATATACCTTCAACTGATTTTTTGGTGCAATTGCCACCACACAACTGCAGACAGCCTCTCACAAGGAAAACTAAGCCAACAATAGGTCAATAGGAAGGGGACAAACTTCCTTCATACAATAAAAGCAGCAAATAACAATACTCATCATAGCACCACAGGAGTGGGCAGGATAGAAAACAAAAACCACACTCAGAAGGGGGGCAAAGCTCATCTGGGTGGTATAACAGCAAGAGCACTTGGCGGTTACAGCTTTGATGTGAGATGCATGTGGATGTGGACAGAGGTAGGAGGAAGACCTATCTCGTAGGGATGCCACGTCCCTGAATTAATCAGAAAGGGAAGAACTCCCCATTGTTCAGTGATTCAGCAAAGCATCGGCCACGTTAACACAGAACCAGTGCAAATTAAACTGTTCCTACGAGTGATGGAACCGACAACCACTGCTTAGTCACATGTGAGTGGGTATTTTACTAGACTCTTCCACGTTGAAAGGGCATAGAAACAGATCGCTAAGGCCTTCAATGTTGCACATAGGTATAAGGCAAAATCTGCTTATGGATCTTCCACAAATTTCCCAGATTGAGACTTGTCACTAATTCCTTTTTCCAAGTAATGTTTTAGAATCATGTGTGTTTCAAGAATGGGAGTTTATATTACATAAGCACAGTATCATGGCCGATTTCCAGAATACTTGCTGTTCCTTCTCACCAGAAAGATACTCAACTTGTGCCGTGCAAGCTGAGAAATGGCTCTTGACTAAGGAAAGAAGTAACGCTTCCCCCAAAGACATACAGCAGGAGAGATCTCGATCCTCCTCCTCCAGCTTCCCCACAGGAGCTCACAGCTCTCCTTTACTTCTGTGAAGACAGCACTGTCCTAATGCTAACAAAGTGCCAAAGAGAATTGTTTTAATAAACAGGGTTTTTATGCTCTTAAACTTGAGCTCAAGCACTTGATTCTATTAGCTAAAGTGCACTGCGGCTAGCAGAGGGTTCACGGTGGAACGGAACAGCATGCCTCTGTTTGAAAAGCTGACATCACCAGCACTTGGCAGATTGAATTCTTAAACACATTCAGCTCCAGAGAAGCGCTCCCAGTCTAATTAGAGCCATCCATGTAAGATTCGGGAACTGTAAGTGTGCTGTAAATATTTTTTACTGCATAATATGATTGTGTTTCTCAACTGGGGGCAGGCCATAAGAGTAAACCATAATTATTATTGCAGATTACCCAGGAAGAAAACTAGAATGGATTCAAAGTCTCAAAATCAGTCTGCTTTAATGTACACATGGTGACCAGACCTGGAGCTGAGGGGGGCTGTCCCTGAACTGGGTTAACTACAGTATGTAAATGATGCTTCTCTAAAAAGACCTAGAAGGAATCTTTCTTAGTCCTATCATTCCATGTTAGGTTGACTAATACTTTAAATGGGATTTACTAATCTCTGAATTATCAATATTTTAAACCTATAAAATCCACAGAGCCCCAAATTTCCAAACATGATCATAAAAACGTTCGGCACAACTATTTACTCTGGTGCATAAATGGTCGCATCAGGAAGGAATCTGGAAGGGGAAAAATCCTCTTCTCTCTGGACAGACACCATTATCTTGGTATGAGTAAGATGAAAACCCACTATACCATCCCTGGTGCTTTTGCTACTAGATGCAGAGACTTAATAGTCTTTCTCAGAGTACCACTTTAATCAAATGAGGTGAGAGCACTATCTTTCTGAATAGATCTTAAGATTGCTATAAAGAATCTAGTCAATTTTTTTTAAGAATCTAGTGACATGATGCAGAAAAGCAATTGGACATGGAGTCTCGCGTCCTTCATTTGATGATTATGCTGTAAAATAAATGGTTAGAGGTGTGTCCTGTTGCCTTCAGCACAGGCTTCTCGGATGAAAGTCATCACTGCCTTTGAGTCATTTAAACGTTTAAAATTAACATCTCCATGGCATTCAGCTTGTTCATGTATTTGACATGCATTCATCCAAGCATATTCAGTACTTGAGGATTTATCCTAGGTTCCCAGTGCAAGGGGGGGTGTCACTTAGCGCCATGGTTAAATTTTAACACATTTATACAAACGGACAATAGAAGTAACGCATCAAGGAATAAAGGGACTGTCCCTTCCTTCCAGGCAGATGAAACCTAAAATTGGCCCCCAAAGTAGCTCTCCCTTCTGTTACAAGAGCCTGTGAATTTCAGTGACAAATTCCCCCAAATGCCAACGATTCTTTTTATTTATTTCTGCCTAAGTTACTCAACCAAAACTTTCTGGTTTCACTTCTCCTCTTCTTGAGTAAAACAGGACAAAGTGATTTGCATATGGACTAAGGGCAGAATAGTAGTAAAACAAGCTGTTTCGGATCTTGAGGCAAAATTCATTGAATAATGCTTTAACTGAGATCAGACACTCATCTACTCAATTAGAGCCTAAGAATATTTCCATTTGGGTATAAAATTAATATATTATCAATAAGCTATCAGAAATTGATTTTTTTCAGGGTTTTTTTTTTTCCTTATAAAGATGATTTTGAAACTCCAGAACAGGGAGGAATGCAGGACACAATCCTATCACTGAATTCCAGGACTTCAGGTCAAGAAAGGCCATGTATTTAGGAGCATCTTGATCTAAAAACTAGACTCAAATTATGACGACTTTGTTAAAACAGCCCATCAAAATTCCTCTAAACGCCTTCTCTTCTCTTTGTTAGCTAGTTCTTACTTCTCTTAAAATGTAGATAAAGCCAGTGCTTCACTTTCTTTAGGAACAATGAGTCCCCAGGCAAGGTCAGTTTCTTCCCTCATTCAACCAAAGGCCAGTTTGGCTTACCATGCAACTCCATAGCTAACTGCTGAGCACAAGGGGGCAATAACTGGAAGAGAAGTACATGGATGGACACAGGCTTTGAAGACTGTCCCCATCACTTCCCACGATTTCTACACTTCAGTCTCCCAAACTTAACTAAACTAGGTTTATTTGACAGTAGGCAGCTTCCTTTCATGGCTTTTTTAGAACTTAACCCTCATCAATCTGTAAGCCAAACCCATCTGCTGACAAGTCACGGCCTTCCTGCGCTTCATCCCAAACAGGAGAACATTGCTTCAACAGACAGTTAAAACAAGCTCCCTGGAAGTGCACAGAAGGGCGCACTGAGCTGTCTGGACGGCCCATAAGAACCATGCTCAGATGCGGCTGATTTGGGGAACAGAAAATGCAGTATCTAAGATTGTTATGCAGCACAATGCAGTGTGAATTCCTAGCATGGGAATTACCATGGAAATAAGAGTTAAGTAGGTTAAAAAAAAAAAAAAAACCACCACATGCATCTTGGGGACTTACAGCCCAGGCTCTGCTCTGGGTCTTTTTTTTTTTTTTTTTTTGGCTACAAGATTGTCAATTTCTAAATGGGAATTCAGAGGAATATATATTTCTAGCAGAGCAAGTTGGGTCTTTCACTTTCTAATACGTGGGACGCAGCCAAGCAAGTACTGAGACACAGCCAAGCAAAAGACCAAGACTCATGCCTGGATAATGAATAAATAAGTAGCTGTCACTTTGCAGGGGAGCTGAAGGCAAGGGGACCCTCCTCACCTTGGGTGACATGCAATTAAAACAAGATAGCTGGAGTTCTCTGCTAATCCACTTGATGAACACATACTAGACTTAAAGACCTAAGTGAAGAGGTCTAAGAGACCTAAGAGAAATAACAGACTATCAGACCTCTACAACTGCGGATTGCCTGGAGCAAGCCCTCAAGAAGGATGGGCCACAGAGGAGATCTCTGGGCAATGCAGGACAGAAACCACCAAAGACTACACTCCAGGCAAAGCAATTCTGCACATGGCTAAGGATTCCACTAGTTGTTTCCAGATGAAGACCAAAAGCTTGCACTCTAACCAGATTCTCTTGTGGCACTGGAGGCAGCTATGTATTTGTCATTATATCAGCACCATGGATATATGATTTCAAATAATCGTATTGTCTCAAAAAAAAAAAGGGGTGGGTGGGCACAGTTCCAGAACCTCTTTCAGGTTCTCTGACATGTGGACAGAGGTGACCTCAGATGGAAAAACCACAGTGGAATTCCGGCACCCAAAATGGCAGTCCATGTGAGCAGTATAGCTTGCCGAATGGAAAGAAAGCAGGAAGGTAAAAAAAAAAAAAAAAAGGCAGGAAGGTGAGCGAGCTTGAGAGTCTACTGCTAGTGATCAAATCCCAGCACCTTCCATTCCCAGTCGTGTGGTTTAACTTTGTCACCTACTTCTTCATCTGTAAAAGGTACCTACCTACTCAAGATTGTTGAGTGGACTGAATGAATTTGTGGCATGCCTGGCATACCATAAGCGTTCATTGGCGGCTATTATAATTTTGGTCAGTCCTCAAAAAGGCTCAAAGAATAGGCAGGCCACTTTTGATAGGAGTGATGGCTGGCCTATCTACCTCTGCATATCAGCCCTCACCACCACTGTCCACACTCCCCCCGCTGCCTCTCCCGGAGTCAACTTCTGGTCACTTTCCCAGTTCCCCCCTTCTGGGTCCATCAGGAACCATAAAGAGTTCTTCTAATGCCATTCTGCCCACTTTGTGCCCAGCCCACACCCGTCCCCTTTCCATGGTATCTGTTTTCAGCTATCAGGGTAGTGATCGCCCAACCTGCAGGGGTCCAGGACCATGCTGCCTATGTGGTGGTCACCTGGAGTGGTCCAGTCTCGGCCCTCCACTTCAGGAAGAGCAGGTAACAATGGTGCAGGCTTTCTTGATGGAAGACTTTGGAAATAATTATAGATGATTAAGAAAAACTAGGGAGAGGTCTCATCCATTCATTCGTTCATTTAACCAACATTTAGCAAATGCTGTGATTTATCTAGAAATTCAGAACATGGGAACTCACGCAATCTGAGAATGCAGGTGGCTTGTCATTTACTGCAACCCAGCAAAGTCTCAGTCATTCAACCTTCCTAGAAACCACTGGACCCTAGAGCATTTTGAGGGGAGGTGGGGCCAGAAAGCTCACCATTCTGTTTTCTTTGAAAATAAACTTTTTCTCATATCAATTTAAGGAAATCCTAGATCTTTATGGCAACAAAGAAAAATACTTTAAGAATGGTCTTAAAGAATCTGGCAGTTTGGTTTTAAAACCTCTAGCTTCTAAGGTATTCCTGAACAAATAGTTTAGGACATTCAGGACTACTTTTGGGCCAAAAGTTAATAATTTACAGCTGCACAAGTATAGGTAAACTGCCACTATACAGCAAGTTTGTGAACCCTTACAGATCACTATGAAAATTACAAAGGGCATGCTCTTCACACATAATCTAACTCAGAATCAATCCTGTGTTAGTTTAATATGCTGTTCCTTGAAGAAGGCAAGCCATGGGTGGTTCTTTCCTACCTTGCTATTTTTTAAATAAAAATAACAGCAAAATTTAAGTTCAATGACAATATCATCTCTCTCCATCGTGCAAATTATAATACTGATGAGCTTCAAAGTCAGCAGAGATTATATAGACTTCACTATGAATACAGTCAAGTTAGTCTAAAAATTTTTACTTATTGATTATAAAAGGAATCTAAGCTCATTTTAGAAATTTTAGAAAATGTAAAACTGAAAAAAAAAATCTGCTTTTGCACCCAAAGATAAAGGTTATCTCAGTGGTATGTTTCCTTCTAATCTTTTTTCCTGAGTATATGTAAATATATCTCCATTGTGGTCTATTTATAGATATTTGTACCCTGCCACCTTCTTCATAACGAGGGGCTTCATACTATAGGTCGCAAATGTATTAAAGCAGCCTGCTACATTTTCTATTTCCTTTAGTACAATGCCTGGTGTTGAACTAGAACATCTGCTTCAGTCACGCTGTCACCCATAAATAGAAACCAAGCAGAACTGGTAAGAAAGGTCTAGAAGACTAGAACCCCTGCCCAAGCTGGTCCTGTTACTTGAGAAATGCAAAAGCGTCCCTGGTTTCTGTAGCAGGAGAAGAGATGTGTGGTGTATTTTCATGAAGTTATTAGCCCAAACACAGTAACACAGCCAATGTGCCACTCAAGTAAGGGGCACTGGCAAATGCATACCGTAAGGACAGCACAAAGCAGACCCAACAGGGGCTCAGTAAGGCTCCCTGGAGAAGCTCCAGAGCTATCAGGGCCCTAGTATGGAGCTCCCTAATATCCCTAGGGCAACAGTCCTTCTTTCTGGGCTCAGTACAAATACTATCCAGTTAATCTTCCTTGAAGTGACTGCTAACTTCACTTTAAAGAAAATGTGACAAATGTCAAAGTCTGAATAACTACAATTTATCCATCACTTTCCAGTAAAAGTGGTGTTCCATGAGAAAAGTAGGTAGTTCAGCTGATATAAAAAATTGGACACATCAAGGCATCTGGGTAGCTCAGTTGGTTAAGCCTCTGACTCTTGATTTCAGTTCAGGTCATGATCTCAGGGTCATGGGATCAAGCTCCATGCTAAGCATGGACCCTGCTTAAGATCCTCTCCCCACAACCCTGACTCGTGTACTCTCAAAGGACGGGGAAAAAATTGCACACTTTTTAAAGTAAGCTCTTTGCCCAACATGGGGCTTGAATTCACCACCCTGAGCTTAAGAGTCACATGGTCTACGGACTGAGCCAGCCAGGCACCCTGCACACAGCCATACATCAGTATGCAGAGGTACTTCACATATACTTCCCAATTTTTTACAAAGCATATCAAACATGTAACTCAAGAGTCAACATTTAATAAAATTAATCATTTGACTGCTTCCTCGAAGACATTCTCAAGTGTTCCTGACATCTTTTCATGATGCTAAGTGGATGGTGGGGTGGATTAGGACAATCATCAGTACAGTGATTCACTGCCTTGACTCAGGCCAAGGAACTGGCAGCTTTTCCACCATCAGGGCAGAGGTCATTAGTGAAATGCCAAAAAAAAAAAAAAAAAAAAAGTAGTGTTATGAAAATAAATTTGACCTTGAAGATCTTGTGAAAGGGTCTTCTTGACCTCCAGGGGTCGATGACAGGCTTTGGGAACCACTGGCCCAGAGGAAAACCAACGAACTCCAGCATAGTTATACACGTTTTTATAAGTAGTATGTAAGTGATCTTCAAATGTTTAAGCATGTTTAAAAAGAACATAGCTTGTTCTTTAAGGTCTCTCAAACACACAGAAAATACTAATTCTACACAAAGATTAGCTCACTTTGGGAGGTGAGAGCATCTCTAAAGTGAAACAAGAACCCCTAGAGTTTGGTGTAAAAGCATACATGTGTGGAAGTCCTTTGCTGGTCAAGTTCAAGAGTTCAGCTACTGAAGAATGTCAAGGAATTGGAATGAAATCTATACAACTGCTCTCTGAAATTAAGAGCAACATGTCACATTTTAAAAGGCCAAGAGGCCACTCTGTTCTATTAGGGTATTTCCTTAGCAATTTTAGCAGCTGCAAACTCTTTCAAACCAGGAAAAGAACTTAGTACTGTTTTCAGTGATAAAGTAACAGACTAGCCACTTCTGCATCACCATCTGAATTCACACTGGGACGTCTTTTTGGAACACTTCCACAATATGCATCATCTACAAATATTCCTCATGTAAAGAAAAAGCGGTGTTTGATTATCCATCCTTAAAAATTCTGCCTTGATAATGCCTATGAAATTAAAGAGCATCCCAAGGCAGAAGTCCATTAACATGTACGCCATGGACTTTTGAGAAAGGGATTGAGGAGGCAGTGACCAATGGTCACATTTACTCCAGTCTGATACAGCGACAGGCACATAGGCAGGCATCCACATAGGCTGGCTACTCTTCATTGGCTGAAGGAATGAACAAATGAATACAGTAGACACAGTGGACCAATAGGATCTGCCAAAAGAGTCTGCTTTCTGTCTGCAACTCTCCACATACAGAGGACTTCTGATGTCATCTACATCAAAGGGACAGGAGCACACAAATCTCTTGAAATAGAAGCCTATTCTGAAATATTTAAATTTCTGAGACACAAATAATTTCTAATAGTCCCAATACATCTGACAGAGTGACAGAACATATGGTATAGGGCTACTGGGCACACTAAAGCACAGAAATAGCATCTCTTTTCCTAGGTGTTCCTTCTTAGGAATGTGAATAATATTTATCATAAATTTTAATTGATCAGTGGAATGACACAGTACACAGGACACCAAGGTAATGAGGGCATCGCTTGCCTGGCATACAATGGAGACAATGCAAGCATACATGGTACCCCCCCAAGACATGGTGGAAGCAACCAAGATTTTCAACAAGCAAAGGAGAGAGGGAAACCAATCCTTATTTTTTTTTTTACTGTGCCCCCCACCAACTCCATTCCTTATTTCATGAGTATCCCATATATCAAGAGTGGACCTCAATATTTTCTAAAATTCCTCCAATTGTCACTTATAAGTTGTAACCAAATACTTCCAAAAAATTAAGATTTCCTAGTATCTACCAAATACTGTATATCAAAAGTGCTCAACTTCCTGCATAGCAAACTAAATAATGAGCAGCAAGTACACTAGTTTGTATATGGTCTTCCTCTTCTCTGCTCTATTATTGAGGATAAGATGAAATGAGTATTTGTACTGAAAATGGAGGGAGTAAAACAAAACCAATTTTTTTTAAGCAGATAAATTCAAAAATGCAAAGTTAGGTAACAAATTATGAGTCTGGACACTCCCAGTTGGGCGGGCAGTCGCGCACGTGCACACACAACACGGTGCTTTTAACACTCAAACTGGATTTTAAAGCCTTGATTCAAGTAATTAGTTTACACCAATTTAATATATATATATTTTTTTACAAACTAGTTTTCAAAGCTCAAATTATAATACTAAAGTGTTTGACAACCTTCATACTAAAATGCTGCCCTAATATGCGGTGATTGGAATAAATCATACCATTACAAAGATTCTAATTAACTAACAAAATATAGTGAACAAAATCTCATAGCTAGAAGGTCTTTATAAACACTGAATCATATTGAAATTTTCTTTCCAAATATTTTTCTTTTTGCATAATTTCAGTTTATCTGCAAACGGTATTTTGATTAGAGCACGTTTTCCAGTAAATCTAATGGTGTATATCATCCATCTACTCAAAAGAGGTACAGAAAGTGAATTAACGTCAATGTCAATTTTTATAATATATAACTGAGCGTAACCTTCATGGAGTCATGGGTAGTTCTAACAAATTATCTAAATGCTCAAACTTATCCAGCCCACTTCAAAGTGATGAATTTCAGGTTTTAAAATAACAATGATTTTGAACTGCTTATCCATTACCTATCTCTACACAATACATATAAAACCATGTTCAAGACAGACCTCAAATGTTGCTTGTAATGTTCAAGAATGCCATGATCTTTGGTAAATTAGGAAAAAGTAAAATTCTGTTAATGTTCCATAAAATATAGCCCTTTTGCTAATATGCCAATTTAGCTGTAAAGGAAGAGGAAAGAACTTTTTAAAACAAGAAATATAAAACGTTTTTCGTATTAGCAGAATCACACAAACTTCAAATGTATATATGCCAACTATCATGAATCAGTCTAACAATTTCTGGGACATGTTTGGGTAAAAATAGATTCAAAAAATATGAAGTTCAAATTCATAAATTTAACTCCTTCAACAAGAGGCCCATTGGACAAATACAGTATCAATTTCACAGACTCTACACAACAGTGTAGAAATATTAGTACCAAGGCTTTCGTCTTCAAAGCAAGGGAGACTGCCTGGAGGTCACATAAGACTTTCAGAAATGCAATCATTTTCCTGAAATTAGATTTCCTGGAAATGAAGTCCTCTACAGATAAAGAAGTTGCCAAGAATTTAGTCCGTTAAAAGCTGGCGTGAGTGCTTTCTGCAGGCAGGGTAAAACCTTGCACTCAGTTCACCATGTCTCAGCCCATGAGGCAAGCAAAAGACAGGAAAGGAGGGTAAACAATGAAGGCAGATGGTCTTTATTCTGACCTTCTTGGGATCAGAATCCAACCATTACAGAAACCAGTCCAAATGATAGAACTCTTTTTTTTTTTTTAAACTACCAGAGATACATAACTCCAGTACAACAGATTTATACCCACCAACATCTTTTCTGTAATGTTGAAAAACCCACCAAAGCTCTACACAGCTTCAGGAAGCTCCCAGGGCAGCATTTTTCTGCCCTACCATAGACTCCTGGCAAAAAAGGCTGCAGATTTTCCAAGCATGATGGAGAGAGTGGTCATTAGCCTCCTGGGAACTGGTTTTATTTTGGATTCCAAGCATACCCCCTTTAGGTGACCCAGACAAGTCTTTTGTTCATGGAGTGTTATCAGCATCTGTACAATGGAAATACTTTTAAAAAGTTAAATATCAGAGTATCCAGTGAACTTTTCTTTTTCAAACATGTTATCCTGGTCAAGAGACTAAACCTATATGGAAATATGCTTTTAACTCAAAGTTGCCTTTCTTTTCTTTCTTAATGGGAGACCAAGCAAAATGAGCAAGAAATCAGTGTGCTACAACCCAAAAGCAAAAATCTCAGTTATCCCTTTCCTTAGACATCTGTAGCAAGTTCTTTGGATGTGTTTGGCAATTCGCAATAATTCTAATGGGCTCCTGCCAGCTCATCACTCAACCCAGTGACTCAATGTATATGACAGAGCAAACTGGGGCAGCGATTCAAATCTGACATCTGGCTAGAGAGAAGGGAAGGAAGACACCTTTTTTTTTTTTTTTTTTTTTTTTTTTTTTTTGCTAAGAGGTGAAAATAATGTATTCCATTCTTCCTCCATACTAACCATAATATTCAGCCTCAGGAAGCCCCTGAAAGCCCACTGATAGGGCCACAACCACAGAAAACCTGGGAGAGCCCAGCAAGGTATATCCTACCAAAACACTGGACTTTTTCCAATGTTAAAAAAAAAAAATGCTAATGAAGAACACAGATAGCCATGTGCCAAGAGTTTTCAACTTTCTCCCATTCAGGCATCAGTAGCTATTGGGAAGGGTTAATTTTACATACAAAGGAACAGGGGATGAATCACTAGATTATGAACTCTTAGAGGAACATGCTTGACCTACCATGAACTTCTAGATTTACATTTTAAAGCCAACTAAATCTTTACATGGCTACTCCAATTGTGTAATTCAAATAGCAATTACACAGAGGGTTGGCTCCCCTTCCCCCCCTCCCCCATTACTAATGAACAAGCAGTAACAAAACACTGATGCTGAAAGATCTGGTGGTGGCACTAAATGTAGGCAGATGTTTTCCACATCAAAGGACAGTTGGGCCTGATCCAGAAAGCATCACAAGAGGAGTGGATGGTGCCCAGGTAAATCCACAGCAAACAGTAGCACAGCTCATCCCTGTATCTACAGGCCATTTCAGGAACATCAGCAGTGAGCGGCAAGACCAGGGAACTGACTGGGGCTGCCAGCAAGGAGACCTTTCATGGCCAGCTCATGGCTCCTCCTTCTCACACCTGCTTCACACAGGTCTCTAGGGAGTGTGAGTCTTATGCCCTCTTGGCAAAGTGAACAAAGACCATCCTGAGGGCAATAGCTTTTCTCAGCCTTCCCCCTCCTGATCAGAGAGGAACAAATGGGCTGAAATTCCAGGAAGATGGGTTTTAAGTTACGCCAAGAAAGGCTTTCCAGCTCCTGTAGTATAGGGGTAGAGGTAATCAGACAAGTAGGTTTCTTTGTCCTCAGCACTAACAGAGCTACGCTCTTGCAGTTTGTTCATAGTGACCTGCCCAAAAGGCACAAATACTAAGACTACGGCACATTCAGCACTTAATGCTGAAGGCATTGTGGATGTTTTGTGTTTCTTCCTCCCTGGAGCTGTCAAAGATGGGAAGTAGTTACCTTGCCAGGGTTACTTGATAGATGATGCTATGTTCTACAGGCTGGGGAGATTTTCTGTAGAGGCTTTTCTGGCAGGACAAAGTGAAAACTACCAACACAGATTTCCCATGCAGCTCTCAGAAGCAAGGTCTTGTGCTGGATATGGGCATTGAGGAAAGGACTATCCATTACTTTCCCTCCAGATACCCAGCATGTGACACACAGAGATGGGGAGCTAAGGGTACAAAGTTGGTGTGAATAACAAGTTTTGTGCTTGCCTGCAGTCATGCTTCTTAGGATATAAAAACAAACAGCTGGTTGACTCTTGAGCTACTCCGTTCCTCCAGACTTCTAAGATTTATGTGGCTCTGGGAAAGCCATAGTGGTCCTCAAACCATCAACAAAGGACTCTTCTCTGGAATATGCTTCTTTTTCCATTTGAATAACCTAAATTCAACAACCTGAATATATAAACAAGGTAAAAGAATCTACTAGATCCACTGAAAATTAACACTTATTCAAATCCATAATGGCCCCATTTCCCCCCTGCATTACATATAAACCTCTGATTTAACAACATTACTGAAGACTAGCATTATGCTCCGAAGCTCTATTTCTTGAATTGTTCATAAATGGGTTTATGGCTGCCAAGTTCTCTGAAAGACACTCTCTCTCTCACCAAGAGCATTCATAAAGATATTCCTACATCTCCACTTGCCCTCCTGTAGAGAACTGGATATTTATACCTGGAAAACTTTCACTTAAATTGCCTTAATGGGTTCTAAGTAAAACACTACTCCCCCAGTGATTCATTTTTCCATTTGACTGGCCAAGGATTTGAATTATAGCTCACAAGGTAACTTCATAAATAAAGCTAGCATCTTACTTGGGAGCTACATACAACAAGGGAGTCAGAATTTTATTCATCCATTGCAGAAGCTTGGCATCGTGGAGTTGCGCAGGTACCTATGGAGTAAGTTAAACCATCAACCAAATTAGGGTCAGGGAAAATATCTCCTCTGCAGGCTAGACTGGAATGCAGACAGATTTCAGGGAGTACAATAAACCTCTTGATATGAAAACATGTTGCAATGATTTCAATATGCCCCCAGAAGATTGGTCACACAGGTCACTGATAAAAAGAGAATGCACACTACTGTTTGTCACTAGACTCTTAAGAAAACCTCAGTAGATTCTTGATACAGCCCCTGTTAAAATAACTGAGTGCCATGTACTTAATAGCAACTCAAATCTTGAGTAATCGATCAGTCCATAACTACAAAGCAAAGGGTCACCTTATACAGGGGAAACCAAAACCACTGTGCCTGCAGAGAACATGCCAGGACAGATAGGAGGATTCAAGTTGAAAGAGCCAATGATGATACAGAGGAAAAACAAAGTCCAAAATTCATCGCAAAAATTATCCTTTAAGCATCTTTTATATCAAGTACATCTACATCTTAAAGTTTTTCCTCTATTCAATTTCATCCATTTTTCCCCCATAGTGTCTTACCCATTAAAAAAAAAAAAAAAAAACTGATTTCACAAAGATTTCAGCCTATCCTTTCCAGGGATTTTGAGAACCCAGTTTTGCTTTGTTTTTTAATTTTTTTATTTATTTATGATAGTCACAGAGAGAGAGAGAGAGGCAGAGACACAGGCAGAGGGAGAAGCAGGCTCCATGCCGGGAGCCCGACATGGGACTCGGACACGGGACTTGATCCCGGGACTCCAAGATTGCGCCCTGGGCCAAAGGCAGGCGCTAAACTGCTGAGCCACCCAGGCATTCCCCCGGTACACATTTTTAATGCTGTGGTTATGAGAGATCCACACAGGTTCTGAGAGGTAGGGCTCTCTCACTGCCTGTGTCACCTGGAGCCACTGAATCTTGTGCCTCAGTCCTCATCAGTAACCTGGGTGTAGTTCTCCTATCTGAATCTGAGTTGCATTAAATCCATTTATCCACATGCAGTTGTCAGATGCCACAAATGGAGCAAGCCCTGTGTAACGTTAGCTACTTTAATTACAACTGACCTCTTTTTCTTCCACTAGAGCATGGAGTCTCTCATCCCTTTATAAAAAAGAAAACTTCCCTTGACTAACCTGTTTTTCACTCTTCCCACTTCCCTATCCACCGAGCTTCTTGAAAGAGTGCCTTCAGAGCTCTCTACCTCCTCACTGAACATTTTGCGGAGATTAGCTTCCCACAACCACTGAGTTTCAGAAACAGCTTGGGCAAAGGTCCAGATGATTCAGCTGGTGCATCTGAGGTAACTGATCACTCATTCTGAATGCTCCTAAGTTCTCAGTCCTAGAGACCCAACTCCTTCTTAGTCCACTAATTCTGATGGCCTATTCTCTGGATCTGTCAACATAATGTTTGGTCAGGCTCTTTCTGCCCCATATCCTATTAGGGGGCTACCTAACCCATAGTCATGGTTTTAACCACAATCTATATCTAATAAATCCCAGGAGTCCACCTTCATCGTTGACCTCTCTGCCAAGTTGGACTCAAACCCAAGACAAACCAGACATCATCACCATTTGTAGGTTTTAGAACACATGCATCAACCGCAACATGTCCAAAATGGAATTTCCTGTGTGTGCCCCAGCATCCCGCTCTCATCCTCAGATCACGGAACCCCTACCAGAAATCTGGGAATGGTCTTTAGGCTTCTCCCTTCTATACCATCCACATATTTAATCAGTCAGCAAACGGCTGCTGGTTTTTCCAAGTATTTTGCAAGCCCCCCACCCTTCCTTGTCCCTACCACTGCTACTTTTGTCAGGCCTTGTGTCACCTGAAATTTTGTGAAACCAATAACCTAACCTCTGACTCCCCTCCACACTGCCTGAGTGATGTGCTAGTATTGCTTGATGCTGTACTGCCTTCCTGTCTTTGATAAGGTAAAACCCAAACTTTTGGATGCACATCAAGCCAACTCCTTGGGCCTCACTTTCCTTGAACATCAGATCTATATAGCACCATACTGCCCAGAGTTCCCCTGCACAGGTCTTTCCTTTGCTCAAGTGGGTCTGATCACAAGGACTCCACTCTCGTCCCTAAGTTAGCAGGTGAACCTCTACTAATTTTCTAGGGTTCAACTCTGGCTTCACCTGCAAAAAGCTACCTTTGTGTTCTCAACTGCCACACAGTAGGACTCAATCTTTACAGAACTGAATGTTTGCACTGAATACAGTAGAAGTCCTACATACAGATGTTTTAAACATTCTTTTTAGGGGGGCTTAGCAGCCAACAGATAAATCTCAAATCAGAGTACTTTAATATTTGTTCATGAGGAAAAGTATGATGTTATAGGTAAATATAGATTAATCTCAGCCCTTATAATAGTTACTATTAAAAAAAAGATTGGTGAGGACGTAGAGAAATTAAACCCTTGTGCAGCACTGTTGGTAAGATTGTAGAATGGTACAACTGCTATGGAAAACAGAATAGAGATTTCTCAAAAAATTAAAAATAGAACTATCAACTAATAGTCCCACTTCTGAGTATATATCTAAAATAATTGAAAGTGATGCCTCAAAGTAGTATTGACACACCTATATTCACAGCAGCCCTATTCACAATAGCCAAAAGATGGAAGCAATCCAATTGTCCAGCCAGGGATGAATGGATAAATTAAATATGGACACACACACACACACCGGAATATTATTTGACCTTACAAAGTAAATTCTGATATATCTGACATCATGGGTAAGCCCTGAAGATATCCTGCTAAGTCACACAAGCCAGCAACAAAATGACTATATGTCATCCTACTTTGAGATGATGTATCTCAAAGAGTCAGAATCATCGAAACCAAGTAGAGTGGAGATTACCAGGGTATGTGGAGACAGGAATGGAGTTCTTTAATGGGTACAGAGTTTCAGTCTTGCAACAAAGTTCTGGAGATCTGTTTCACAACGAGAGCAACATACTTAATGCTCTTGAACTGTATACTTAAAAAATTGTTCAGATGTTAAGTTTTAGGTTCTATGTTTTTACCAAAATAAAAATAAATTATAGATTGAAGTTTTGACAAATTCAAAGGGAAAATAAAAACTTAGAGATTTAAAGAAATTTATTGTGGTTTCTAACAAACCTATTTTCTTATTTTAAAAAATGACCTGGGTGACCATATGAAAATGCTATCCAACAAGTGATTCCTCATGTCTACAGCATCATTCCTCTGGGCTTTTCACAACCAAACTGCTCATGTATTTCATCTCTCAACTAGAACTCAATCTACATGAGGAAATGCAGAAGCAGTAAACAAAAATTGAGCATTAAATAAAATTAAGTCCATGAAAAGAGCACAAGTGTGATTTTTTTAAAGTAAACATAACTCTGCTTAGCACACTGAAATCTCTGGATGTTTTTAACAGACAGCAGGACCCTAATTGCATAACCTTGTTTTAGGTAAGTAGATGCAATTATGCTATAATTTTACATATTAAAACATACAAGTAGCATAACGCCACCCACCTCCCCATCATCCATCTGCCTTTCCTGCTCATTATTACATATGCTGATGATTCTCCCTGTCTGATTGCTCTCAATACTAACACACATCCTCCAAACTGGGTAACATTCCTTCTCTGTCTTGCTTCCTAATTGTCTGATTAAACCTAATTGTCTGATTAGACCATGCTACTTCTAGCTTCTAGTCCCCTATGATTCCTACAGTTACTCATGGAACTTTCCCAGGCTTCTCTCCACTTAAATGCCTTCCTCACTCCAACCATCTCATTTCCTTACCCACATTCCTTAATCTTCCCAATTAGTCCAGCAGCAACTTTGGTTTTTCTCCTAAGACCTCTCAAAGCCACCCTGAGCCACTATTCACGTGAAAACTGATCAGATTACAAGACTGCCATATGATCACCTACTCTGTCAGTATAAATGGTTTCCGCATATGGCAGATAGAGTGTCTGCGTTGGAATCCCAAAGGTTTTGAGTGTTTCTCTGGCTTTAATCTTTGCTTCATTTCTTTCCACCTTCAAGGACATTGAGCCTGGACTTTTTACATGGGCTGTGGAGCCCATTCCCAGCTCTGGGAATTTCTAAGCTGTGTGATTCCATGGAATTTTTTTTTAAGATTTTATTTATTTATTCATGAGAGGCACAGAGAGAGAGAGGCAGAGACACAGGCAGAGGGAGAAGCAGGCTCCATGCAGGGAGCCCGACGTGGGACTCGATCCCAGGTCCCCAGGATCACACCCTGGGCTGAAGGCGGCACTAAACCGCTGAGCCACCAGGGCTGCCCAGATTCCATGGAATTTATCCGAGCATCAACTGTATCAATCAAACGAAGGCAGCAGCACTTGCCATAAAGGAGGTTCAGGGCCTGGTATACAGTAAACTGAAAAAAATAGATAGTAGATACCAGCTCTCCTGGGGAAGGAAATACAACAGCTATAATCCTTTGGAGTTTAGACAATGTCATAGAACCATATTCTGCAGAGGCCATGGAAAATGATGCAAAACACAGGAGTCAGACCATAATGGTATCTTCAGGATGCAGCCATCAATACTGCATTATGAATAATGGTACTGTCAATAATACCTTGAGTGGGTCCTATTCTCCCTATGACCTATTTCCCATGACACGTGTTAACATTACCACAAAGCTCTAGAGTACTTTGACACACTCAAGTCTTCATTAGTCATAACACTCATGAATGTAGCTTAGAGGAAAAAAAAAAAAAAAACATGAAAAACCACCCATGACACATGCACCCAGAATCCCTCAATTATGCCTCAGAAAGACATTTGCTTCTTATCAGTCAAGGACAAGGGCTCCAAAAGACAATCTAAGAAGAAAAATAGAGAAAGTATCTTTGTATTATCTTTTCTTCAGTATTCTAAATTTTTGCATAGAAAGGACATTCTTATCATCCAACAATCTTCTTAAAGTCCTCGATCCCAGCATGGGTTAAACTGTGGGAGAAAAGCACGGCACACTGTAGATAACAATGCAAACTTATGCTAGGTGTTGATAGGTAATTTGGCAGCATGTATCAAAAGCCTTACAGTATATTATTTGAGCCAATAATTTCGCTTCTAGCAATTCCTACTGCAAATAGACTTTCATGTAAATGATTACATAGAAAGATGTTCATCCCAGCACTTAGAATAAAAAATAGAAAAAAATAAAGGGTCAACTAAGAGCTAGATCAAGGATGAAACTTGAATAAGGTAGATTGTGCAGCTCTATTACATTCCTGAAAAAATATTTAACATGAGAAAATACTTATGATACATTAAGTGTAAAAAAAGAAAAACTGTGTAAGGCTGCACTGTAAAACAGAAGCCTTACAGGTACAAATTGGCACCAAAGAATATATTACTCAGGGGCACTTGGATAGCTTAGTTGATTAAGCGTCTTCGGCTCAGGTCCTGATCTCTGGGTCCTGGGCCCAAGTCCCACATTAGGCTGGGAGCCTGCTTCTCCTCCTCCCCCTGCTTGTGCTCTCTTTCTCAAATATTAAAAAAAAAGAACATACTACTCACACACACGAAGGTAGGGAAAGGGGATATGTAGAACCTGTTTGCAAGCAGTTTCCACCACAGCCTTCATTCCACGCCCCTAGTTTACACACACTCCCATCAGGGGTTTCCAAGACCTCCTTCATAAAGGGACTCAACCAATTCTTTGGTTTGCAGTCAAAGTGGAAAAACTCAGATAAGAATTATTTTAAGTAGGTGGGAGAACTATAATTAGTAACCATATCCTTGCTTAAGTTTAAAATTAAGAGCTATGATATTCAATAAAATAGCAGTTCAAACCTGCACTAAAAATGCTAAAAATACTCATGCTGCCTGAGCCAGTGACTTTTCCCAGTGGGAGACTTTTCAGGTTAAACATGAACACTGGTGGAATTCCATCCCATCATTAAGGAAAGCAGTGGAAAATAAAGAATCTACAACACTGCCTTCCCTGTACACAGAATACAGTCTCAGACAAAACATAGCTCCTGGGAGCCCCAAAGTTCCCAAAATTTAGCCACTCCTTCCACTGTCACCTAATATTGAGGCATCTCTTATTGCTTGTCCTCAAGGGATCCCATCCAACTCAGAGCAAAATTACCAGGAAAAAAAAAAATTCAGCTGTTTTAATCAACTGAAATAAAGTTAAGATGATTTACCATGATGTGTGGGTATATCAGCAGCAAATATAAAATAGGTCAGTTTTTTTGTTTTTAAACTTTTAGATTTTTTTTAAGACTGAATTCATTTATTTAACAGAGGGCACACAAGCAGAAGGACTGGCAGGGAGAGAGGGAGAAGCAGACTTCCTACTGAGCAGGAGCCTGACATGGGGCTTGATCCCAGGACCCTGAGATCATGACCTGAGCCGAAGGTGACGCTTAACCAACTGAGCCATCCAAGCACCCCTAAAACAGGTCAGTTTTGAGAACTATTTCTTGTCCTCCATTGGTGGGACATTGTTTAAAAGACTACCCAATCTCAAGTGGACCTATACCATTGCCCCAAGAACTTTTTAAGTCTGCACTATCCAAAACCATTAGCCAAATGTGCCCAAGTCCAAACAGAAATGTGCTCTAAACACCAGATTTGGAACACTTGATGCAAAAGACCAAAAACACCAATAATTTATAGGTTTTATAACATATACTGAATTAAATACTAGAATTGGTTTCACTTGTTTCTTGTGCTTTTAATGGGGCTACCAGGAAATGTATAGTTGTACATGGCTTGCTTTATAACTCCACTCAACAGCACTATTATCACCCATCAGGTCTGTATTAGTTTCTTTCAGGGTGCTTCAACGATCTGAAATATCCACAGGCACCCTACCCACAGAACAGCAGTCCCCTAAAATAGGACTCATGGCTAAACATCCAGCTAGAACCTAGGGTATGTACCCCACAACCTTAAATTGGGAATGGTGAAAGCAAGAATGAGTAAATAAAGCCTGGTGTTCATCAGTCACCCATGGCAGGGCTGCTCCTCTCACGTAAGACTTTGGAGGTCTTTCCTTGCGAATTCATTCTTCCTACCTGCCTCCACGTCCCCCACACAGGCCCCACCCATGCACAGGCTAGTGCTGGATGAGCACCCAGTCCTAAGCCTGACCCAAGGACTCTGAGCTCAGTCAGGTCAGTTTCTGCAGACCTCTGCTTTCAAGAAAAGATTTTGTTCATGGTAAAATGTTAAACCAAGATCTACTGTAGAAATGGCTTCTGCCTGCCCCCGGGGCAGCAAACTTGCCCCCCCCCTTACTCATCTGCCTTCCTAGGTCCTGTTTTATTTTTTTTTAACATTTTTTAAAATTTTTGTTTATTTATGATAGTCACAGAGAGAGAGAGAGAGGCAGAGACATAGGCAGAGGGAGAAGCAGGCTCCATGCACCAAGAGCCCGATGTGGGATTCTATCCCCGGTCTCCAAGATCGCGCCCTGGGCCAAAAGCAGGCACCAAACCACTGCGCCACCCAGGGATCCCTAGGTCCTGTTTTAAAAGCCAATGAAGGTGTCAAGGCCACCTTGAGAGAGACCCCCCACTCAAGCTTGGGTTAGATACTCAGCCTGGAGGGGTCCCCAGGGTACCTCCAGCAGCTCCAATGTGTGAGTGGCAGAGTGGAGAACCTTGAGGCACAGCAGGTTGCCCCCACCATGCTGACCTCACACTCTGTACAGACCCATCCCTGGGGTCTTCAGTTCAGGTCAGTGGCAGGAAGTGGTGGACCCTTTCCTATCCATCAACACTCCTCTTACATAAACAGAGGGCGAGTTAATTTCTTGGGGTCCTCTGCTGCATTGAGACCGATGTGAGCTGGATTTGGATGATAAAGTGGATTGTGTATATCGGAAGAAACAACTCAGTCAAGTGAATGATGGCCAGTGCCTGAAACCCAAAGGGGGCTGGACACCTTGAGGCCAATGAACCAATCAGAAGCCAAGGCTGGACTAAGTACTCTATTATCCCAGTCTCTCCCTGAGCTCTAGATCTTCTATGTATCTTTCCTCCACCCCCCAATGAAAAGTCATCTACTAGAACGCTAAGCAAAGCCAGACAGTGGTTAATCCTCCCAGAAAAGGATTTCAAAAGTCAAAAATCAAGACCCAGGTTTGCTAAGAGTGACCCTTCTACCACTTTTCAGGGTGCCCTATGTTCTAAAAGGCCACTGATATCTTTGAAATTACCTCATTTCACACAAGCTGTCACAGTTTCCACTCCAAACCAATACTGAATATTTTCCATAACTTCCTTTCTACGTAGCCAATAAAACGCCTAGCAACTCTGAAAGTGTCTCTCACTGGTCCAGAGCATGAGGTACTTGCTTACAGATGCCTCTGGTTATCGTAAAGCATACACAGTGACCACACCCCGCCCCAAGTGCTTTGGGGGTGGCCTTTCAACTTCAAGGACATATTTTTAGATTTAGTAGGAACTTTCTATTACATGGTAGAAACAGGTGAAGTTCTGACTACTTAGAATAGCCTACATTTCCTTTTGTTTATGGACCTATAGAATTCTGAAGCATCATTACAAAATTAAGCCCCAGCTGTTATTAAAAGGCAAAAGTTGGATTTGTCTGTTGCTCTAAGTCACAGAGTGTTTACTAGTATTTTGCACAGCAAGGAGAACCCAGCTGACTAAGCACTCTGCTGGTCTACACAGCCCCTTTTGGCACATTAATAAACCTACTAGTAAATGTAAACAAAATTAAAGGCACTTTTTTCAATGACAGCCCCTGAGAGGCTAAGGAAAGAATCAGTGTGGTTATTAAAAAATCACAGCGGAATCGTAAAAGCAAGAGCTCCAAGTAGGATAAAGTTGGCACTTTACAAAAATATTAACTTTTTGTAAGATTGTACCTTTTCCCTGTTGAAATGTTACACAGGGATACTGTAAACTTTGTAAGCTTGTGTCTATGCACCTGGCTCAGCTCAGATGTTACCTTTTCATGAAACCATTTCTAATTGTTCCAGTACCAAACACCATTTTCCCTGCTCTGTATTCCCAAAGCACCTTGTTTCTCCACAGGACGCTTCATAATGGCCTCTTGTTCCTTTCATAAAACCCAAATACTCGGGATACAGTGCCATCATGTCTGCTGCTTCCCTTCTTTCAATGTGATTAAAGTGTGTGTGCGTCTAGAGGGGTGATGGAGTAAGGCATACCATAGAAATGTCCCATCCAATAAGCATCAAAGCACCCACCACCGTGGTAGATGCAGGGAGATAGAAGCAAACCACCCACCAGCCTCTGCACCCTGACCCCAGGGACCATCTGTCCACCAGAAGCAGCAGATGACCACAATGAATAATGCCCCAGGCACTCTAAAGGGGCAAGCAAGGGGTGCTACATAAGGAGGGAGGCACCCACCTTCTCTTGGATGGAGAAGGGGGCATGCAAGTAACACATCGGGAGCAATCACGTATTTATGGATTGAACAAATGAATCACAAAGTATGTGAAGGTTGAATGGTGCCTTGAAGCATCTAGCAGAAGTTGCTCCTGTGGAGGTACAGGGTGGGCACTTCTGACACTGCAACACAAGCCAAGACAGAAGGAGAGACTGCATTCTCCTACCCAAAGCTTCCAGGACCCTGGCACTGAGGTGACAGATCTAGAGCAACGGACAGCCAAGGCTCGGCTCCTGGCCAATGGGGTGGAGAGCTGGAAATGCCTGAAGGCTCATGTTAGTACTTCTAATTCTCTACTGAAAGGCTGGCTAAAGACAAGGCCCACAGATTCCTCACCTGGGAAATCCCTTTTCACCCCAGGCATCGATTCTACAGGAAGTCCCCAGGAGGATCTGGTTTCATCTCAAACACTGCTAAGCCCAGAGTCCCCTCCCACCTTGCAGATTTGGTTACTCAGCTTCATATGCTAATGGCTCCTGGAACTAGTTCCCTGATCTTTGGGATAAAGTGGAGACCAGCCTCTCATTCCAGGGCTGGAGTCAAGATGCTGCCAAATTCTCCTTCCTGCTAGGAAGCTCTTGGTTGCTCATCCCCCCAGACAGTAAGCTTCTGAAAGCTTGGCTTGTTGGGCTTTAAGTTTCAAACAATGTAACTCTTGGTTTCAGCTCAGGTCAAGTTCGTGCAGTTGTGGGATCAGGCCCCATGTTGGGCTCCGCACTCAGTGTGGAGTCCGCTTCAGATTCTCTCAAATCTTAAAGTTTCAAACAATGGAGAGGGCCACAGAAGCTCCTGTGAAACTCCTTTCGAAGACCCCAAAACTGGGACGCCTGGGTGGTTCAGTGGTTGAGTGTCTGCCTTGGGCTTGGGGCGTGATCCGGAGTTCCACCATCCAGTCCGACATTGGGTTCCCAGCAAGGAGCCTGCTTCTCCCTCTGCCTAGGTCTCTGCCTTCTGTCTCTCTGATGAATAAGTAAAATCTTAAAAAAAAAAAAAAAAAAAAAAAAGACCCCAAAACAGGTCATCTGAATAAGCAGCAGCTAAGGTAGGACCATTATGGGAACAAAGATGGGATTTTATCACAGGACAGTCCCGAAGATAATCACTGGAAAAATCTGGAATCAGAGTTTGCAGCATTTCTGCTCTACCATCCACAAAATCACTACCCACCCTGTTGACAACTCAGAAACACATCTGTGAAAAGTTTGTTTTTGTTTTTGTTTTTTTAAGATTAAAAAGCAGTGTTCCTTAAACAAAAATCCGAGTGGGAGTTGACTGAATCAGCTCTTCGTTGGCTCAGGGTTATTTCACATAACCCAATTTCAGCTACTGTATGTAGCCCAAGGAGACCAACAATGCTAAACTATTAACATGAATGTTTATATCACAATTTATATATTTTTTTTTCAGTTCTGGGATGCTTCTATTTTGCAAAATAGTCTGTCCAATATATTGTCCCAAGCAACTTATTTTTGCTTAGATTATTTACAATCAGATAAACCATTATTCATATGTACTTTCCGTGAATAAAAGTGTATTGCACTTTCTACCAAAGAATGTTAAGATTGTACATAAAAATGAAATTTTGGGGTTGACCTGTGTGTCACACAAATAGATGACCACTTTTAAACTTAACAGTCTGATCACAAAAGGTGGTGATGCCGTACCTCCCTTTGCTCCTTGGCTAAAATGTGCAAAGCAGCAGTGACATGCTTCAGATAGGACCAGAGCACTGCAAAGCACACGGCTGTACCAGACCCACCACCAACCCCCATCCTTGCTCAGGACAACTGTGACAACAGAAGATGATAAGGGCAGTCCCTGAGGACCTGGTAAGTATTATCCTACTTTTAACATTCTCTCCAGTCCTCACAACCGTACAGGGATATCCTTCTGGGGGGTGGAGGGGATACCAAGGAAGAGGCCACGAAGGTGACAAGGCCAGAAGGCCCTTCCCCCCACTCCTCCAACCAAGTCTACCCAAGGTCAGCTATGTTCCTCACATGTGCCATGCTACCAAAGGAGTGGTTAGCAGACCTGTCTCCAGGAGGCACAGGCCTAAGAGGACCCACACACCTTTTTCCTTCCCCAACTCTCCCGGCCCAGCCTTTTTATGGAAGTGGAATTCAGTTCTACATTTACCTAAGTGCCTTCTCTATGGAGGCCTTCTGATGGACGTCCCAGGGAGGATGTGAGCAAAAGAAAAGCAGCTTTGGGGGTACCTGGCTGGCTCAGTTGGTTAGGGTCCAACTCTTGCTTTTGGTTCAGGTCATGATCTCACAATCATGGGAATTGATCCCAGCGTCAGGCTCCATACTCAGCAGGTAGTCTGCTTGGGATTCTCTCCCCTCCGTCTTCTCCCCCTCCCCCAAATTAAATCTTTAAAAAAGCAGTTTTATCTCTGGTTGACTGCCCAGCTATAAGCTGAATGAGAGGGTACCAGACTCTAAAACTGGTATAGTACATGATGCAATTTCTTAAATAAAATCATGATGGTCATATCAATGGCTTAGGGGGGGCTTTCACTGGGAAAGTCCATGGACTCTTTCCCACAACTTTTCTTCTTCTTCCATATCTGCATCTTTCTTTCTTTCTTTCTTTCTTTCTTTTTTTGTTTTGCTTTGTTTTTGTTTTTCTTGCATGTTTCTTTCTTGGTAACATCATCCATTTGATAAAGAAAACATCCTCTGGCTATTATTCTCTGGTCTTAAAAAATGAGGTCACTGTTCCCACTGAAGCAAATGACAGCATAGAAAAGGCAAGACAGGGCTCTGAAGACTGAACATTTGTGGCATGTTACCTCGGACTGTGTGACCCTAAGCAAGTCACTGTTCTTCCTTTGACCTCAGTCCTTTGTGAGGACGATGCAGCTGTCCCACAGTGCAGGTACTAACACACCTTTCAGGCCAGTGAGCCCCACTTAACGTGTATGCACTTTGGTGTGAGTACACTGTGCACATTTTTCCAGGGAGAGGGTCCTAATATTCTCCAAGTTCGGCAACAGAACTAAGACCATGAACTGATTAAATACAGACTCGAATCTGAGGTCTAAGCTGCCACCAAAAGTCTTAGGTTCTGTACAAAAGAAAGTCTGATTCCACAGAAAGCTCAAACTTTACCCCCTCCCCTCTTTCTCCTTCCTTCTCTACCCTCACAGCCTCTATAAGGTCATGACACAGACTGTCATGGAAGCTACTGTGGGGGCCCTTACCCAGACCCAGGGACCTCAGGGTCATGTGCAGTCCATGACTGCTCCATAGTCACCTCCCACTTTCTCACACACACAAGTTTTCTGCTCCGTGATTTTAAAGCCGAGATGCCTATTTTCAAGAGGAGGCTAACACCACACCAAGAAAGGAGGTGAACAATGAAGAAACAAGGGTCTAGACACCATAGAACAGGACCAGTTGTGATAAGGAGCCAAGGGCAACACAATGGAGTCGGGGGGGGGGGGCGGTCCTCTCCAAGGTAAAGTAGGGAGCAATCTGGAAGATGTGCAGAGCAGGCTGGCAGCACTCTAACTGCTGTATCAAGGCTTGCTCTAACTTCCTGTATACCTCCACCCTGCTCAGTCCTGGGGCTCCCACCCAGAGAGCAGGCAGGCCTGTAGCAGAAACCACACAGCTCAGAGGGAACCAGGGGGGATGACTGCCAATTAAGCAGCAGTGAAGCCAGTGATGGCTAGGTCCACCACCTCCATGCTCTCCAGAGAAGCCACTTTCCAGGTGACCCTTCCTCCCTTAGTCCTACAGGAAGGTCAAAATGAAGAGCACCCTGGACGGGACCATCAAGAGTCTCCACAAGGAGAGGGCTGTCACCAACTCCAGGGGACAAAGACACTCTCAAGATACCAGGTGCTTCCCAGGCACTGCCAAGAGCCCCTCTGGCAGCCTCACTCAACTCTGCTCCCTTTCTAGCTGTCCCACACAGTGGAGATGGCAGCTATTAAATATGATCTGACCCTGGGACAGCGAACAAAGCTTGCCTTACCATGTGCTGCAAGCAGAAATCTCAACTCCTTGGCCTGCCCTATCATCCATCAGTGCAAGACCACACACCTAACTGGGCCGAGCACCACACTTGCCCTCCAACCCCACCCACTGAGAAGGAAAATTTATCTCCCAATGGTTTTCCTGTTTTACCTGTCAGTCATCCAAGTGGGTCTCCCCATTGTTCATCAAACCGGATGTACCTGCTCATATGCAAATGTCAAGCAGCATTAAACACACAGAAGATAACCTTTACTCCTGTTCAAGTGTATTGTATTGAAACAATGAGGGAGAAAATTTCAACCACAAGTCCAAAGACCATTGAGGTTCTTCACATTTCCTCATTTCTTCCACAAGAAAGCTGTAAAATGCACTTGTCACACCAGCATTTCATTAGATGTGTCATTAGTCAAAACCAGAGATAAGTAGAAGGAAATAATGAACTTGCCTTTATGCCTATGCTTTAAAAAAACACATACACACACACCACACAAAACAAAGAGACTATGCCTTTCAAAGAAACTATGCCTTTACTAACTAGTGGAAGAGTAATTTAGTGCAATATTAGCATAGGACAACTGGTAGTCCCCACTGAAATTTGAATTGCACATTTTTTAAAACTAGCAATCCAAGTCTTTTAGGAATATATATATATATTTTTTTAAAGATTTTATTTTAGAGAGCATGTGCATGCACACAGGGGAAGGGGCGGAGGGAGGAGAGAGAATCTGAAGCAGACTCCATGCTGAGCACAAAGCCTGGCTTGATGCCACAACCCTAAGATCATGACCAGAACCAAAAATCAAGAGTCAGACACTTAACAACTGAGCCACCCAGGCACCCCATGAATATATTCTTAAGTGTGCAAAGATATTTGCAGCCAGGGCTAGAGCTGACAATTACTGAGTATTCACCATGTCCCAGTCACTGTTCTAAGTGCATCATACACATTAGCTATTTTACTACTCATAAAATCCTCTAAGGTAGGTATTACAATCCCCATTTATAGAGGAGAAACCTGAGGACAAGAGCAGTAGAGCAACCTATTCAAAGCCGAAGAGGCAGCAATAGGTAGAACCAGGAATTTAAACCCAGGTATTCTAAGCACGTCACTGCAGCTCTGTTTAAAAGTCACAACACAGCATGTAACTTAAATGTTCACCAGTAGGAAAGTACTAAATAAGTCACGGCACATCCACAAAATTTAACACTACAAACTATTGCAAGGTTTCTCTCTATGTGCTGATGTGGAAGCAGGTCCAAGATCTCGATGGTTAGTGAAAAAGCAAGTTGCAAAACTGCAGGATACAATGTGGGTTTAAAAAGAGACACTTCAAAAGCAAAATTCTGAAAAAGTATACTAGAGAACTCTACACCTGTGAAATGAGTGTATGGCAAGAGACAGTTTTTTTTTTATATATATATTTTGTACCCTTCCATCTTTTTTAAAATCAAGAGTATGTAATTTTATATTTTAAACATGTTTTTATAAAAATAAAATGTATAACTTACCAGTGATACCACACAATGAAGAAAATGACCAAAATCCCATGTGCGTGTGTGTCTGATTTGGAAGTGGCTAATTTCCAGTTCAAGTCTTACACCTGATTCCTACAAACGCAACAAAAACCATGGTCTTTGAGACTCTTCTATAGTAAATATACTACTAGTCAGAGCAATTTAAGTACTTGATTCAACGCTTTTTAAGATTTTATAATCTCTACATTCAACATGGGGCTTGAACTCATGACCCCAAGAGTCATGCTCCACAGACTGAGCCAGTCAGGTAGTCCTGGCTCATTCTTCTTTTACACTCTAGGGTGACAGGCAGAGGACAGAAAGTAGCATAAAGGGTCCCATGAACATAGAATAAGGAATGACCCACACGCTTTGCCAAGGACAGTCTTGGTCTATACCCACTGACCCAAACGGACAGCATATACTACGTAGCTCTTCCACCTAAGTCTGCCCACCTGAAACAAACGAAGCAAAACTGCTTCATCAGAAAAATACAAGAAGTAAGGTTTACAACTCAGAGGAAGGAGGCAGAGTTAGCAAAATCCTGATCCAGGCATTTACTTGCACATCCTAGCAACTAAGATAAAGTAATTAGAACGAAAAAAAAAAAAATCAAAGTCAGTTTCAAATAAACTTTAAAGAAACATCCTCAGAATGGTTTCCCTTCTCCCCTCCCCCAGAGAAGAACAAAAAATCAAGTAGGAATAGAACATTTTCCTCTGAAAAGAATTTAAGGCAATTTTTCATTGTTCTCCTCTATTTGTAATTCCATCGAAAACACAAGAAAATCCCTACTTTAACAGGTTTCTGAAGCCCTCCTCTAAGACAAACTGCTATTCCATAAAACAGGCTCACCACTGATTAAGTGAGGTCATCGGGGGTTTTATTCCTAGCCAGTGCTTCAATGTCAAGTAATTCATAACCAAGACCAACAGTCCATCAAAAGGTACCACTCAACTGTAATCCTCTAATCATTTCAGTAGAAAATTATACTCTGAGCCATACAGTATGGGTTTAAGTTTATTCACCCATGTTTAATATGTAATTATCGACCATTCTGTGTGCCCAGCAAATACACGCTGTACGAAATGCTGGAGAGGGTTAAGTGCTCCATAAAATGCACAAATATAGAGATAAGTGTAACGGAACCGTAAATTATACCTAAATATAATATATATATATATATTTTAAGATTTATTTATTCACGAGAGACAGAGAGGCAGAGACATAGGCAGAGGGAGAAGCAGGCTCATCACAGGGAGCCAGATGTGGGATTCAATCTCAGGACCCTGGGATCATGACCTGAGCCAAAGGCAGACGCTCAACCATTGAGCCACCCAGGCATCCCTATCTAAATACATTTTAACTAGAATTTTAATCATTTCATCAAAAACTATTTTACTTTCTTAGAATGACAGAAGTTTTCCATGATGCTTCAAATGACTATGGTTCTTCAGAAAGTCCTAAAAGTTGAAACTATCTTAATAAATTTCCTTATAGTCAGCACAGGCATTATTCCACTGAACTAGAATTTGTCATAATAAGCTTACCAAATAGAAATAGATAGTTGTAGAATAGCTTCTGATGCCCATGAGGATAGTGGCTCTCAGTCTCGGGGAGAAACGATTTCTCACCAAAAAGCACACTGTAAAGGACTAATCAAAGAAATACCACTTTTTTGCCTACTGAATTAGAAAAAATTCTTTTACCCTAAACATTAACGCTTTATGTTGGCAAGAACACAAGCCAACAGGAAGTCCGTTCACTGCTGATCACACCCTGAAATTAGTACCATGTCATTGGAAAGCAGTTTGGAATTCTATGCCAAGAACCATTTAAAAATCCACCCCTTAGAAAAACACGAACATTTGTCAATCCTACCTTCAAGATAAATTGGCAATTCAGAAAAAGCCAAATGCACAGAACTGTTCATTATAAGTCATTCACAAGAGCAGTAAATTAGATTATTTGTAGTAAAGGAACAGGTGATGCAAAGTCTGGAACAGGACATAGTAAGCCTGGAACACAACATAGTAACCCTTAGGTCATCAGTTGTCACTGTTATTAGAATATAGTATTTACTCAATATCTAGATACAAAAACCATGTATGCTATTATGTATATCTGCATAGAAAATGAAAAATGTATCAACATGAGACAAGCTGTATTGGAGAGATTACTGTAGGTTTTGTTCTCAGCCCTACAGGCATTTGGAGCTGGGTTGATCTTGGCTGGGAGGGTCTGTCTGTGCAGGTAAGATGCTGAGCAGCAGCCCCAGCCTCCACCCACTAGATGCCAGCAGGAGGCCCCACCCTCCGTTGTCACAATCCAAATGGTCTCCAGACATTGCTGGATGTCCCCTGGGAAGCAAAAAAAAAAAATCACCTTTGGTTGAGAACCACTATATGTTTAAGCTCTTTTCCCTCTCCATTTTCTAATTTTTCTGTTTATTCTATTAAAGCAGTTGCTTTAAAATAAAAATGGCAGGGTCCTTGGGTAGGTTAGATGGTTAAGTGTCTGCCTTCAGCTCAGGTCACAATCTTCAGGTCCTGAAGATCACCAAGTCTCACACCTTTGGTGTCTTGCCATTATGCACTCTAACTAAGCATCTTATTCTCAGAGAGACCATGACCAGCCTAATCACATCACCAGCATGAATTTCAAAAGGAGCTTCAAGTCCTTTCCTGAATACTACAGAAGTCTATAAACAAGAATAGTATTTTGACTGGCCATGTATTTTTGAGACAACAGGTTAGGGAGAAGCCACAGAACAACTTAAGAAAGATGGCAATATAACAACTTGTTCTAAAAATCCAGTGAGTAAAACAGTAAGGTTTAAAACTAAGACAGTGGGTTGGGGTGCCTGCATGGTTCAGTGATTGAACGTCCATCTCTTTAGGCTCAAGTCACCATCTCAGGGTCCTAAGGTCGAGCCCTGAATTGGATTTTGTGCTAGGCACAGAGTCTGCTTGAGATTCCCTTCCTGTGTCCCCTAACCCCCCACCCAGCACTACCTTGCACTCCCTTGTGCTCTAAAATAAGTCAATCTTGGGGCACCTGGGTGGCTCAGTCCATTATGCATCTGCCTTTGGCTCAGCTCATGATCTCAAGGCTCTGGGATTGAGCCTCGCCATAGGGCTCCCTGCTCAGCAGGTAGTCTGTTTCTCCCTGTCCCTCTGCAGCTCCCCCCGCTTGTGCACTCTGTCGAATAAAATCTTTAAATCTTTAAAAAACTAAGACAGTGGGGACAGGGCTACATTTCATTTTAACTTCATGTACTAGCAAATATGGATCCATTTTTCTGCTCCACACTTAACAGTTATCTCTTATAGTAAATCTCTTCCATGGCTTGTACGTTGAATTCCAGACTGCCCTCACGCTACTTCTGCAGTCTTACTGTCCAATCCTTACCCTCCCTTCAAATTTAAGTTCTGTAGCCTTCCTTTTCAGGCTGCTTCCCAGGGGTCAGGTCTACCTGGCTGAAAGATGCCCATGGGCTCATCACCACGTAAAAACTTCTGCCAGGTGGGTTCATTATCTCACCAGCCACCTATCCAAACACACACACACACACACACACACACCCCTTCCCTAAACTGGCAACTCCCTGAGGACAGAGATGGCACCCCATGCTACCAGTGTGAACTTGTAACTGGCCTTAAGCCATCCCTCAATAGCTCTAGGAGCTTCTTGCAAATTCACAACTTCTATCATGTTTGGGATGGAATAAGAAAAACACCTTGGTAGAAAAATTCTTTCCTGAGGATTCTTTATAAGGAACAAATGTAAATTCCATACCAAGTGGTATTTTTTGCCTGTTTGGTTCGGCTTTTGACCACTACTAGGTGTGCCATTCATGGAAGCCTTAGCAACATTTCATTTGTTAAGCTGCTGCAAGAACAAGTAACTTGACAAACCAATCCCTTCTGCCACTTAGTTCTACAATTGCCATTCTGAATCTAGGCTATTATAACTAGAGGAGGAAAAATAGGTTATAAAATAAACAATATTAGACTTAGCTCATTACATTATTAATAAGTTTATTATTCTTTTACTGTGGGCAAAAATAATTAACATGTATTTATACAATTCAAGAATATTATAGCAGTGTTTAACATTCAAGTGAGAGGTGCTGATTATGCTGGTGGCTTAACTGTATATTAGAATTATTAACAGAGGGGCACCTGGCTAGCTCAGTCAGGTAAGCGTCTGATTCTTCATTCTGGTTCAGGTTGTGATCTCAGGGTCCAGAGATCCAGCCCCGGGTTGGACTACGAGCTCATTGGGGAGTCTGCTTGAGATTCGCTTGCCCTATGTCCCTCCCCCTGATTTGCTCTCTCAAATCTTAAAAAAAAAAAAAAAAGTATTGAGAAATAAATAAAATTTAATAAGCACTTAATCATTATTAGGCATCAGGGTCTATTCTAAGCCTTTTAACCTGTCAACTAAACCTCACATCCACCTTATGAGGTATGTACTATTAATTTCATTTTTACAAAGGCAATCATGAGAAACCGGAGTAATGTGCAACTTCCTAGTATAAACTATATGAAGTCTATTTACATATCTAAATAGAAGTATAGGCATGCAAAAGTATGGGTGGACAACCAAGTATTTCCCATGAAGTCAAACAGTTTTTAAATTCCTATGAAGCAGCCCATATGAATCTTTAGATTCTTCTTTTTGTTATATGTGCTTTGTGAATTGCCCACTAGGAGCAATGTCAAAACACATCCTAAACTGGATTGTGCCTTAGTAGTCAGGCTTGATTTTACAATAAAATGAGACCGTGGCATTTATTTCCTCAAAAAACCAAAACTTTGGCTTTGTGGGGATTTTAGTTAATTTTTTAAAATGTTTTTAATCTAGCTGACATAATTAGTTTCAGGTACACAGCAGAGTGATTCAACAGCTCTACACGTCACGCTCAAACACAAGCATAGCTACCATGATATTACAATACCATTGACCATACTTCCTATGCTGTACTTTTTATTCACATGGCTTGTTCCATAACTGAAAGCCTGGTATCTCCCACTCCCCTTCAACCATTTTGAGCTATCAACCCATGAAAAGACACAGAAGAAACGTGCATGCACATGTAGTAAGTGAAGTAAGCCAATCCAAAGAGGCCGCATACTATAGAATTCCAATTACATGACATTTTGGGGCAGAGGGAGCTATAGAGATAATAAAAGGTCAGTCGTTTCCAAGGAGTAAGGGGAGAAGAAAAAGAATTTTTAGGGCACTGAAAACATTCTGAATGATCCTATAATGATGGACACATGTCATCATACATTTGTCCAAATCCACAGAACAGACAAAACCAAGAATGAACTGTAAACTGTAGACTTCCAAGGATGAGGATGGGTCCCGTGTAGGTTCATCAGCTGTAACAAACGCACCACCCTGGTGGGGGATATTGTGGCAGAGGGCTAGGTGTCTGTGGGGTAGGGGGTAAACAGGAAATCTCCACCTTCCTGAATTTTTCTATTTCCCTAATACTGCTCTGAAAAAAAAATCTAAGTCTTTGTGGGGTGGAGAGCATGACTCTTTATAGGAGATGGAACTCAAGCTCTAGCCTAGTTTGGTGTACCTTCCTGTATCTTCCTTATCCAGTCATGCAAGGCTTCTTTGCCTTCCTGTGCCAAGTGAAATCAGAGAGGAGCGCCCTAACTTACCTTTCCAGTGTGTACTCTATTCCAGTCTGCTCTCCCCACACAGTCACACGCTATGTAGATGCCACAACCTGAGGTAAAGATTTCCAGGTGGACCTCTTACCTACTCTCTCCCCCTTCCCTTTGGAGGATGTCCCGGAGACATCAGACCTGCATTTGTATCATACACCAGAGCCTGAAAACCAGAGCTCCTCACCCAGCAGACCCACCTGGTTCCCCTATACTACCTTCTGCTACCTCTGCAACATCCTCCCCCATGATATTTAGCTCATTTGTCTCTGCATCCTTCCTCCTGTGCCAGGATTTCTTCTCAAACTTGTACATCTCAGTATCAACTAGAGGGCTTGCTACAACAGAGTTGTGGGACCCAGAGATTCCGATTCAGCAGGTCCTAATGGGGCCCATGAGCTGACATTTACATCAAGCTGAGGCTGCCAGTCCTGGGCCTGCACCCTGAGGACAGCTGGTATGTAGCACTGTGCTCTACAGACAAATCAGTAAATATGCACTGAGCAAACAAGGCAATCTTTGTGGAAATCATAAATCGTGTCTTATAAGTGCCCTAGCACTTGAGTATCCACAACCTTTAGTGGATCTTTGCAGCTCAACATATCAGCAAGGCAGGTACCCGTACCCCCTCTCCCCTATAGCTGAGGGTTAAGCAACATGCCAGGTCCACACAGAACCAGGCTCTGAGGGCAGAGCAAGCCTGAGAAGCCAGGAACGGTGAGATTCACCAGAGCTACTCAGCCTCTGCAGCTCTTTCCTTCCAACTTAGCATTTCCCTGGCAGATGACCTGAAGGATAAAGCAAGCCCTGAGGAAACAGAAGGAAACAGAAGAGACATACACGTGCAGGAAGCGCCCCAAAAGCTTTAACACCACAACCTGTTAAAGGAACGTGTGGCTTACGCTGAACATTTGGAATGCAGTATACGTGGGATGCTTTTCCCAAAGACAAACTGGCTTCACCAAGAAGTCATCAGCTAACAAGGACAACATGCAGACAAGTAAGAAGACCAGCCAGAAGCACCACTGGCTCCATGTCTGCCAAAAGCAGACCAGAGAAGCACAAACCACCCATCACTGCAGAGTCCCTGAATTATCATCTGTCTTCAGTCAGCAAGTCAAACGGAAAAGCTGCTTGTCGTACAAAGCCAGCGCCCTTCGAGTCTTGAGTCTTTGGAGATTCAGGTGTTTCCAGGCGAATGGGCAGTAAATATTCATCAACCAGAACTGGGCACTTCCTTTTTCAGAAGCACTTTCAGCAAGGACTAGAATATGACCACACTCCACTCCCTCCCTTCTCCATGCCTCCAACCTCCCAGAACTGCTCACGAGTCCTCTGCAGAGGACACAGGGAAGGCCAACTTCTCCATTCAATGGCCAAAACCTCCATGGAAGTGTCCTCGCCTCAAGGCCATATACATGAAGATTCGACACAGCAAGAATGTACCCAGCAGGTGCCAGCACTTGGCACACAGTGAAACAGTGATTGTAACATAACTGCAAATGTAATTACTTCCCTGAAGACCAGGGCCACAGACCAGGAATCCCCACAGACCCAAGAATCCAGCTCCTCTTACGTTGTCAACCTGGACTTGCTTGCTTAATTCAGGGGGGGCAGAGGTGCAGAAGGGACGGGAGGACGATGAGGTGGTAAAGTAGTGGCGGCTCCTCTAGGCTGGACTGGTGTCACGGCAACGAGCAAACGGCCATGTGAACAGCAGGTGATACAGGTGACATCTGCATGACCTTGAGAGCAACAAATCCAGGAGGAGAAGCAGGCCTTTGGTCTCTCTCTATGAGGACAGAGACCTCAGTGCTCCTCCACGGGGAATGCTAACCCCACACACCGCACAGTGTGCCACTCAGCACACAGGCCAGCAGACAGGAAGCAGACCCACAGGGGGTACTTCGGGTGAAGGAAGGATCGGCTGGGCAAGCTCAGGAGGCGGCAGAGAAAGGTGGGACTGAGGCCTCCTCCAGGCAGCACAGAGCCCTCTCTTCCAGCAGAGACAGACCTACTAGAAGAACACTGTCCCCATGAAGACTGAGGACATGCCCCCGATGCAGGAGCAGGGAAGTGAAGGAGGGGCTAGCCGCCTTCCGCACAGCAGCTGGGCCCCCCAGCCTCAGAAATGAAGCCACTAACCCATGACACACTGGTCTCCCAATGAACGTTAAGGGATGCTTAAGGGCTGGGGTCAACTGATGCTATGGTCCTCAGGTTTTTAGCATCTAATCTACATCCAAGCCTGGAGTACTTGATCGGTAACAAACCGAGATAACCTTCCCTAACACAGGACAGAAACTGATCATGACAACAGGAGGAAGGGTTTCAGGGGCACCTTCCCCATGGCAGCTATTTGGTTTGGCTTCTTCCGTGATGGACTTCCAACTAGATGCCTGCAAGACAAAAGCAACACTAACAGCCAACCTGACACCTTTAGAAAGCCGTTAGAGGATTACTTGTTGGTTTACTTAGTAACTGGTGGTCGGGGAGGGGGGTGGGTGAAGCAGAAAAAAAATCAGACTCGTACCACTCAAATATTAGGGACATTTTGATGTATGTCTTTGCATGCCTTTAAAATGTCTGCCTAGGGCAGCCCGGGTGGCTCAGCGGTTTAGCGCCACATTCAGCCCAGGGCCTGATCCTGGAGACTGGGGATCAAGTCCCATGTCAGCCTCCCTGCATGGAGCCTGCTTCTCCCTCTGCCTCTCTCTCTCTCGTGTCTCTCATGAATAAATAAAATCTTTTTAAAAAAATAAAAATGTCTGCCTATCGATGTAGGAGCAGAATCACATGACAGCACAAGAGTTCTGGTGGCCATGGACAGGCCGTGTGCCCTTGGGCAAGTCAGTTTCCTTCTCTGGGCCATATGTTCAACAGAAAACAGACCACCACTTCAAACTCATAGGTTTAGTGAGGATTAACGAGGAATACATTTCAAGTGCTTGATATAGTAATCAGTAAATATTAGCCCTATCACGGATTTACAATGTTCCTGAGTCAGTTTTCTCATTTACTCTTGTATCAAACACCTTTCCAGAACTTCTACACTTTGAGCCAATAGCTGAGTATCTAACTGCATGTAGAGACCATAACAATCTACCTCCCTTTGCTGCCATCATAGGTTATTGCTAATTTTTCCCTGTGACAGGACAGTGAGGAGCATCCTGAGTCATGCCATTTTGGCTCACCCACCTATTTCTTAGCAGTTTTCTCTGGAGAATTTCCCTTAGACAGCTGACCCTTAAACAACATATATCTGAACTGTGGGTCCACTTACATGTGATTTTTTTTTAATATACCACTGTAGATGTATCTTCCCCTTAAGATTTTTAAATTAGTACTTTCTTTTCTATTACTTTATTGTAAGAATATAGTACACAACTCACATAACATACAAATTAACACATGTGCTGACTTATCAGTAAGACTTCTAGTCAATAGGCTATTAAGTTTGAGTCAAAAATTATACTTGGATTTCCAACTGTGCACGGGTCAGCATCCCGATCCCTAAATTAAGAACAATGGGGGTACTTTTGTGGGCTCTGGCTTTAAAAAATAAAACAGAAGAGAACAAAAAAGTAAGGATTTCAGGGTTTTTTTTTTTTTAAGATTTTATTTATTCTTGAGAGAGAGGCAGACACATAGGCAGAGGAAGAAGCAGGCTCCTTGTGGAAAGCCCAGTGCAGGACTTGATCCCCGGACCCCAGGATCATGACCTGAGCCAAGGGCAGATGCTCAACCACTGAGCCACCCAAGCATCCCTCAGGATATGTTAATACATCCAACAAAAAGTCACAAAGAGGGATCCCTGGGTGGCGCAGCAGTTTAGCGCCTGCCTTTGGCCCAGGGCGTGATCCTGGAGACCCGGGATCGAATCCCACGTCAGGCTCCCGGTGCATGGAGCCTGCTCCCTCTGCCTATGTCTCTGCCTCTCTCTCTCTCTCTCTCTCTGTGTGACTATCATAAATAAATAAATAAATTTTAAAAAAAAGTCACAAAGATTCAGCTAAAAGTTTCTTAAATTCTTCGAGATAGATTATTACCTCATGGAAAAGTGTAAATATATCACTGCTTACATTTTAAAGAATTAGTGATTCACCAGTATACCCAAACATCTAAGAAATTGACTATAAAATGGTCTTTTAATAAGCAGACTTCATAGTGGTTAGATAAGTAATGCACACATGCACATCTCTTAGGTGGTTTCAGTTAGAGGTCTAATTTTGCAATTGCCATGGAGCTGTAAGTGCATATGCATCTAGATGTTGCACTTAAAATTCAGCTTCCTCCACAGACCGAGTCTCCAGCAGACACACTAAGTCAGAATCTCAGAAGCTAGAATTGCATTTTTAAATCAGGCCCCCAGGAGATTCCCACACACAGTAAGACGCAGTGGGTGCACTCTTCATTGATAATTACTGATGTCTTGCACAAACGGTCTCTGTCCATATTTCAAATCCTTCCAACTTCAGCCTCTGTATATATAGCTTCTTACTCTGCAACGTTTGTTCAGATACTAAAGACTTTACAGTTCTCAACTGAATTTAACAAAAACTTTTAGAGGTCTATTATGTGCCAGGTCTTAGGTAGGGACTTTCAAAACACTGTCTTGTGCCCAAAGAACCACAGTTCACAAGAAAATCCACCATCTGGTTTGTGAGCAATATACTCAAGATTAAAAAGAGTATGTCAAGACCCCCCAAGTTTATTAATCATTTATCTAGCATCAATTGCTTTAATCTCATCAACAGCTCACTGAGGTCGGTCTCAGGGAATTACCTTTAATAACATAATGGGGAGGGGGGAAAAACATGCAAAAGTTTCAGTTCTACTCATGGGTCTTTTCTCCCCACAAACACCTCTTTTTGCTGTTTAGGAAGAAATCGTGGGACCTTAGAACAATCTTCACAAGATCCTCCCATGTAAGTAGAAAGAGAGCTCAGACCTCATCAGATGGGTATTGTCAGTGATTCTCATTAAGAGGCAGAACAGAGGGGACACCTGGGTGGCTCAGTGGTTGAGCACCTGCCTTCAGGCCAGGGCATGATCCTAGAGTCCTGGGATCGAGTCCCACACATCGGGCTCCCCGCATGGAGCCTGCCTCTCTCTCTGCCTGGGTCTCTGCCTCTCTGTGTGTCTCTCATGAATAAATAAGTAAAATATTAAAAAAAAAAAAAAAAGGCAGAACAGAGGCTCTGCACTGGCAAGAGTGTGATGAACCCCAGCATTTGACATGTTTACCTTGGCCTTCCCTTGGGCTGAATTTCTAGTTAACAGTAAAATATTATCTAAATTAAGGGTAATACACAGCTTTGATCTAAACTCACTGGCCACTTTCCATAACCTCCGAGGAAGAAGGTGCCAGTCAAGGATCAATGGAATAGACTAAACTGGAATATCTGATAAGGACAGGGAGCCACTTAGTCAAACTACCTCAATTTATGTTTAGATTACATAAATTGTAGAAACTACAACTGAGGGATGTGGACTTTCCCTGCATTGGATGATTTGGGCCAGGCTAGAGAGCAAGACCCAGACTTCAATCTGCTACCTTTACTCTAAAACCAACTAAACTTGGGTGCCTGGGTGGCTCGGTCCATTAAGCGTCCGCCTTCAGGTCAAGATCTTAGGGTTCTGGGTTCGAGCCCCACCATCAGGCTCCCTGCCCAGCAGGGAGTCTGCTTCTCCCTCTACCCTTCCTCCCTGCTTGCACTCTCTCACTCTAGTAAAATCTTAAAAACAAACTAAACCAACCACTGGACTCAATATGAATATTCTCTACTTGTATGGAATTTAATGTTTTTAAAGTCATGTTCATATAAGTGTTCTCTTAAGTTACTTTCCCTTCTATTAAAAAAAAAAAAAAACCCACTCTCCATATACTGAGAATGAGAAACATGAAGTAAACATGCCAAGGGATTTGCCCCAAGTCAAAAGTCACTGGACTGGTCAACAGTCAAGCCTAGATTTTCAAAATGCCTAATCATCTACAGCAATTTAAACCAAATGCACAGAACTCTCTAGGAGAAAACAGGAACCTCACTTTAAACACATGTTCTAACAGGAATGCCATCGAGGAGACAGCTGGGACATCATGGTTGGAGGGCTGAGTTCATGATACTGACCAGTCAGGATAGTTTGCCCAGTACCTCTCTGTCAGTTACTCCCTGTGAAGGAAAAGTGTACAACCTGTAGGGTGTCTTATGGACACAGGGGATTCATCATGTATAACACCCCTCAAGGGTATATTTAAAGGTTAGCATGCAGTAAACTCAGCACCTACTCTGAACAAGAACTTTCACAAAGCATTTCAAGTGATCCCTGCATGTGTTGAGCACTGTGCTGCCACTCAGTAGTGTCCCCATTGCTCCCCATGACAAAGGTCAACACAGAGAACTTGCTGAGTGCCCTAAGGCCAACCAGGACATTGCTCAGATCCAAACCTGCTTTTAGGAGACCAACTACAAAGTGTTCTGACTACAACAGGACTGCCTTTATTTAAGCCAATGAGCTCCTTAAGAAGAGAAAAAGACCTTACGAGGCTATTCTAAACCCCACACTAAGGATCAAAACTATGTTCTAGAATCACAACAGCTTAACAGATGTTGAGAGGTCCAAGCGAAGAATTTACAATGGTATGGAAAGAGCAAAGCTTTCTAAAACTTTGGAATTAAAAAAATTTAACTATTATTTTAGGTATGGCCATGGCTTTTCCTGGACATCTCTGTCACCTCTGTATTTGCCACCTGTCAGTCTCTGGCTTCCAGATCATAATTTTTCACCTGTCCTCCACACGCTTTCATCAAGTCTTTTATCCACCAGGGTAACCAACAGCTTTTTCTTAGCTCAGGTTCCGAGCTGGTGAATTCTTGGCCAATGGCCCGGGTCCTTCTGCTCAACAGTGGGTTTCTTTTTACTTCACAACATCTACTTCCACAAACAAGGGGACTCTCTTGGTTTCCCTTAGAGAAATCAGATAGTGTGTGTGCGTGCGTGTGTGTTAACTCAACAGGGTTCTGTTAAAAACTTAAACTTCCAAATTATTTGCAAATTGAGGCCAGTTATACATGCTTTCCTTCAAGAGATTTCAGTTTTGCCCTGACAAAATTATCTGCAAACAGGCAGATAACAGGCAAAAGAGCGCAACCAGAAGAGATCATGGGCAGTTATGGTTCTATAAAGGACAGTGTGGAATAAAGGTCCCCAATGTGCTTCTTGGATCATTGAATAACTTAGACAGGGGTTTAATTAATTAAATTCTGCTCACTATGAATTGCTTTTTTAAGACTAACTTTTGGATCATGCATCTTTTTTGTTTTGATCATCAAGCATATGGAGGCCAAGGGTAATTTCTTCAGGCTACGAGAAATACATGCGAGTTTACTGGCTGAGAGTGTCCCCATCTGCCGTCTTCAAGAAGAGAGGCTGGAGCGGATGGGCTCCCCAAGTTCATCTCCCCCATGGCGTAGCTGGTCTGCCACTCCTTTAACATCCTTTCCTTTCCTGCCCTTTTCCTGCTATCTCAGGCCTTCCAAATTCATGGCTCCTATTTGGCCTTGACAAGCTCCCTGCAACTAATTCACATGCTCAGTTCAGTTTTGGGGTCAGTCCAGGTTTCCCCAGAATCCCCTATTTGCCTTAGTGCTGTAGAAAAGAACTGCCCCATCCACTTCCAACCTCAGTTACCAGGCCCTGAAATGAGAACACAAGGGCAATTTATTTTTAATAAGCTAAGCAGGTGCATATCACTACAAAAAACTGAGCTGAGAAAGTCATTAAGAAACTAAGTTTTGTTTTAAAGCACCTTTTCCATCAATAGCATCAAGGTTTTATTTATTGAAGAACTTATATAACTTTTGGCTTCAGAAGGACTATTTCCTCGGAAGTACTACGGTTGCATCATGACAAATACATAAAAAGACCACCTGTGTTGACATCAAAAACATCATCTATTTGATTGTTATCTTTAATGCTATAAATTTAAAAATATAGAAATGGTTTTATAACTGGGGAGATTACGGCTATTTGGGATGATTTCAGGGGCTGCTTTATAGCTACTACAATCTTAATTATAAGGCAAACTTGGAAAGTACAAGAGTATCCCAGTCATTATATGGACACGTAATTAACAAAGGTCTCCATGTCTCTGACTATTCAGGAAAGAGAACTGGTGCCTATTTCAGATGTTTTTTGTATATAAGCAGAAAGAACAGAAATACCGCATTACTGTCAACACTCAATTCATAATGAGGAGAAACCATGGTTCACAGAATGTTAAATGGTGAATAAATCATTTATGTTAGGCTTTGGCATATTTTATACTTATGCTTAAGTAAGTGTATGATAATAAGGAGTATTAAACATTCATAAGTCTGTTTTCTCAGTACATTCACATGGAATAAAATCAATTTTCTGTCAAGGAGAATCTTTTCCTTTTAAGAACTATAGAACATTTAGGATTACACAAGAATTATTCTAGGTACCATGGGGTATATGAAGAGTTAAATCTATTGGAGAATGTAAATATGACAGTAAGTTTAAAGGCAGAGTACAATCATCACAGAAGAGTTGAGTGGTAAAGACCATGAACTTTCTGGTCAAATAGGTCTAAGATACGCAATTTCCTCTCACAAAATGGGGTTACATGAGATCATCAAGTGCCTAGTCCAGGGCTCAGGTCACATCTACTCACACCCTCTCTTCTTTTTTCTTCCTCCTGCATTAGGCTTTAAGTGGCCAGCAAAACTGATAAACCTTTTTCCAGCCTTCCCCCCAGTTCTTGCAGGATGCATTTTATACCAAAACTAATGATCTCACTGTCTTGCTCAATACATACCAGAGATCCAACATAATACTGAATTTGGGGACTTCCCCAAAAGCCTGCCCTAATTCCAGTTGGTGTTCCCTCCGAAAAGCTTCAACTGCACTATAAGGTCAAGAACAACACTGCAGGAACATCAAGATAGGAAGATAAGTACTACTACTGAAACAAGACCCCTTTTCTCCCAATGTTTGGGATATATTCATTTCCTATGAAAGAGGCTTACCGATAGACCTTTGGGGTGTCATGAACATACATGATGAAAACCATCACTCTGCTAACACCTGATGTGATCAGATCTTAACATTCTTTGGTTCCGAAATCGTCTGCAAGTGAGAAATTACTTTTATAATGGGTTCACTGAGTTACACATGCAAAAATAAAATCACATCCATCGGTCTAGAATTGGAAGGTTTGCAGAAGACCAGGATGGAATGGAAAGTGGAAAGGAGAGAAAAATCATTGCATGAATACATCAATGTGTGTACAAGGAGCAATGAGCAGCCTTGGAGCAATGGAAACCTCTAGATCAAGGAAAAACCACCCCTCATCAGGTCACAGTCAGGGGGCAGGCATCAAATCCTCCCTTTTCCACTCAAATTCCCTACACTTCAACTATGTTGACTTCTTTCAGTATTCTTTTAGATCTTCCAACCTCTATGCCTCTACCCTATGCTCATACTGTTCCCTCTCTTCTGACAGGGCTACTCATATGAAGTACATCCATTCTTTAAGACCAAATTCAAATGTAAACCTCCTCAGTTCCTGTTCTTTGGCTCCAAACCACTTTGGTCTAACCTCTCTCACAGGATTTATCATGATTTCTCTTCTTGATTGTATGTTGTTCCATTCTGTTACTCCCATGAAATTAAAAGCTCATCCCTAGCTTGTCCATTCAGTAGCTCTCTCTGTGGCCAGCACAGTGCAGAGCACAAATACTTTAAGAAATTAAATGGGCTTTATTGGAAAAGTGCTCCTTCTTAATGAATTTACTTGTAACAAACACTAAGTATTCACTAAATCGGCCATTTGCCTCATGACTTATTACTTATGGAATGTAAGGAGATCTCTTTACATCCAGAAAGCTGGATGTGTGGTTTTTATTTACCAAGTTTGAAAAATCATCCCAAAACGGGTAAGCCACTGCTTCATTTTTTTTTCTGGTTTTGCACTATCACTCAGTCACTGCTTCTTCTAAAATTCATTTCATGTCATTGCAATGCGAAGAGACTGCTCTGTGTAAAATACAAAGGTTGAGCAAAACAAAACACACCAAGGTAGTCATGCTGTGTTTTCTGCACATCCTGGGCTAGCTGATGCTAGGTTTTGCAAGTTTTTACTCACAATGAACACATCTGCAGAAGCAAAAAGTTTCTGCATGAATGGACGGACACAGTTGATGGAACTGTTGGGCATGTTTAGACAGTCTCCAGTATATCCAGTTTTCTAGAATCTCTAAGATCCCTAGGATGCTATCATAAAACAAGACATGTCTGAAGAACCCACAAAACCTATAAGGCGCAACACTAGTTAGGGAGGATAGAAAAATACATTTCCCCCTCAAATAACAATCTGACCTTACCTACCGTACCCCTGTGATACAGGGGTTAAGACTTGTTCTCTGCTCTAAGGAGCAGAGGACTGAGCAAAGGCATCAGACAAACGCCAAGCAGTTATAACAGATGTACAGCAGAAACACTGGAAAGTACAGGACAAAAGGGCAAAGGACAGGAGAAAACACCCAGTCTGAAGAGCCAAGAGGTACTAGCCAGGCTGAAAGTGGGGGGAGGGATGGCATTCCACACAAGAGGCAGCAGCAAAAGACAAAGCTCTCAACTCCTAGAACATGCAAGTGGCTGACTGTAGGAGAGAAGGTGGAAACTATAAGACTATGAAGCCTCTAGGGACGCCTGGGTGGCTCAGTGGTTGAGCATCTGCCTTCAGCTCAGGACGTAATCCCAGTGTCTGGGATCAAGTCCCACATGGGGCCTGCTTCTCCCTCTGCCTATGTCGCTGCCTCCTGCCCTCCTCTCTCTCGTGAATAAAATCTTCAAAAGAAAAAAAAAAAAAAGAATATGAAGCCTCTGAAGCAAGGCCATGGAGAAAGGCCTCACACCTCTCCCGTGAACCAGATTCCACTGGGCTGTTGAATCAAGGTGAGCACGGAGAGCTGTCTGATGCAGAGCACATGCTCAGCAAATATTAACTGCCACTGTCATCTATGGTAAGAGGTCAATCTGACTTGCTTTCTTAATGAAAAGCTAAAGTCTACATATCTGTAAACACTACAAAAGCAGTGCGTCAGTAAGAGTTAATGGAAAAGCAGAACAAACAGGACTGGGTAGAGTCCGTGCTCTTCGCTTAAAAAAATTTTTTTTTTTGATGTGGTTATCTCTAGAAAGAACTACAAAGGGATAAATTACCTGTTTTGGCCTCTGAAGTCTCAAGGTCCAAAAAGGATGCTCTCAGCTGAATGGCTTGTTGATATTTGGCTCCAAAATATAGCTACCAACAGACACAAAGACAAGTTCACACTCAGACTGGTTCCCTTGAGGAACATGCCCTGGACTGAGCTAAGCAGCCTTCAAAACCTCAAGTCATGCAAATCATCTCCAAAGAAAACATCATAGATCACGGAGAGCCTGTTGAAACCTAACTGTGTCCTCCCTGCTGGCCTTTCTAATTACCTACCCAAAACAAAAGGAAAGTGAAACAAAACAAAAAGACTTCAATTCCTTCAACCAAAACAGAAGCCAAAAAGAAAACCATTCTACAAAAAAAAAAGGGGGGGGGGGGGAGAAACCAAACTCATTTCCTAACCTCCCCTTTGCACTTGACCAAGACTTTCAAGTACCACTTTGGAACAAACCATACACCAGCTCAATGGTTTCTGAGCCATGGAATTCATCTGTGTACACAAGAGCCCAGGAATCTGATTATCCAGTTCAGATCCTGAGGGCAGCCTGGAGATTTCCTAAGAGGCGCATAGGAAAGATGCTGTGAGCCCCACTTGTCCCTTACGTCTGACCTGTCTGTGGCTCCCAAACCACCTGTGTCAAAGAGCTGGTCCTTCCACATCATCCCCCATGCCTCCTGCTGTCAGTAGCAATGTTTACAAGTGCGCCATCCCACACGGGGCTTCTTCCAATCCATGATCCCATCTCCTCAGCACAGCCAAGCAAAAGGGCCTATGACCCAGGCCATGCCTGCTAGCCACACAGCAGAGAATAGCGTCAGGGTCCATAAGGAAACAATGGACATTTTTCTTGACGGCAACTAAGACTCTATGGAGTCTTTCCCCACTCCACCCCCAAGGACTAAAAGGGAATGCCAATCAGGAGCAACCTCATTCGAATCACAACTCCTAATATCTCCCACAATTGTAACAGGTTCTCCTGGTTTGCTCCACTTCTCAGGTGCAGAAGCTTTTCCCTCCAACTTCAAATATCACAAAGAAGTAAAAACCCATTTAGGGTCTTGGTAACCAAGCGCAGCACCATTCGAGTGGAGAAGTTATTCTGGAACAGCACAGAAGACATTCTTTCAGTAACTGCACGGTGATATGAAGGATTCCCAAGTCTCCATACACGCTGTCCTCACACAATGTAATTGTCTTCAAAGACCTCCTGGCCATTACTGCTGTAATCCTGAGTCTAAGGAACATTAGATTTAAGGAGTGAAAACCAGAACAAAACAAGCGACACGTAAACAACGAGCATGGTTTAGTAGGAGTTAAACAGTGGCGACAATAAATAATTCCTTATTCCAGTTCTCTAAGATAACTGCAACGAGATTTCTTAAAGTACTTTGAGTTTATGTGCAAGTTTATGCCTACTATAAATATTTCTATAATCCTTTTCTGTTCCCAACTCCTTGAGAGAATCCTTAAAAAAACTGAAATATTTTTGGTGCTGGCCGAGAATGAATTAGTGGTTATTTGGGACACAATTTACTGAGTTGTCCATCAACATTCTTCAACCTACCCCCCCCCCTTGCATAATTCACACACATATACAATAGGTATTCTACTAAATAAAACCATCAAGTCTTCTCTTCAGAGGACAATGAATTCAAATTGTTCAAAGCCCTCTAGAATTTCAGACCCACATGGCCAGGCTGAGATTCTTCTATAAATGAGATGAGGACATAATCCTGTCACCTTTATAGGTCCTGAGAGGTTTATATGTCCTTACATGGTGTGACATATTCCGAAGCAAGCAGGGAAACCAGTTTTCTGCATATTAAATCCAGTTCTGTATACACTAAGAAACCATAATTTTAAAAACTTGCAGATACCAAAACCATTAACAAATTTATCATTTCTAGTAAGTACAGGTTTTCAAGGAATTGAAGTGAGGAACGTCCATGGCTGTTAGTGATGAAAGTTGGTGCCACTCAAGTATCGTGAGAAGTTCTCTGTTGGGGACCATTCTCAGGCTTCATAACCTCTAAATTTGTGTTTTTAAACTCATTTGGCCCTTTCCAGATGCATTCTGAGAATGTAAGTTTATAGAAAAATAAGATATTATACTAGATTTCCAGACAAATTTAGTTTTAACATGAGCCCAGCTAAGACAAAAAGGCAACCACCCAGTAAAATATCAGGATAGCAAAGAGTATGTTGAAAAATCATAATTAACTCAGTGAATTTTAGGCTCATTTCATTGTTCAGAGGTGAAACACTTCCTTAACAGAAATTTAAGGTGCTCTCATCCTAGGACCCTGGTTTAATTTATTTCCAGCTCTTCACAATATATGCAAATGATGGAAATCAACAGAAGAATGAAGAATATGATTGTTAGTGTGAAAATAGACTCTTCCTTATGAGAGTGGAGCCATTTGGACTATATTCATTAAATGAATCAGCCATGATGAAATCTTGAATTAATTTGAACAGAGCAAATGTGCCATCACTCAGAAAAAAAAAAAAAAGGTAAAAAGGTGCTGGTACATGTTTTGTATGCTAATGAATGAAGAAAAACACTGTAGTTCCCGTGAATTACTAAGTGTGCTCTTTCTCATCAATAGGTTAGCTTTAGCCTTGAATCTTTCAGAAGGGAATCAGACTAGTCGTTTACCATCCATTCATTACTATGTGCAAAAAGTATTTTGGGTACTGCAAGGCCAAAATGTGAATGAATCTGGTCTCTTCAAGAACTTAGACATTCTACAGCAACTAACAAAGCCTCAATTAAGTTCTCCTAGTACCAAGGATGACATACACTATGATTACAGATAAGAGCTCCTCTACTTTCCTGGGAATAATTAACTCTATATATATATATATATATATATATATATATATATATATATATATTATATAAACTTGACCTAAAGATTGACACTTGACACAAATACACTTTACCAAATTTCTCCTTTTCAAGATGCTCTAGAGATAAGATTGTGAAATATTAAATGAAAGCAAAAGAATTAGATGTAATGGCCATTTCTAATTAATATCCCTATGCTCTGTATAATTTGTTACCCTTTTCTCTGCTTCCAAGTTCAACAGAAAAGAGGTCTTACGAAAGAACTCCTCTGCAATTATTCTGCTGTCCACTTGCACTTCCAAGGAACCACTTAGTATTTGGACCAGATTCCTATTCCAAGCTTGTGTTAACGTTAACATCATGTTCCCCATAACAGTGTTCACTAGATCTTTACTACTGACTTTACTATTCATGAAAATCATCAACCGGGTACATACCATGAATCAGACACTACAGGAAGAACTTGCATGTATCTTACCTGTCTTTTAATAAGTATGCATTCTCAAGAAAGGTATTTCCATTTCATAGATGAGAGCTCTGAGTAGGAAACTTGTCCAGTCTCAGCTAATAAACTAGGGTTATTAGTCTCAGCTAATACTGGCAGAGCCAGTATTCAACACTGTTTTAATCCTGAAGCCCTGTAGCCATTGTACCCTCCCTTCAAGAGAATTAGAAACATACTTTTTTTTTTTTTATCACATTCTAAGTTTTTAAAAATTTTATTAGGATTTTTTTTTTATACATCTACTGCCTCAAATAACAGGACAGACCTTACTGTTGTTTTTTAAAGATTATTCTAGAGAGAGCACAAGTGGGAGGGGATAGAGGGGAAAGAAAATCTCAAGCAGATACTGTGCTAGAGCCAAATGCAGGGCTCCATCTCACAACCTAAGCTGAGGATGCTCAACCGACTGCACCACCCAGGCACCCTGGGACAGATCTTATTCTTAAATTCAATTCTGGCTGCATTCAAAAGCACAATGGCAACGAAAAGCTAAATGCAAGAGAGCTAGCCGAGGACACAGGTTTGATTTATACCACCACTGCCTTTGGTGATCTACTACCTGTTTGGGCACTCCCCCTCCTCTTTCCACCAATTCCTTTACCTCTAGAAATCTGGCACTCAAGCTAGAACCTACAGCTGAGAGCACTGTCCACTGGGAACTTTGACCTCCTATCAATCTTGTCCACCACAAACTGTCTTTACAAAAGAAAAGACTTCTTTACCCAAAATAAAATTTTAGGTAGTTATTTTAACCCTTAACCAAAGCCTCCATTTCTAGCTGCTTTGCAAGTCTTGTTCATTTTAAATTATCCATCCATTGGGCACCTGGGTGGCTCAGTGCATTAAGCACCTGCATTCGTCCTCAGGTCATGATCCCAGGGTCCGAGATCGAGCCCACAGTGGGGACCTGCTTCCCCCTCTCCTTGTGCCTTCCACTCTCCCCCACTGCTTGTGCTGTGTCAAATTTTAAAATCTTTTTAAAAAGTATTGGATATTTCATTATACAATGAAATAGGTGGCATTTCACTATACAAATAGTTCACGGTTCAATTCTTTTTTATTTATTTATTTTTTAATTTTTATTTATTTATGATAGTCACAGAGAGAGAGAGAGAGAGAGAGAGAGAGAGAGGCAGAGACACAGGCAGAGGGAGAAGCAGGCTCCATGCATCGGGAGCCCAGCGTGGGATTCGATCCCGGGTCTCCAGGATCGTGCCCTGGGCCAAAGGCAGGCACTAAACTGCTGCGCCACCCAGGGATCCCTCAATTCTTTTTTAAAGCAATCACAAGAAATTAGAGAAAATGAAGGAAAAAGTCAACCATCAGCTCATCATGTGTCATCACCTTGCAGGTTTACCTCCAGATTTTGTTTATATTCACAGTGTCATTAGTGACTAAAATGTATTATAAGTGGCAGAGCCTATTTTCAGGAGCACTTTCCCAAATTCATTCTAAGCAGTGACTTGAAAATTTGTCAACTACTTGTATAAACAGTACTAATGACTGAGTCATTTCCCCCAGAACTGGACATAAAGGAGTTTTCCACTTTGCCATTGTAAGTAAACCAGCAAGGGGCAAGTGTATTGTGCAAAACATCTCCGTACTTAAGATTTCTCCTAAGGATAGGGTGGATCCCTGGGTGGCTCAGCAGTTCAGCACCTGCCTTTGGCCCAGGGCATGATCCTGGAGTCCTGGGATGGAGTCCCACATCAGGCTCCCTGCATGGACCCTGCTTCTCCCTCTGCCTGTGTCTCTGCCTGTGTGTGTGTGTCTCATGGATAAGTAAAAAATCTTAAAAAAAAAAAAAAAAGATTTCCTAAGGATGGACTCTCAGAAGCTAAGTGGGACAATGAAATGACTGAAAATCTATCAAAAAGGCCATGGTAATAGAGATGGCAACACTTCAGACAATCAAGTTCAGAGAATGCTATACCAACAGCCAGGTACCCATCATCAGACTAGAATTTAATGGTGGGAATTCAAGACCTGGCAACAGAAGTACATGGGCAACTCCATCATCACCAGACCAGAAGCTGCCAAACCTTACCTCAAAAATCCCAGAAATTTACTGGCTCAGCAGGCAGTATTTCACCACCTCCCCTTCATTAGCACCTTTTCTGGGCTTTCATTAGCACTTGCAGCAGGGTTTTTAAAGGATCTGGGTTGGCTGCCTACTGATGATTGAAGTAGAGTGATTTCAGTTTTAATGAAGCCCTCCCGCATATAAACTGAAGGAGGGGGCAGGAAAAGGGGTATAGAAGTATTCAGGGAGGGGGATCCCTGGGTGGCACAGCGGTTTGGCGCCTGCCTTTGGCCCAGGGCGCGATCCTGGAGACCCGGGATCGAATCCCACATCGGGCTCCCGGTGCATGGAGCCTGCTTCTCCCTCTGCCTGTGTCTCTGCCTCTCTCTCTCTCTCTCTCTCTCTGACTATCATAAATAAATAAATAAAATTTAAAAAAAAAAGAAGTATTCAAGGAGGAAAATCTGACCTGCAGGAATTGAAAATACAGTGGTTAGGCAAGTATCATGTGTGCTTATGTACAATTAATCTTTCAGAAAATACCATATGCCAAGAAAGATTATTCTAATATTCACTGGGGTTTTCCCCCCTCTGGCAACGAAGGTTCATGATGGGTTGGTAAAATATAAGCATGTATGAGAAAGCAAGCCTCCCATTGCTACGACACTGAAAAGTGGAGATATGTAATCAGCCAGGACAATAAAAATTATGTTTCTCCCCTGACTACACTAGAAGATAAAAAAGTATCCCAGAAAAGCAAAAGCATAAATGAAGCCTTTTGTTTAGTCATCTTTTTGCAGAAGAAAATAAGTACTTAATGTGCAAGGCAGTATCTTTTAATAGATATGGGCCACGTTACTGGTATCCTGCGGCTTCTCGGCTGGAGAAATAGGATTAGTGGCCTAAGAGAGAAGAGCTTAAACTGATTAGTCCGGTAGACAGTTCTAGGGCAAATAAGCAGGAAAAAAGGAACAGCCCAGTCTGTGTCCTGCAGAGGAAGAAACTGGAGTGATCCGGGGATGGTCTAGGACCTCAGACTACAATTTGCTCCAAGAGAAGTTTTAATCTTCATTTTCAAAATAGGCTCCAAATGACAGAGGTCAGATTTAGGTTGGCTGAAGCACCATTTATATGAGGCCAAAGCAGTTTCAGATTGGCCACTATGCATCTACACATTGACTTACTCAACCCAGAGTGTCTAAGAAGGAACTATCACCAAGGCATTGTGTATACAGTGAGTATACAGTGTATACCAAACCTAGAGCCTGCATGCAGGAAAGGAAACAGAGCTAGTTATTCTGCCCAATAAGAACCCTAAATGAAAAAAAAAAAAAAAAAGACTAAGTTTCTCAAATCTGAGTCTGGGTTTGATGAGCTGGCAAGTGATCTTCTAGATCATTGTAGACCAGCTTCATCTGGAGGAAAATCAACACAAAGGAACCACTAGGAAATCCAGAATTGTGTGCTAAACTCAAAACACAAATTTTAATCAGAGACAATGCTAATGTCTACAGTACCAGCCAAGGGCTCTTCCCATAAAACTGATAAGACATTTTAAGAAATCTGACACTGAACACATGAAAAATTTTCAAGATGGAATACAGGACATGTTCACTGGTAATCCTAGCAAAGTAGCATGGAGCTTATCTTTATTTGATGTTCTAGCTCAAAACGATGGGAGAGCAATGCATTTAAAAAAAAAAAAAAAAGTCCCAGCAATCCAAGATTCCACAGGCCTAAAGGGAGATCCTAGCACGATTTCAAGATTCTGCCAACAATCCACCAAGACCACGAAACTCAGAACAAGCCACAGGAACCGGACCCCACCTCAACTCCCCATTTCCAAGTATCTTCCACACCGTTTCTACAGGGGAATTCCTCAGTGCTTTTGTAACAAAAGTTAGAAGGGAAAAGCAAGCTCCCTTTCTGAATCAAATGACCCGATTATAGCTGTTGCGTAAAGGACAGGACGCTAGTCATAAAATTCAGCAGGCAGCCCGAACAGGAGGTTACCAAGAGCAATTATAAAAATTAAAATAAAGATTATGATCATAGTGAGCCATCAAAAATGGTTAAGCTTCACCAAAACGTGCAGAAAGACCCATTTATACTGTACTTAATGGAAAGGATTTCAAATGTTAAATCTAGGACTTATCCCTTTAACCAGGGGGCTTTATTAGTTTAATGCAATCCTATCTACCCAGATGTTTGATTTCTTGAGAGCATGGCATAAAAACAAAACTATCTTCATGGCAACCAGGTAAAGCTGGCTTACAACAACCATCTTTGACACTGGAATGTCTAACATAGGATAAACAGATTACTGAAGGGTCCTAAGAATTTTTTTTTTTAAGAGAACATGCAGTGGGAGAGGGGTAGAGGGAGAGAAAATACTCAAGCAGACTCCTCACTGGGCACAGAGCCCGGATCATGACCTGAGCTGAAGCTTAACTGATTGAGCCACCCAGGGATACTCCACACCTAAGAATTATTTCTGAAGTATTAAGTGGCTGGGTAAAACCATTTCATCTCAGAACATTTAAGAACATCGCTCACATATCATTCTCTACCACTTTCATCCTTCCCAACCCTTAAAACAGAAAATAAAAAAATAAAAACAAACCACTTCAAAACTCGCTTTTCTTCCCTGACATTCTCTCCCTTCCATTTTCCCTAGAGCTGTCCATGGATATTCGACCCTTGGTAGAACTCCTCTTTCCACAAGGCTGTGGCAGATGCCTGGGCCGCCTGCCTAACGCACGTCATGCCCTGAGACTGGCATCTCACGCCCAAGGACAGGTCTCGGGAAGGTGCTGGGAGCCCCCGAGAGAAACCGTGGGAAGCGACCAACAATAAAGTGAGGTGGGGTCAGACCCTGTAGTTTGCTCTGAGGTTTGTAGCCCTGAGAAGATGCTTTCCAGAATCCTGAGACGGTTCCCAGAGGCCGGGGTCTCACTTCAGGCCTCTAAGCCACGTTCGTTCCCCTAGATGCCTTCCAAATGGGCATACTTCACTGGATCACGGTGGCGCCTGACCGTGCTGGGGCAAGGTCGGCCACTCAGGAATTTCAACTAAATAAAACCAGTGCCCGTCAGCATTTGGACCCTGGACGCTTGTGTAACCTTCAGGACCTGGCGTGGCCATTCTGGAACCCGTGAGCAGGAAGGTGGAGTGAGTCCAGTTGCTACTGTAAAGAATGAAGCCAATCCAGGGAGGGAAGCAGAACAAGCCCACGCAGGTGGAGGCCTCAGGCTGGGAGAGCCAGGCCTTGGCTCTGGTTGGGAGACCCCTTGCCACTGGCAGACTTGCTGTCTTTGCCCGCATGCCCCCTCAGGTAAAACCCCCTTTGTGGTGGAAGCTGATGTGAATTGGCTTTTTTTTTTTTATTTGTAACCAAGATGACAGTTATGCTTATTTAAAAACATCTGATAATTTATAACCCAAGAATAGCTTAGGAGTCCACTTCTTTAGCAGCATATGCTAAAATATACGTTTCCGATTTCAAAACATTTTCTAGTTTCCCCTAGTCTTTTCTAAGACACACATGTATGAGAGGAAATTTAAATATTAACAGAGCCACTCTTCCTAAGTGATGAGCCATTAAAATCTGAGAACCGATTGCAGGGCTTTACTTTCAAATCCTCAAATTCAGAACATCTCAGGCTTAATATACACACCAAAGGAACGGATACAAATGTGGGGAAAGCTCCTTCAGGCTCAGAAGCAGGGGGCAGCTGACCTGTGCTGCAGTTTAGCTTCCAGCCACCCCCACACCTTTGCCCGCATCCCTCCACAGCCTTGAGGGGGAAATAAAATCAGACCCGTGCTGACACTCCTGCTGACACTCTGTGGTTTCCCTGGCCAATAAATCTCACCATCCAGCAGTCCCTTCCTACCTACCCCCATGCCAGGTACCAGGCTCAATATACCAGGTAGGGCCAAGTACAGAGCTGATTGGGGACAGACTGTCCAGTTTCTTCCAAACGTTTACACTTTGGTCAGAGAGCAAATGGATACACAAACAATTACGTACTCTGGTCTAGGATCAGGTGAGCAGAGAAAAGCATGGTCTGTTGTAAGCAGCAGTCAGCTCCCACACACATGGTGGGGGGAGAAACCAAAACAGGCCTCGCCCCCCACCTCCGAACATCCTTAGGGATGCTCACTTAACTACAGGGACTTGCTCAATGAGCCGGCCCCCGACACAAATGCTCAGCCTTCCAAATGGTAGAAAACAATTTTAAATATTTTCACTTTGTGTCTTTTTTCTGTGGTAGGAAAGAGGGAAAGAAATGGTCACCCTTGTAACCAAGCCCTCCCCCGTCTCAAAGATCCATGGGCATGCACCTGCAGGGGCCCAGACAAGCTGGAGAGACCACTCCACAGGCCACCTCCTCCTGAGCCATGCCTTTCAGATCTGGATCAGAGATGCATGCTGCCTCCTGGGGATCCAGGTTTTCTTCCCCCCAGGACCACTGACCATCTGTGAAAAGCCTATTCTGAAAGGGGAGGCGGGGCGGTGGGGGGGGCTGGGGACGGACGGTGGACTCTGTCCCCTCATCAGTCACCGGGCTGAGCTGTAAGCAGACTCCTGCCAGCACCTGAGAGGCCACAGCTCTGAGGGCAGTGGCCAGAGTTTTAGTTACAAGATCTCTTTTCACTGCCCATCACGTGCTCATCCTTGCCATCTCCTTCCCCAACAGCCATCTACTGGCTCCTAGGGTGGATTCTGTTTTTTAACCTCTGTAACTGAAGAGCCCGATAGGGCCATGCGATAAAGGAACGGTGGCCTAAAAACCCTAAGTTTCCAATTCCAGCAGCTCGGGCTCACTTTCCACGTTTCACACACACAGAAGGACATTAACAAAGGCCCTAAAAATAAGAGGCAAGGGAGGCAGCCAGGGAGATACCTAACACTCAATCAAAGCCGTGCAAGTGAGGAGCGCATTAGCAGTTTTTGGGAGCCAGGCCAAGTGTTTTTCTACCAGAGGAATCACTGAATGTTTTGTGCGCAGTCAGCAGCTTGGGGAAGGTACAAGAACACAGGAGGTGGACGCCCGGAAGGCCCCGGAAAACCCTCTCTGCCCTGCCAGCGTCCACCACGCAAACCCTTCGTAGCCAAACTGTCAGCAAGGGAGGATTCATTCTTCCTGCCCATCAGGCCAGGAGAAAAAGTAAAAGCTGAGTAACAGGACACCGAGGATGTGACAAGTTACTGGCAAACCTCTGTACAGCTCTGTCCTCCCAGACCGGTTTATGTGGCAAAGTTTTATAGTAGCTACTGGTTTTCTACCTGCCACTCCCACCCCTACCCCCAAGGAGTTTGCCACCCTGCCAAATGCAGATGTATATTCAGCCTCACAGGAGGGCTACAGAAACCCAGCCTTGCAGGAATTCTCACCTTTAAAAAAAAAAAAAAAGTGGGGATCCCCGGGTGGCTCAGCAGTTTAGCGCCTGCCTTCAGCCCAGGGCGTGACCCTGGAGACCCAGGATTGAGTCCCATGTCGGGCCTCCTGCATGGTGCCTGCTTCTCCCTCTGCCTGTGTCTCTGCCTCTTTCTGTCTCTCGTGAATAAATAAAATCTTTTAAAAAAATAAAACTAAAAAAGTTACCAACTTTTTTTTTTTTTTTTAAAGATGTGAGAGCGAGCAAGCAAGGGCAGAGGGAAAGGGAGCAGTAGACTCCCCACCAGGCAGGGTACACAATGCAGGACTTGATCCCAGAACCACCCCCACGCCCCCCAATCGTGACCTGAGTCGATGGCAGCTGCTCTACTGATGGAGCCACCCAGGCGCCCCTGTATTGTCAAACTTTAAATGGAAAGCAAAAATAAGGTATTTGCTCCATACCTGCCCCTAGAGGCAGGATATAACTTAATAGAGGATTGTCCACAAGAAGATACAAGGGCCTCTCTCTACACAGGAAGAGGGTCAGCTTCTGTCCACTTGATAGATGTGCCTTAGGGAAAGCAGCCTCAGCTTTTCAAAATTTTGTTCAGTGTCTGGTACAATTTAAACGACTCCATAAGGAAATTACTGAAGCTCCTACAGCTACATTCCCAAGGAGAAAGGCTTTATGAAAACGCTCAACCCAATCCTAGATACATTTTCAGCTAAAGGCTACATTAAAAGCCTATTCTGAAGACCCGTAATTTTCAACTGTACAGTTTGATTTTCAACTAAGCTGCTGACTAAATCCGGGAGTAATTTTACAACTCCATTATCCACATGTGGATGATTCATTTGTTGGATTATCTTAACTTCAGTTTGCCTACCCCCTTGCTCTCTTGTCCAACCTGCTCCTGGACCATGTGCCAACTGCCTGCTGTTTGGGGCTAAAGGTATGCAAAGTGATTTTAATGTTAAATAAGAGAGTGATGTTGAATGCCTTGAATGCATTTCTGTGAGATCAAAATAACTAACCCCCAGTTTATATTTGACAATTGGTACCACTTCAATTTATTAAGTATGAACTATATTGTGGCTTTTCCAGACTTAGAAGTGTGCTTCAAAGTATGATCCACAAATGCCATGGGCCAAAGCAGCATCAAAACTGTTATCCTGCTAATACTAAATCATTTGCCTTTTTCACTATGTTGATATTTGTGCCCTGATAGTAAGACCACCAGTGCCCCAGCATGAATCAAGGTGGCAGCACCACATTGTGTTAACAGGCACTACTGTTCATCCCACCATGAAATCATAGAACTTTTTAATGCCAGTTTCATGTTTAAGAAGGTCTCAAAGCTTAAAAAATTCTATGTTGATATTCTAATTTGCCATATAAAGCACTCTGCTACTCTCCAAGTGTGACAGTTGTCATCTCCACTCTTTCCATGGGATGCCATTTTTACTTGAAAGAACAGCACCAAACTATGGTTATTCATACTTGAGTATTTGGCAGAGACTTCCTTGAAAATGAAGTGAACCTGTCACTTCATGGAAAGTGAGTATTTATTGCCAATGATAAAAGTCAAGCTTGCAAGAGAAAAATAGAGTTTTAGAAAATGTGTATCTTCCAGGAGCTTGACAGCTTCCTGATAAAGGTGTTTATAAGATTGATGATGATCTTAACTCTTTTGATGTTTCATAATGAAATGTGTGAAAACCTAGAAGACCTGCAGTACTAAATAGTATTTTCCAAATCACCAAAGAATAAGGCCATGCAAGCCTTTAAAAGGGTGATTCAATATTGGAGACAGAAAAATGGACTCGGGTATAGTCTCATCTTTTCTACTAACCTTAAAGAAACTCATTTGTCAACTATCACTATCAAAGAATGTCTCCAAGTATTTGAAAAGCATGTTAAAATACTCTTCCTTTTTCCAATGACATATTAGATATGTTGATGTCGGTTTGGCCAGATTGAAAGCAGAGCACAAGAGCCCAACAGCCTTTCATTAAGTCAGACATCACAAAGATTTCCAATATGTGAAACACCACTCCTTTGTTTTGGAAAATATAATCCCTTTTCATAGAATTATGTAATTGGTGTTAACGTGTTAGAAGTTTGTCATTTTTAATTAGTATTTTTTATTTCGAGTTTTTTTTTTTAAGATTTTTTATTTATTCATGAGACATACAGAGAGAAAGGCAGAGACATAGGCAGAGGGAGAAGCAGGCTTCCCTGCAGGGAGCCAGATGTCAGACTCAATCCCAGGACTCCAGGATCACGCCCTGAGTTGAAGGGAGACACTCAAAGGCTGAGCCACCCAGGCAGCCCTCCAGGTTATTTATTTTGAGATATTTAATTTCTTTTTTTTTTTTTTGAGATATTTAATTTCTAATCTGGTAAATACTGGTAGATAAAAATCCACAGTAATAGGTCTTTGGAGTCCCCAGTGATTTTTTTTTTTTTTTTAGTATCAATGGGCCCTGAGACCTTCAAGTTTAAGAACCACATGGCCCCGTTGTCAAAGCAATGAATCACTAAAATTCTACACCTGAAATTCTATTACACTGTATTTTAACTAGAATTTTAAAACTTCGGGGGGGACCCCACATGGCCCTTTGTACAGCAGTATGCATATAGTTAACACTGAACTATATATTTTAAAAATGTCAATGCTATGTGATTTTAAGCACAATATAAAATTAAGTATTAAAAGAACCACAGGCTTAATTTATATTTAAAAATTCAAGGGCAGCCCCAGTGGCTCAGCAGTTTAGTGCCACCTTCAGCCCAGGGCACGATCCTGGAGATGCGGGATCAAGTCCCACGTTGGGCTCCCTGCATGAAGCCTGCTTCTCCCTCTGCCTGTGCCTCTGCATCTGTGTCTCTCATGAATAAACAAATAAAATCTAAAAAAAAAAAAAAATTCAAGATGTCCTTAATATTTCAAAATAAAAGTGATTTCTCGTGTTGTAGGACCTGTACTATTTGTAATAAGCTTGGCTTTTCCAACATATTTTATCTCTTAGGTTCTGTGATACTAAAACCAATCCAACATCTTTTACTGGCATTTATTTATCAACTCAATTCTGTCACTGAGTACCTTCTTGATGATTCTAGAAATACAGCAACTCCAACTTCATGGGGCTTATATCCCAGGGGCATTCAACCTACCTACTTATGCAGTCAATCAATAAAATTAAATAACCATCTGTTATATGCCAGGCACTATACTTGGCCACTGTCTCAGAATCAAAATGTTAATATACCTAATTGCAAGGGTATGAATTCCTTTCTCCAGTGTTCTAAATTTTTGCTCATTTACAAATTTCTTTTGAATCAAGAGCTTTCTTCATCCTAAATTTGAAGGCTATTGCTATGTTCATTTTTCCTGTCCACAATTCTATGAAAAAAAAATTATTTCATGGTAAGAGATCCGTCAATAATCAGAAGGACTATGATACACTCAGCTACCACTCTGACACTTTCCCATCTTTCTCTGAGTAAGAAATGGTCCCCTGCCGAACTCCAGGAAAGCCAGCCTCTACTACTGGAAGAGGGACCCAGAGTCCACCTCTCAGAGCTTTTAGAGGAAAAAAAAAAAAAGGAGGCTGCTCCATAGATAAGATGACCCCAAACTGCCCAAACTGTCTGGATTTCCTTATAAAACCAACCAGGCAAGTGAAGGCATATATAAACACTACTCAAAGCCATTAACGCAAGATTCCAGAGAAAACTGAAAGATAATTGTCCATTAGTTACACAGGCTGAACATAAATGACTGCTTTAGAAATTCAACTTCCTAACAAGGGTTTTTAATTCAATCACAGCTTTAAGAAAAAAAATCAGCACCATGTACAATAAAAACTGACTAGAAACTGGCACGGGAGGGAAGGACGGCCACGCAGAAATAAATCTCAAATCTAAAACCGAACAATTTTGCTACTTCCAAAGATAGGGTGTATGAGCTCCAAAGAAAATCCAGCTATAGAGGATAAAAACAGGCATTTAGTTTACAAGATATAGGAAGGAAATTTGAAAGGTGATTACCTTTTATTCTAGGTATTATGTAAAAGACTTGATTAGACAGCAGTATGGTTATTCCTTCAGTAAAGATCGCACTACAAAGCACTAGGTAAGATATGAAAGATAAGCATCACTTGTGTTAACCAAGGGGACTTGTCAACATAGTAGAAAGCAATGTGATTCTAGAGGGTCAACTGGACTGGATTCAAACCCCAGTTCTGCCACTTGCTTAAGGCAATTTAATTCCATTTCCTTAATTTTCAAAGTCTCAGTTCCTATATCTGTAAAATAGGAATGTCAACATTAACCTCACAGGGGTAATTATGGAAGTTACAAAGCAGAAGGCTAAGCTAATGATTGCTAGTTTTATTCAGAAGGCCAAGCTGTATACTCAAATATACATATAAGGCAATAAATAATACATGCACAGTAAATGCTAAAGGAATTAAGATATCACTTTGTTCTTAGGTGGTTAGGGAAGATGTTCAAAAAAGGTGAGGGAGGTGCCTTAGGAACACTTCAAACTCTATATTACAGGAGATTTCCTGTAAAAGCTTAACAGGAAATTTCCATTCATTGATATTGTTCTTGTGCTTCATGAGTCCATGACAAGTATTCACTGAACAGTCACTGTGGTGAAACACAGTGGCTCTTAACCTTTGAGTCCTGGCTCTCCCGGATGGTCTCATGAAAGACACAGATGGACCTGCTCAAGAGAAAATGCGGTTTGTTTTTTCATAGGCCCCAAGAAGCCCATTCACAGGCTCTAGATAAAGACCTACAATTCTAGACATCATGATACTATTGATTTTGAAATGAAGCCCAGGGTCACCCAGTTCAGCCTTGTGAATTAGACAAACACCAAGCTCCTCTTTCATCACACCTTATCTCAGCAAACAGCACCACCATCCACATCCATCCTGTTGTACAAGCTCAGAATCCAGGGGTCACCCTGAAACTCCCCTTTCCTTCACTCCCCCCCTCCCACAGCTCCCATCTTCCACTAAATTTCCCATTTTTCAGGTATGGCCTCTTATTTCATGTCCTCTGTCCTAATCATCATCATCCCTCAACAGGATTGCTTTAGTAGCATTCTAAGTGGTCAACTCACATTGCACTCTGCTCTCCCTCCAACATGGTCTCTGCACAAAGTGCTGAGTGAGCTTTTAAAAATAATCTCAAGGGGCACCTGGCTGGCTCACTGGTTGACCATCTGCCTCCAGCTCAGGACGTGATCCTGGGGCCCTGTGATCTAATCCCATACCGGGCTCCCTACAGGGAGCCTGCTTCTCCTTCTGCCTATGTCTCTGCCTCTCTCTCATGAATAAATAAAATCTCAAAAAAAAAAAAATCATCTCAACACCATCTTTCTCACCCCACACCCCCTAGCTTTTAATGGCTTTCCATGAAACAAACAATGGGAACTTCATTGAAAGGAACCTATACCATTCTGTGATTGTAACATGGAGGAGTATGACCCCCAGGAAGTGTAAGGGGGAGAAACAAAGTGAGGTGAAAGAAATTAAGCATGGCAGAGAAGAGAAGGATATCAAAAATATCAAGAGCCCCCATGGATACTTAGGAAAAGTCAGTCTATATGAATACAACCAGTGTTCAGTATGGTAAACCTTCCCTCTCCCCTCCTCTAGTTTTAGAGGAGTCCAAAGAAATCATTCATATCCCTAACACCCAAAATTATCTACTTTTAGCATCTAGGCATATTTGTATCTGTTTTAAAAATGAAATATTTTAAGGATTTTGTGCAATACAGTACAGAATGAGATGCAAAAATCAACATGGGCCTACAAAAATAACATTAGCATCAGGCAAAAACCATTCCAGGCATCTTTGTACATACATGGATACTTGGACTGATGAGGGCATCAGCAGGCTAATATTTCCTCTCCTTTTTCTTCTCTCTGCCTGGAGATTTTTTCTTCAGTTATTTTTACAATATCTAGGTTTCTTGCACATTCTGCCCTGCTCCCATAACTCCCTGAGAGTCGTTTGGCATTAGTTCTACCTACATTTTAAGTGGTTCATATGCTCACCCTGCATCCCATGTTATCCCCATTTCTGAGATCATTTTGATTCAGCTTTTTAATGGATGCATCTCAACACTCCTTAAAAGTAGAACCACATCTGATTGGTTACTGCTGCACCTTAGTGTCTGTGTATAGTAGGTGCTCCAGAAACATTCATTGACTGGTGGAATTTATAACTGCAGAACAGTATGAAAAAATGGTTTAAATCTGTTAAACCACATATATTGTATTTGTGGCCCACGGGAGATAATCCAGTATCTTGAATTCTTTGTACAAGACCTGTAAGGAAGTAACTCAATGGAAATCACAATCTTACAAGATGCTTTGAGACTTTTCTTCGTAAGTTGCAATAACCTGCAAAGGTGGCTTTAGATAAATGCTCTTAGGGCAAAATGCCAAAATGATGTTTATTCACGTGAAGGGCAAGCCAACTTTATTCGGGTCAAGTTCAATTTCAGATTCTAAGTTGCTATCACACTGTGCTAGGATCATACTGGCACGGTCAGGTATCTAGTTAATTATTTGTGACTGATTACCATTTATAACTCATCTCATTAGAACAGTTCCTAAATTGACTATTCATAAATTTGGAACTGTAAGATTGCTGAAGGGAAAAGCACTTCATATACAAACTTCAAGGTGAAACATTCAGAATTAACAAGTCCTCACAATGTAAGAATCACAATGAACAGTATGCCTCACTTGATTTGTACCTTTACTAGGATAAGTCTTATAAAATATTTTAAGTATTTTCAAGTTACTTACTACCCATCAATTCACAACTAAGAGATTAAGTCTAAATTTTAAACATGAGACCCCAAGGTGCTAGAATGAAATGGAATTGGAAAGGCTTAATATTTACAATCTGCTGCCAGCAAGCAGTACATATAGTGAAGAAATGTCAGGGCTTGCCAGATCCCAAAACTTCTATATCAAAGAGTAGGAAGCCAGTAGCCTTCTAGGCAGAGCTCTGTGACTGGCAAAAGAAGAAAAAAAAAAAAAAAAAAGATTCAGCAGAGCATGAGGGTTTTGAGGCTTCCCAAATACAGTAAAAAGAATTACAAAAAAAAAAACCATGCCAGTGACTTTTAAGATCTCTAATAATGTATTTATTCTTCCTACTTGCATAAAAGATATAAGGACTCAAACTGCCCTACCCTCCGACTACCACATAATCAGCCCAGGTTGTCCCTGACTTCTGGCACTGGCCCTTTAAATAGGAACCCTGCTGACTGGGCCCTACAGGGCTGCAACTGGCTCTCCTATCTTCTCAATTGGCCAAGTTTAGAATTATTGCTTCTTGCCTAATAGTTGCTGTAACAATGGTTAATATAAATGACTTCTAAATAAAAGATCTAAGATACTCAAATTCAGATAGGCTTTGGTTGCTCAAAACAGAACACCCAGTTAAGATATTTTTCTTGGTTCTCCACTGAATGTTTTAAATATCCTAATGTTTATGCTCTAGTCTCCCCCCACCAAACATAGTTTATGCTGTCTCATCTTAAATTAAGAAGCCATGGTTACACTCAGGCCAACGTATTTTGGAACAACATCAGTGTTTGCATAGCAGAAGCACCAAGCCTCTGCTGACCTGTTCCAGAGCTTCTGGAACATTCACAACCTAAACCCAACCGTGGCCTTGTTCTGACAAACTCCATCTGCCAGCACTGATACCAGGATTCCCCAGTCCCCCTGTTGAAGGCCAATTCACCCATCCCAACGCAGTCTCCCAAGGCCTTCGTAATTGTTTTCCATTACTGAGATTACCTTCAAGCAAAAATCCATTGCTTTGCCTAACCAACTGTCTGGCAAACATTTTTATGGTGTATAGCTTGTTTGTAAGGCTTAAATGTCTTTTTTATCTGTTCCCAAAGAGTTTAATGCAATACGTAAACAAGATGAAGGTATGTTTAACAAAGAACTAATCCACGCTATTTTTACCCCCAAAATGGTTCTTGAGTTAAGCCTGGAATCAATAAAGTGCACAAATGTTAAGCCTTACACTTTTAGCTCATGCAATGAGTTGTAATTCAGATCTTTCCCTTTCACCTCTATTATATAATTTTATAAAAGCATTTGAAAATCTGATCAAGCATACATATCACAATTGGCAGATTCCAAGATAAGTTCTAAGTATTAGGTTATTTTGTTGCTGGGGGCAGGGGGCAAAAGGGAGAGGTGAGGGAGACTTTCTAGTTTGAGGACCTAACTTAACATCAGGCTTTTTCCATAAAACATTTTTGTCCTTTTTGGTGGCCTTCAGAGGCAAGCTGCCATTCTTTGCTTGGCAACTGGAAGAAATCAGATAGGGTTTGGGGTTAATGCAGCAAAAGGAAACGGCTTCTATTTAAAGGTCTTTGGGGGAGAGAGAAGGGAGCAAGGAAAAAACAAGATTCTGGAGTTTACAGTTCTTTAAATGTACTCCAGAACAGCTGTTCTATTTCTAAGTTCCCCTCAAAGTAGTAATGACAAAACAATATTAGGTAGCTAAAATGAACAGAATAGAAATAGAACTTCCTTTACAAGAATGGTTTTTCAGTAACTCTAGGAAAACGGTAGAAGACATGTAAGAAACTTTCTTAGCATAAGCTAAAATTAAATTAGCTTCAAAGTGGTTCAAAAAAAAATTTTTTTTTTTAAAGTCATCCTTGAGTTAACGAGAGGGATCTTAGGCCACGTGGGAGCTTAAGAAATTCAGGTTCTCCAAGAGAACCCATTCCTTTTGAACCTCTGTTTTCAGAAGGCTTAATTTTGAAAGAATGGTTTAAATACTAGGCCAAATAAACAGGACTACAGTGAGGCAGTAATATGGGAAGTACATACTGGAAACTTTATAACACTCTGGAAGGTTGTAACTCCAGACATTAAATGTTACAAGTCCACTTCAAAATCCAGCCATCCCCTATCCCTCAGTTGATACGGTAACAGTAACTTTTTAAAGTGTTTCTAGTCCTTTCCTTTTAGCACACTCTCAATGATCTACCCCACAACCCACCAACTTCCCCCTCCAACACACACCCACACACACTCTTCAGTAAATATGTAAGGAATGCCAAGACGACAGATCAAAGCCTCTTTGGCTCTGCTGCAGTTAACATTCTATAACAACTAAAACATGACAAGTGAGCCTAGGATGGTGGTGACAAGGGTGTCCTTCTGTTACCTTGAGGTTAGGCCACATTTCCACTTGCAGTAATATACCAGCAGGGGAACTTTGTTGCTATCTACAACAAACTACTTATCAGGGATAGATTTTGTCAGTGTCTGAGAATCAGCTGTATGAAACCTCTGCCAAGAGGAGCCAATTAAAATTGCAAAAACATCTTGTCGGTTATGGTCCATTCCACGAAGCATTTCCCCTCCCCTTCTTCCCTCTGTAACCTCCCACAATGCTGTCAAAGCTCAGATACAGCTGCACAATCTGTGTTCAATTATATTTTTAAAATTTCATCTATTAACACAGGTTTGAATAACCCCCAAACCCCATGTTTAAAATGAGCATGGGGCGGGGGGGCGGAGGGGGCAGGGAATGTTATGTTGTCCTTGGCATACCAAGTTTGTTTATCGAGCAGTTGCATAATGAAAACAATCCTAGAAGTCAGGAAAACCAATACAAGGAAAATATACAGCCCTAGCAGATGTCCCCAGTGCCAGTCTTTGCTCATCATCTCCTCTCCACAATTTAGTAAAGCAACATTAGGTGCTTATGCTAATATGCAGAGCATGGTTCGCAGCCAAAGTGGGGTTTTTGCACAGTAAGTCAAAACAGCCAGTTCCGAAAATTGGACTGAAGTCTTCCGTTTAGAGCCAGGCAGAAATGCAAAGGGACAAGTTTGGTCAGGGACCAAAGAAAGACAGCATTTTCTGGTGATTGCAACAGAGACTTGGCAGCCTCAGGGATGGTGCCAACTCAAAGCTCCCTGAACAGAAGAAGTGTGAGGCCAGGTTAAAAACAATACCCAAGGGGATCTGGGATTTTCCAAATGCCTCAGGAAGAACTAGACACCCCGGCTGGAGGAATTTGAGCTAATACAACTTCAGAACAAGTCATCTGCCAAAATCAGGACTTAAGGAAAAAAAATATATTCCAGGTTAAAAAAATACCTATGCTGCTTATGTGTTTCAGGAGAATTAAACTCCCTTCTAGATTCATGGAAAGGCACAAAAATTATCATGGGCTAAATAAAACTTTAGCAATTAGGATTTCTTCAAGAATTCCATTGAATCCACATTCAAAGTCAAAAGGCCAATGCCAATTTTTCTGGTCTTCCTTTAAAAAAAATCACTGAGGCCTCTTGGAAAAAGTTAGGTCCATTGCAAACAACTGCTCTTTAAACTTGGGCAAGTTAATTCCCTCAATAGAGATTTATTTCCTGGTTTGTAAAGTGATGAAAAATCCTAAAATTTTGAGACTAGTATGACAGTGAATTTGGCTTTAGGAGACAGCTGGCCATTTATTCCTTTCTCCATCCTTTCAACATCCTTTCTAAGCTCTCAGATGTATCAGGCTCCCCTCTTGGCCTTCCTATCCACTCTTTCCCAAGATTGTCTAGTGTAATTCCATAGAGGAAGTAAAAAATTTTATCTACAGTCTTACAAGTAGAGGAGACCTATCAACAGTCAATCCTAGAAGGAAAAGTGCTGAAAAGCTCTGGTTCCACAGAAGGACCCAGCTGGAATCTTCTATTTTTCCAGAACAGGCACATACAAAGCACAGATCAGAGCTGAAGTCTAGGGGCACTAGAGAAAAATTAGATGCATGGCCTCCAACAGGAATAGGAACCTCATGACCGAGATCATGCGGCCCTGGGACCTGGCCTGCCTCAGTGTAGACTCTACTTCTAGATTAAGGAAAGGCCAGTGAAGCTGCTTCCTTAACTCTTGGGTGCAAGGTCCTTCCTAATGCAAATGGAAGGGGGGCAGGTGGGAAACAAGTTATGCAAGAGGAGGAGGAGGAAGGAAGCAAATTAAACTGAGAAGGGTAAATAACATATCAATAACCAAAGGTTAATAGTGTACTATATAAAGGATTTTTTTAAAGATTTTATTTGACAGAATGAGAGGGAGAGAGAGAACACGCAGGAGCACAAGCAGGGGGAGTAGCAGACTCTCCACAGAGAGCCTGATGGGGTGGGGGGCACTCATCCCAGGATACTGGGATCATGACCTGAGCCAAAGGCAAACACTTAACGACTGGGCCACCCAGGCGCCCCTATAAAGCATTCTTTAAAATTAGGGGAAAATGAACCAATATAAAAGGAGGTTTAAAAAAAAAAAAAACCCAGAGGATATCAGTTGCCAAATCCTGAAAGAAAAAACATGAAAAGCTGAGTTTGGTTTGCATTCTGGGGTCTTTCCTCTGGAAACATTCCCTCTCCTCTGTTCTGCTGCCTAGATGCCTTCTGTTCATCCTGAAGTCCTGGCTTAAATAGGTCCCACAGAACCTTTCTGCCTCTTGTAGGCTGGGTCAGGCTTGATTCTCATTTGAAAGTACCTATCTATTATAATTGGATAACAGACTCTTCCACTAGACTGTAAAAGCACACACACTGATCTTGTTGGATATTATGTGTGTCACTCACTCAAACACACACACAAACACACACACACACACACACACACACACACACATATAGTTTGGCATTCAGATACTCAAATTCATTCAACAACTATCAAGCACTCCATATGTTTCAGGCATTATTAATGAAAGTGGAAAAACTTTAAAATCACTAGTAATAAGATGGATGCATTAGAACAATGAAACCATTGCTGGGCTTAACAGGCAGATTGTTTTTAATGATAATACATGGTACCTGGGAAGATAAGATGAAATGAGTGCTTGGTTGAAATGAGATTTAATAACTCTGAAGGTAATGTAATGATATGGATCAAGAGCCTTAAAAAGTTCATACCGTGTAGCCTAATCATGTCACTTCTAAGAGCCTATCCTAATTCTCTATAAAGAAAAAACTGATCCAGATGGATAGTCACTGTCTTGCCTATATTAGTGAGAAGCAAAATAATGTCACTGTCCAAAAGAAAATGGCAGTTATTTTATATGATGAATTATACAGTGTTTTCAAAGAATATTGATGCAGGAAATTAGCACTTTTTAAAATTGTGGTAACATACATAACCTACAATTCACCATATTAGCCATTTTTAAGTGTATAGTTCTATAGTACTAAGTTCACATTGTTCCACAGCCACCACTACCATCCACCTCCAAGACCCTTTTCATCTTCCCAAACTAAAGCTACCCATGAAATACTAACAATTCCCCCCCCTTCCCCCAGCTCCTAGAAACCTTCACTCTAACTTCCTGCTTCTGTAAACGCTACTCTAGTATCTCATAAGTGGAATCCTTTTGTTACTGACTTATCTCACTCAGCATTAGGTCTTCAAGATTCTTGTTGTAGCATGTGGAAATTTCCTTTTTAAGACTGAATATTCCACTATATGTATATATCATTTTTGTTTATCCATCCATTGATGGACAGTTGGGTGGGTTCAACTTTTTGGCTATTGTGAATAATGCTGCTATAAGCACCACTATGAATATCTGTTCAAGTCTCTGCTTTCAGTTATTTGGGGGTATATATTCCCAGAAATTAATGGGTTGTAGGATACATCTAGGTTTGGATTTGAGGAACTGCCATACTGTTTTCCACAGTGGTTGCACCACTTACAGTCCCACTGGTGGTATGCAAGAATTCCAGTTTCTCCACATCCACACCAACATTTGTTCTGTGTTCTTGATAACTGCCATCTTCATGCAAGCGACATCTCATTGTGGTCTTGTTTTACATTTTCCTAATGATCAGTGATATTGAACATCTCACATGCTTAATGCCCACTGCATATCTTCTATGGAGAAATGTTTATTCAAGGATTTTGTTCACTTTTTAATTGGATTGTCGATGTATTTTTTTTTCCAGTAATTATTTTTGAACAGAACCCATGGGCGGGGATGGGATGGGACAGGAGAACAGACTCCCTGCTGAGCATGGAGCAGGAACCCAATACTGACCCATCCCACAACCTGAACCAAAAAATCAAGAACTGACTGCTTAACGGACTGAGCCACCCACAAGCCCCATCACACTATTCTTAAGTGACAAAAGGATCATCTAAAGATGTACATAACTCTTAGCATTCCAGGGGGGGAAATGTGTACATTGGAAAAGGAAGGAAATTTAAGATTACTTCTTGATAGGAAGATTGCAATTTGATTTCTTCTTTACACTTTATTTGCAACATGTCTAACCAAAACACCCGAAGGGAAGGAGATGGGAATTTTTAAAAATCTCAATCCAATCACAAAGTTTTCAATTAAGAGCAACACCCTAAAAAGTTCCTGAAATTAACCTCCAGGAGAAGGAAAGACTCCACACTTCTTTCTGCTTGTCCTGCCAAGGCATAGAACAAATACACTCAAGGAGCCACATGTCCTCTGGGAGTTGCTGACAAGGATCGCTCCCATTGGAGAGGACTCATCCCCATCCATTCCCTCCATTTACACACTCCAGACTCCTCCTCAGCCTCCAAACAAGTACAATATTCTGTACAAGCACAGAAATGTTCTCCTTCTCCACAGAACTTGGAAAGTAGTTCAAACAAGACAAACCTATCAACAATTATATAAAACTAGGGGCACCTGGGTAGCTCATTAGGTTAATCATTGGCCTTTGCCTCAAATCATGATCCCAGAACCCGGGGATGGAGACTCCCTGCTCCATAGGGAGCCCTACTTCTCCCTCTTCCTGAAGCTCCTCCTGCTATATAATCATGCAAATAACATGCTTTGAAACATATTAATGTAGACCCCTTCTGAGTTCCATTTATTCAAACCAGACCACTTTATCCTTGAACATCCATCAGAACAGCTTGATAGTTCATTCTAGAACAGCAATACAGGTAAAAGCTAAGTGCTTTAAGAAATACAAAGCTTTTCAGCATTTAGGCGAATACACTTCCATTAATTATCACTTATTTGTTATACTTTGTCACACTATTAGGCAAACTTATTTTACAATTATTTGGAATACAGACTTCATTGACAGACTTTCCTGCCTCCAGGCCAACTGCTCCTGGAGAGCTATTTCCACACACAGCACATGGGTCAGAGGTGCTGATGACATAGGGCTGAAGGAAAACCTGTTTTCATTTTACCAAAACAAAGATTTAAAGCTCCTTAAAAGAAACAGACTCTCATATCACAAAAAGATCCCTTTAAAAATACCAGAACTGATTTTAGATTTCAGAAAACTGAAGCATGAATCTAGCTAGGATGACAGTCCTAGATGCTGGTGCCCCCCCCCCCCCCCCCCCCCGCCCAGGTCCTCCTCCATGCCCCCTACCACCGCCAAATCCTACATCAGAGACTAGGAAATTAGATGCCATGAGTGTTGCCAGAATTCCAAAGGTCTATTCCAAGAGGTAGTACATTCATACATCCTGTTGTGAATGGGGCAAAAACATTCTCTTTTGCTCTAGTCATTAGATTCCAAAGGAAAATACTGATCAAGTCCTCAAAAGGAAAAAAGCCATAAAAATAAGTGCTTTAATAATGCAAACACCGTACTTTACATGGTCTTCAAGAACCTCTTCATTAAGGCCATAGTGATGCATTTAACTACAATTATGTTCTAATACAGTTAGTTGTCAGAAGTTTCATTCACAAAAAAAGATAATATACATGTAAGCAGGGATCAGAACACTCAAATATTCCCATTTTTCTCAGTAACTTCCAATCATTCCCCCATCCGCCACCAGAAGGTCATATTGCTCTGACCAACAAGCGGTGAGCAGGGTGTCATTCATGTGCTGAAACAACAAAGAGCCCACGTGGGTGGACGCTCTAGTCTCTTTCTCCTAGCTTCTGAAGGAGGCAGCCTCAGGTTCTAGATGCCATACAAGACTGTGGTCAAGAGTCCCCTTGCTGACTTACAGCAGACCTTGTGAATGGCAAGGTGGAAGCAAACCACTTGTGTTATGCCACTGTGATTTGGGGATTAATGTGTCACTATGGCATAGGACTGCCAATCCCAAATACTACAATGAAAGTATAACAGTGGGATCCCTGGGTGGCGCAGTGGTTTAGCGCCTGCCTTTGGCCCAGGGCGTGATCCTGGAGACCCGGGATCGAATCCCACGTCGGGCTCCCGGTGCATGGAGCCTGCTTCTCCATCTGCCTGTGTCTCTGCCTCTCTCTCTCTCTCTCTATGACTATCATAAATTAAAAAAAAAAAAAAAAAAAAAGTATAACAGTATTAAATACAGAACATGGTACCATCCACATAGGAGTCTCTAGAGGTTAAAGAGAGGGGGATGCAAAGGGGTCCTATTTATACTTTGGGAATACAGGAAGCTTTGGAGTATAGCCTTTCTACCTGAACTACCAAAACCGAGTTTTCAGAATACACAGCTATGACTGTCACCCAACCCCTCCTTTCCTGATTACAAGTCCAAGAAGCAGGGAGCTAATAAGATTCTAAATAATTTGACACTTTCTACGAATTTCTCTGCAAGCACCCACTACAACTTATCTTCAGGGCAGTGAAGACTGCCCACTTTTAGACGTGCCCACTACTTAATTAATGGGATTGCTCCAGGGTTAAAAATATGCAATACTAACAGACAAAATTCTTAGGAAGAGAGAATAAACAGTCTACAAGTAGACAGAGTGAAAGCATGTGCCTTCTTCATTCCTACTAGAATTCTCAGAGTCTGAACCCATTAATCCTACTACCACCAGCCTCATCCACACAGGAGTCCAAAATCCTTTTTTTGTTATTGCCATTTTAAAGACCATCTTATAAAATTCTGTGATCTAGTTAATTCTCGAGCACATGACCCTCTATTTGCCTCTTCCTGAAATCATGCTGAGGCCCTCTTAAAATACTTGGAAATGAAGTCTCTAATAGAATATCATAGCTTAAAAATCTCTCAAACACTGACAAATGCTTGCCTGCCCACTGATCGGTCTTATCTCTGACAGGATGAATAGATATTACAGCTGTACCCGCCCCCCCCAAAAAAAGTCCTTTTACTGATACATACAAACGTCCTAGCTGAGTAAAGACAGAGGGGCAATGACTAGGGTGTGTACCTCCCTTGATTAGCTGGCAACAGCTTATCCCAGCTACTTCCTTCTGTATTAATGCCCAAGGGAGAAGCAGAGAGAAGGAGTCAGGACTAGTTCAGAGAAGACTGAGTATTGAATGCATAAAAATGTTTTAAAAACTCCATTTTCTGAGGGTTCTTCCTAGAAAATGAAAGGATAACATTTTCAGCCTGGTTAATTGAAAGACCTGGACCTTCCTCGGGAGCCATACTCTCCAAGCCAGAACTAGAAAGACAACTACTCTGTGTAAACAGGATGTGTTTAACTGAAATCTTCAGTAACTATCCAGAGAATTACTGCTCAGATAGTTGTCCCCATGTCCTTTACTCTTTGCTCCATGACAATAAAGCTCCACCCCCTTCAACAACAC